>NC_092815.1:180990531-182190531 GCF_023375885.2 Dermacentor andersoni | reverse complement strand
AATAGCAGTTCGATTTAAATGACAATATATCCGTCACGGCACCCTTATTGTCATCAACACTCTCATAAGGTCTCTCATAAGGTTCATTCATTCATTCACCAGACATATCATGACTGCATACATATATATACCAACGGTTCGACCTCACCTGCCAGCTCAACTGCGGCGTTCGTCGTTCCAGCTCAGCAGGTTACAGTTTCATTAAAATTGTCACACATGACAACATCTACGTCGGCAGGACTTGCAGCTCTCCATGGCGCTATGACGTACGTCAAGGAAGAGCCGACAGAGAAATGGGTCATGTTTTGTGACTCTAAGGCAGATCTTCACGGTATCAAGTCTGCATTACATCGCAGAACTTACGAGCAGATGATATCCAACATCAGGGAAGTACACCACCATGCTCTGGAAAAAGGACACAGCATGTTCATTCAGTGGGTTTTTGCCCACTGTTGCATCGTCGGCAACGACTTTGCCGACAGCGCTACCCGGTCTGCCCACGAAGGCACCCAGACGCGTCCAATACCTTTGGCGAGGTCGGACGCTGCTAGGGAACTTCGCGTGCTTGCACGCAAAAATTCACAAGATTTCTGGAGTTCAAATGCATTCGATTGCCGTTTGCATAAGCTGTACTCCTTGCTACGGCTACAACTGCCATCCAGCCTTTCCCGTGGCGGAACAACTTTGCTGTGCCGCATGTGGCTGGAAGTGGCCGTCGCGAACGCTTGCTCCTATCGTATCGGAATGGCCGACAGCCCCACGTGCGACTCCTGTAGGTGCGAGGAAACCATCAAGTACCTATTGTGTACCTGCCCTCGCTACGACGTACAAAGCCTCTCGCTGCGGACGACTTTAAACCGACTGGTTTAAACCGTCCTCCGAGTCAAAGATACTCGGAGCGTGGCCACACCCGTCACTGGCACGAAAAGCGATTCGTGCACTAGTACACTACTTGAAGTGCACCAGATTAAGAGACCGATTTTAGTGTCCCTGTGCATCCTCCCACACGCACTCGGTGCTCACTCTTTCCCTCTTTTCTTCTTTCTGTTCCCCTTTCTCTCACCCCCAGTGTACAATAGCAAACCTGGTGCTCGTCTGGTTGACCTCACTGCCTTTCCTGTCCTTGCTCTTTCTTTTCTCTGTCTCATTAATTAATTAATACATTCATTCGTCGCTTGGTCAGTCGGTCGGTCATATTTTGTAGAACGGAAAGAAATAGTATTGTCGAATTATTTCATTTCTCAGCCTTTAAACCGGAGAGCAAAAATAAAGTCCTTTTTTCCCCCTCTCTCTCCAGAATAACGCATTCATAATATCACAGAACAGGACGCACACGAAACATCTTCATATTGAGCAAAATCACACTATACGAGGAAACCGGGGCCAAATGATAGGCTCCTACATTCTTTCTTCTTCGTGTCACACAGAAAGAAGTAAATGTCTCGCATCGCGCAGCGATGAAGTAAAAAACAATGCACAAGCTCAAGTGTCCGCAGAATCAAGAAAAAAAAAGCTCACTTGTCTGCAGCGCCCAAGCCGTTACCACATTTTCCTTTCGGCACCAAACGTCTCTTGCGCAAACACGTCATCGCGTATCCTCGTCGCTCTCCTTTCGGCAGAAGTGTTCTCTCTCCTCCTGTCTCTCCCTCTGTCTGCGCTCCCAGTGTTTCTTTCATTCCTTTTCTCTGCTTTTTTTCAACTTCGAAGTAGTGAGCGCGCGAAAGTTCGCGAACTGCTCGTGTGCGTGCCCCGGAATAACAAAAAACCGCACAACTACGGTTCCACGACTCCATCTTCGTGGCCTTATGCAAATGCAGGAAAAGGGACACCAAGCAGGCAGCAGTGATGGCGTTATACACCGAGTCTGCTGTCACCCAAGTGCCCATTCGCCATTGCCTCAGCGCATATTCTGTCAGCGTGTCACGCAGGGTACGAAATGCGTGCGGGTGTTCTGTCCGCGTTTCTTGTGTTGTGTACGCACGTTGCAGTATAGTTTATGTGCAGATGTCTGAGTATATGTTCGCGGATAAACGCGCGTATGCCTGTGTTTTTGTATGCCCGTGCGTGCGTGCGTGCGTGCGTGCGTGCGTGCGTGCGTGCGTGCGTGCGTCTCCTCGCACGCTCGCGTGACTGAGTGAGTGTCAGCGGCTGCTGCTCCGCCGTGCCTATACTCGGACGACCCGAGCGTCCGCTTTTTACGCCTGTCCGCACACCTGAATTTAAAATGCGGTTGAGACGGCTGTATGTATGCGTACGCTTTCAGGAGTGTGCTCTTTCGGAAGGCTCGAAACTTGGAGAGAGCGAAGATGTCGCATGTGCCGTGGACCCTGCGCCACCTCGCATTCCACCAAGGCACAATAAATACGCGCTGGGCCAGGTGCTCGGCGCATTTACCCTTTGTCAGCGGCAATCCACATGCACGCGTTATTCAAGCGATAGCGACTTGGCGGTCGCGGTCTGTTGCTCATCCCTGATTGCTTTCCTGAGAAGACTTGGCGAAGACGAGACATCTGGGAAGAGTTGAGACGTTGGTAGAACGGTCCATACAGGAGTGGTGGGAACGTGCGACGGATTGCACAAGGATGCTATAAGTTTATATGATACAAGTCACACTTGGCAACGACGTCGTGTGCGAAGACGACCAGTGCCGGAATTAGTCGGCAAGTGATGTCACTGAGAGAGGCACACTCGCGAATCAGGAAAAGGGTTTTGGTACGTATAACCATTGGTTTCGAACAAGCAGCTGAATCCTACTTAGTTCAACGCCGCCACGAACAGAGAGCTGAAGACGCGAAAGCAATTAAAGAGTAATATTAAGTTACGTTGTACATGGTGCACTACACCTCGAATAGCAAGGGGGTCCCTCTTACCGTGAGAGTAGGCCTGGTATGTCAGAACGAGCGCAAGAACGAAAGCTGGTATAGGCGACGCCACCGTGCAGTTTTCGCACCACCGGGCACCTACTTGGCTCATATCAGCTGCCAATCGTCAAAATAAACAAGGACTGCGCTGTATTCTAATTGAACTTACAAGTCAGCTGAACAAACTTCCGAAACCTTTCTTGCGACAAAAATGCCAAAACACAACAAAGTGATACTTTGAAAATCCGTGACGTCGCTTACGCAACGGCGACGAGCTTTCAGCTCCAAATTAAGAAAGAAACGCAGTTTCGCCTTCCTTTTCTCAAGGAAAACTCAAACGTCAGCCGTTCAATAAAGAGAAGTATATTTTTCAATGAACGGCAGTCTAATGAAGTGTCTTCACACTTATGAATCCGTAGCTTGTCAGCGAGTGAATTTGGCAAGCTAATGGCGGTGCAATCATTATTGCAATCACCGCGTACGAGCACCGTGCGCTTGTCCTGACAAAAAATGTGGACGGACTTTCAGGATGAAATCATCCACGAGAGACAAGCTACAGTATGTTTGTTCATTTGTTTGCCCTCTACTCATGACTCATAATCTCTAAGCGGGTTGGCCGAGATTCGGATGGATTTAGAAGGAGGTAATTCAACAAAGAACTGAAATAATTGGAAAATTACACAGCATCTGCGGCTACTACTTCGTCGTCATGACCAGTGCCGCAATTAGTTGAGAAATAATGCACTGAAGAGCAGCGCACTTGCGAATTAAGAAAATGCCTTTGGCATATCTATTTTAGTGTTCTTATATCTCCTTCAGGTGCCACTTAATCCTGTGTGTTGAAAACATAGCTTTAGCAGATGCGAATTTCTTGCATCTTTAACATAATTGAAGACATGCAGCGAGTTCTTCTGCGTTGAGTATAGGCACCATGCCTGAACACTCAGAGAGGCTTGAAGTGCCGAAAATAACGCACGAACAACAGCAAGCCACTTCACAAGTCCGTCCAATACGAATGGCTACCAACAAAAACCAAGAGTGAGACGTGCTGGATAGCAACATACTAACGTCGTAGCAATCACACGGTTGTCTATCTCGTAACTCTTCTGACCGAGGTACTTGGCACATATTAATTAGTTCTAGAGGATGGGTACAATCAGGAGTGCGTTGAGACGTCTGTGACGCGTTTAGGGCGTCATTATTTTCCTTATACTGTGCTTCTTGTTTCGAGGCGTTTTCTGAGCGTCTACAATGGTACACGAAACGCCCGAAGGGTTTATGTTCAGATGAATGCGAGTGATTCTCGTAGCTGATTCTCGTAGCAAACAAGAAAGCAAAAATCAAGTGTTGAAGAACCCACACAAAACTTGTTATCCCTATATAGCGGCATTCGCGGCAGGGTGTTGCTTCTACCGTGCCTTTTTCATCGGGAGATACGACCAACCGAAGCGCAGAGAAAAGTGCCGCCAGTTGCCCTCCCTTTTTGTACCGGGACAACAAAAACGCTCAGCGTTCTGCTCGCCCGCCTGCAATCTCCTTTCCGCTTCAACGAGAAGGGAAGCGTCATTATCATCGTCATCAGTATAAACCCCGTTGTCCCAACAAAGGGGTCCGAGACCCAGAGGTGGCGAAACGCGCCTTCGCACAAAGCCCCGCCTCAGCCCCGACGGTCTCGCCAACACCATAGTGCGAATTGGGCTCTTCACTTAATGGCCGACAGTCTCCGAGACTCGCCAGCTCTTTGTTGTGCTTAGCGCCATGGCATTAAGGATTCGCACCCTGCACAGAATAACATATCCAAACACGCTTTGCCGTCCTTTTCAAATGTGCCTCTCATGCATGTATTTCCCGGCCACGGCGGTCGCATGTAGGAGGAGGCGAAATGCAACAACGCTCGTGTACTTAAGCTTAAGTGTTATTGTGTACTTAGGTATAAGTGGTATTGTGTACTTAGGTTTGAGTGTTACTGTGAAGAACCCCAGGTGGACATCGAAACTATTCTGCACGCCTTCACTACAGCGCCTGCTATTGCCACAGTATTGTAGTGGGACGCTAAACACCCCGAATGAATAATTCAATTATCCAGATTTTGTCGAATGCTCTCTACACAGCATGTATTTTGACGACTGCCTCAGGGTATTCAAAATGGCCGATTCAAGAATAAGCGATCATTTTACTGACCGACCTTCACTGCAACGGACGTAAGAATTCGCGAAACAATCGCCAATGCTATTATTAATAACTAGCACAAGTGTTCTTAGTATCTCTATTGGCCGTGTTGCAACTGTGGAATCGAAGTCACCCAATACTGCAAACAAACTTTTTGTTACAAAGCCTCTGCCTATCACCAGTTCAGAGGTGTCTTGAAATATCCTTTATCATTTTGCATAAAGGAAATGTTACTGATGTGCGTCGAGAATCAAGTGAGACATTTAATTTATGTGGTACAACGACGTCACTCCAAAGCAAATTTATTTCCAGCAGCGTTGGAGTTTTCGAACATGTCGCATGCGGCATTCCCTCTCTTGTTAGGCAGTAATATCCCTGCAGCAAAGGCATCGAATAAAAATTTTTACCCGGTCATCACATATGAATTTATCTATACTATGTTTCATGATTAGCAGGCGCGATAAGCATAAAATATGCAGATGACTTCTTAATTAGTAGGTGGCCCTTCTCGGTGGGACTCCTAAGGCAGTGCGGGCGATCATCCACCTGGTCAGGTCCATCGCCGAAGACATCACAGGGGCCCTGGACTAAGGGATCCTCCCCTATATCCCTTTCCATAAAGTTAAATAAAGTTTTCATCATCATCTGTTAAAAAACTATGCCTGCATTAGGGTGGTGGAATTCTCCCTCTTCGCGCTTCGTAGCACAGTTTTATGTTTTGTAGTGTAGTTGTTCATAAAACCACTGAGATGGTCAAGCAGAATGGATGCCGTTATCCAACCACACGACACACGACTGGACCGTGTACCGGAAGGAGCAGTGAACTGCCATCGTATTCGCAACGCGGCTTTCTAGGACGCCTACATCGGGACAGACCTGCTATACGCGGCTATCAAGTGCCACTGCCGTAGAGTGAAATGCAGGCGCGTTTAACACTAGCGGCCCGCATTTTAGGCGTAAGCCCGGTAGCAGATAGCGAATCTCATTGCCAAGGAAATATGTGAGCTCAGGCGCAGTACACTGACTAAAGCGCAACTGGCGAAGCAGGCAACGCGCGGCAAGCAGCCGGCTGCTAACGGACACAGGTGTGAACGCGAGCCCACTGCGAGAGCGCGGTTTCCCGTGCATCGCGCGACAGACCGACTTTGAATCGCCCGACCAGAAAAAATGAAGCAAGAAGGGACTGCGACGACTTAATGATACGTGATGGTGGCTGTACCAGGGGCCGGAAACTTCCCTGTACCTTCCTTGGGACTCGGTCCCATGCCGATACGCGGTGGCAGCGCCGCTTCCACCACTGGCGGTTGCTGGATATCCAACTGGAAATCATTCACAGATAAAACAATGCCTCCATGACGTCACCGATGAGGTCAGAAGGTAGAAGGAGAGCCGCCGGAAGTGGGAGGCTTGCCGCTGAAGCCCTCCTGTTCCACTTCGCATGCAAGCGTGCTGTGTTCGTGCTCTTGCAGGTCCGCTGGCCGCGCGGGGACATTGGCCAAATCATGAAGCAGAACCCGCTGAAATGTGCCGTGTTTACGACGCGCTTTCTTTCTGCCGCGTTTCACACGTGTGTCATGTCTCGCATTCGTCCTTGCATGCTAATGGACGGAACTTTCAATACATACTGCATAACTGTCATCTAAAATCAAGGCCACTAGCAGTAAAATGTCCTTGCGTGTCTTACAAAAACTAAATGTTACTTACACAAAAACTTACAAATGTTACTTACTTACAAAAACTTACAAATGTTACTTACTTACAAAAACTAAATGTGGCAACATAGCACGGAAAAAAGAAACTAGACACGAGAGTTAAAATTCTCCTGAAATTCTTGCGGCCTCTTTCATATTTCGCAGCTCTTGAAGACGAGGTTTTTCTTTTCTGAGTTCGTGCGGCGTGGGCGCATCTGGGATCTGGCTATCTATGTACATAACTTCTTAAGAAAAGGGGCAATTTGTTACTTTGGAATGCCGCAGTCTGTTGCAAAACGTATCAAAATGTTCGTCTCTGCGAGACAAGTAGTGAGAATTAGTCGCAGAGCACGTAAAGCTAACGGTACGGGCAGTGAAATTAGCTCCAATATGATGGAAAATGAACCACTTTGCACCATATATACTGTACTACTCCAGGATTGGCCCACTCGGCCTCGTAAGAACAAAAACAAAAAAAGTAAGGAGGAAGAAATGCGTGTCAACCAATGTCGACGTGAAATAAGACACCGTGAATGTACATGCCGTAAAAAGAAAGACATAAGAAAGGAAAAGCGAATGAAAAAACTCATGAATAAAAGAAATAGAGGGGCCGAAAAAAATACAAAGTCTGACAGTGGAAGGGAGAAAATAATGCGAAAATATCGTCCACTTATGCAACGTTGCATCAACTTTTTAATGCCTCGAATTCCAGCACATGTAAAATACATATACCATATACGCCGACCTTGTCTTCTTTCGCGTGGGCGTTTGGTTGACGCACCATTTTTTCTAAAGCTTGTAGCAGTCAAGCACTCAAAAGGCCCAACACGCCTGGCGAAGACCATGTTGTTTGGGCGTCCTTTTGGCTGGTCCCCTGCGCATGAACATTGTTTCTATCGCAGCGGCTATGCTTATAGTGTATCGCTTGCCTCCACCCGCGATAGACTGCGCTCGAGTGTTACACTCTAATACTGGTGTGTCTTAGTATATCACCGCAGTAAAACACACAAGCTCACATGCTCTAATCCGCTTATGGCCCACACGCGGGACGCTTATACAAAACGGGCACGAAGAGAAAAGTGTAAGCGCAAGCTCAAAGTTTCGGCACTTGGAGCCTCTTGTAATGAAATATGAAAGCACTCGTAACGGAGTTAGGTCCTTCTATCAGAGTGCCGCAAGGCAGAGACGAAGCCATATATAGAGGGTTATAACAAGGCCGCACGCAGGTTTGTACGGGAGAGAGAGGACGCGGTTTTTCAGTGGCCCTTGACGATATACGCGGGGCTGCATTTTAATTGAATGGGGCCGCCTCTTGAACTGCGTTTTCAGGCTGGAGCGCTTGAACGCATGCACTGCGGGTCAGAATGTCTTTGGAAAAACTCGATGCGTGCATGCCTCAGGCACCGTCTGTAGAGAGGCGCTCTTGTGCGACCAGGCCGCAATATTCTAACAAAAAGAAAAAAAAAACTGACAAAAGCCATCCCGAAAAATACTACTAAAGTCAACACTCGGGGCTGAACATAACCGTAGATATATACCATTGTTGATCCATCTCTGCATTTTTTCCCGACATAATAAAGCTGACAGTTGACAAAAAAAATTGGCTGCGCAGAGAGGGAGGAAAGCAAACGCGCCACTGGCCGCCGCACAAGCATACGCACGCGTAATAGCAAAAGATGAAATCGAAGCGTGATAAAGGAGCAGGCGGTTCATTCGTGACAACTTTATTGCCCGGCGTTAAAGAACATTATTTCAGCTTGTATTGTTTTTATGCACACTACTGGGCTTGTTTCTCTATTTCTTTTTCTATTTGTCAGTCACCCGATTTTCTTCGCAGACAACTTTTTCTTCCGTTCGCAAAAGCTCAGAAATACTAATTCATATATTTTTATATATTGTTGCTTCTGCTATGAGAAAAGGAGCAGCTGTCCCCATTATACGGCGACTACATCTCTTTCTTTTATTTTCATTTAAATAAAAGAAACAGTACTTTCATCTCAGCTTAAAGCTATAGATATGGTCCATCAACTTCGTTATCCAATTTCACATTTTCATCCGCGTTAATTCCCTCTCCATCGTCGTCTCCTTCTTCTTACTCCGTTCGTTACCCCAGACGACCATTCGAGTTTATTGTCCTTGCGGCAGTAAATGGCACATCATCTACGCTTTCTTTTATGTCTTCTTTACGCTCACTACCTTTAGTTCATTAGAAACTGGAGAGCCTTGTCGCGCGTTAAGCTGGAACTTCCATCCTATCCGTCCCTAATGTCCATACCTTATCGGTCGCGCTTACGGTAATTTCTTTCCTCTGTACTTCTTCTTGCTTCTCATCGCAATTTTACATTCAGTCTAACATTCATTTTACATGTTTTATTACTTTTCGCTGTACGGGCACCACGGATTCCCTAAGCGCTGCGTTACGCCGGGCTGCTTGCAGCGTTAAGCGTGTGGATCGATGCGCGCTAATTGCAACGCCAGAGCATGCAGACTCGCCGAACGGCTTTATCCAGATTCCTTCCCATTGCCCCATCGCTCTACTTATGCCGAGGATCGATACGCATTCTCTCGTCCCGCCTGTGGAGATCGATTCGAAGGGCGCTGACCGTAACTATGAGCCGTGCGGGGATTATACCAATACGGAACGCCGATGCGACTCCGTGCTCATTTTACCATCTGTGAGCATAAGCGGCTTGCGCAACCTTGGAAAGCAGTTACAAGAAACAAGAGAACATTAATCCGCCGATAAAGCTCCCTTTATTACACCGAGAAATCGGCTGTGTGCACTATTCATGCGTGCACTGCGATTTGTACATTCCAGTATTTTCGAGGTGAACCAGACCGTCTACTGTGCTGTAGCGAACTCATTACTGTAGTGACGAATACAATGAGTTGTCTTGCCATTCGGTATTATGTAGCTGTGGTGTTCATTTACGTTTTGGTAATGCGTGAATCGAAGTGTTGTATTGGTGCTGCGTTTGACATCAAGTGTTGGACTGGGACGTGGTAGAGTGGTATACGTATACGTGCGCTCGTCTTAAACTCTGCAGGGCGTACATTTACATATTTGTTTGTTTTAAGCAGCTTGCCAATGCACCTACTGTAGGTACTGTTCTGTAGTTTAGAGAAAATCTGTGCGGCATGAAGGCCTCTCTCTGACAGTTCCGTACTTTTTTTTTTTTTAGAATGAACAAGCCCGTACCATTTAAGATAAACGCGAGAGGAGTGTGTTATTTTACTAAAACGGATGGACGGACGGACGGACGGACGGACCGACTTACTTTGTTGTTAGGGCAGTGATATGATGATTACACGTATTTTACCGGCATCATGCTTCACACACTGCTATCTGGAGCATTCACCGCTGGTGATTTCTCGAGACGCTATAAAACGCTAACCCGTTATCACTCATTGAAAGTCCGTTTCAATGAGCGAGAGAAAGCTTGTTCTTACTAATTTTTTTTACATTTGCAGAAACACCAGCGACGCTGATACCTTCAATTAGAAAAAGCTTCCATGGCCCTACATGCTGTTTCTTTGAAACACTGAAGAAAACTAATCATCCCCAGAAGAAGAAATATATATGAAAACTATGGTTACACTGTCGTAATGACTCTTGAAAAGAACGAATCAGCTCACTAGAAGCTACGACAGGAACGGAAACAGCACGGAGAGGCTTTGCGAAGAAGAAACTGCATCTGAGGAAGCTCTGCGTTAAGGTACGTCGCCTATCTCATAACTGTGCTATGTCGCCTTCGAGTGGGCACGCAGCCGCACTCGGTACCTGCATACAATGTGTTCTTTCCTTAGCTGCGCCAAATATTCAGAAATTGCCAGTGGCAGCTAGCACAATTTTAATCCTTGATTTAAAGTACTAGATGAGGCGGTCATTGCTTCTACCCTAAATCAAAATGCTTAAATTAATTATTGACATAATTACGCTAATTAAGTTTCCAGATAAGTGCTTTGAGCACATTTTGCAATCTACGAATTGTAGCTGGTGAGTTCGCAAGGCATATACGCTTGTAGCGAATCCTATCCTCAGGACGGCACCAGTTTTGAGATAATAATTTCCATAGTCTCCGACGAAATCCATTGACATTCCAATTAGTTTCGTGCTGCAATGCCGAAAAAGCGTTTTCGTTTTAATAAGTACGTGAAACAACAGTGCATTCTTACCGCAACTGTGACGTGTCCTATCTCGAGACCAGCGCCATCCTCAGAATTCGTTACAAGTCGATATGCCATGCAAACTGAATAGCTACAATTCGTAAACTGAAATATGTGCCGTAAATTATTTATTCAAAAGTTCATTAACAACAATTATGTTAATTCTTCACTTAACTATATTTATTTACCCTAGAAGCAATCACCGCCTCATCGAGTAGCTTAAATAAAGGGTTAGAATTGTGCTATTTGCAAAGATAAGTTTTAAAAATTTGGTGCAGCTAAAAAAAAAAAAGACACCCCATATATACACTCTCGAAGTAACCCACGACACTTTCAGTGGCACCGCCTACACATGCGAGAGCTCTCGCGAGAGCATTTTTCGAGCGCCTCTCAGTGTCCCTAGCCGCCCACCGGAAAGCAACGAAAATCTCCGTGTGCAACTGTTTGCTTACTTTGGGTCAACATAGTTGTAGCGCCGATTCCAAAATCGAATTAGTGGCCTTCGATCTTTTAATTTCTTTCTCTTTTTTTTTCTTTTGCTCACTATCTAATCTTGCCGAACCTGTTATTCTTTCCGATCGACCGGCACTGAGCTGACCTTCCTCCGACTTCCGCTTGTATAGGGGTAAGGAGCCTAGTGATGTGCGACGAGCGCATTTCGTTCTCTACCCTTTGGTGTTCGTGCGATGCAGGAAAACCAAGGACAAGTGCAAATAAATACGCGAAAGTAAAGCGAAACACGTGACAACACCCTGATGATGGCGCAGTATCTGGGCGAGGTTCGAGAAAAGCGAATTTGACGTTTGTTTTCTCGGCTAGTAAACTACTATATTTGCTGCGATTAAAGCACCTGGAAGTGTACTAGTCATTGCGCTAATACTCGTTTTTCTTTAGCGCTGTATTGGGCGCCTTGATAGTTTTTATGATTAACTGAAAAAATCAAGCTCCCAAAAGCTGCATGCGTTTTATCTTTCGAAATGCAACGTTTCATCCGGTCCATAAATGGTGTTTCAGCTTATGGAATGACCAGAACACCATAAGCAGACGTACCCTGGGTTAACGCAGCAGCACTCGTGGCGCTATCTTGTGACGCTGACGTCAATTACAGCACAGAAATGCGTTGGCTGCCACTTTTCCTCATTGACATCAACAAGCATTGCGGCCATAGCAAATTATTTTTTTTTCACGCAAGCAATCACACAAGACGAAAACTTTTCTAGGGCATTAAGGTTTAATAAAGCATCTGAAGAATGCACTGCCAGCACTGATGCTCTCAAGAAAGAAAAAAAAGAAGTGATTGAAATGGAGACGGAAAAAGAGATCACCTGAATTCAAGATTGTTCTCGGTGACGGAGGATGCCACTCGACAGTGGTCACATGATTCGCATGCTGCGAAGGCGACACCTGCACCACGGCGGTTCCTAAACTGAACAGACCGGTGATGGTCTCGACGTGTGCTGCTTCCATGTGAACTAAGCCGGCAGTGTTTCTACTTTGTTCATTTATTTATATCCTGGTTAGTTTAAATCAATTTTATATTACTTGGTTATTGTTCTTGTCAATGTCCCTGAAAGTCTAATTCATGATATAAATTAGTTTGCTCATCACTGTCCAAACACTTTGTACTATCTCATGTTTTGTTTATTTCTACTGTGTTGGTATATTCCGCTGCTTTAAACCTCTTTTGCCAACCTTGCGTTCTTGATTTTATACTTGTTTCAAAAGGTAGTTTCCCTGACATTTTCCTGTTCTTTTCTTTTTTTACGGTGGGTGAGGTGCGGGTCCTTCTACTCTATTATACACATTTTGTACAAAAAAGCAGCAACACTTGAATAAACTTCAACTTTAAAGCTGGTTCCTCCTGCGTAAAGTAAATAAACAGAATGTGGGCCTCTTCTACCTACCTGTCCATCTTTCCTTCCTTTCTGTCTATGCTTTCCTCTCTCTCCAGGTGTCACCGCTTTTCACCAAGCTAATTAACATTCAGAGCGCTTCAAGAGACTAATGCACCCGCCAAGTGTCATTTAACGGGCGCCTATTCGTCTTAGCTGTAGCTTAACTAGCAAGCTAACACATCTCGATCTCCCGAGTTTCTCCCTCTTTGGCATAGAGTTCTGCACGCCTTGCACTGTCTGAAATGCCGCATAAAGCTGTTCTTAACAGCAGAAGCAAAAACGCTGGTTCCCACTGAGCGGTTTCTCAGGCGTAGTGCCAAGCACAAGTCCCAGCATCACACATCGGGTATGACTGGTGCACGTGGCGTTTCAGCGGTCGCATGCGGTACCGATCGCGCCTAGCTGGTCGTTCGCGATGGCGTCGTCTTCGAAGGCGTGCGGGTTGCGCAAGCCTGTCGCGGCGACGCGTGTTGCGAAGCTCCATGTGTGGCGCCGAGCCACGCAGTCGCGGCGTACGGCTTCGACGCGAGTCACGCTACTGGCAGCGCCACTTCGCCAGGAAGCGCGACAACTGGTCCGTCGTCGCTCCTTGGCAGTGACCGGGCGGAGAGGTGCGCGACGGGGCGCCGTCGCCTTCGCCGTTGGTCTCCTGCCAAGGCGACCGATAGGCAGCGTTGTCGCGTTTGTGTGTGCATACATATATATATATACTTGTTTTTTTTTTAGTGTGCGCGTCCTGTATGTGTATCTGTGGGTGCATTTGCATGCGTAATTCTATGTCCGCATTGCATAAGTGCTCGTGCACGTGTTTTCTTCTGCATCGTGCCTTTATGCGTCTCTCTCTCTCTCTCTCTCTGAACATGCGTGTTTGCTGTTCGACAGAGCGCGAATAGGTAAATGTTCAGCTTCGCTACGAGGCCACAAATGCGTGGTCTACTAGCGTACCTCTGGCTGTACCAAAGCGACAGTCGCGCTCTCCCTCTTCTGTTTGTCGGCGACGAAGAGAACGCAACCGAAGGAGAAGCCAGTCGAACTTCCTGCACGGACGCAAAATGCGAGGTCTGGAGGTCCAGCGATGCATCGCGCGCGCGTAGCGCGGTGGCCGTTCGCGTGTCAGATTTGCTTTCGTTGAGGGTCACGCACCTCACGGGAGCTGTTTTTATCCTGCCCGCACACACGGCCCTTCCTTAAGGCCTCGCCGCTGTTTTCTCAGGTTCTCTCGCCTGTATTATTTTCTTTTGTGTATTGGCGTCGGTGTCAGTTGTCGTGTATTAGTCGGTTCTGTGCTCGCTCTGGGAGAATGAGACAAACAAAAATGTGTATGCGAGACACCTACACGCCTGTCTCACATTTTTGATAGTCAGAGCAGAACGCTGTTAACGGCAAGGTGATACGCCCTACGTAGGTTATCTAAGGCACATACACATATGCATTTTGATGTTAATGAATATTGCGAAGCAGCTGATTATTTACGTCAACCACCTTGCGAACTTATTTGATTAAACCAAACCAAAAGCTCCATCCTTACACAACGGTACATTTCGACCGCCCATAGATTCTTTTAGACAACATACGGAATGCTATTTCTCGTAGATTTTCTTGCCTTTTCGACCGTACATTACGTGTACAGAATTAATAAAGGTGCAAAGTGAAAAGTCTAGAAGTCAACGGAGTATTCGTATGTAATGTGCACCCTTAAGAATTTATTACATTAGCAGTATGCGCACTGACAGTCAGAGAACTACAGATACTCGAGCAATTGATGTTCTCGTGTGAACCTACTATAAATTGTAAAAACAGTTCTTTTTTTTTTTTTTTTTTTGAGGAGCCGTCAACGATAGACTGTTCCTCAGGAAGAAACAAAGAAGCTTTGTAATTTCGGTCTTCTGCTCAAGCGCCGTACACCCCAGGCAGACCCATGCGTACCCACGCAGTCCCGTCTGTTTACAACGTGGAGCATCATATCCCCCTTTGATTCCACACCCCCTCTTCCTCGCCACGGTTGCCAATCCGCTTACCCAAACAGTGCGTCAGACGCAGACGTGCCTTCAAGAGGACTCCTTGATCCGGCGTTTCCGCCCTGTCATTGGACGGCGCTTCTTCCGGCCTCAAACAACAGAGCCCCCTGCGCGCGGCTACAACCGGACGCACCCCGCGCCGCTCCGAGTCAAGCCAAGTTCGCTTTCTGCTGCCGCTGCTGCTCCGGCGTGTCGCAATACGCCGGCGTCGTTTGCGCGCTTCTCGTAGTGCGCCCTGTATAATTGAATATGCATGCAACCACGTCACGGAGAATCTCTCGACCAGACCCGTCTTTCCCGGCCGGTTAACGACGGGCACAAAGCCTTTCCTTTGTGTCTCCAAGCCCGAAGGTCTTTGGCAGGACCCTGCGTCATCCGGGGCGTCTGATGATATCCGAGAGTCTGAGAGACGTTTTGCGTTTCTGGGTCTCGAGTTTTGACAAGACTCGCGAGCGGCAAGCGGTAAAGAAGGATTACGTGTGTACATACTTAATCTCGCTTTCACGACGGCATAACCGCACCGTGCAAAAAAAGAAAAATGAAAGAAACGCGTATGCAAACTGGTTGTTTTGAAACTTGGCTCACGTTCAGACGGTATACATCACGAAACTTTTTTGTATATACAGTAAAGATCGCTCTTGCAGCCTCCGTTCTAGGCTTGTGTGTGTGCTGAGCCTCGATTTTAAAGGGCTGTGTCCGTGGCGATTGAAAAAAATATGGGCATGTGTGTATTCGGACTTGGAGCGATCGCTATAGCGTGGTCGGGACACGGCGTTCAGGACAAAATCTTTTAGTAAAGCTCTTGCAGTGACTTTCGTTATCGTGCTTGCAAGTGCTCTTTGTTCACTTTCATGAAGAAAATTTCGAACCCGCTGAGGAGTGTAAAACATAAAGCTTGCCTAAACATGCGAATAAAACGTTTATAGAACAAGCTTGATGTTTCAGCAATCGTTTAGCACAGTAATCAAATTACGTAGATAAAATTTATTCGACGAAAAGAAATTGCCGCTTATCAATGGTGCGGCCACTGTTTATCTGCCTGAGTTATTGTTTTCACATCTTCGGACAATTGTTATCGTTGCCTCCGAAAAAAACAATGCCTTGAAGATCAAGCTGATATGAGAACAAGTTACTGCCTTTTGAGTCATGTTTGTCAATATAGGGAAAATAAGTGTAGTAAGGAACAGCACTAAAAAGTCGTTGCTTATTTTCACTCGTGGAAAATGAAGGAAATCACTACCAATGGCACTGCAACCGCCTAGCTTATTCTGCTGACTCTTCAACAACGGTTAGCAGTGGGGGATGAGGGCAGAAGGCTAAAGGAGCGGGTGAGAAGGAAAGCACATCATAGATGACAAAGTAGAAGCACGGAAAAACCATTTAAATTTCTACAAAATAAAGTAAGACGGAAATAGGCAAATACGACATCGCAAGTGTGCATTGTGGTGCTGCGGAATTTAACTAAGAAAAGAAGAACTCGAAAGCCGAGGCGGACGATCTCTAGGCGCATTCGATTCGCCTTCACTTGCTGAAGAAAAAAAAAAAGGAGAGGGGAGTTAGGAGAAGGGTGGTCGGATTCTTATTCCGGAATTCCGTTGGCTAAGGCCGCCGCCCTAGCTCTTTCCACGAGGGCTCGCTGGTCCTTGAGGGTTGAGCTAAACAGGGCTGCCTCCCATCCTTCCCACGTTGGCTGTTTTATAGCTTCTAAGGCACTATTAGCCTGGCAGGCCCATACCATATGGCACAAATCTGCTTTCTGCCCGCAGAATTTACACTCGGCCGAAAAAGATTGTGGCTCAATAGCATGTAGCTTGACTGGGTTATTAAATGATAGGGTTTGTAACCTTCGTAAATGACATTCTTCTGATTTGTTTAATCCCTTAGAACTATTCTGACAAAGCGCGGGGCGATTCAGATACACTTCACTCGGGATGGCACGTCGCTTCTGACGTGCCTCACGTATGAAGAGGTATCAACACATAACGCTTCCCCATAACTGTGCGCACTTGTGTGAGTTGCAGATAATCTTATTCAATCCAGGCCCGAGCTATTGAGGTTATTTACATGCTAAAGGCTGTCCGTAACTGGGTGGCGTTAATTGTCTAGGTAATAACCATAGTCCAAGAAATTATAGGCAAGGCCCCACGCACGCACGATCCCTGATAACGTACGAACTTCGAAAGTTCGTCCTGTGATTGGCCAGTACCAGCGATACCATAGCGCTTGCACATTTCTTGAAACTATTTGTCGTTCAAAAAACTGTTTGAGTTGGATTCGTACTTTCCTCTTCCTCTTCTCGACAGAAGGCATCTTCGTTTACAAGGTAGGAATGTCCGGTATTCACGAAGGACAACTGTGCAATAGAGCAGTTTGTAATATAATGCATTGTCCACCGCCCTATCGAAACAACCAAACGGCCCCATAACCCTCACATTCAATTAATTAGGCATGAACATGGACCTTGGATATACTATAGCACGGACATGGAGCTTCGTATACGTTCATATACTATAAATGCCCGTACATTCTCATAAATTATATTGGATTATTGGATATAGGGGTTACGGCACGTAAGGGGGCTTTTATTAGGGCAGTCGTGGCCGGGGACATAGCATCGGGGTTAGAACGGGTCAGTAAAAAGCAGGTCTCACGAGTTAAAGCTCTCGTTGGGCCCTTCGTCTTACTAGTAGACTCAAACTGCTAATTATATAAGTGCCCCATTAGTAACCGACGAAGTGTGTGCATCGCGCTAAGTGAAACTAACAACAATGCATTCGCATCCGTCCAGCAGTAGTTCTTAATGGACTCACGGAATGCAGCCTGTAAGTAAAGGTTCAACCGGCAGCGCCGGCACCGTGTCATTAAGCTTGATTCAATTAAGAGACTGGCTAGGATAGACAGCAGAAAGAACCGGAAAGACTTGGGAACCAGACGCGTTACTCTCGAGACGGAAACACTCTACGCTCAGCAACAATGCGATCATTGCCGCTTCAGCGCGGCGAGAGCGAATGGTTTCTCGGCTGGCTGACAACGGTGCTCGCACATTACGAGCACCACATGTGCCCCGGCGCGAGAACTGAGAACCATGCACAGATGCACGCCAGACGCGGCGCACTGCGTATTGCCTTTCTCATTCGGCCGAAGCTATAGCGTATGCATTCTTGGATCCCGTCGTTCCTGACCCACGGCGCAACTATGAAGCTTCTCAGCAGTGGCTCAAGCTGCTACAGGAAGGTCAGACGAAGGAACGAGCCAAGTATAGCGCGGGCATACATCCGATTCTCTTTCTGCGCAGTTTCTTCGGTTTCTTTCTTGCTTGCTTGGCGATGATACCAGACACGATCTCTGCCGGCTTCGCTCTCCGAGTAATCCTGTTATCGCCGCCCCGGGGGATACGGATCTCCCGGCCTCACTTAAGGCGGACACCCGGGCATCGATCCATTGCTCTCTGTATTCTTCGCTTCGCGCATCGCGTGCATGCCTGGCCTTCTGCTGTTTCTTTCGGCCGTTGCCTGTACACCACTTGTCTTGGAGAGCACGTATAGCAGCGTAGTAGCTGAGAATTGCTCTCTCTGGACGAGTAGCATGCAGAGTAACGTGCGGCGACGGCTTGATTTGAGCATGCTCCTTTCTCTTTTAAATAAAACACAGGAGCAAACAGGTTAGAACACGAAATTCTATGCATTTGAAGCAAAGATGTCCAGTAAACTTGGCATTGCGGCATTCGTATCGCAGTTATAATCTCAATTGTCCTTCTTTTCAATTACTTAATATTTTATCAATAAGTATAATCAATTTCTTGCTGTAGAATAGAGCAAAATGTAACCGAAGTATCTTTTACCTTTATCACTGCAGAGTAAGTACTTCAAACAAAGCAGAAACCTCCACCATGCATAGGTGGTTTTCAATTTGCGAAGAAATTTCTTTCGAAATACTGACCCGGTACAGTGCCAGGAGTCAAGTCATGAGTAGTGTTGGAATCGCACCGCTGGCACGAGTTGTTGGGGTCTCGGTGCTGACGCCCGATATTGCCAATGGGTCGCAAGCCCCAAGGGTAGCGTTGGCCTGGCGGCCTGGGGCACTGGAAGCATCCGAAGGTCCCGGCAAAGCAAGAGAAGACTGGTAACAGAACAACTTGTTTATTCTAACATAGCAAAAGAGCGGCCGGTCAGGTCGACCGAAGTGGAGAGACGGGAGAGCACGTAACTCAACAGTACAAATCGGAGCCTCTCTCCTGGCGTCCGGGGGCAGCTGCTCTTATACTCTCGGCGTCGCGGTCCAAAAGGGAAGGTCACGGGATGAAGGTCACGGGATGAAGGTCACGGGACGGCGGAGCATGAGCCCACGACGGCGCGCACGGTCGAGCCGAGAGACCTGCTGAACCGAGTGCAGTGACGCATCGCCAACCCGCCCACACGACGGCGCGAACGGTTGAGCCGAGAGACCTCCAGGCTCCTCATTCGGGGAACTCCGCTCCCCGGCTGCCGCGCTTTGACAAGCGAGGGCACACACACACACACGCACACACGAAGACACGTGGCACTGAAACACGCCTGGACACGCTTGGCGGGGAAGCGTTGCGGCGGCGTCGCACGGGCCAAAATGTCCGCCGCTTTGAACGAAGCCCCGGCGTCCGTTGCATCCGCGCCGGCATTACCGCGCGTTGTAGGCGAAACGTAACAGACCGCCCCGCCGGGGGAAGGAGATCCCGATGGTCAGGGGACTGCATCCGCTGTACGGAGGGATGTCGCTCGATGATGCTCATAACCGTAGTCGGGCGTCCTTTGGCGTTTCTTGAGCGCAGCGCACAGAGAAGGCCTCGTTCTCACGTTCAGGTGCACACAGGACACTGCAAAGTGACTTCGGGAGAGTTGACATTTTTGTTCTCGTTTCCGGCAAGCGTTAGAACTACGCCGAAAGTCAACCGCTCAGTCAGCAAGCACGGCACAACCCTCACTAAGCCCTGCCAGGCTCTTTCCCCTTTTATACTGCTGCCTAGTTCCTTACAGTAGTTTAGCAGCACTCAGAAGGCGTCCACAAATCGGAAAAATTGCACTAAAAAGCACATCATCACTTTGAAACACTACACAAAAGCAATAGGTTAAAAATCCTGCCTCAGGAAAAAAAACATCAGTAACAAGCAATTTTGAGGCTGATTCCCACGTTAGGGGCTTCGACTTAAGCCATCGGCGTTACCGTTGAGACTCCCCTTTTTGTAACGCACCTCAAAGGAATATTGTTGCAAAGCGAGGCTCCAGCGCAGGAGGCGGCCATTTTTGGGAGAGATGGTCTGCAGCCATTGGAGAGGGCAGTGATCCGTCTCAATGATAAACCTCGAGCCAGCTAGGTAACATGACAATTTCTGAACGGCCCACACGATACACGCACACTCTTTCTCGGTGGCGCTGTACGCCTGCTCACGACTCGTCAGCTTACGACTAGCATACAGGACGGGGTGTTCTACTTCTCCATTTTCCCGTTGGCACAGTACAACGCCCATGCCTCGCTCACTAGCATCACACTGAACAACGAACCCTTTTGTGTAGTCGGGCGATCGTAGCACAGGCTGGCTTGTTAGGGCGCTTTTTAGGGCGCTAAAAGCTCTTTCCTTCGTCTCATCCCAGACGACTGTTTGCGGCTCTGTCTTTCTTAGAGCATCCGTCAAGGGAGCCGCGATATCAGAGTACCTGGGGATGTACCTCTGATAGTAGCCGGCGACACCTAAGAACGACCGAATATCGGTCTTCGTGCGCGGTTGCGGGAAGTCTCGCACAGCGGCCACCTTTATTTCAGAGGGGCGGCGACGACCCCGACCAATCACGTGTCCGAGGTAGACAACCTCGGCTTGTGCTAACTGGCACTTGGGAGCCTTGACTGTCAAGCCCGCATCGCGCAGGCGGGTTAGCACTGCCCGCAAGTGCGCCATATGCTCAGGCCAGGACGCGGAGAATATCGCTACGTCGTCTAGATACGGTAAAGCGAATTCTTGCTGTCCCCGCAACACTTTATCCATGAGGCTTGAAAAGCAGTATGGCGCGTTCTTCAAACCAAAACTCAAAACTTTAGGACGGAATGTCCCCATTGGTGAAATGAACGCCGCATACCTACTAGCCTCTTCTGTAAGTGGAACCTGCCAATAACCCCTGACAAGATCTAGGGTGGAAATAAACTGAGCGCTACTCACTCTCTCAAGGCGCTCCTCGATGTTAGGGATCGGATAAATTTGATCCTTAGTGATGGAATTAAGCCTGCGGTAGTCGACGCAAGGACGAGGTTCCTTGCCCGGTACCTCCACTAAAATCAAAGGGGAGGTATAATCACTCTCACCCGCTTCAATAACACCGAGCTGTAGCATTTTCTTTACCTCAGCCTCCATAATATCGCTCTGGCGGGGTGACACCCGGTACGCCTTGGATCGTACTGGCTCTGGGGAGGTAAGTTCTATGTCATGAGTAAGGACAGAAGTCCTACCAGGCCTCTCAGAGAACAGACCTTGAAACTCTTGTAAGAGCTGGTGTAGTTCGGTTTTCTGCTCAGGCGACAGCGATGCTTTACTTATTAAGTCACTAATGACTTGATCGGTGTCTTTCCTGTTTGTCACTGAGCCTAGTCCCGGAAGCTCTTCTAACTTTCCCGCATCGGGAATTTCCTCTCCAGTATCTGGTGCCCTTAATGCTACAGGCTCAATTTTATCCCGTTCGGGCGTGCTCCGAATACCAGCTTGCTGCGCCTCTGACCCTTTTTCATCGTTCAACAACGTCGGTCCCGCATCTACCGCCTTTGCAGCGAGCTCCCGAACCTTCGATCTGGTTAAGGCCTGAACGCTAGCCTCACCAAACAAAAGCCCCTTCTCGCGCAGGAGGTGATCGGACCTGTTCGAAAATAGGTACGGGTACTGGGGGGGCAGCATAGATGACACTGCGGCCTCCGTCTCAAGTGCTCCGAAAGGTCCTTCAATAAGCACTTTTGCTACCGGCAGACACACGCTATGAGCTTCCACTGCTTGCTTGATCCATGCGCACTCGCCCGTGAACATATCGGGTTCTACGTAAGAGGGGTGAACGACATCCATCGTAGCTGCGGTATCGCGAAGCACTCGGCACTCTTTCCCGTTCACGAGGAGGTCTCGCATGTAAGGCTCGAGAAGCTTCATGTTCTCGTCAGTGCTGCCTAATGAAAAAAACACGACTTTTGGTTTTGTTTCTGGGCACTGCGCCGAAAAGTGACCCGGCTTCTGGCACGTATAACAAACGCGCGCTTGCCTCGTCTCGAACCGCTTTCTGCGTTCGGCTTCGGTTGCCGCCGTCTCCTTACGTTCGGTCGGACTGCTTTCACTCGCATCCGCACTACGTGTATCCCCCTTTGCTCTCATGGGTGTGAACTTTGGCCTCTCAAACTTGGAGCCAAATTCACCCTTTTGACCGTCCTTAGCTCCACGAGCCCGACGCGTCACAAACTCCTCGGCTAGCTCAGCGGCTCTAGCCACCGTACTAACGTCTGGCCTATCCAAGACCCAGTACCGCACGTTCTCAGGTAACCGACTATAAAACTGTTCTAGCCCGAAACACTGCAGAACTTTCTCGTGGTCACCAAACGCTTTCTCTTCTTTGAGCCACTCCTGCATGTTTGACATAAGCCTGTACGCAAACTCTGTATACGACTCACTTCTGCCTTTCTCATTTTCCCGGAACTTCCGACGGAACGCCTCCGCTGACAGCCTGTACTTTTTTAGCAGACTCGATTTCACTTTCTCGAAATCCTCTGCCTCCTCTCTCTCCAAGCGTGCGACTACGTCGGCCGCCTCGCCAGGTAGCAAAGTGAGCAAGCGCTGTGGCCACGTTTCCCGAGAGAACCCCTGCTTCTCGCACGTTCGCTCAAAGTTAACCAGGAACAAACCAATGTCCTCTCCAAGCTTAAACGGCCGCATCAGGTCAGTCATTTTGAACAATACTCGTTCTCCTGCACCGTGTGCCTGACTTCCATTACGAGCGCGTTCCATCTCTACCTCGAGACGCTTCATTTCCAAAGCGTGTTCGCGCTCTTCTTTTTCTTTCTGTTCTTTTCGTTCACGCTCATCTTTCTCTTTTTGTTCTTTAAGTTCACGCTCATCTTTCTCTTTCTGTTCTTTAAGTTCACGCTCCTGTCTTTTTGCCGTCTCCCTCTCCTCAATGGTCTCAAGGCATTCCGACAGCTCGTCATCCTCAGCTTCTAACTCAAGAATAGCCCTTAGCAGTTCTGGTTTTCTGAGTTTGTCTGAGACATCCAGACCCAACTCTCTCGCAAGCTCCAGCAATTTCGGTTTGCGCAACGACTTCAAATCCATGGCTGCTCCGAATGCTGCTTTCTCTACTGCCTACTATTGTCTTGCCGCAAACTAACCCGGTAGCAACGACAACCACAATTACCAGCTCTGTTTCTAACACTAACAAAAGCCTGGCAAAACTCAGAAGAAGAAAGTCACGCACTCACCAAACCTTGCAGCCAAGACTTCAGCGCAGTCGTTCCGCTGCAGGCAACCAGTCATCACACAGGGCTCGTTGCGCTGCTCCCGGATGGTCGTTGTGCTGCTCAGCATACAGTCAACCGCATCTCTTCGCTGCTGGCCTCCGTTGTCGCGATCTCACCGCTGGCAACCAGATGTTGGAATCGCACCGCTGGCACGAGTTGTTGGGGTCTCGGTGCTGACGCCCGATATTGCCAATGGGTCGCAAGCCCCAAGGGTAGCGTTGGCCTGGCGGCCTGGGGCACTGGAAGCATCCGAAGGTCCCGGCAAAGCAAGAGAAGACTGGTAACAGAACAACTTGTTTATTCTAACATAGCAAAAGAGCGGCCGGTCAGGTCGACCGAAGTGGAGAGACGGGAGAGCACGTAACTCAACAGTACAAATCGGAGCCTCTCTCCTGGCGTCCGGGGGCAGCTGCTCTTATACTCTCGGCGTCGCGGTCCAAAAGGGAAGGTCACGGGATGAAGGTCACGGGATGAAGGTCACGGGACGGCGGAGCATGAGCCCACGACGGCGCGCACGGTCGAGCCGAGAGACCTGCTGAACCGAGTGCAGTGACGCATCGCCAACCCGCCCACACGACGGCGCGAACGGTTGAGCCGAGAGACCTCCAGGCTCCTCATTCGGGGAACTCCGCTCCCCGGCTGCCGCGCTTTGACAAGCGAGGGCACACACACACACACGCACACACGAAGACACGTGGCACTGAAACACGCCTGGACAAGCTTGGCGGGGAAGCGTTGCGGCGGCGTCGCACGGGCCAAAATGTCCGCCGCTTTGAACGAAGCCCCGGCGTCCGTTGCATCCGCGCCGGCATTACCGCGCGTTGTAGGCGAAACGTAACAGTAGGTTACCTTGCAGAATAAAGCGACAACCTATGCCCTTTGAACCGACTTTTTTTAGGCTTGTAGCGCACAGATTGCACACACTGTGTTGTTTATTGTTTTCCACACAAGTGCGCAAAACGTTACGTTGGTCAAACTGGCCGATGTCTGAATGATAGGCTGCGCGAACATGGTTACATTGCTAAGAATTGTATTGCAGCTGGGGGGTTTCTTGCGCAGCACTGCAAAACTTGTGGTTGCGAACCTGTTTTAGAGGAATGCGTCATTATATGTCGTAGTCATAATCAGCTTACAAGAGACATCATCGAAGCAAAGGCTATCATAGGTCTTGGCCATGCATGTGTAAGCTCACCTTCATTATCTTTACCAAACAATGAACTGGCGCGTCTCAGACTGCCCCCACAGGCTGTCTGAATATGTTTTCTCACATGGCTAATTACTTTCGGTTTTGTTGCTTGGTCTTGTGTTATCTCTTCATGTCACGTGGTTGGCTGAGTGTATAGCCTTCTGTGTAACGACATAAACCATCAGTTGCAAGTTAGCGCTCACACTGTTCTCCGCTCCTTTTAATTACCTCTGCCACCTTCCTTTTCGCTCATTCTGAGCTGCGCTACAAGCCTAAAAAAGTCATGACATACCAACTCACCCAAACTACCGCGCTTCTGACTTTGAACCGAATATCTCATCGCTTCAAAAAATATTGACGAAGGTTTTAACAATAATGTTCTTTTTATTCTGCCAACTAAAAGGTTGGAAAGGCTTGAGAAGAGGGCACTTAGGATTACTACTGCTAGTAGCTCTGTAAAGCACCGAAACCTTATTGCCTCATGCAGCGTTGGCGTCGTTTACGAGATCCCGCTGTCTTGCGGGAAGGTTTACATTGGGCAGTCTCGCCACTGCGTGAACGATCGTCTGCGTCAGCGCTATGCTACTTTAGAGGAAACGCCAACCTCTCATATGTCAGCACACTGCAAAGCGTGTGGTTGTAAGCCTTTCTTCGATCGAACCAAGGTAACCGTCAAGCACGAAGACAAAACAGGGGTGCTATGCAGGATGCGCCGAGTTTGGCGAAACTCGGGATCTTCACGAGCTCTGGCGACACCCCAAGATGAAAGCACGAATGGTACCGAGACACAGTTTATCTTTCGACAAGCCTCCAGTTTCATTGGTTTATCTAGATTCACTCTGGCTGGCTATCATTCCTTGGGCGTTGCCTTCTGGGCGGTCGACAAACTGGGGCTCACGTGATCATATCGTCGGTGCATGGTCGTGCCTTCTTTCACTTGTTTGTCGTTCCACCGAGTGCATTACATGCACAAGCAAGTTATAAAACAAATGCATTTAGTACAATATTATTAGTTACTTTAACGTGGTATAGAAGCATTTTAAAGCTTACAACATGTACACTGAATATGCATTAGACTAATTTGTAATTTAGTACGCTTCGCATTATACCACGAGGGAACGCTGTGGTGGCGTCATCACATCCATTCACCGGGCGAGCATGGCGGCTAAACATCGAAGAGGCCCAGTGTAAACAAACTCGTACAACGAGCTTGCAGTGCGCGACGTAGTGATTAGGCTCGACAATGACCACTATTTCTTGGATAGTTCTGTTCCTCCGTCAGCAAACTTTCCGGGCACACCGTAAGACTGCCAATAGCTTCGGCGATTTTACATATCGCAACGCGCACCTACTGTTCACGGCGCCGTGCTGAAGAAACAACTTGTCCGGTGCTGCTTCTGCGAGTTGATCCACTCTGCGTGACTGCGAGCGTCACGAACATTATATAGTGTGTAAAAAAGGAAGACAGCCTATATAGCTACGATGCGGCAAGGAGGTGGTACCGACGATGGATCTCGCTACCAACACAGTGAAGGAGACATCGACAAACTGCAGATAAGTATATTTCTACTGTTTCATATTTAGCATAATAAGAGTGCACGGATTAAGTCACTTTCGTAGTAACGAACTGAATGTCCAGCAGCTTGAAGAAGGCAGTGAGAACCAATGAGTGTTCGTGCTTTTACATGCAAGCGGGCCAGCGAAAATATGCAAAATATGAAGGTAACCTTCACTAACTTCGCGAGATAACAGAAATTCACGAGTGACATCAAGCCCGCAAAATTTATGGAAGAGTATCTTTATCCAGGTGAAATATCAATAGCAGGTACTGATATAAAGCAGGAAACTTATACAAAAATTTCACGGGTTGAACAGCACATGGAAGGCATTACCGAATCGTGATCGCCACGTTACCGATATCCTTGAAAAAAGTTTAGAATCATTGCATTCTACCGGTTATGCAATATGGGACATAAACCTGGAGGTTAACAAAGAAACTTGAGATGTCAAGGACTGTGCAGAAAGGGATGTAACAAAAATTGTTGGAGATAGCATTAAGGCAGGAAGACAGTGGCGTAGTAAACCGTGGCAACAGATATGCTAGTTGAGATTAAGAAAAAGAATGGAATCGGCAGGCAGGCCATGCACGTATTCGATCACTTGTTGCTAATTCATAACAGGTGATTACATAAGCGTGACAGAATAGACGTCAAGGAGAGAACTACAGCCGAGTATGGTAGAACATTGCGTAATGGGATAAAAATATGTTTGTAGGCATAGGATGCAATCAGCTCGTATAAGACGGGATTGTAGGGTGAAGCATTTGTTTTTCAGCGAACAAAAATAGGTTTGTGGTGCTGACAGTAGAGACTCGTGAAGGTGGGGGGCACCTCAGCTCCTGGCACACTAATCAACATGACAATTGGCTCTGAAAAAGAAAACCCCAGTTATGAAAAATAAAGCAACATTGTCCCGACACACTGTTTTATTATGCATACTACACTAAAGGCTTCCACAGTTAATGGCACTTGGTACTAATAGTGCAACGAGCATTTTTCTTTGTAAATAATGGTTTGTATGCGGCTGATTCATTCCAATACACTTTTTTTGCAGCAAAACATTCTGCTGCTGGAGGCACTCAACCGCCTGGTGGCAGTAGGCGAGCGCCAGGCACGTGCTCTTGAGTGTGTGGCAGAGGTCCAGAGGGCTGCTCTGCAACAGTAGTATCGGTGCCCTCACTGCTCTCCTGTCGAGCCCACAGAAGGCACCTTATAAAGGAGCTTTCCGTTTAATATTTTGTTAATTATTCAAGAAGATGAATAAAATTATTGCAGTAAACATTGTGCTGTGCATATTAGGAGACTTGTAACATGCACTTGGTGTCCCTTCAAAATAGGCAAAAACGTAAGACAACCTGTGCCACTCTTTCACCATGTAAATAAAAAATACACTAATGCAGCATACACGTCATTGTGCTGTTTGTTCGTTCTATGTGCAAGAATACAGTGCGTGTTGATTAGCCACAAGATGAACGGTGTGCATAATTCACAATGAAGACAGGAAACAGCAGGAGTTTAATCATGCTATCACCTATAGACTGTGCATATGACTGCAACACTCCCCGATTCAAATGTGCTGTTACATACATGTTCGATACCACATATTCTTTAACATTGTCTTATAATTGCATGTACTAATTTTCACACATCTTAAGCCCTTGCATAGCACACTTCTCGTGTATCTATTTCATAGGCCAAATAACTGTACACTTTGTCCTTTCGTGTAATATGAAAAGCAGCATCCTTTAGAGTCGGATAAAACTTCAGAAGACAGGAGAGGCCCCGCCCAGATGACCAAAGCGCAGCAGTCGATTGCCTCCATGTCTAAAGAAATAGTCCCTTTCCAACGAGCAGGTATTAGTCTGTCTGGCGGCACGATGTCAGTCTAGAGTGCGTGCCCATTGGTGCAGGCTTGTGTTCACCTGCCTTAAAGTGCAGATTCCGCAGCCTCCTAAAGTTGTATCCGACTAGAGAAACATGTAATGCCTTGCACCAGTTGCATAGACTTCTGCAACTTGATAGCACACAATGATCAGGAGCAGAAATCTATAAAGGCATCCAAGCAAAGCTGGCTGGCCACACTTCCATTATGAGGGGCTGTAAAAAGGTCTCGCCAAATATTCCCATGACATCCTTGAAAAAGAGGTGGTGTTTGGCACTTCTTTAGAATCAAAAACAGATTACAGTGAATGTTCTGTAGCACGTCAAAACAAACTGAACTTGGTTATCTGCACAGCATGTAATGGAAGGTTGTGCTTCACATAGGAAACAAACTGCTCTGTCCAGTACCATTTTGAGGCCGGTATGGCACCTATTGTGTCAACAGTGTAAATATACAAATTACACTTTTCACAGGCCATTGATTTTACCATTCTTTTTGTATGATGGTTCTTTCAATCAGTGCTTGTATTACATGAGCAGGTGGATGTGAAAGCAAAGCTTTGTTTGCAAACCTTCCGACTTCCATAATTGTGTGGCAAGGCACTGGCATATTGTCGAATAGCTCACACTTCCTCGCTCCTGCACCAAAGGAGCCCAATGCTCTATTTGAACTTGGATCGCACAACCATTCAACGGCACACGAAGAAGAGTAACACATACAGCAGAGCATTCTGCTGTCTGTATTTCTCTTTGTGTCCCGTCGAATTGTTGTGCAATTCAATTTCAAGCTTCTATACCAATACACCCAGTCTTCAACCTCACCAATGCTCTAGTTATTAGGCCACAATGGCGCACATCTTTGAAATACCCCAACACAAATTAGCTCTCCAAAAAATCACAAGTGTTAAATTTTGCAGCACAGGTGTATGTATGCACGTGCCATATTTTTTACCACTAAACTCACACGAATCAAAGGGGCAAGCATTAACCAGCCTTGCTGCTGCCGTTACCATTACCATCATGACACCAACGGAAAGACAGTGCCACGTTTCAGTAAAGGGAGCGCCGGAGGGAAAGGTGTGACAGAGAGGGCTTACAATAAAAATAACGGTTACGAGACATGTTCAATGCCAATATATGCTGCATGTCGCTCATCCTACTTTGGCATTGTGGAAAGTGTTTACTCATTTGAGCATATCACATTTTGTGTAATCATTGCTCTAAAGCTGTACAAACAGTCTATATGCTCTGCAATATTTATTTTTATCATGGTGGGTTAAAGACCCACTTTTCATTGGCATCTGCACCACATTTCTCCCGATATGTAATTTTGCCTTGGTGCTTCATGACATCTTCACGTACAGAGAGTTCTGCAGAGCATTGGAAGTGCATTGTTCTACTGCTTAAGAATTAGAGCCCCATTATGAGACGAAAATATATGATTTATCAATCCAGAATAACGCCACCCCCCCCCCTCCAAAAAAACGAAGATGCATTGACCCTCTGGCACATGCATTGACAGTGAACACAGCAAACACTCTGAAGTATTTTCTTCATGCAAGCCAACACACCAAGATTCTTAATGCATTTTCATTTCGCCACAAATGCATAGGCACAACCGGCTTGGCGCAACATCCACATCTCGCGCTGCAACAAATTGTGCAATGCCTCGCTGTTTCATAGTGCGGCCGATAGATTACGCATGACCAAAGTTCAGCATTGTGCATACTAAGTTACTTCACCAATGAAGAACCCCAAGTTCTTTATGAAATTAGCATTCATAGGTTACTTCACACAATTTGTGATATCCATTTATCTATTTATACTTAGTTAACCTCTTTCCCAGGAAAGTGAGCCATTTGGAAGGCACCCTGACAGACAAGTAGAACAACCGGACAAAAGTCATCAACCAGCGAAAAAGTCAGTATCATAAGCAGCCGCATGTGAGATGTCGCTAACACAAAATTTCAGTCGGCTACACAGAAGTGACAAATTTGGCAGTATGGCGCGTCTAAATATTGCTTCAATGTTAATCACAGTAACGCTGACATTGAAGGCGAATTCATTCCTACGTACGTTCCGTCGACACACCCGACTACGTTCGTAATGTTCCCACGAAGTAGGAAGCATTCTTTTATATATGCCCGCTCATCCGCAGTATTCGGGAAAGCTAGCCACCGCTTACGCACTGCCGCATCGATAAGCGCGTCAGACACATCTCTGACACAGTGGCTAACAGTAGTTTGATGGCGTCCAATGTAACGCTCGGCGCCGACGCTTCCCTTAAAAGTCCCAGTCCCGTAGAAACAGAGGGCACAGAGGACTTGCTCTACGACGGTGAGCGAATGAAGCCCGCCACGCTGTCTCCGCAGACGAGAGCCTTCGCCTAGCACGTCACACAGCAAGCGCACTGATGTCTTCGACAGGCGAAAATGACGCTGAAACTTTCCGTCGGTCATGTAGGTGAATGGGTCCGGACGGTCATACTGACGCTTGCTGCCGCTGGATGCATTGACACAGGCTGCTGCTGCCGCCGCCGTGTTCCCGAGTTGAACTCGGAGGGGGTTTCGCGATGTACGAGTTTAGCACGAGTTCGCCTGTCAATCAAAACCAGAGGTCACGCCCCACGCGAGGCATGTAACTCTTGTGCGCGCACCCACTACAGTTGGGCCACGCCCAACTTATCTTCCGGCAACAGCGACGCGGTGTCGAGCTGAGAGGCATCAACAATCTTGACCGCCGACATAAAGCACGCACAACGCACTGTCATCGGTGATGTACTGAGCACCACTATCAAAAACAAAGCGTTGACTGTCGCTGGCTTATGCATACATCTTCTCGGGCTCAGATGGCCCCACAACACGGTTTCATTGCCTGCATTGTGGCGCGTAGCGCACAGTAAATTGTCGGCACGTCACTGTAGCTGCTTGCAAGGCGTCGATGCGCCGAGGGGGACCACGATGCTGAGGAGTGCGTACCGCAGCAGTCGTATGAGATGGCTGCTCTGTCATCGGTGATGAAACGGTGCCACAGCGTCGTAAACACGATCAGCGTCCGAGAATCGCTCGTCTTCTAGACCCAGTGCAATGGCATTTCTTCATCACAAGCACTGCGCACTCAACAGTTCCAACACCTCTCTCCGTTCGAAGTCTGATTTCATAACTGCACACAAGAGCCCTCACCTGCCAAATGCGATTGCTGCGGTGTCGTTACGATATCCATCTGCGATCGCTGCTGGCTCCAGCAGAGGTAATCCGCAAGCACCTTCGACTGCACAACACACTCATATACTGCGTACATGCGCTCAGAGGCACCTTCACTGGGCAAGCGATGACAAGCGATGAATTGTGTCGCTGGGAAGCACGCACTTTCCGCAATGTATCGCAGAGGCTTCGCGCACAAAGATAAACTGATACATTTTCACTGAACTGCGTCACTACGGACTCTAAAATAACATACCGCCATTTTGCAACGACAGCCGTTGTGTCGTTATTAGTTGATAAAGCGGGGGCCTTAATAGCCTAGTGAAGCGCCTGCGATGAACAGCCGTACCGCGGCGCTGCGTTTCTATTCCCCTAATAGAGAAAGAGTGGCCATGACCCTCCATGGATCATGACTGACTTTATTGAGAATGGTACTGCAGCGCCCCTAGGCAACTTATCACTGTGTGAATGCCCTCGTGTGTGTGACCCTCTTCAATGTATCTGCTTCTAAGCTTTCGCCTCACTGTCGCCACTCGCGGCAAGAAGTGCAAAATTTAATAATCTGCTCGATCTCCGTTTGTCATCACAAATTTCTAGCACTGAAAACAAAAAACAGATACACAAAGCAATAAAAATGTTCGTTATTTTATTTGTTGTACTTCAACGTATTCGTTTGAGTGAAAGTGTAGGTGCAAGAATGCGCCGTATGTACCCTGTTCGCATTCGAAAGAGGAAAGAATGATAGTGCACGAAAGAGGAGGCACGCCCTAGACGCGCCCGGGAAAGGCGTGGCAAGCGGTTCACGGCAAGTGTGCAGACAGACAGCGGGACAGTCACGGTATTGCTAAGTTGCGATAATCCGCTGATAAAATACGCGGCGCTGGCGCGTTTCGTTGTGCAGCCTTCTGCGCTTGAAACGTGGAAGCAGCGTGCCGCGCAGGGTGCGCTCACGTTTTCATACGCGGCTTTTTGTCTACATATTTTTTTGCCTGTAGCTTTTGCGCGTTCTGCGCTATCTCCGTTCACTGACTGCCGTCGGGCAAACTCGGGTAAAACTCGGGTGAACGACAAACTCGGCGCATCCTGCATAGCACCCCAGTTCGCGAACTTGCAGAAGACGATTTCGCATACAAACGAGGCATGATGATCGCGTATCGGAACCGTCTATCTCTTTGTTGGGTTGTGGGGCGCAGATGCTTCGTGATCTGTTCCGAGTGACTCAATATCATGCATACGCAGATGGTCTCTTCCTTTTCGCTTAATAAACTTCAGTTGTTAGACAGCGCTCATCCTGAGTCCTTCTTTTCTTTTGTGTGTGTTGCCGTCGTTTCTGCGCTGGTTCAAATGATGCATCACTTCCGATTCGCCCAGCTTTCCATCTTATCTTTGTTACTGCTTAACTTCCCTGCCTTTCCTTCTTATCTCACGCCTTCCCATCACTTCGCCAGCCTCACCGCATAGAAAAGCCGCGCACGACATATAGTACAATCTGCCTGTGCATATCGTGACTCGCTTACATCGGGGTACACACCTGCGGCCAGGCGGGTGTTTCCTCCATGGAGTTTGTGCCACCCTGAAGTACACCTCACGAGTCCAAGGCCTCAAAACAAGTCGGATCTACCACCGTCTGAACTAAAACAATTCAGAGTACACCTGTTGTACGAGAATTACAGAAACCACGTACACGCCTATGCTGATGGGTCGACCACATGGACCAGTTATGGCGGCGCTGTGTTCATACCGACACGAGGAGTAACACTACGATTCAAGGCTTCACACGTCACGACGTCTACGGCTGCGCAACTTGCGGCTTTGCGCAGTGCGCTTCAGTTTATTGACAGAGAGAGCGCTGGCAAATAGGCCGTCTTTTCCGGCTCAAGACCGCCTTTACACGGCATGCAGTCGGTTCTCCGACGTGTATCTCATTAACAGTTGACGTACGAAATCGTCAGATTTCATCACAACGTCAAACAAAAAGGTCACAAAATTATTTTGCGATAGTTGTATGGCCACTACTACCGGAACAGCGGAAATTATCATGCAGACAACGAAGCGCGAGCGTCACCCTAATAATAACGCAACGATCCCATTCATTTTTCCGGAACAGACGCTGCAAGGCAGCTTCGTCAGCCGACACGCACGGTCTCTTTAGCACACCAAAATATAAGGCGCACCAGGTTAGACAACTGAACCCTTCGCTCCAACTCCAACTTCCACCGAGGCTTCATCGACGTGAGGCATCGATTGTGTACCGGCTGTAGTTGGGAGTGGCCTTCACGAAGGCCGACACGATATTGATTAAAATAAACGACAGTGCTGCGTGCGACGTCCGCGGCAACGAATACAGCATCGAACGTTTATGGTGCTGCTGTCGTCAATTTTTATCACAAAGACAAACACTGTCTGTCGCATTGGGATGACTGGACGATCGGCCGTTGTAAGTGCAGGCACTACTCGAAGTGTAGTGCATGCACTTCGGCCGCTCTTCGGCCAAAAAGTCTGTGAAGGCACTTTTGTCTTTCTTGAGGGGGACTGGCCTGTGTGAACGCCTTTGACTTATAATCTCTTATCTCTTGTGCCCTCCGCGAGCATGCGCGAACAGGCCGCGTCTTGCCCCCCCCCCCCCCTCCTCTCTCTCTCACTCACTTTCTTATTCCCTTTTTCCCGTTAGCGTAGGGTAGCAAACAAGACGCATTTCTGCTGAACATCCTTGCCTTCTCCCTTTCTTTCCTCCTCCTCCTCCTCCTCCACCTCCTATCTGTCTCTTTCACTTTGAAGCGGGGAGATGCTTCTCTGTTTCTGCAAGTTCATACGGGCCCTTCCAATTATAGTACTGCGCTCCAACGAAAAGTAGTAAACAGTGTACAAAACCAAGCGCTAAGGTTAAATTACATCGTCCGTGCCGTTTTCCTTGTATTGTACACCTCCCATATACTCCAGTACCGAAGCATTGCGGTGAAACAAAACTCACGCTTTGTGGCGGAATGGAACGAGCTCCGAAAAAAAAAAAGACGAAAATAAGAGAGGGAACAACGCTAGTTCTGTACTTTCGCTTTCGTAGGGCAGAGGGCCAAGTTTCCGGGAAGTCGGTCTCTCAACAGTCCAGGCCCGCTCGCCGCCTGGCCACCGCCCGGCTTTGCCACGAACGTCCGTTCAAGGTCTGGTTTGTTTTTTCTTCCCTGTGCTTCATTGTGTGAGACCAGCATTGTTCACGCGAGCGCCTGTAATCTGCGGAGCGAATCGTCTTCTTTTTTTTTTTTTTTTTGCCCTACTCCCGAGAATACTCTTCCCCCAGAGTTCACTGTAGATTGCGGCGTCACATTGCGCACTTTTGTTCTCATTTGCTCCTAAAAATAAGTGCGCGCACTATTTCTTTTTTTTTTATGACTTACTTTTAATGACTTACTTACTTTTATAGGTTTTCCTTTTATTCGTGCTAAGAAGGCGTGCGGACCTTACACAGGAATGAATTTATCGAAATAAAGCTTGTTCTTGGGGCAAACGAGAGGATACTGCAGCAGACAGCTGTACTGAAGTATATGAATGCGCTGCTAGCTACGCAACATGAAACAGGGAACGTTTCTTTTTTCTTTTTTTTCTTCTTTTTTTGCTGTTCTTGACTATAATACTATACAAATACTCAAATAACTGAAATGCCGTTTTGTTTATCCGTTTGTAACAGAAGTCAATCTGAATTCTCAAATTTCTGCCTTACTGCTTCGTGTGAAATACCGGATAGGTACAGAAGTAACGAATCCGTACTTATGGGGCAACATTTCTGTTTTCAGAGCATTATTTCCGACCGCCAACGCACCCTAATCACCAAAGCATGCTTCCCTGTTTAAGTTCTGTGCTGTTATACATGGACTGCTATGGAGAGATTGAGCTGAAGAGGATCTCGGCTACTCCTTTAGTTTATGCTACGCGGCAAGAAATGAAGGAACAAATTATAATTGTAACATAAATAAAAAAATTAAAAAATGAATGAAACAAACAAGGATAACAACATCGCAAGGCAGTGTCCATCGATGTCTGTCCCTGCGGCTGCCCGAATAATATATACACTTTGAAGTCCTCATACATTATGAAGTAGAAGGGTCGTTCACGCAATAAATGAACGGTAGCTCCAAACACACGCCTCAGTACCAGTTCTGTCCACCTTAAGAAAGCATTAAAAATTGTATCATGGGGTTTTACATGCCAAAACCACAATCTTATTATGAGGCACGCCGTAGTGGTGGAACTCAGGAAATTTGGACCACCTGGAGTTCTTTAACGTGCACCTAAATCTAAGTAAACGGGTGTTTTTTGCATTTCGCCCCGATCGAAATGCGGTCGCCGTGGCCGGGATTCGATCCCGCGACTTTGTGCTTAGCAGCCCAACCCCACAACCACTAAGCAACCACGGTGGATCTTAAGAAATAAAGCATAAACACGTCATAAGCACGCGTAAATCTGAACAGCACTACTTATTGTAAATGCTTTTTCAACTCTCTGTCTACAGAAAATTATTTTTAAAATACACCTTTCCCTTAGATTACTTGCTGGTCATGGCACAAGTAATTTTTGCGTTGTAAAGGAGCGCTTCTCATCACTCCCGAGTTTTATTGATAACGCGTCATATTTCTCGCAGCGCGTTTTGAACACATAAAAAAAATAGGGCAAACGTTCTTAATTTCATGGCCTCTGCTGCACTCATTGAGAATTGGAACGGCGTATTATGAACAGAAAGCTATTTCTATATGCTGCTTTCAGTTGAATCCTGTGTATAATTGTATCTATGTGTCGCGGGAGATTTGCTGCAATGTTGAATTTATTTTAGGCCGAATTTGATGCAACACTGGCCATCTCGCTCTACCACTGCCGAGCCACTTCTCCGCAGAAGATAGACACTTGTTTTACAACATTCCGGATATCCACTTTAACCAGAGGGATCGCACAGTTATTTCCTTCGTTTGGAACCTGTTTGGCGAGTCTGTCGGTGCTTCAATTAGCCTTTAATCCGATGTTGCTGGGTACCCATTGAAGTACAATATTATAATCCTGCGTTGATGCTTCTTCCTATCGTTTCCGCAATGCGATGAACTATTAATGAATTTGTGAAAGCTGTTCGTATATTCGCGATGATCTGAAATATAGATTTGCCGTCAGTGAAAATGACCCAATGACTTGCTTCTGTTCCTTCCCGTATAAACTTCACCGCTTCAAAAATAGCATGCAACTCCGACGTCGGTGGAGAAGATCGATGAGACAGTTTTTGCAAATGCCTTTCACCAAGCTCCGGGATTATAAACGCAGAAGCTGAATAATCTTCAGTACATGATCCATCTGTATGTGCCTGTACTGTTCCACCATGACTTGCGTACTAATTCCCAAACAAAATTATCGCAGCCACTAAAGGCGCCATGTCATCTTTCACGTGCACGCCGTATGCATCCAAAATACCTCTACACAACGCCCGGTACTATAGATCAGTACTATTGCTTGGAACGCTTATGCGCTGCGCAAAGATTCTACACAGATGTCTGGAGTTTTCTGCCGCTCATAGTACTGCCAAAGATGGTTGTCGAGCTTCTGCGTGTACCAGGTAACTCCAAGTACACCGCTGTACCACTACGCATATCCGTAGGCTTCTTGCCGCTAGCGAGTATAGCCCTCTTTGAGTGGATGCTGGAAGACCATGAAGAATGGTCAAGGAGTAACTCGCCATGACACGAATCAACGCAAAGTGTAAAGCTAGCGATAACTCGCTTGGTGCGGTAACATGAGCGACGGAATCTTGAGGCGGACTTGGTAGCAAAGCGCGTGTTATACTGCAGCGAACGAAGCAGACCTATGGACTTAAGATAAGTGCAAGATTTAAAAAAAAAAGAAGAAAGCAAAAAGAAATTGATGACCTGATAACCACGCATTCCCAAAGACAGAGGTTGCGCGCGCGGTTATGTTCCAAGAAATGTCGTTATTTAAAAAAAAATATCACTAAATTCCCGGGGGCAGGCTTGCTCTTGTGGTTTACCCTCGACGCCTACACCTTCCGTCTTTCGTACTTTTCGACATAAGTGTTCAAGACACCGAGAGAGCGGGAGCGAATGAAGCAGAGAGCACGCATTCAGCTCGCCGAAACCCACCCCACTGAGAACCGCGCACCCAATTAAAAGTAAGGGGCCCCTCGTTCAAGCACGACGGGGCCGCGTAATGCCCACGTGCCTCGCCGGCGTTTTGCAGGTTGAGCGCGCAGCATCATTGCTTTCTCGGAACCGCGCCCGCTGGCAGCAGGTGCAACGACTGATTCTCTTGAACATTCACGCGTAGCGCCAGTGCCGAAAGATTAGGAAATACATAGCTTTCTGAAAAACGCATCCAGCTCATGATTACTGCTTTGTACAACTGGTTCCGTCTCTCATTGCTACGCGTAGTCTATATGTATAGAAAGAAAAAAAATCATGAGTCGTGCCACTCTGTGATGGTGGGTGACTAGCGAAGCTGTTTAGCACGTGACACAGAGGTGACGCAGAATTTTGAACGAAGGTACGAACACATTTATTGTCCTGACGTTAGATATGCACACACATTCTCGTATCACTTCTGTTATTAAATGTGTAAGCATTTCTATGCCTACACTATGAGAAATTTGTCCTTCATATAAGACAATGAATGGCTAACGCTCTTAAGGAAGCAATATATGTATATATATATATATGTACCTCAGGCTCTCCTGATCTTGAAAATGGTGCTTATTGATAACTCATCTGCTGAGTGCTGAAGATGCGTATCCAAGTGATGAGACGTATAAGCGTTCTACATAGAATGAAGCGATTTCGTGTCAAATTCGGGAGCTGAGTTTTTGCACACGCAGGTTTGTTGACGGGCACGAAAAATCCACGGAACCCTATCCATAAACAGCTTCGCTGTAGAAGGATGTAAGCAGATCAAGCGAATGCACGCAGCGTCCCTTCTATAAACGACATATGGCAGCTAAGAGTCTCAGGATTTTGATTACCTAGTTATAGACGTCTTTGTATACTCACCAGTATTCTTGTCTGATCCTCATGAGTTCCGCGGAAGTTCGCAAGATGAAAAACGAGTTTCATGAAAGAGAAATCAGTCATACATTGAATTTTGAATTTAGCATGACGCTACAATGGTATCCCATTTGCGATTTCTTTAAGAAGGAAAGCATCGAGGCCGAAGGTAGATTCGTCCTTACCGAAGCCAGCACCTGCTGCCTGTTCGTATCAGTCTCTCTAACAACTGAGTTAGCGAGGAGCCTATAACATGGGCGAGGGCCATGTTTCCAATGAAATGGAATCTTGGCATCGACTTGTTATTTCGTGCTTTCGGGCTAATGCCAAGTTTGCCTTTCACGAAAACTCCGTCTTTATATGTCCCTGAAACAGCCTTATGAAACATCATTCCGGCTCATTATGTTCCATAATACAATCCACAGCCAACTGGCCCAGCTGTCCACGCTTACCTAAAGCAGCACCCGTTAAATATTTCTATCTGTGTTACAGCTGCCTATGGCACGCACGCCATTATTTATTTGCGATGTTGACGGGAGCAATCGCCAATAAAGCGCGAAACGTGCTCAGTTTGTGTTCGTAACGAAAGTTAAAGGAGCAAACGAAAAAATATGACAGCTCGTCTTATACCTGCTTGTACCCTGATGCTCAATGACAAAACTCGTGAAGTACCGGGTTGTCTCCAGCGATGAATGAAATCAACATTTCATTCACCGCACACTAAACTCATGATGGCTGTGACGGATAGAACGAGAAGTGTTTTTATCTTTTTATCTCCTCTCTTGAATAACCCTTGCAGATTCAACCATGTCGGCCGGGTAGCTTTCTTCTGTTTCCTTCACAACTGCTTTTAACTTACAGTCAGAGTTTGCACGGTGCATCGCAAGAATCACTTTGATTTCACCTCGATGGTGAATCACAGCGAATTGCATTCAGCGGGGCGATAGTGCGAATGTCCTCCTTTAAAAAGGCGGCCTGACAGGCTACCGTTCTGACACCCAAAGAACAAAGTGCAGGCCCAACGCACATATTGGAATCTATGTGAGGCGAAGCTTTCGCGAAGCGGTTAAAGAAACGCTACAAATTTGTCCATGTCATTCCTGCGTCTTTCACGTAACGAAAACTGGCACGCACGTACGTGCTCTGGCACGCCCGTGCGGTCGTCTCAACGGGTCAGTTGGCGTTGGCACGACAGCGGTGTACGCATCTGACTGTGGCCCAATGGCTAGAGCATCGTGCTGTTGCACCTGGTCACCTATGGTCCATCCCATAATCGGACAGGTAATTCAATTGTTTTTTTTTTTCTTCTTCTTTTTCTTCTAAGGCGAGCTATTCGGGAAGACATCGACAGCACCCACCAGCCACGGTCAGTATATATAGTCCGGGAGCGTTCGCATTGAAAGCTTCGCTTCAAAAAGAACACCAGTATAGGTCTAGCTGTACTTGTTCGCGTTCTTACGTTTTTCACGCCGCCGCGCGCAATTCGCGGCTAGTCATTTCGTTTCCTTCAGCCGCGCTGCTATTCACGATACAAGCAAGCAAAACAACCGGAGCACGGGTGTGCCGCGCATCGCCACGCATTCTCGCCGTCTCAAGGTCGCGCACTAAAGTCCCGAACCGCGTGGGCCGGCCGGTGTCCGAGAGAAAGCGGGCGGGATGGCGTTGGCCGCGAGGACGGCGCGGTTCCCGAGACACGCCCCGTCGCGAGACACGCAGGGGCGATGATCCGTCTGGGACCCCCATCTCGTCGTCCCATGCGAGTCACGGGCGGGAGATTTAACGCCTCTTTTCTCGGCAGCCTTGACAGGGATGACAATGGGAGCGCGTGATGTAATCGCAGCTGGCCCGCCGCGTCGACGAGCATCACCGGCTAGTCCGTAGGTGGATCAAAGGAAGCGACATCTTGTGCGGTATATAAGCGTGGCAGCTGCATTCTCATTGACGTCAGAGGGAAGCGGGTGGTTGGCTTCCTGTTGCGCGTGATCGTGATAGAGGGGACGGGGTTTTAGGCTTGGCCGGTCGCTAGGAGCCTCGATTAAGCAGCCACCTTACATCAGCATATTTTAATCGGTTAATCTAACAACTATCCGATTGTCCCGACTTATAGGCATCGTATCTATTAAGGCGAACAAGCTACACAGTCCATGCGGGATACGGCTTCGCACCGACGTATCAGATGCTGGGTTATCGAATTGACCTTGGAATGGACGCGACATTCTCCAAACAGCTACTCTTTTAACTTTTACTACAGTACGACTCCACGGTGTACAGCTTTCGCCGCCGCGTTATATTTCCAAGCATGCTTCCATACAATGAACAGAGCTAACAAATAGGCATATTATGACGCATGAAACAAAAAGTAGGTTATGTAAATACGGAAAGCTCTCCGTCGATAAATGCACGTAGAATTCTATCGGCACTTTGCCGTTACTGGTCGGCTGATAGCCGCGTTTAAATAATTATTTAATAAGTCAAAGGCTGAAGTGTTCAAACGGATGGCCCAAAACAAAGATTTTTGATTTTATAATTACTTTTTTATGCCTCCAAGTAGCGCTATGGGTACGAGCAAGACAAGAAAAAGGGTGAGAGTCGCCGTTGACCTGGTCGCACATACACTGAATCGATAAAAAGCACAGTTGGCTTGTACAACCTTGCAGAATGATAGCCCAATTATTAAGCGAAGTTTTCCCTTACCTTGGCATCCATTCTGCAACTCCAATAGACCACCAGTTATTTGCACTACGCACAGCTACATTTCTATCCTTTAATGTCGGCTAGAATGTCGGCTATCCCCGTTTGCTCTCTGGTCCACCTCCGCTCTCTTGCTGTCTCTTAACCTGACGCCTAACATTTTTCGTTCCATCGCTCACTGCGCTGTCGGTAACTTCTCAAGTTTCTTTGTTAGCCTCCAAGTTCGGGCCCGATACGCGCCGGTGGAATACGCGATGATTGTACGCTTTTCTTTTCAAGGTTAGCGGTATGGGGTGGAAGGGGGGTGGGGGCTGCCGGCTGTGATTTGGCAATGAATGCCGTACGCGATTCGACTCATTTTTCACAGCGAAGCTCTTAGTCTCTAGTTGGTCGCGATTTTTCGTGGCCTCATTCTGTACTCACCCAAAAACAGTACTGCCACCCAACGGCCACCCCGTCAGATCTCAAACGGCATCTTGAAAAGGTCTTTGTCTTTTGAGTTTCCGCGTAACAGCATTATGTTGTCTCGTATATTCGAACTACAATCCCAAGCTGTCGCGTCTGTAGCTTGTGTGTAAGCCATACTTTACGAATTGTCTGGCGCACCTTTACTTTGAAACGTTCAATTAGTTCAATAGCGCACTTGCGATTGACGAAGGGCCTCGAAGAATGAGGATGTATGCTGCACTTCCGCACACGTGCTTACCCACGTGATGCACGGCGCTTGTGGTGGTTGTGCTTGTCTAACGTCGGCAACAGCTTCGCTGTACATGCCATTTCACAGGGTGGAGGCGGATTTTTTTTTTCATTATTATTTTGAAATTTCCTTTTCACAAACAAGGTTCATTGTAAGTAATTAGTCTTCGTCGAAGGCTTTGTAGTATAGCAGTTTTTCTTTGCTCTTTCAGTTAAACGGACAGGTGTTCACCGCGAGAAAATTGAGCACCCACACGCAACGCTTCGATCACTCGTCCGTAATGACACGGCGTAACGGAACAGAAATCCTGCCCGAAGGCTATGCTTCTCGATTGTGATTGTGCGCTTCGTGCAATCATGGAGTCCGTCGTTTGCGTGGCGTTAACAGCAGCGTCGTGCCCCTCGCTTAGAACATCCCCCTCCGTTTGTGGCACGCACCGAACAATCCACGCCTTCGTGAGCGCAGTGATTCGTTCGAATCAATACGCCCATCTTTAGACAGCGCGAACATTTCGTGCGGACATGTGCGTCCGTTCTCACGCAGACGCCCTTGGTGAGTTCAACGGGACATAAGGGCCTTCACCATTTGCACGTGCTATGCGACTCTATAGGTAAAAGCGCGCGTTGACGCAGGAGAAAGCGCTCAACAAAGAATCGTTCTTGGTCTCGCGTGCGACGCCGCTGAGTAGGATGACTTACGTGCAAAACCTGCGCCTCTGCTGTGAAGGAGGCTGCAACGGATGGTTTATAACGTATTTTCATGACTCAGGGTTCCTTATTTCAGTTCATCATCATTATTATTATTATTATTATTATTATTATTATTATTATTATTATTATTATTATTATTATTATTATTATTTCTGACCACGTTCACAAAAATGTCACTTAATCAGCGCTTTACTTTGATGGGACAAATGGCACCATCGTTCGGTTCACTGAAGAAGAACGAAACTATATTTGCAGAAAAGACTTCGCTGCCCTTAAAACGGGGCAACGACGTGTGGTCGGGTCCCTATACCAAGGCACCGCTGGCCCTCGCCATCCTTTCTGTCCTCCGGACCAGCCTGAGCCACATATGGAACCCACAGGGTCACAGAAATATGTACTGCTATAAGTTCTCGGCACTGGCCAACGTTATAGCAAATGCAAGTCTTGATCGAGCGGCCTTGTCATTGCGTACTTCTTACAGGAGTCACTCGTTGACGCTCTCTTGGAATCGCTCTTTCTACGAATACAATACTACCTACAATAGGATGAGCAAAAGGAGAACACGGTAAAAGCGGGGAGTTCCCGCTATTACCTCATTTCGCTCATAGTCTTGATTTTCCATCTCCCGCCTTTCCCGTGTTTTCCCTGGATTTCTACCTAGAATATATAATATAGAAACTTAGTTTGGTGGTAATAGCGACGTTACGTCAAAATTAATACGCTTGCACAACAAATTTATGGCGTAGCTGTTGTTCGTTTACGACTTTCACGAACGTACAAGAAATATTTAAACATTTTACCGCAGATAAGCAAAGCAACATCGAAGGTTCCGTAAAATGGCTGTACGCAAACTGCGCGTGCACGTATGTGGGCTTAACAAACCTCTGGTAGCTGTATAACGTGCTTGTATGCACGACAATTTTTGTATATATATACATCTCAGAGCATCGCTACATAATTATGTAAAATGCGTCTGCCGCGTCATCATTACACATAACCAATGTAGACTGGACATCATTGTATACAATGTACCCGCCGCGGTTGCTCAGTGGCTATGGTGTTAGGCTGCTGAGCACGAGGTCGCGGGATCGAATCCCGGCCACGGCGGCCGCATTTCAATGGGGGCGAAATGCGAAAACACTCGTGTACTTAGATTTAGGTGCACGTTAAAGTACCCCAGGTGGTCGAAATTTCCGGAGTCCTCCACTACGGCGTGCCTCATAATCAGAAAGTGGTTTTGGCACGTAAAACCGCATAATTAATTGTATACAATGTGACAATTAGTTCTTTTCGTCTTAATTATGGGGTTTTACGTGCCAAAACCACGATCTGATTATGAGGTACGCCGTAGTGGAGGGGACTCCGGATTAATTTTGTCCACCTGGAGTTCTCTAACGTGCACCTGAATCTATGTACGCGGGTGTTTTTGCATTTCGACCCCATCGAAATGCGGGCACCGTATCCGCGATTTGATCCCACGACCCCGTGTTTAGCAGCACAACAATAAAGCCACTAAGCAACCACAGCGGGTCGACAATTAGTTGATGAATAACTGTGTTTCTGTTGGTCTGAATGGTAATACGTATTAGTGAGGTCATGTGGAGCCGGACATTTCTGTGAAAACGTGCTTTGTGTAGAGATCAATACTTTGTATATGTTCGCGTCCTGGTGGATTGTGCCGGTCGTCGTTACTCAAAATGTTGAAATATTTCGCACTTCCATGCTACATTCCATGAGAATGGAAGGGCCACGTTATTCAAACTTTTTCGGGCCGGTTAAGCGGGGGTGCTGTTTGAACAGATATCGTGTTTCGAAAACGGCAGGCCTTTAAACTGGAGCAGGGAATATCAGCGTGTGTTGTCCCACGCTCCAGCCTCTGAGAATTTTAGAGAAACGTACCCCCGGTCGAGGGCTAATGAGCAAACACCCCATTACGAAGTTCGCTCTCTTATGCGAGCCAGCAGCAGTGGTCATCAGCATTGAACCTGTCCAGCAACCCTGTTAGTTTGCATATCGGTCCACCATCGCACGATGGTATGAGCTCGGTTGCTTTGGTGCAATTAATTGTGCAAATTGAGGAACTCTGATTGCAGGAGGCGTTCGCAAATCCCGTCCGCGAACGCATTCTTGTGGACGAACAGCTATATGAGCAAGGAAATAGGCTTATTGTGTACGTGCCCGGCTCGTTTGTCCGTTCATTCGTTCGTTCAAGGTTCATTAGTTCGCTCGTCGCGCCCCGGTTCACACAACGCACTGCGTGACGTATAAAAAGATAGCTGACCAACGCTCGTACGACTTCTAGCCGAGCTTGTTCACCAATATGTCACGGATGATAAGCCCAAGCAAGCTAACAATACTTATAGGAATACTTATAAGAGGATACTTATAGGAATATTTATAAGAATACTTATACCATTGGGCGTTGACAAACCCCGACGTCGGGCCCATCTCGTGCGTCAAAGAATAGCGTTAATCGAGCTGCACTGTCTGGTGCACGTCAACTGCGCTCGCATTGTGATGCACGGGCTTTTTGCGAGATTCGCGTGTGTGTAAAGCGAATTCTAAATGAGCCTGCGAGGAAAGAGGAACCCTGCGTAGGCCGCCTTGTGGAGGACTCATAAACGGGCGTTGTCCTCTTGGCCGCAGGACGCGGTTCCCGGTGACATTCCTCCAAGTGTCGTCTTTTCTTTTCTTTTCTTTTTTTTTTTTGTGCTCACCTGACTGGCCTCTTTATTGACGGCCGATTTGTCACGGTTTAAAAGAACAAGAAAGAAGCTAGACCTGCTTCGAACAGTAGTTGCCTCTCTGTGTCCTGAAGACTAGATCCACCGGAAACATTTTCAGCAGTGGTTGCATAGTGAAACGTGCCGTAAAATCAACTTGTCGGTGACTTATTCTTGTGGAGACCGTGAACCTTACTGAAATCTGAGACAGGCCTAGTGAGAAAAAAAATAGTATCGGTATGTTCGAAAAGGACAACTACTAAGGCAAGGACACGCTCGTCAGCAACGTGCTGGTCTCGTGTCTGCAGTTGAGCTATGCAACTGCAAGTATGTTTAAAATAAAGTATCTTTGTCTAACTGCTATCGACTTTTTCTAACTCCACCAGCAACAAACGCCGACTGAACGAGCAATGGCAGTCGTCGGATGAATGGGAGCTTACGACCTGGCGCAACGATGATAATAAAAAAGTGCTGATTCTCTCCCTTCTTTTTGTTCGCCCTGGCACCACTGTAACTTGTTGGGACGCAAATCATCGGGACCTGTTAGCGCGACAAGCGGAACAGCGGAACATACTACGAAACACGTTTCTCAACGTCTGGTTAACTGTTCGACATTGCCTGTCGAAAATTTGCTTCGCGCTCACCGAGAGCGTGACATACCGGTATCGAACCGGATGAACCGATATCAGGATCGTTTTATAGGGCACGTTTCTCCACCGTGCGGTTTAGGCGTTCTAACAATGTTGAGCTCGTCTACTATATGCAAAAAAACAAAGAAGCACGGCGCATACCAACACGCTCCTCAGCATTGCTTTTACCGATGCCGCTTGCCGCTACATGCACATGCGCCGGAGATTTGCTGAGGACGCTCAGATTGGGGAGAGGGGGGTGAAGCGACGTGTTCAACTGGAACACTACGCTAAAATACCCGGATATTGAATTAGGGCACGCACCGTACCTCGCTAATCAACAAGACGACAGGGTTGTCTCTGTTAACAAGAAAGAAGAAAACAAAATGAGAATAAAGAATAGTGCGGATCCAACGCGCACGTTCGAATTAACGTGGAGCGAAGCCATCGCGAACCGGTTAAATCGAACGCTATAAATTTGCCCATTTCATTCGTGCGTCTTTGGCGCAAAGAAAGCCCATCGCTTTAAAAAACTAAAGCCACGATTTCACGCACGGCGCGCAGCTTTTCCACCTTTAATGTTAACAATCGCGGAGTAGGGAGGAAAACCTGCCGCAGTCGAGCGCGCTTGTCACGACGAAAGCCAAAGAGAATCGGCGCAAGAAGCCCCGCAGTTGGCAACTGCGGGCAGGGGGCGCACTTTACGCATCGGAGACGTTCTGATGTCATTATTCGTCGCCAGCAACTTTTAACGCTCTTTAGCCTGCTGTGAGAGAGGGCGATCGAGGAAAATACCACGAAGGCTACGCGATGGCGTAAGCCACAGGAGAAGGAGGAAGGACAAGAAGCGCAAGCATGTTTTTTCGTTTGAAAACAACCGGAAACAGCGCGGGCAGACGTCGCAAACAAATGTAACGCAAGCGAGCGTGAACCGTTGCAGGGAAAGGTTGACGATCATTCGGTTTATGATAAAAACAGAGGAAAGGTACCGACGAAAAGCAATAAAGAACCGACCGAATCGAGGAAACGGGAAAGCCACAGTCAATCGGCTTCCGAGACCCACCCAAGTGCGGCCGATGAAAAGCAAAACACTGTCGCGCGCTCGCGACAATGGCGACGAAGAACTTGCGTGACGGCGTACGCGATCGGTCTTGCAGAACCCCATAACGCTTTATTGTCTGCGCCACTGAGGGTTATTGTCCGGGAAAATTCCGTCGCAGGATCCCGTCAACCACGTCTGTCCCGCCGTGCAGGTGTCCTGCCTGCGCATCAATGACCACTGGAAGCGTTGTTGCCCCATAGGCGGACGATTCGTGGCCAAAAAAATTTGTCTGCCGAGGTTTTCTTGTATTTACGATTTTAATTCGCATTCAAGCCAAAACGCAACTTGTGCTACAATGTATCGTAATTAAAGCGAAGAAGGAAAAACTAGGAAAAGAAAAATAGAGGACGGAAGAAAGGCAAATCAACTGAAATAAACGCCCAGTTGGCTACCCTATACGGGCGGAAGTGTAGACTCGGAAACGTAGTTTGTGGATGGAAACAATGTGAGTGCGCACATTTGGTGGTGCGTTCTTGCTTTAGGCGCAAAGAACAGCACTCGACAGCGCTGTTCGACAGCACTCGACAATTTGACAATTTCGCTGGTGTGCGTGCGTGTGTGTGCGTGCGTGCGTGTGTGTGCGCGTGTGTGCGTGTGTGTGTGTGGCGTGCGTGCGTGTGCGTGTGTGTGCGTGTGTGTGCGTGTGTGTGTGTGTGTGTGCGGGCGTGTGTGTGCGTGCGTGTGCGTGTGTGTGCGGGCGTGCGTGTGTGTGTGTGCGTGTGTGCGTGTGTGTGTGTGTGCGTGTGTGTGTGTGTGTGTGTGTGTGTGTGTGTGTGTGCGCGCGCGCTGATGAAGGCCTGTCCACCGGTCGGAAGTGTTGAAATTAAGTACTCGTTCTCTTTACATAGTAGCATCGTTCCATTTCATTGTATATGTGTGTGTATATATATATATATATATATATATATATATATATATATATATATATATATATATATATATATATATATATATATATATATATATATATATATATATATATATATATATAGTTTGATGGCGCATATCTGCAAACTGGGGTCATTCTGAAAATTCATTCCAAGTGGATACGCCTCGCAACCTCACCTGCGGCTACAATTCGTAAATCGCAATATGTGCCGTAAGGTATAAATTGAAAAGTTAATTGGATTTTTGTTAATTGGAAGATAATGGATTTTAGTTAATTAGATGACTATTTGTTTCGATTTCTCGTGCAAGTAATATGTGCCTTTCTGAATAATCCAGCTTAAGGTCTAGAATTGTGTTATCTGCAACAAGCTATCTTTTTAAAAAATTCATAAAACTTAGAAATGATCACCCTGTATAACGTAGTTGGGCAGTCTCGCGGGGTGGGTGGCGACAATTCCTTATCACATTTTTTTTTTTCATTTCTTTTCTCCTTATCTTTGCCATACTAGGAAATGTCGCATTACTATCAATACTGACAGTGGAGCGTGATACGAAGAGCAACTATTATTTCCTCGTGTGACAGAAAAAAAAGCCGTATATTTGCGGAATACCAAGTTTACATTCGTTGCTTGTAGAGTAATGTTCTCTTGTACAACTGTTCGGAACTTGGGAAATATGTTTCAATCCGCGCTTTGCGGTGTTGCGTGTGTAATCAGGCAAATTCATCTTATAATTTGAGCCAATTATTTCAGCTGACATGACCGTTTTTAAGTGTTGAAATGCGGAACTAGGCTGACATGACGATTTCCTTCAATTTTCCAATCTGAACATGTGCCGTAAATATTGTAACGAAGAAGTTAATTGCTGTAAACAATTGAATTGATTGCTTCGCTTTTCCTTGGTCCGCCTGGGCACATAAATGATCTGTAGCGACGTTGTTCGAGTAACTTTTGTGGGCTTTTTTTTTTTTACTGTGTTAGAAGTAAAAAAAAAGATAGCACTGTATACTTATTTTGTCTTTTTCCTGAGACTAAACTGTCCCCACCCCTCTCTCCCTTTTTTATCCCTAGTGGAGACAAACCGCTTTCATCCCACCACGACCACCGCAACCCTGCTATTTCCAGCAACGTTTCATCCCATTACGCGAGTCCCACGAACGAGGCAATACTTTGGACAGCATCCATAGCTCGCAGTTCTCGCCTGCATCTTTGAGCTCATCAGAGCCACCACTCCGCAATTTTCCGCACTAACACGGATTCTACGTTGACGTGTACTCGCGCAGGTCGGTGCGTCTAAATCGCGCTGCAGGAGTTTCCATAATCTGAAGCCATCATGAAAAGAAGAAAAAAGAAAGACGACCGAATACCTAGCAATGTTCAGTACAGTAAGGACGCTTCCAAGTACAACATCGAAGGACGTCGAAATCACGCTACAGGATTTCACACTATTATCAAATTCTCAAAGAAAGAAAGAGAGAAAGGGGGGAAGGAAAGGAAAGGAAACCATAGCAATTTTCATTTCATTCGAGTCGCTTTCCAGAACTACATCGAAGAACATCGTCGTTTCGTACCACGCAAGCAATATTTTATTTTAATTTTATCATTTTATTTTCTTGCTCCCAAGATTAAGAGCCGAAATTTTCAGAACACGGACGAAATAGGTAACATAATGTACGCGACGAAAGTCCAAGTGCGTCTCCCTCAAGTGCTCCTCCGCCAGACGCAGCGGACTTTGGGACAGTGGGATTGTCGCATCGAGCAAGAAGAGAGCACGCACTACGCGCCATCCAGGTTTCCCGCGTTTTGTGTGGACTCCGCTACACGAGCTGGGCTGCTTGCTCGCGCCGCTTTTGCTCTGCGTACCACTCGAGGAGTCGTTAGCTACAGCGTCAGCAGCGGGAGCACCGAGGAAAGGAGGAGAGGCGGCCACCCCTGAAGCGAAAGGTCACGAGAGTATACGCGTTTCCGATTTCTCCGAAAGCATTTTGGCTCCAGTGGCCACAACGGAATCGATGCATGTTCAGCGATGGTGATTATTGGAGTTTATTGGAGCCAGGACCAGGTGTGGCCAAAGAGTGCCAATAAACATTGACGAGCAAGAAAGAAAATAAAAGTAAGAATCTGAGCACGAATAATGAAGACGCTGTTAGCCGTAACACTTTGCCGTATCAGAGCGGCTCGCGGTACGCAACTGGTGGCCGCTTTCGTTTTATTCGGCTCCTACGCCTTAGAGAGCATTCGCTTGTCGTTCGGACGGTTTTGCGCGATTTATGTTTTATGTACGGTTTGCGACGGGAAGAATGACAAAAAATCAAGGGGTGCACAAGCGTCGCTTCGGCTCGTGCCACCAGAAGCGAAGAAGGAGGATCGAGACGGCAAAGCGGTTGCTCCCTCTGGATCCTTGATGCGTACGTTTTGTTTCACAGTATGTGGGACAAAATTCGGACGGACAACGGTTTGCTTAAGCGTTAATTATTAAGCACCCGACTTTTCTTTTACTTGAAGAGGTGTGCGCGTCACGTGAAATAGCGGCCAAATTTGTCCAGGGAGACAGAAGAGACGTGCGTGCAAATTTCGCCTGAGTATCCAACAGGCGTTTCATCTCCGTTTGATGTGTGTCATGCACGTATAGTTCTGTGAGTAGCTTATTTTCATCTCGGCATTACGAAACCGTTGGTTCACACGTGGCTCGGCGTCGTAGAGCACGCGCAGTACGCCCCCGGTACATTCGGCCTGTCAGGCATACCCACGTTAACCTTATCTTATTCCTCAATTTTCGCAGATGCGCTTGCGAAGGTCCCCTTTTGTCGTGTTCTGAAAACGTGCTCGTGGCGGTTCTCATGTTGAACGACGCAGACGTGCTTTTTGTGCCGAACCAAGACTCTGGAAATCATTAGTTGACTAAAACGAGGAAAATATCAATGATGAATAAGTACCCAAAGCCCAGGCAGTGAGACAAATAATGAAATGTTTATTTGCTCTATCTCTTGCCGCGAATGCACTGACGAATCAGTATGAGAGAATGATACGCAAGAAACGTTTTTGTGGGTCTTTTTACAAATTACTTGACGTGGGACTTGGGTAACCCGCACGGCGTGTAGTGTAACCTCATCCTTGCTAGCCTCACAAATCGCGCTTGGCGATGTATTTAAGTGCCCTCTGCGAAGCCGCGTAGCGGTCGAACGCCACCTAGCATTTAAGGCAAACTTTAATTTCATTCAGCAAAATATATATATATAGATATTTGCATCATTCATTAGCGCTAAAGAACAAAGAAGGAAATAAGCAAGGGCCATGGTAATTTTATTACAATTATTATTATTATTATTATTATTATCATTATTATTATTCATGTAAACATATATAAACGCTACAGAAGGAGAAAGAAACAGAAAAGCGAACTACCACTTGTCTCCTAAAAGGAGCATCACGCCCACTGACTTGAAGAGGAGAGAAAAAATGGCGGACTGAAAGGGAGGGGGGGCGGCACACCACAGCACACCACATGATGTGAAGAGTACGAGCACAACAGATGACAGTCTAATCCCTGTATTTAATTCCATCACAGCTTTGTGTGCCTCGTATCGAGTTGAAGCATGACCTTTCGGAATGAAGAAACATTGAGCGCATTTCTGGAAAGATCAAGCTGCCGAAATTTGCCCAGCAGCGCAGAACGACAACTGTGACTTTTTCGTGCCGTGAGCTGAAACATTTATCTCTAAGAGCAGTCTGAAACTCCAAATAACTATGCGGGTTATACGAGACTATGGTCGCAACGCCCCATCTGGAAACCCCTCGTTACCTTAGGCTTCAAGAAACTGCCGCAATATTTAATAATGTCCTCCGAGCGGATGCGTTCCGCCATTTTCCTGACCCCACAAGCGCCCATCGCTATACATCACACAAGCCATGCCGGAGCCGTATCCCATCCTCAGAAAACTGCGCATCGTTCCGCGTCGCCGGGGAATTCCCTTGGCTCCAACGGTGCTCCCTTGGCGTTACGAGCATCGGCGCTGCGACACAAATGGTTATGGTTGCGAACGGCCGAATTGGTGCTCGAGACTCGGTTGTTAGTGCAGAGCTTGCACTCCTGTCGCGCAAATAAAATCGAGATCCAAAAGCTTTAAGGACAAGGGTTTTGACGACTTGTCTTTCTATTACGGCGTGATAAAAAGTAGATGTTGGCGCGAAAACGAGACGCTGGCCGACTCCTCGTCGCATTAGGATTTACTGTGTTTCCGCTGTGTTGCTGTAGATTGCGACACCCTTGTGCGGTGCGGACTACTGTTGAAGAGAACACTCCAATGTGACGATCTCACACTGTTGACGCTCTAGCTGCAAGCGCCGGCTGAAACTAAGCCAGTGCACTGCACAGGTGTGTAGAAGGTTGCCCGCGATGACTATACCACAATTAATCTGCTGCAAATCCGGGTGACTGCGCATTGGCCAGATGGAAGAAAACTCACCCGTGCTCTACACGCACGCGTTCCCTTTAACAACAGGCCACACTGTAACACGTAACGTGCACACAAAGTGTTCGTGTCTTCTACTGTACTTATTTACTCCATATTCTTGTGCTGCGCCGACGTAAGCTAAGTCGCAGCAACGGAGTTATGCAATGCGATAGGCGAGACGTTCGTATGCCACGAATGGCGAGAATCGACCCGCCCGCACTCTGGGAATCGGTCCAGTGGAAAATACAACTTTAGCCAAAAACTCATCCGTATGGTCGCCACGTCGCCAGCGCATGCGTGATCGTGCCCCCGCCACTGCCTCCACGTCAACCCCGTGTTTAACAGAACGGAAAACAGGTTATTCTTTCTTCACAAGATATTGCGGAAATCGAGAGAAATCGCTGCTGTCTGCGGTTACATCCATGCTGCGGCGGGCTCAATCAAAAGTTGGAAGGCGAAGACGGCTGCAGCAGCGCATCGCGCGGCGTCTTTCACAGCGGTACACCGCTGGAACCGTGCCAACACCGGGGCTGTCATTTCTTGGCCGCGCGGTTCTATACAACGATGTTATTCGACAGACAACGCTGCGAAGAGACGCCTCCGATGTAAGCGGAAGCAGCGCGAACCTTTTGTAAACGAAGAAACGAAAGAAAACACGCACCAAGAGACCAGCAGTGCCAACTCTGCTCTTGTTCTCTGTAGTCTTTCGCAGGCCTCCGTCTAGAAGATGTGTGTGCAGACAAGACTAGATTAGTAAGGTTCATCTAGAAATGGTGTTTCCTAATCGAAATAAAGAAAGAAGGTTGGTCCACGAAAGTTATTCATATACACACTTTCAAGACAAAAGCTATTTCTTCATCCGACAAAACAATGTTTTTTATCAAGAAATGCCATTTATTTATCTCAGAACCGTGCGATGACATGTTTATCTCACGCTATCCTTACAAAAAAAAAATATGCTCCTGTGACTTCTACCTGTCTTTTCTTTTTCCTTTGTTACATAACCAATCGTACTATTTTTGTTTTTTCCTTCTTCAAACGTCTCAGTATTGGGGTGCTTCTGGCAGTCGCCTGAACGGCGTCTGTCGTCACAATCTTCATTTCAGCAAGCTGTGCTAAGTGGATCATTTAAACTCTGCCTTATCGGATATACACAGATTTCACCCGAGCTTATGGTACCTGACAGATTACGGTGCTTGCGCAAAGTGTAAGTCTTGTTCAGTGATCGGTAATACATTTTGGCAGGCTGAGTTTATCCAAACGGTTGCATACATCGAATATGGCTCGGTCTGAGACATCCAAAAATTTTGGCAGTATTTAGTTTGTTTAGATTGCCTTGTAGCTCAATGGAGCCGCTCCTGATCATCCAGTTATTTGATGGCTCAACTGACGCAGTTGTACTCGACTAAAGTCTAGTGCATGAAATTCAGGTGGGAAACTCGGGCCAACCAAACGTTCTTCCTCCGCTTCGCGTTTTAGCTGTCGATGACGGCCTACTCACCAACAAAAGAACACACATTCAGTAGCATCACACACTTTTATTTCATCAACTAATAATTGTAAGCTGACCTAGATATACAATTGCACACGCAAACTACGCCGTTCATCTAAAGTCCAACAACGTTGTAACCCGCTCCACGCACATATAGTTCTGGCTATGGTCTCATTTCCTAAAAATCCGCGCAAAATCTATATTTGCCCTACCTCTGGTTTTGTAATCTGCATCGACGGGAAGTACCTTCGAAATAAAGTACAACTTGGAGAGAGGGCGAGAGAAGTTATAAGGAAAAACCACGGATGTTAACCAGGCTGGGCCCGTTTAGCACGCACATGTAAGGAAAGAAAGAAAACAGACAAGAAACAATTAATCTAAGGGCAAGAAAATTTAAAGGGAAACCGCAAGACGCGTTCAGGCGCCACGTTTGTCTGTTTATAGAAATTGGCATGATTCTGACACTTACGCTGAATAAGCTCACGGCCGCAAAACGCTTAGAAAGAGGTTACGGGGCGATGATGCCTCACAAGTTTAAGCAAGAACGCATACGAGGCACTTACAGACATGCGTTTCAATTTTTGCGTTTCAGTGAATGCTGACAGAACATTTTGTCTTCCGCTCGCTCAGGGATACACCTCTCCACTGGAACTACACGTCAGCGCTTATATGATCACGTATTGACCACACGCCGTCCTAACATCGCTGCTTGCCGGCAGATCCGACGAACGTTGCCGCGAGAGAAGCATTTGCCGTGTCCCGCCACGCGGTCGTCTGCTCATAGCACAGCGAAATGTCGGCGCAGAGCAACGTACTACTACCAGCTCCCTTCGCGCAGCAGCGGCTTTCTTTATAGTTTTCTCGCGGCGCCGTCGAAAGAGTCATTTGTATAGTTGCACAGCTCAAAACTGCACTCGAGACACGCTGTTGTAGCACGGAATGGAGACAGGGCGCTCGCTTCAAGCTTGAGGCATTCGAGGATTCGTGCGTTCATTCTCCCGGTGGCACATACTGAGGTGGGCAACGCGAAGCAGTGTGCCCGGCAGTGCTGGCGCTTCGATGCCGCAACGAGAGAGACGTTGCTTGACGAATGGACCGAGTGGAGTGTTCTTGTAGGCACTCCGAACAGTGCTCGAAAGATTTCCGGCTCTCTCGCACGTTCCAGTCACCCTGCAAGCGGTAACGATTTCTTGCTCCCTAGAAAGAAGAGCTTGGGCAGAACAATCACCGGCACTGACCGCAACGCTATACAAAGCCTCAAGTGACAGTATCGACAACACCATCGTCGTCATAACTACTACCACCACCATCCTGATCGCCCGCCAGGGTTAACCTCACGTACACCTAAATTAACTCAGACTGTGTTGATATTCGCGCACAATCTCCTTTCGCGATAAATCCCTGATGGTTGAATAACTTGTCACGAACAGAATAGATAAGCAACAGGAGCGACGATCGTCAGAGCAACGCACATTCATGCACGCATAGTCCTTGTGAAACGTTTCGACGCCACGCGCACAAAGCGAGCGACAGCATATACGACTTCGACAGATGCGTAGGGGTCCCTGTACATAGCATTCGTCGCTCAAGACTCCTCCGGGTCGACAGTGAGAGAGCGCCGCACTTTGCGAGCTCCGGGGCGCTAGGAGTTCTGCCCGAGAAAGGAGTTCGAGAAGCAGCTTCAGAACTTCCGAGAGAGATGATCAATGAGCGCCGAATTCAGGTCAAACACCGAGGCGAAAGCAAGTTGGAGACGAACACGCTCTGTGTCCTACACAGTCGTTTCTACGCCGGGCGCCTTAACCTGAAGGTCACACTCACCAATCATCTGAACCAACTATCCCGAAAAGGAGTGAACTTTCGACAAAGGCACAGCCGCACTATAAAATCCAACGAGCACGAGAAAAAGGCTGCCGAGCGTTCCGCGAAGTCTTCCCTCCACGCGCAGAGTGAAGCCGCTCGCGTCTCCCTCGTTCGTTTACGCTCTGTCAAGTCTCAGCGCAGCACGCTCACTAGCTAACACGGTGTCGCTCATTAGTCGTCGCTCAATCAATGAACGCCTTCCGCGAACCGGTAGGGCGTGCTCGCCTTTAATTAATTAACGCGCTTGGCCTTGCTATGGGAGGGGGGGGGGAGGCCCTGCAGTCATCCAACACCACGAAGCCAAACAAGCCTCAAACGTTTCTCGAAAGAAAACGAAGAAGCTTAAAGCCTGCAGTTAAACAATCCTTCCTAACAAACAGTATGCTCAGCCCAATGCGCCGGAGTTAAGCACAATAAATTGAAGTTTACTCTGGCTTAACGCCCGCGATGCGTACGAGATCCATAAGCCGTGGATGCAAAATTTTACGCCTGAGGCGTTTTTTTTTTTTTTTTTTGTTTCTCATTTCCAATACCACACAAGGTTAGTCTACATAAGATGCCTAATTGTAACAGTTTCCAGAACTGCAACTTATATAGAGTTACAACCTGACAGCGTATTGCTGCCCATGGGCGAGCATTAGAGGTGTAAATTTTTATGAAATATTGAGGGGCGTGAAAAAACGGTTCCTTTTTTCTTTTCTTCAGAAGAATACGCTAAATTGGAAAAAAAGACGACTGCGCACAGAGCTATGAAAGGCACGACACCTTTATGTCTCTAAAAGTGAAAACAATTATTAATTATTGCATCACAGAAGTTATAGCAGAGCTTCTTGAATCAAAATCTTGGTACGATTTCACATCAAGGCATTGATTTCACATCAAAGCGTCAAGACCCACATTTGCATCAACCTGTGTGACATTAATTTCCAATTTATGGATCAACGCTACGCTGTGCAGCGGACATTGAGGTTCGAGTGTATGTACACAAGTTTTTGCACGCGATCCCCTGCGAGCCTGTTGCGTAGCTTGCAATGGTGTGCGCATTTTCGAACTCGGACTACTTTCTTTCACATGCCACGGAAAAGGGGGGAATCTGCAGTACGCGACAGGCGAGGGGGCTCAAGGGTTGGTTGCAGCAAAGTCCTGCCACCACGTCAAGGGATCCAGTTGATTCGCAGATAAACTTTAGGTACGTCAAAAGGAGTAGCATCGCAATAGAAGAATTCTGCGGGAAGCTGTCTTCTTTTTTTTGCGTTTTAAATTTTATCCTGGTTGAAAAAATAAAAAAGATTTTTTTCCTCCGAAATATTCAATATTTTTTTCAACCACTTACAGATTTAGTGAGCACCCTTTAACACAATATATATATATATATATATATATATATATATATATATATATATATATATATATATATATATATATATATATATGTGTGTGTGTGTGTGTGTGTGTGTGTGTGTGTGTGTGTCTATATATATATGCAGGATCGAGACAACGAACCTTTCGGAAGTAAGACGTGTTTACTCAACGTTTGCGGCTGGTGGACCGGCCTTCGTTCGTCAGAGTACGCAGGCTGGTCCACCAGTCGAAAGCGTTGAGTAAGCACGTCTTGCCCTGCGTGCTGAACCTGCGTGCTGAACCTTGAAGAAATCCCATATATATATATATATATATATATATATATATATATGTGTGTGTGTGTGTGTGTGTGTGTGTGTGTGTGTGTGTGTGTGTGTGTGTGTGTGTGTGTGTGTGTGTGTGTGTGCGTGTGTGTGTGTGTGCGTGTGTGTGTGTGTGCGTGTGTGTGTTCGCGCGCTTCGTGCACTTTCTTCCAGCGATGCGCAGCGTAAACGAGGTTGCAAGATTTGTGCCATCCAAAACGACAAAAAATTTAAGAAAGCACATTCTCTTCGCCGCCCCATGGAAAGGTTAAAGGAAGACGCTAAAAACGTTCAGGTTCGAGGAGCAAACAAGGGGCAGTGAACGCATGCACACGAATTCCAGATCGCCGAACTGTCACGGTTGGCGGCGCAGGTCTCCAATCCCAACAGAACCGGGCGGCGAGCGTCATTGTCCCTTTCTGCGTCTGTAATATACAGGCGGGGTATTCCTCTTTTTCACTTCTGTTTTTCCTTTTTTTTTTCTCATACAACGCACGCCTTTCCAAACTGCTCAAGTCGGTGGCATTCTGACAGCTTTGCAAACTGAGCCGATGACAACGGCGGCGAAGCGATCGCAGGTGATCGATTGTCGAACTTCGCACGAACAGACGTCCCAGCTGGAGCGCAGTCCCGCCAAACAGGCTCGCGCTGCCACAGTTTAACGTCACTGAGGTTACTGTCCTGTCTTGCTCCGCGCTGCCTCGTCGATCGACCAAAGACTTCGACGAAACGAAGGTGTCACACTGAGTGCGCAATGCCGTGCTTTCCGGGCGTGGTTTTTGAACGGTGAGAAATGGAAACCTTCGCACACTACGTCATGGCGAAAGTCGTTTCCGAGCCCCTCTTGCCAGAAGCGTCGAAAGAGAACGGAACGTTGTGTCCTCCAGAAGGCAAGGAGGACGCAGAATAAAGCGGGCAAGCATTTGACCAAACGCAAGACAGAAATGGGAAAATCCAGTCGAGGCTCCCTCAGCGGATCGTTTATCCGCGCTCGTTTCATTTTTGCAGTGCCAGGACATTTTCTTCTTTCTTATATATATTGACCTCTCCGAAAAAAAATTAAAAAAGATGAGCGACGAAGAAAAGGACAGAAGTGTGGCTTGCTGAGGCTCGCACGTACAGTTCAGACGTGGCTGCTGGATAAGCGGCCTGAGAGTTCAGCCCTTAAACCGAATACAGCCGAAAGAACCGTAAACCTCGCCAACGCAGAAATAACATAAAATATATGTCGGTGTTTCGGCCAGATATATTTGTTTATCTAGCGAGACGTCGATGTACGGTGTTAATACTTCGAATAACTAAATTCGAACATTTTATTTCAAAAGGCCTAAAAAATTTCTCGAATTCCGACACAACAGGTGCGTTATCCGCCCAAGAGGACATCATATGCAATAAGAAGAAACAGCGTGCACTAAATAAACTAATTACGTTATTAATTCTTAGTTACAACATTTACGGCACATGTTTATATGGTAAATGTAAAGGGAATTGTCATAAAACCCTAGTTCCGTGTTTCTACAGCTATAATGGCAATTACCTGAATACTTGATTGCCGAATCAGTTGATTACGCAGGCGGCACCTCGAACCGAAGCTCTCCATCTAACATCTTTGTGACCAGAGAAGTGTGACGTAAAATGAAGCTGCCGTCGCGCTTGCCTCCTCCCATGATCTTATGCCTATTGGAGCTTTGCGCAACTCCTGATTGAACCGAAACTCGTTTCAGCGGCACGGTCGAAAGGGACTGCCTTACGGCCTTCGAGCCATACCATAATAAAGCTATGTTTTTTTATGGGATGTATATTTACGTAAGACGTATATATACAAATAGTGGCACCGATACTACTCTCACTAAGCTAGGAGCAAAGATAAGTTTAAAATTATTAAATTTACGTGCCGATACCACGATCCGATTATGAGACGGGTGCCGCTGTAGGAGATTCCACAATAATTTTCACCACGTACGGTTCTTGAACGCCCACCTAATGCCTGATAGAGTGTATAAGCGCGACTGTACGAGGACGTAGAAAGAAACAGATACACAAGCGTTGTCTCTGTGTATCTGTTTCTTTCTACGTTCTCGTTCAGTCGCCCTTATACAGTCTATCATGGATTCTAACCGTGTTTTTACCACCTAATGCGCCTGTTACATGGGCGTTCTTGTATTCCGCCCCCAGTGGTATGCGGCCCCCGCGGGCGGGATCGAACCGACGACCTCGTGCTCAGCAGCGTAACCCCGTAGTTCCGAGGCAGATAGGAGGCACCTCGAAGGCGAACCATTCGCCGGAGGCAATAGGAAATAATTATTTTCCTTTCTTTTTTTTTCTTTAGCGCTACCGCATACTAAAAGTCAAATAAAGTACGTTTCTACGTTCCTCGCGTTCGGGCTGTCTGGCCGTTAAGGTTTAAAGAGTTCGAGACACAACGTCGGAGAGAGAGAGAGAGAGAGAGAGAGAGGAATACAGGAAGGCAGGGATGTTAACCAGTCAATAGTCTGGTTGGCTACCCTACGCTGGGTGATGGGAGAAGGGGAAGAGAGATAAGAAGAGAAGGGAAGAGAGAGAGAAGGTTAAGGAAGTAGTCCATTACATAATAAGGACAACGCCTGTCAATAGTCTTGTTGGCTGCCCTACGCTGGGGGATGGGAGAAGGGGAAGAGAGAGAAGAGAAGGAATGAGAGAGAGAAGGTTAAGAAAGTAGTCCATTACATAATAAGGACAACGCCAGACTCTCGAGTCTTCCTAGAAGTATCGCCGGCACCAAGATCTATAGAGCGTGGAGAAGACACGAAACCCACTCGTGTTTTCATTTACGATCGCGTTAAACGCGGCGCACCGCAGAGCCCAGAACGAGAAGTTTCGCTGCGGAACACGCATTTAGCTGATTGCTTGGGCGAGCAAGCGGAAGTTCATGACGAGCTCGTCGGCCGTTCAACGTGAGTTTGCACGCGCATCTATATACTGCCGCGCAACGTGAGGTTCACGAAGAAATACCCCCATATTTTTTCCTTCTTTTTTAACTGTGCACGATGGCGAGAAGACCGTACTTAGGCCAATGACCTGAAGTAAATATCGAGAATCGTGCCCGCCAAGCCTCGAAACAATGTCTGTTAAAGTTGTCACTGTTTCTCTCGTCCTTTGTTAAGTATGCAGGCGAATTACCCGTGCACGTAACGAAGCCTGCGAATTAAAGAACAAACGGTCCTGATCAGTAACCCTTGGCAATGGCCTGAAAGCACTGAAGCGAAGCCTGCGTGGGTCATTGTGGTGAAGTTTGACGATATATAAGCTAAGCAGTAGCAGTAGCGGTAATACGTGCCATGCAAGTATTACCGCCGTGCCATTACCTTGACGCAGGAGTTGTAGACGGAAACAGCACCGTTTGCTAGCGACTTCGTACGATTACGCTCACCAAAAGCGCGCAGTTGCTCCTCGTCGCAGCCACGAATATTACCGCGTTAACCGACTCCGCTGAGCGAGAAAGGCTTCATGAAATGCTCTCAGGTTATATTTTGATCTCATAATTTCACCCGACGAGTTCTTTCACGTAATACTTTGTAACCCGGCCCTCCATTGATGAAAGGAAATATGAAAGGAACAAATAAAACCTTTAGCCGCAGCGTTTCGGTTATTCTTGAGCATCAACGGTAGCATACATGAATATATTCGATGGCGTCTCCCACTGAGTATCTACTTCGTCTACGTGCACTTCACGCTGCAGTGATACAACTCAGTAAGCTGCCGGTGCACCTCAGCTATCCTGTACTTAAACTCAACTTTGTTTTTAAATTTTATTGCATCGCCAAATCGCGTCTCCTCCCTCGTATATGTTAGCCTCTTAAGACGTGTATGTCACTGTTCGTTTTTTTTTTTCCTTAGAAAATCATTCTGTAATGAAGATGCCAATTGCCTGACAACATCGTTAAACACCATTTCTTCTTTCCTCTCTTAAACTGTTCAAGCACCTCAACGGTCGCACATGAATGAAATCTGCACACTGTACAGAAGCGACCACGCTTCGCCTCGCTCGCAACGAAGAGCGTAAACAGCTGCAGCCTGCCAGGAGGAGGGCGCCAACGGCATCAGCTTCAGCGGCAGCTCAGCTCCGGAACAGGATGTCCGTGTCCGGTCTCGTCGACCTGCCAGCTAGGCCAATGAACCTTCCGTGGCGCCCTCCACCGGCAATGCATGCATACGAACTGCGATTGCGTGCAGTAAATTATCCTGTAGCGTGACTGCCAGATGTTTCAGCGTCGCCAACAACAAACCAGTCGGGGGGAGGGGTGTTATGTGATGGCCGACACGCCAGCAAGCCGAACGTATATATATGGTCGTGTCCATTTGCGCTTGCGCGTATAGCACCCTATACGGATCCGCCGTCCCCTTGCCGCTTGCAGAACTCGCCTGGCTTTGCGATGCCAGTCTGCTGCCTGGCGAACTACATATTGCGTCTTGAGGTCCATGACGCCCAGCTCCCAGCTCCCAAGGTATACGTTCGTAATGTATAGGAAGGAGTATGTTATCTCTTTTCTTTAAGAACTAACGTATGCATTACAGAATGCGCAAAGCTCACGGTGACCACGCCTCGCAGGAACTGAGGTAAACCAAACTAAAGAAGAACGAGGATTCAACTATGCGGAAGTCGTCACCTCAGTCCTGCACACAGATCCTCACGGGAAAACAGCAGGCTGCTGAGAAGAGGCACTATATTGTATTTGTTTGTCCGTTGTTGGTTGACCCCATAGACAACCAAGAAGATAGGGCATACATTAGAGTTGGGTATGTCAAGATACAAATAAGAAACCAACTCTTCCCCTTTCCCTATTATAACACATACGTACACATGCGCCACAGCGACGCGAACATTCAAAGCCTACACAAAAAAGACAAAGAATGACAAATAAAGCTAACCAGGGGTGCTATGCAGGATGCGCCGAGTTTCTCGTTCACCCGAGTTTTACCCGCGTTTGCTCGACGGCAGTCAGTGAACGGAGATAGCGTGAAACGCGCAAAGGCTGCAGGCAAAAAAATATGTAGACAAAAAGCCGCGTATGACAACATGAGCGCACCCTGCGCGGCACGCTGCTTCCACGTTTCAAGCGCAGACGGCTGCACAACGAAACGCGCCGGCGCCGCGTATTGTTATCAACGGATTATCGCAACTTAGCAATACCGTGACAGTCCCGCTGTCTGTCTGCACACTTGCCGTGAGCCGCTTGCCACGCATTTCCTGGGCGCGTCAAGGGCGTGCCTCCTCTTTCGGCAACTATCTTTCTATCCTCCATCGAATGCGAACAGGGTACATGCGGCGCATTCTTGCACCTACGCTTTCGCTCGAACGAATACGTTAAAACACAACAAATAAAATAACGAACATTTTTATTTCTTTAAGTGTCTGTTTTTCGTTTTGAATGCTAGAAATTTCTGATGACAAACGGAGATCGAGCAAATTATGAAATTTTGCACTTCTTGCCGCGAGTGGCGACAGTGAGGCGAAAGCTTAGAAGCGGATACATTGAAGCGGGTCGCACGCACGAGGCAGTTCATACGGTGAGAAGTCACCTAGGGGCGCTACAGTGCTATTCTCAATAATGTCAGTGATCACCACTATTTCTCTATTAGGGGAATAGAAACGCAGCGCCGTGGTACGGCTGTTCATCGCAGGCGCCTTAAATCTAAAAACGACACACTAGTCATAAATACGGAAGCACCGGCTGTCGCTGCAAAATGGTGGTCCGTAGTGCCCATAGAGTTAGTAGAACAACTCTAGAGGAAAAGCTGGGCCGGAAAAGTGGGAACCTCTAGGGCGCCGCCCTGTTGCTACTGGTCAATGTGGCCAGCTCAATTGCTATTGAAAGAGCTGAAAACAAGTACAGGTCACCTTATGCTTTGTCATCTAAAAACGCATACCTGATGGCTTTATGAAGGTGGTGCGTTAATATTAAGTTTACAGAAAGCGATCGCTAAGTCTGTGACTTATGTAAATCACGATGTACGCATTCATGCAATAAAGGATGACGCGAATTTCGGTTTCGAATCTGTTTTTTTTTTGGACGCGTAGTAGTTTCGTACAGTTTAGGTTTGACATGCGACCGCGCGTCGACATCGGACGCTTTGGCACACTTGTGCCTTATGTGCCACCGAAGCCCCGAAGTACTCTGGCATATACCTTCACATGTAAGTAAACGAATGTATCTCCTTCTTGAGAATATCACGCGAGTAGGGAGCTCTTGTGGTGCATCACAATCGTTTGAGAAGCGTCACAGTAGAGCATTTTTCTAAGTGCGGAGCGGTGTTTTTATTTGCAGGCCCTTCAGTAGGAAATTGCTGGACAGGCGGACCAGCGCACCGGAATTGTACTGGCGAAGCCACAAGCAACTCAAAGAATCTGTTTAATTGTTGCACTTTGAACAATCACGCTTCTACAAAGGCCACAGCAGAAAAAAACAGCCTGATGGCGAGTATTTCTGCGCCACGAAGTAATCAAGAGGCGAGTGCCTAATGCGGACGAAATCGAGTGCATAGAGACTTAGAACGACAGAAATCTGAGCCAGTTGGTAAGGATTCATTATGCAAAACAGAGGTGAGGCGTACGGACAGGACACAAGAGTAGAGAAGTGGGCGGCGCTCGTGTTGTTTGCTTGTAAATACTCTACTCATGTGTCCTCTTTGCACGCCTCACCTCCGTTTTGCATAACGAGTGCATCAACCCACATATTAATAGCGTAGGCGTTTTATTAACTGTGCAATATTTTCAACACTTCCTTGCATGCCATTTCATTTGGAATATCTTTGCTGGTCACAAATTTGTGCAGCGAATCTATTTGCATGATCGACTCCGGGCCTGTGGGACCGTTCACTTGCACTTGATGCTGAGTCTTTTACATGTATCCATAAACTGCAGATATGCACATCAGATCCCTGCGAGCATTTTCAAAATTCAATTATTTTAGACAACAGGCACATATGCAATACTGACATAATCTCAAGTACCACTAAGCAGCTGGGACACATTTTTGTTGACCATACTCTCAGGTAAAATAATTAGATCATGTGGACAGCTCCAGCTCATTTTCCTTAAATCAGTGTGTACAAGGGGTATGCAAAAATAATTTTTTTCTCGCACACCGATTATTTTGCTGTATAAGCAAGAGAACCCACCGCATTAGTGTAACGTATCATGTACATCACACTAATATGTGCTCTAATTTACCAAGTGAGATGAGTAACTTTTATGGCTCCTTCAGCCATATCGCACTGCAAGCTGCATTCATCAATCTTCAATTGGATTTTGCAAATGCTTAATGAAACATGTTTCCCTTTTATGCAGATATGCAATGGCAAGCCCTTCCCAGTGTTCCAAAGGTAAAATTTAGGCTCTAAATTAAAGAAGACATTTCCAGTCAGAAACAAGCAAAAATGGTGAATGCAGAGTATCAGAAGCCCAAGGTACAGAAATTATGAGAAGTGTCGATTGATTTTAAGGAAAGAGTCGTATTTGAAAATGCAAGACTCTTTAGTGGAGGTCAAGCAAGTCAATATAGGTAGAATACTCTGCAAGATAACGGGAGTGAGGGGATGTCAAACATTGGGTCAGGAAATGCGTTGTTTTTCAGCAAAACAAAAGCTGATTGCCATTACATAAGTCACTTTAGCATCATGAGATTGCTGCTTCATAAATTCAGAAATAAACCAAAAAACAAGACAGGCAAAAATAAAAAAACAATTTAATGATGCTCTCTCCACACTGGGATAAATAAAAACAAACACATCACATCTAACGTGGACATATCAGACGCCTTGTGAAACACTAAAGGAAGAAATTCAGTTTCGAGCTATGGCACTTGCCGCATAGATGTGGGGGGCCTCGCACTAATAGTGATAGTTACCACTGCATTTAGAAATTGAAAGCATTCATGCCGACAAGGATGATTCTTTATATTTTTGGCTACCACTTCAAATGCCTCCACCAAGTGTTACAATGCTGCACGCAGCCATACTAAGGATCTCGCAGCAACACCTGGAGGTAAAAAGCAGAAGCAGTCAAAGTGCTGGTGTGTGCAGGACACTATGTTCGAAAACCTTTTGGCAAGAAGAGTGCAAGAAGCAGACATAACTGCATTTATTTCCATAATTCCCCATTTGAATGGCCTTTTCTTTTTGCTTAGACAATGCGTACGCCTAGACACAGCAGCTCCCTCATACAGACTCCGCAAGCCAAGAGGCCGTGGAGGCAAATGCAGGTAAGAGGCAAGAAGCAATAGCACTGGTATAGACATTCATCTAATTTCTTTCTTTTTCTTTTGTTTAGGCAGCCAGCACACCTCGAACAGCCACCTTGACTGCGGGTGTGTCAGTAGATTCCTGTTGCACATATGCTCATAATAAACTTCAGTAAACTTGAACTTGATAATAAACTTGAAGGCAAAGGGGACATTGATGCATTGTTTTTTTGAACATTTATTGTACACATACAATATATGTTATACTTTGCAGTGCTACAGAGCGTATTTTGAAGCTTCCCCCTATATTTTGCACCTTTAATTACATGTGTGTTGTGTGGCCCTCAATGCAGTTCATGTTGTAGCAGCTGCTTTGTCTGTGTATCGCACATTGGCTTAAGCTCGTGGCATCCACATACTTCTCTCACATATACAAAATAAAGTTCTATGTAGTCCTCAGTGTTACAACAAAAAATGAAAGTAAACAATCCTATCGTGGAATTGTGTTTATTACAGTGATTCCTATGGCAGTTACGGACAAGTTGACAAATTGAACTGGTCAATCCGTCCATAGCCTCCTCTATTTTTCAAAAATAAAGGAGGCTATGATCTATCATGGCAAGGAATTGTATTTATACATAAAAAGGGGGGGGGGGGGGGTATGTGTGTGTGTGTTTGTAGTGGGGGTATAGGATTAGGGCGGTACGAAAAAATGTACCAACACCGTCCTCTAGACCCATTCCGTTAAGGTGCCGTAACAAAGCGTATTATGCATAAAGTTCATACAACCAACTCTGATATTACTACACACGCCAGGCGACGCGAGCTACATTTGCCATGACGCATTCGCGACTGCACCGGATGCCCTCCATATGATTCTCGTTAATCGTGCTCACTGCACCGAGGCAAAAGAAAGATCATGGGCTCAGGTGCCTTTAAAGTATCTCGACCTTGCGAGGCACTACTGCGCGTGCCAGGGGAGCTGTCCGTCCGAACACTCCCTGGCACACACGTGCCTCGGCGGCCCCAACCTACATACCGTACTGCTTCGAGCTTTGATCCCCCCACTGTCCCTTGGGTGCCCTGGAGTTCCTGCGCCGCCTGCTTTATTATAATCTCAGGTGCTCTCCTGAGACTTCCGTTTGTCGGTTACATGTGCCCTACAGCTGGATCAGTACTTGTAATAATAAAAAAACCCGATCTATCGTCGCGACGATAGATCGCGAAAGTGGCTTTTGCAACATACCGCGCCCGTGCGATGAGAATTACGAAACGCCAACGAAGAATCTGACCACAGCTTCGAGCTCGTAACCTCGTCGAGTGACACTCCTGCAACAGGCGTGACCGCTGAAAACCGCATACCGCCAGAAACTTCAACATGATCATCCCTCGGTTGCATAACTGCCACATGTACGGCCAACATGGACCACACCCACACCACCCCGCAACATAGAATAAAGAACCAACTTATAAAGCCCAAACACACGGCTGCACACACACATCACGACACTACAAGCGAGACGCCATGCTGCTACGGTTGCCGGATTAAAACTGACTACTGTCACCAAGTCTAGCAAGCGTCTCAGGAGCTGGCAACCACGGCGCGTAGCAACATGGCGGCGCTCTTGCGGTTCCCGATTTCAATGCATGGGCCCTATGGGTAGCTTGTCCTCTAGAGTCAGTATAGTAACTCTATGGTAGTGCCCGTAGTGACACAGTTTAGTGGAAATGTACCAGTTTATCTTTGTGCGCGAAGCCTCGGCGATGCATTGCGAAGAAGTGCGTGCTTCCCATCGACACAATTCATCGCTTGTCATCGCTTGCCCAGTGAAAGTGCCTCTGAGCGCATGTACGCAGTATTTGAGTGTTTTGCGCGCACCAAGGTGCTTGCGGATTACTTATGCTGGAGCCAACAGCGATCGCAGAAGGATATCGTAACGACACCACAGCAATCGCATTTTGGCAGGTGAGAGCACTTGTGTGCGGTTATGAAATGAGACTTCGAACTGAGGAAGGTGTTGGAACTGTTGAGTGCGCAGTGCTTGTGATGAAGAAATGCCATTGCACTGGGTCTAGAAGAGCGAGCGATTCTCGGACGTTGATCGTGTTTACGACGTTGCAGCTCCGATACATCACCGATGACAGAGCAGCCATCTCAAACTACTGCTGCGATACGCACTCCTCAGCATCGTCGTCACCCTCGGCGCAGCGACACCTTGCAAGCAGCTACAGTGACGTGCCGATAATTATTTACTGTGCGCTACGTCGCCACAATGCAGGCAATGAAACCGTGCTGTGGGGCCATCTCAGCCCGAGAAGATATATGCATAAGCCAGCGACAGTCAACGCTTCGTTTTTGATAGTAGTGCGCAGTACATCACCGATGACAGTGTGTTGTGCGTGTTTTATGACGGTGGTGAATATTGTTGATGCCTCTCAGCTCGGTAGCTCGTCGCTGTTGCCGAAAGATAAGTTGGGCGTGGCCCAACCGTGGTGGGTGCGCGTACAAGAGTTACATGCCTCGCGCGGGGCGTGACCTCTGGCTTTGATTGACAGGCGAACTCGTGCTAAACTCGTACATCGCGAAACCCCCTCCGAGTTCAACTCGGGAACATGGCGGCGGCAGCAGCAGCCTGTGTTATTGCAGCCAGCGGCAGCAAGAGTCAGTATGACCGTCTGTACCCGTTCGCGTACATGACCGCCGTGGAGTTTCAGCGTCATTTTGGCCTGTCGAAGACATCAGTGCGCTGGCTTTATGACGAGCTAGGCGAAGACTCTCGTCTGTGGAGACAGCGTGGCGGGCTTCATTCGCTCACCGTTGAAGAGCAAGTCCTCTGCGCCCTCCGTATCTAGGGACTGGGAGTTTTCAGGGAAGCGTCGGCGCCTAGCGTTACATTGGACGTCATCAAACTACTGTGAGCCTCTGTGTCAGAGATGTCTGATGCGCTTATTGATGCGGCAGTGCAGAAGCGGTGGCTGGCTTTCCCGAAGACTGCGGCTGAGCGGGCATATATAAAAGAACGCTTCTTACTTCGCGGAAACATTACGAACGTAGTCGGGTGTGTCGACGGAACGTACGTAGGAATAAGGTGCCTTCAATGTCAGCGTTACTGTGATTAGCATTGAAGCAATGTCTAGACGCACCATATTGCCAAATTTGTCACTTCTGTGTAGCCGACTTAAATTTTGTGTTACCGACGTCACACATGCGGCAGCCTATGATACTGACTTTTTCGCTGGTTGCTGATTTTTTACCGATTGTTCTACTTGTCTATCAGGGTGCCTTCCAAATGGCTCACTTTTTCGGGAAAGAGGTTAATGAAGTATAAATAGATAAATGGATATCACAAATTGTGTGAAGTATCCTGTGAATGCTAATCTCATAAAGAACTTGGGGTTTTTTATGAGATTACTTAGTACTTAGTACAAGTTACTTAGTATGCATAATGCTGAATTTTGGTCATGCGTCATCTATCGGCCGCACTATGAAACAGCAAGGCATTGCACAATTCGTTGCAGTGCGAGATGCGGATGTCGCGCCAAGCCGGTTGTGCCTATGCATTTATGGCAAAATGAAAATGCATTGAGAATCTTAGTGTGCTGGCTTGCATGAAGAAAATACTTCATAGTGTTTGCTGTGTTCGCTGTTGGTGCATGTGCCAGTGGTTCAGAGTATTTTCTTTTTGGGGAGGGCAGCGTTATTCTGTATGGACAAATCGTATATTTTCGTCTCATAATGGGGCTCTAATTCTTCCGCAGTAGAACAATGCAGATCCAATGCTCTGCAGAACTCGGTGTGCGTGAAGATGTCGTGATCCACCAAGGCAAAATTACATATCGGGAGAAATGTGGTGCAGATGCCAATGAAAAGTGGGTCTTTAACCCGCCATGATAAAAATAAAGATTGCAGAGCGAATAGACCTTTTGTACAGCTTTAGAGCAATGATTACACAAACTGTGACATGCTCAAACGTGTAAAAGCTTGCCGCAATGCCAAAGTAGGATGAGCGATATGCAGAATATTTTGGCATTGAATATGTCTTGTAAATGCTATTTTTATTGTAAGCCTCAAGCCTCGCTGTCACGCCTTTCCCTCCGGCACTCCCTTTACTGAAATGCAGCACTGTCTTTCTATTGGTGTCATGATGATGATGGTAACGGCAGCAGTAAGGCTGGTTAATGCTTGCCCCTTTGATTCCTGCGAGTTTAGTGGTACAAAATATGGCACATGCATGCACCTGTGAAGCAAAATTTTGCTTGCGGTGATTTGTTGGAGAGCTAATTCGTGTTGGGACATTTCAAAGATCTGCGCCATTGTGGCTTAATAACTAGATCATTGGTGAGGTTGAAGACTCGTTGTATCGGTATAGAAGCTTGAAGCTGAATTGCACCACAATTCGACGGGGCACAAAAAAGAGAAATACACACAGCAGAACGCTCTGCTGTGTGTGTTACTCTTCTTTGTGTGCCGTCGAATTGTTGCGCGATCCAACTTCAAATAGAGCATTGGGCCTCTTTGGTGCAGGACCGAGGAAGTGTGAGCTATTCGACACCATGCCAGTGCCTTGCCACACAATTACGGAAGTCTGAAGGTTTGCAAACAAAGCTTTGCTTCCAAATCCACCTGCTCATGTAATACAAGCACTGATTGAAAGAACCATCATACAAAAATAATGGTGAAATGAATGGCCTTTGAAAATTTGTATCTTGACACTAATGACATAATAGGTGCCACAGCAAACTCGACAGTTGTACTGGACAGAGCACTTTGTTTCCTATGTGAAGCACAAGCTTTCATTACATGCTGTGCAGATAACCAAGCTCAGTTTGTTTTAACGTGGTACACAACATTCACTGTAATCTGTTTTTGATTCTAAAGTGCCAAACACCACCTCTTTTTCAAGGATGTCATGGGAATATTTGGCGAGAACTGTTTATGGCCCCTCGTAATGGAAGTGTGGGCAGCCAGCTTTGCTTGGGTGCCTTTATAGATTTCTGTTCCTGATCATTGTGTGCTATCAAGTTGCTAAAGTCTATGCAACCAGTGCAAGGCATTATGTGATTCTATAGTCGGATACAACTTTAGGAGGCCGCAGAATCTGCACTTCAACGGCAGGTGAACACAAGCCTGCACCAATTGGCGCACACTCTACACTGACGTCGTGCCGCTGGACGCACTAATACCCGCTCATAGAAGAGGGACTATTTCTTTAGACGTGGAGGCAATCGGCTGCTGCGCTTTGGTCATCTGGGCGGGGCCTCTCCTGTCTTGTGAAGTTGTATCCGACTAGAGGATGCCGCTTTTCATACAACGCAAAAGGACAAAGTGTACAATTATTTGGCCTATGAAATGGATACATCACAAGTGAGCTATGCATGGGCTTAAGCTGTGTGAAAATTAGTACATGCAAATATATGACATTGTTAAAGAATATGTGGTATCGAACATGCATGTAATGGCACGTTTAAATCGGGGAGTGTTGCATTCAAGTGCACACTCTATAGGTGATAGCATTATTAAGGTCATGCCGTTTCCTGTCTTGTCATTGTGAAATACACACACCGTTCATCTTGTGGCTAATCAACACCCACTGTATTCTTGCACATAGAAAGAACAAACAGCACAATGACGTATATGCTGCATTAGTGTCTTTTTCATTACATGGTCTAGGTTGTCTTACGTGTTTGCCCATTTTGAAGAGACATCTAGTGCATGTTACAAGTGTCCCAATATGCACAGCACAATGTTTACTGCAATAATTTTATTCATGCTCTTGAATAATAAACAAAATAATAAACTGAAAGCTCCTTCATAAGGTGTGTTCTGGGGGCTCGACTGGAAAGCAGTGAGGGCGCGGATCCTACTGTTGCAGAGCAGCCCTCTGGACCTTGCAACACTCTCAAGAGCATGTGCCTGGCGCTCGCCTACTGCCACCAGGCGGTTGAGTGCCTCCAGCAGCAGAATGTCTTGCTGCAAAAAAAAGTGGATTGTTGGAATGAATCAACCGCATATAAACCATTATTTACAAATAAAAATGCTCATTGCACTATTGGTACTAACTGCCCTTAACTGTGGAAGCCTTTAGTGTATGCATAATAAAACCATTTGTCGGGACAACATTGCTTTATTTTTCATAACGGGTTGTTTTTTTCAGAGCCAATTGTAATGTTTATTAGTGTGCCAACAGCTGAGGTGTCCTCGAACCTTCACGAGTCTCTACTGTCAGCACCACAAACCTATTTTTGTTCACTGCAAATTCAATGGAAACAATCCCGTCTTATGCGAGCTGATTGCATCCTATGCCTACAAACATCATATTTTTGTCCCATTACGCAATTTTCTACCATCCTCGGCTGCAGTTCTCTCTCCTTGACATCCATTCTGTCACCTGTTATAAATTGGCAACAAGCGATTGAAGACGTGCATGGCCTGCCCACCGATTCCATTTTTTTTTTTCTTAATCTCAACTAGCATATCAGTTGCCACGGTTTACTACGCCACTGTCTTCCTGCCTTAATGCTATCTCCAACAATTTTTGTTACTTCGCTTTCTGCACAGTCCTCGACTTCTCAAGTTTCTTTGTTAACCTCCAGGTTTATGTCCCATATTGCATTACCGGTAGAATGCAACGATCCTAAACATTTTTCAAGGATATCGGTAACGTGGTGATCACGATTCGGGAATGCCTCCCATGTGCTGTTCAACCCGTGTAATTTTTGTATAAGTTTCCTGCTTTATATCAGTACCTGCTATTGATATTTCACCTGGATAAAGATACTCTTCCATAGATTCTGCGGGCTGAATGTCACTGATGAACTTCTGTTATATCACTAAGTTAGTGAAGGTTACCTTTATCTTTTCCATATTTTCGCGGGCCCACGTACATGTAAAAGCACGAACACTCATTGGCTCTCAATGCCTTCTTTTAAACTCCAGGACATTCAGTTCGTTACTACGAAAGTGACTTAATCCGTGCACTATTATTATGCTAAATATGAAACAGTAGAAATATACTTATCTGCAGTTCGTCGATGCCTCCGTCACTGTGTTGGTTGCGAGATCCATCGTCGGCACCACCTCTTTGTCGCATCGTAGCTATATCGGCAGTCTTCCTTTTGCACACACTATGCAATATTTGTGACGCTCGCAGTCACGCAGAGTGGAGGAACTCAGCGCACTCACAGAAGCAGCACCGGATAAGTTGTTTGTTCAGGATTGTGCCGTGAACAGTAGGTACGCGTTGCGCTCTGTAAAATCGCCTAAGCTATTCGCAGTCTTTCGGGGTGCACGGAAAGATTGCTCACGGAGGAACAGAACTATCCAAGAAATAGTGGTCATCGTCGAGCCTGATCACTACGTCGCGCACTGCAAGCTCGTTGTACGAGTTTGTTTACACTGGGCCTCTTCGATGTTTAGCCGCCATACTCGCCCGATGAATGTATGTGATGACGCCACCACAGCGTTCCCTCGTGGTATACTGCGAAGCGTACTAAATTACAAATTAGTCGAATACACATTCAGTGTACATCTTGTAAGTTTTAAAATGCTTTTAAACCACGTTAAACACACTAATAATATTGTATTAAATGCATTTGTTTTATAACTCGCTTGTGCGTTTAATGCACTCGGTGGAACGACAAACAAGTGAAAGAAGGCGCGACCATGCACTGACGGTATGATCACGTTAGCCCCAGTTTGTCGACCGCCCAGAAGGCAACGCCCAAGGAATGATAGCCACCCAGAGTGAATCTAGATAGACCAATAAAACTGGAGGCTTGTCGAAAGATAAACTGTGTCTCGGTACCATTTGTGCTTTCATCTTGGGGTGCGCCAGAGCTCGTGAAGATACCGAGTTTTGCCAAACTCGGCGCATCCTGCATAGCACCCCAGGAGAGGTGTCTCTCGTGCACGCGAGTGAGGTAGCGAAAATTCAGAACACTGTGTGACAAAAACACTAGTTACCCCACGCACGCACGCACGCACGCACGCACACTCACACACACACACACGCACACACACGCACGCACGCACGCACGTGTGGTCGCGCAAATGTGGTATTCCAGTAAATGTTCCGTTTGAAACGTGTTTAAATTCGAATTGCTGATTTAAATATGTGGGCCAGTAATACTGCCGACAATGTGAATGAGCGATTCGATGCTCAGGTTCTATTTTACGGCTAGGACGAACGCCCGGTTCGGATTTTATTTTTGAGCACGCTCTTTCCTCTATAGGGCCTACATGTTTCCCTACCCAAATTAAATGCACCTGCTAGCAGCCAGCGCGCGTCCTGTCTTGTCTTTTTTTGTCCCGTTCTTCTCGAGCTGTTTTTTCGAAATAACGCACAGAGAAGAAGGCGGGGGGGGGGGGGGGGGGGGGGGAATGAGTGCAAGTTACAGAAACGTAAAGAGGTCGGTCATAAAAGATAACAAAGACCCAAATTTTGGCGGCGAAATGTCGCCCAAATACAGAAATGGCGCAGAGAGTGGCGCGTCCTCGTTTCTATAAGTGCCGCTTGCTAACATCCGCGCTGTTCGCGAATGGTGACGTCAGCTCAGCTTCAGACTTTGAGAAGAAGTTCGTCCCCGGGAAACAAATCCCAAAATGCCATTCCTGCGCTAGTATCCCCGTGCACGCTTAAACACACTAAGTAGATACGCAAGGCACGAGAGCCACGCATGTTTACAAAGTATGCCGAATGGTAGGCAGTGAGCCACAACGCGACCGCTTTTGAAAAAACTAATTCGTAGGCCACCTTCTGAACGAAGTGCACGGTAATGTAGCGCGCTAAATCTTTACGAGAACCTTTACTACGCCGAAGTTAACTGTAAACGCTATACTGCGGGTATCTGTACGAGCGTAGACAGAAACAGCAAAGCAGGTTTGCTGTGCCCGCAATGTGCGTAGTTGCGAAAAGACTGCTGCCACGCGGGTAATTCGCTATGGCGCAAATCGCAGTAAATGGTAATGGCACGTACCAGTGCCGATTGCGCGTGTCTGCTTGACACCAGGTGCACAGAGACCGCTTGCACACGTGGCGAATCCCGCAGACGCAAAGCTGACTCCTACACCGATGATAACAGCTCGTTGGAAGGTACGTTAAGTGAACGAAGCGTACTCTCGGCAACACATGCCGTTACACGGGATGCGTCAACTCAAATTCAAACTCGTAGTAGTTTCCTGGGAGTGACGCGGTTTTCTATAAGCACGAAGCGTATTTACTTAGCTTTACACTAAACGCTAAATTAGATAGCATGCTGAATAAAACCTTTTAAAGCAAAGTAATAATACTGAGAAAATGCGCACAGCCAATAAATTACACTGAAACTAACTGACACCCTTAAGAGTACAGATCGCTCTATAACTCACCTCTTACGCACGTAAAGAGTGCAAAGGTGTTAGTTTGACACAGAAAGCACCCGCAAGTCTCCAAATTGGTTTACTGTGTATTTAACTATTTAATGCCCAACGTATATTGCATACATGCTACGCCAAGTTTGATGCATTAAATAGCTGATTTAAACACGAAAAACATGGTAGGTCCATAGTTTCGTTTTTGATATTCTGGACTGAAATTTCCTCAGCTGTTGAAAGTTCCACAAACCAATTACTAATTAATTACTACATTAGTCAAGCTTTATATCAATTAACGTTCAATTAATTATTTTCCTTTTTTAACAAGTGGAGTACCCTTGGTCAAAAATGAAGGTGAACAAGCTATTCCAATATTCGTTATTTCTTTTTATACGGAACTGTTTGGGCATTACCGTAATAAAGAACAGGCTTCTTGCGCTGTCGCCGAGCCTAGTACCATAAATGGCGCACCAACACCGGAAAATGACATTCTACCGAAAATACGGCCGCAACTATTTCCTGAATCGTGTCTGTCACAAGTGTACCCGGCTCGTGTGCCTAAAGCCGATCCTTGTCGGCTTCTGTGGTTGTGCCCTGGAACTCGGTTTATCAAAAACAAAATTCTGAAACCAAGCCTGCCCTAGAAGACTGTAAAAGTTGATGCTTTTTTTTTTTTTGCAGTATGTGCATCACACAGGGCTGTTTGCTGTTTCTTTCTTCTTTTTACTACGTGTATAGCGTGCTGCGAATCCCCCCGAATAAAAAATGAAAGCGAACTCAATCGAAGCGCAAATAAAGGTCGCCAACAAGGCCGTTCGCGGAAATCTAGCGCATGTAGTGAGCTCTGACGGCGGTGTTTTTGACTAGAGCGCGTACCGTATACCAGCTGGACGGTATGCTGCGCGCTCACTGCTTGGATAGCGCACGTGTTGGCCCAAACTTGTGCTGTGATACTCAGCCCAAACTCGACAACCGCACGTGCTGAAAAGACACGTTGCCTGCAAGCGGTGCTGCCAGCAGAACAGGCGTTGTCAATAAAACTCGAGCACGGATGAATGCCAGAGCTGGCCAACGAGAAGTCCAGCCGTAGCAGCTGCAGGCCGAGCACAGCAGGGCAAAAAACGTCTTTACGATTGCGCCACCATCACGCACCCCCTCCCCTCCTCCTCCTCCACCACCACCACCACCACCACCGCCACCAATATAGATAGAAATGGACGGAAATTTTATACAAGAGTGGCAATTTACAGACTCGGGAGGAAGGCGTGCAAAGCGTGACAGTGCCCTGGCTAGACCATCTCTCTCGTAAAGCTATGCACTCGCATGAACGCATGACAGCGGAACTTTAGTACATTAAGAGTATATGAGCATACGTTATATCGAACGAATCAATGCATAGATAATCTAAATACATACATACGCACATTGTGTACTATATATGCACGATAACGCATACAGGAAATACGGAAGTTGTTATGAGTGAATGAATTATTAGTTATTATTAGAGTACTGGCCACCACCACCACCACCAATTGAAAGGAAAGTATTGTGAAGAAGTGAGAAATAAAACGTCACTTCACAGAAAGCAATAGGACCAGCGCTGACTGCCAAATAAAATTCAAGCCGTCAAGGACAGGTCGCATTCCTTCGCATATTACAAACGTTTCACCGAGGAATGAACACCAAAAGTCCACATTTTTTACCTCATTAAAATAAGTTTGACCAATATATAGGCATCTCGTAGATTACTTTTACTCTACTCCAGAAATAATATTTTGCCTGTCTATATATTGTATGGAGATACCCTTAATTCAAAGCGCCTGGTGCCTTACGTCCGCACATTGCCTATACGCACTGCCAATGGACTACAGCGTGCACAGAAATTACATACAGATAGCCTATATATTTCACAGATAAATTTTTACGAACGTTCTATATAATCTGATGCAGCGGCTCTCTTGATGTGGCGTTCTTTTGCTGTGCATGATGTCATGGTTTCGGTTCTCAGCTGCGGTGGCCGCACTGCGAAGTCAGCAGAATGCGAAAAATTTGGAGGACGCTTAAGCTTCGCCTTTAAGAGTGCAACGCGATAGCATTCAAAGATCCCTGGCTGCTTCTCACGCTTGCCAGCAACTGCAGCTTATGTAACTGTGATGTTTACCGGGAAACGCTGGCGGCGAACGTTATGCACGAAGGCGAGCTTTCTGGCAGAAACACGGCCTCTTACGTGGGCCGCGATGGGGCGGAGGCGAGCGCCATCTGGAGGTATTGCAAGGAACCGGACGCACCGCTTGATGGCCTTTGATACTGGCGCGCGCAAATCTGAAAGGCCATGGCTGCTCTATGGATGGTACAGAAGCGCTAGAAAAGGCGTTTGTGTGTTTTTTTAGTTTTCGTGTAACAGAATGATGTTCTTTCGTATATTAAAATTACAGCCCGACGCTATCATGTCTTGTCAGGATTGGGGGCTCAATCCCATCGCTCGAGATCCGTTGTCAAGATTGGAGTCCGGCATGAATTAGAAGGTAGCTGGCCCATGCCGTCGTCCAACTTATCCCCGCTGAGTACGTTGATGAAGGGAAGGACTGCTTCTCATCGAGAACGAGGAATAAGGATTTATTTACAGTATTTACATGCAGTTCATCAGCATGACTTCGAGAGAAAGTACGTCAATCTAACACGACTGCTTGAGAGAGTGTCTCAGTCCAACATGACTGCTTAAGAAAGTGTGTCGAGCATCCGCACAACAGCGGTTTATAAACACTCGGTCCTCCCTTGATTCCAAGGGGACGGAAACGTTCGTCCAGTCATTGTAAGCACGCCGTCCCACTCCGGGACGGCTTACACACACACACACACACAGGTTCACGGTCCGGTCCGGAACCGACGTCACACGGACTTCGTAGAACTCGGAGCGAACCGTCACAGCCCGCCCTGGTAGCCATTGTCCTGCGTCTTGGTCGGCGCGTGGGAAGGGGTCCCCGACGACGTTCCCGCGGCAACTCCCCCGCTCGCGGCCGACCCGGTTGGCGGTGTCGTGTTGCGGCACAAAGCCTGCTTCGTCGAACTCATTCAGTCACAACGGCGACGAGGCTAGAGCGTGACGGTGGCGTTCCTTGAAAGTTGAAGCCGCCGTCGTCGTAACTGGCTGGCAACACTTGCACCTCAGCTGGGCCGTTCTTAACAGTCTGTAGGTTGTGCGCAAGTCATACTTTACGATTTATCTCCATATTTCACCTTGAGAAATTCAATTAGTTCAGTAATTTCCTTGCGCCACATGGAGGGCCTGCGTGGTTGGGTATGCGTGGTTCGAAATTCTTTTAGGCGAAGCAACGTCCGGCGCTAGACGCCGAAAGGCGACACCTGATTTTCTGCGACGCGGGGCCCTTAATGCTATCCCGTTAATACCTGCGTGTACGAAGTCTTTGGTGCACGTAACTCAAGGCGGTCAAAATTGGCCAGGAGCCCGCATTACGTCGTTTCCCAGCCAAACGTTACCTGTGCTACTTAGAACCCTGAAATTAATCCGTTGAAATTCATTATTTATCGCAAAGACGATCGTTCCAAGTCATCCGTTCGCAGTGAGCTCAATTTCGGGCTCCATTCTCAATCTATCGTTCTACAACACACCGACCTGCTAAGATATCGAACGCGACTGCGAGACGGCAAACGATCTCTCTGGTTATCTCGAAAGCGCTGTCCCGCAAATGCTGCACCCTTGCGTCGCCACTATACCATGCGTTCATGTTCCTCCCTTCTACGTTCTCTCTGAAAAGGCTCCCCCGTAATTAACGACTTGTAAGTGACGAATAACGGCCGGCTAATTACAGCCCGTTACACGAGCCAGTTTCTGCGAGAGAAACAAAGAAGTGTAATGGACGCCAGGCGACAATGAGCGACAAATCATCGCTGTCCGACATGTTCCGCGCAGCTTGGCGTACACGCACTTGTTCGGGGCTATTTGGCGGCAGCGTAAAATGCGCAAACGGCCGCGTAGACCGCGTGCTCGCGCATTCCGACACACACCCGCGTACAACTAGCACCGATGTCAATACGCGCCCTCAATCTTGGTCGCGAGACTAATTGTCGCTTAAGTGCGTCCGTGGGAAAGAACTCGCCACAAGCGGGGCGCGACATGCGATAGCGTTCTTGCAGTATAAATGTCCCGCTCAACTGCGCTTTCGAGACGCGGCTTACTTTACATCCCTTGACGAAAGAATGCGGGCCACTTGATGGCCTGAGCCGTTGTTGCTGGGTCACGGCACTCCTGGGCCATGACGCGCCTTCCGAGTGAATTAACACAGGGAGCTTGATATGTCGCGGTCGCGCCACGAGAATATAACAACGGAAGCTGTGGAGCTGTGACAACGAATCAGTTGCCGCGGGTGCTTAGCTTCTAGTCTCGCATTCACTCGTACACTTTACGAACTTATCATTTTCTTTGTCTCGATTCATCTTAAGTCTTATAATAAACGATTATTAAATAATTCCGCAGTTATAGTGGAGAAAGCAAGAACAGTCTCACTCTATATAAGGCAAAAATACAAACGACGGCTGTCACCATGTCGCGGGTGCACCTTTGAGTAAAAAACATGCGCCACCGTCTGCAGGAGCATTCTACAATACGTGAGCGTCGGAAGCCTTATCAAAATTCATTCATGCGTTATATAGATCATGTAGACGTTTATATATATATATATATATATATATATATATATATATATATATATATATATATATATATATATATATAACATGTAGCTTGTTGTTCTTTTTGCTATATACAAGTCTATAAACTTTATATAAACGAAAGCCGGGCGAGAGTCTATTTCAAGTATCTATGTTGGCTTACAGACTTCCGAGTGGATTGTGCGCTGCTGGTCTGCGGATGTTAGTCGACAAACAGCGTAAGGCCATAAATTCCGAAGCCTATTTATGCACAATCTATTCTTTACAGAAGAACGTCTGTGTACGCGCTCTCTATAGGCTCGTCAAGGAACATTTGCGGCAACAACATGAGGTAATACTTGTGAGTAAGCAGCGCCTGTTGATAATGTAATCAAATATGAAACAAAAGGCTCTAATCTTGTCCGCCCATATCTGCGTGGGGGTATAAAAACTGTAAATATTAAAGTGCCCGTGGGAGTATGCAATGAAGAGGAACATGCATGCGAAAATTGCAGATGCAAATTCATAAATCTCACTTTGGTGCTTGCAAAGGGAAAGAAAAAGATTGCCGCACAGACGCTCTCGGTGCAGACCAAGCTGTTCTTACCCGGGTAACCCTTTCTTTTTAGTTTTGTACCTCCATTCACCGTGCTTGATACTATAGAAAAAGATGTTTCATGAGTCATTGCTTACAGCCTTCTTCTAATATATGCATGATGGTGTTCCTTCATGCGCAAAATGGTATGGACAACAGATGTTTGTGCATTATATATTCAATATTTCAATTCGAAGCTAAAAAAGGAAATGCGCTGCTTTCACTCTCGTTGCTCCAACAGCAAGACGTTTTATGATGAGGCTTTCTTTTCGGCTGTTTTATAAAGTCTCAATATTCGAATATCTCAGCAATTACTCAACCTCATTCATAACTGACCCTAGTAAGGTCGACCCCAAGCGTGCATTTTCGCTTGCAGGCTTAAAATGTCGGAAATCTTGCTTAAACCGCCAGCATAGGCGATTATTTCAACACTAAAGGCGTATCGACAGGTTTGGAAAATTTTGGGCACCACATTGGTGTTGAGAAAAATGCTTGCGAACCTATATCACCCTTACACGTATCTGTTGCCAAATCTGTGAAATGCGTGCTCTTACGCTGCCGTGAAGCGCAATACAGGGGCAAGCTCATCAAAAGGGCCAGTAACGCAGTGCTTTTACTGATGCTCTTAAAAGCTGTTCGCGCCTAATTGGACATGGTGTGACTACCCTATATTTCTCGCTGCAGTCGACAGCTTGGAACAGGCAAGCATCTTATATAGTTATTATTTTTGGCATTGCTGTCTTGAAGCTTCACTCGATTACTCTACCTCCTGCCACGGTGATTCAGTGAATACGCCGTTGTATAGATCAAAACGCGAAGTTGGAAGCTAGATTTTGAGCAGGGGCGATGACAAACAAGGGCTGATGCGTTTAAATTTTGGCTCGTGTTGATGAGCACCAGGCTGCCTAAGTTATTCTACAGTGATCACCCCACAACGGTGTCCTACACTCGAGCTTTGCGTGATGAAGCCTGGCGATTGAAAATAGTCAGGGTCAACTCGCAGGTTAACCCATACGGCCTTATTTGTCAGCATGTAGAAGAAGGCAAGCAGAGCAGCGCAGGGATGCTCTATAGATTCTTGTCAGCCTGAGTACGGACTGGTCTTGCCTCAGCTGAAATAACATGGGGTAACGAAAGCGAAGGTCACCGACAGAACTGCGAACGATATAGTCGAGGTTCGTGCTGGCCGTCAACCAAGCTCTGGAGTATTTATTCCTGCAGGAGATTGAGCCAGTGTAACTAACTACCTTGCAAAAGTAGCTTATTGAATAGAGTAAATCCCCTCGTCAACGTCGCTAACACGCTCGTGCCCACGAATTTTGTACATGGTTCTTTCGGCTATATATCGAGCTTTATCAGTGCATCAGCTTAACTCAACAACAACAACAACAACAACAACAACAACAACAACAATAATAATAATAATAATAATAATAATAATAATAATAATAATAAATTATTGTAAGATAGGCAGAAACAACGTGACAGGTTTCAAAAATCTACAGCACACAGTCATATATACACCCACGAGCATATAGGGATAAAAGGCGAGCACAAGTCGCCTACATATACGCACTTAGTCAAAAATTCTCCGTTAAGTTATAGCAGTGTACTGGTCACGACTAACAGTCTGGTACAGTCTTGGCCAAAACACTGCCATAATGCTACAGGGAAGTTTTGATTAAGCGCGTATATGTCATTCTCTACCACATCCACTACCATCCCTGGCCCTACTAAACATCGGGTGGCTAGATGCGGCTCCTACACTTCACCACCTAGAATATGTGCCAACGCACAGGATAACCAAACTGAACCACGCTGAAAGATCAGGCCTGAACGGAGGCTACGTGCTCGTAAACCATCGCTGGACAATTTTCTCTCTCTGTCGCATATGCAGACTTTATACGCCCATTTGCGCAAGCGGCGTGAGAAGGGCTTTTGGCAACGCGTATCATATCTATTAGCAACGAACAGGAACAGACCGCGTATACACGATACGCAAAACCAAATAAACAGTCCAGAAACCCAAACCGATCCAGCGGCGCCCGGTCGTGATACAAGACATAAGGCGAGCGGCAACGGGGCATGCTCAGGCTTCGAGTTTAATCGCAGTGCCGGGATCGGAGCAATTATCCCAATAGCTGCCGCCAGAACACGCTCTTGTTTGTGCGCTGGCACCCACGTGCTGCAGATGAGGCAGAGAAAAGGAGTCAACAATTTCAACTAGATACACCGATAGATAAAGAAAGCGTACGGAAGAGAAACGCGGTGGGCGCACGCTAACCTAAACGCACTCCGGTTGCTTAACTGCACCGGAAGGCAAGATAGCGGCCAGCGCGGATGTTATAGGAGTACCAGGAGAGTACGATGAGATGATAAAAGAAGTACGTGCGTATGTGCGTACAAGTTCAGCTGCGTCGACTACATCACCGCGGAGGCGGGGAGGGGGGGGCGGGTCGGAACGCGCAGCCGTGAGCGCCGATACACACTGTGATAGTGAAACATTTATCCCGCTGCTCTCCGCACCACCGTACGCTGCTACTACGCGTCCCGGAGCGAGAAGCTGGCGAGTGGGACTCGGCGAGGCGAAACACCGCAGCCTGTCCGCCAAATTGGGGCTGGGCCGGGCCTGGCGCCGTCCGGCTGGAGTGGAGGCAGGTTCACCTGTGACAAGTTTATTAGGCGGAGGCGCGCGCGCTGTCTGCGTATCGTCGCGGTCAGGCCGTTGCGGAAATGGCGGTGGTTCGGTGGGAGCGGTGCTAGGGTGTCTCGTGCAGTCGCGTGCCCCTCCTGGAACGCGCGAAAGAACTTGGCGCACGCGCCAGATGCATGCGTCTCGGATCCGAGAGAGTCGCAATGATGAGAGAAGCGAAGTTCACGCTGGAAGCGCTGTTGTAAAGGGGCTGTGGATGCGGATGAAAAAAAAAAACGATTCGTTTCTCCTAGCCCCGTCTTTCGTCCGCACAACTTAACGTTGTGAAAAAAAGCCGGCGAGATGCTGTTTTTCTTGCCAAAAGACATTTACGACAAAACCATATATCAATCGGTCAGTCAGTCAATCATTCAATAAATCAGTTCGTCAAGACACAAAGTCCGCCTCCGCAAGCGACAGCAGTGCTGCTCCCGTCGATGGAAGATGCCCGAAGCTGACCAATGGCACTGGCTAGAGGAAGTTGTCATACTTACTTCAAATTTATCATCGCGCAAGGCCCATATATATATATATATATATATATATATATATATATATATATATATATATATATATATATATATATATATATATATATATAATGCCGCCGTAAATAAGTATGTTATTGGAAGGGACATCTTGATTAATTTGCTAACTGAGGATTACTGAACTTTGGTCAACCTTTTGAAATACCCTTTTTTCCTTGTTTTATCTGTTTCTTCATTTTTCTTTTTAGATGCTTCCCATTGAGTTAAGCTAATGCATTGCGCTAAAGTTCGACGTATGGCTAAAAGAACCATGTCCAGAATTCGTGGGCACCAGCCTGGTATCGACGTTGACCAGGCGATCTACTCGATGTGATAAGCTACTTTTGTAATGTAGTCATGCTGACTCGATTTGTCTGCAGGAATAAATTACTTGAACTTGCGTTGAAATGAGCCTCAAGTATACATATATCGGTCGCAGTTCTGTTAGTGATGAACTAGAGAAAAAAAAGAAGAAGAAAGCTCTGACGAAAGCCGTGACACGGCCGAGACTTAAGCAAGTAAAAGTGCCTTGTTCGAAAGTGTGCTCTTTCTTTCTAAACATGTATAGTGGTACTAAGAAGTAGAAGTCACCTCAGAAAGGGAAACTACCATGCGGACCCGTGATTGCACTTTCTTTTCGTGTTAGAAAATCGAAAGGGACAAAAAGATTTTGCTACACGGCTCGCGACCAATCTGAGTGCAAATATGTGCAGGACTATGCTGATGAACATAAGTACGTCGCTGCAATATTTACGCCAACCACATTGAAGCCAGCCAGGTACAAACCGCAAATCAGCAAATAAGTCTGGTTAGCTACACTCCACCAATCTCCAAGTAACTAGGCAATCGTAGCTTTATTTTGTGCGAACAAAGCAACCTATATAACAACGAAAGATAGGAGCTGTCGTTAAAGGAATACTAGGAGAAAATGAATACCATCGGTTGAGTCTGCTTCTGCAAAACGCAGTTGTGACGGCGAAAAGATGCAAAACAATGGAGTTTATTCAAAAACAAAAGCGTCCGAGCACTTCAACGTCTCTAGACAGGGCGTGATTGAGTTCGCAATACCGCCGCGAATATTGCAATATGACGAGCTTTTTCTTTCTAATTTTGCATATCTTTCGCCCCTTATCCAAGGTACTCGCAATACTTCCAGTATGAGCTCATCTATACATAACAGACGAGTTCTCATTCTCGCATATATAGTGCGCATTAGTGCAACGTGTTATGGCAATGACTTCCGATACTTTCGCTCTGCCGTTATTCTCGTCATATATATTCTCCGCTGCACTTTTTTGGAATTGAGACTGCTATTTCAATGAACACGTCTTCAATCAGAGTATCAAATCATTCTCGAGTTCATTTTACGTTTTCCTGCAGCGGCTGCATGTATACTATATATGCATATTAGCGCGATAACGTTAAAGGCCCCGTGTCGCTGAAAATCCGGTGTCGGCGTCCCGTAAGTGAAGAATACCGTATATGTTTAGGCATACGTATATGCCACGCCTTCCTATATGATATGCGGTTCGTCAGAGTTATTTAGCCACGCCATTCTATCATTAAAGTTGCGCATACCTTGTCTTACATTTTTGACAAAGTTATTCCGCGGAATTTTGAGAGTAAGAGCCCGCAAACAAATGTCATGAAACAAAACAACGACGGCGCATGCCTTTTATGTTAAATCTTCTCAGACTTAAATATTGCTATAGTGCGAAACCATAGCAGAAACCTGAAATAGATGTAATTTATTTGACGCGGCTGTGCACGACCTCCGGGATCGACCCACGCAAGAGGCCGCGTTTCTACCCGATCGAGAGCTCGTCTTCCTGCATATATCGGTCGCCGCCAGCGTTTCCCGGTAAACATTGCGCTTACATAGGCTGCAGTTGCAGGGACGAGTGATAATCAGTGAGGGATGTTTGAATGCTGTCGCGTTCCACTATCAAAGGCGAAGCATAAAAGGCAACTCCGGCTTTTCTTAAACAATATTAGGACATTGTAATTTTCAAATGGCCTTGACAGTCCTGTCACCAGTATGGCGGTTTAATTTGCTTAGACACTCATCAATAACTCTCAATAACCGGTAAACCAGGTACCGAAACCGAAACGGGGAGCTGCTTCGAGTGACGTCACGATGAGTCGACGACGTCAGGTTCTACGCTACCGTAATGTAAACACGCAGAAGGCGTGCTAAACACGCTGTATACGTGGCGCTAACGCCAAAAAAAGAAAAAAAAAAAGCGAGACTGGTGATGTCTTCCGACGACACGGGGAGCTTTTGCAGCTTTTTCGAACTAGACAGCGGCGAATTCAGCGACAACTTCAGCGACAGAATGAGCGCTGAAGAGTCGCCATCTGTTTTCGACCCGCCGCCGCCGCCACCGCGCGAGGCAGGTGAAGAGTCCAAAGCTCAACGCAGTGTGCTGCAGCAAGACGAAGAGAAGCGCCGTTCATCCCACCTGTAAACGATTATCGTTGGCCGTCGCCTCGTTGAAAAAGGAGCCGGCTTCGTCGTTTCCGGGCGAAGTGGCGGTGTAGTCTCTGACGTCACAAATACGGGGTGGCCAGTAAAAAGCTATACATTCGTGGGCATGAGTCGGGAACATGCAACCAACCTCTAAAATTCATCTTCAGGAAAGCTAAATGACTTGCAGCCACATCGTTTGGCACAGATTGATTTCAGAGTGCAAAAGCGAACGCATATTCATTATATTAAGGTCAGTGCGCCGGAGTTGGCCTTCAAGCGTCGTGCAAATTTTCCTTTTTTTTCTATACAAATTCAACGGCATCAAAATGCCACGGTCACTGTGCCAACACGACGGGTGCTCGAATGCTGCTACAGCGTTCCAGCATTCAGCTGCTCCCAAAATTCTGCTCCAGCAGATCCACTCCTTGTATTTTCTCGGCGCGTTTCATTCGCTCGCTTTCTGCCTCAGCTGAGCTCTCACTATTAGACGCTGCTTGCGGAAGTGCGCGAGGCGGCTAGAAGGAAAGCTACTCGAGATCGCCCGCTCAGCTTTCCGGGTACTTCGCATCGATGCAACCGTGACGACTGCGCGCCCGACAAGGAAATGGCACCGACGAATCGCGCTTGTCTTCCCGACACAGCTCATTAGCGCCACCGCCGATCATCACGTGACGAGCGCACGCGCCAGCCGCGCACCGGCAATTAGCACGAGGCGCGTATAAACTCTTCCTTCGAGAGCGGCTCCGGACAGACGAACGGCATGCGATAGAACTGCAGGGAAAAGCGACATGGCGGCAGCCACGCGCGATCGCGTCGCGCTAGAAGATGACATCAGTCTTCCAGGAAATGCGCGATGAGGAGTGAGAGAGGGTCGAGATAGATGCTTGATAGCTGATGATGGCATGCAGTACCCCGATACTCGTACTGTACGCAGTGGCCACCACATGGTTTCCTTGAAATATTACTAGAAGGAACTCTGACGCTATCTAACGTGCACGCCAACTGCGAGTACATGAGTTCGGCCAATATGTAAATGATGGCTTCTGGATTTAAACGGCTTCGCGACTTAGCCAATTGATCATCTTCAAGAAAGCATTGCGTTATAAAGTAATCGTTTCGCAATGATTATGCATGCCTACAGAAACTAATTGCTTTCGTGCGTTTAGAAGATAACCTTTGTAGAAAACTAGGAAAGTTAGAATGTTGTAAATAACGCCACAATAGCTACAAGCCACAAACAGAAACATTAACCATCATTCGCCAGGTCGCTGAGTGATCGCAGTTCCAAAGTTCTCTCTAGTGACTTTTTTTTTTTTTTTTTTTTTTTGTGTGTGTGTGTGTGTGTGTGTGTGTGTGTGTGTGTGTGTGTGTGTGTGTGTGTGTGTGTGTGCGTGTGCGTGTGCGTGTGCGTGTGCGTGTGCGTGTGTGTGTGTGTGTGGAAAGTCCATTATTTGCCACGTGGCCCCCGAGATAGCACGCCCAACTGCGATCTCAGAGGCCACTGTTGCCATGCGCCGCGCCACGTGCATAGTCTAAAGGCAGACACGCAGCAGCCTGGGCGCGGGCGCTCCCACGTCCATTGTTCGGAGGGAAGCGCTGTTCTGGAACACTGCTGGCGGAGCCTCGCTAGTGAGCGGCGCGCTAGCGTCGCAGGGCGTCGGTCGTAAACGCCGCCTCACCTGACGTCGTCGCGCTGCGTCCGTCGGGGCTCGCGGAGCGACAATGGATGCCTCGACACTTCTTTGTCACAGCTCGTTGTTCACGCGCGCTGTCGCCAAGGAGCTACTACACGGCACGCGCTCCGCGACGCTGCAGGGTCGAAGCGTGCGCGGTGGCAGAGGGAAAGCTTGAGAGCAACGGCTATGAATATGCAGCAGACGCTGTTCAAGGTAGTCGGGCCAGCCACTCGTGACAGCGAGTTTCTAATGAAATTAATAAAGTATAGCGTTGATGTTCGCAGAACCTTCGCAGCGACAGTCCATCCACAGTTTATCGTTCGAAGAAGTCACGATATATACAGACTACAGGCTTCGTGTGTGGCTTCTCATGTGGCGTAAAAGTTCGAATGCAATCACGATCGCGCCAACGCATTCTCTTTTAGAGCGTGCTCCTTCGTCAAAGAAGTGCACCCGAACTTTATTTATTTATTTATTTATTTATTTATTTATTTATTTATTTATTTATTTATTTATTTATTTATTTATTGTGGCACAACGGTGTTCGTCAGGCGAATCCTGATTTTGGCTACAATATCAGAGGCTGCTTTTGTTCTGTACTATTTGCTGTGCCTGCAGAATTGATTCACCATAGGCACGGAGCGCACGACGCAAAGCACCACAAGCATTCGCGCTTTCGCCCACCTCATGGTAAGCAATAGGTGGTGTCCAAAAACCCGACGTCCATCATCTGGTTACGGCTACCGCAATTGCTTCCGCCACACGGAACAAGCAAAACGAATGCCTTCAACCCCTGCATCTGTTTACCCAGTGGGCATAACCATTGGTAGGTGGATTTGAACACCACCTATAGGTGGTGTCTAAAACATGGTAGCTCTGATGTGTTTCCGACTCCCGCAGTCGCTTCCGTCTCCTTGCAGTAAACAAAAGAACGTCCTGGCTTGACTGAGACTGCCTTCTCCAAGGGAGCCGTATTTGGGTAGTGCAATTTGTGCAGCACCTATACCACAGCAATACTTGGCGCCCCATTATATGGCATCGCAGCATGAAGGAAGTTTTTTGATGGCATGCATATAGACGAGCTTGACCCTCCGAAATATATGAGGGTCCCTGTGAGTTCCAAAAAATTCGTAATAAGCTTACAGTACTTGCATAGTACTAAAAATAAACCTCTATTAAGGAATCCAGAAGAACCGTGCAGACTGCATTTAATGTTGATAAAGGGAAAATGAGGCATCCACCCAATCGTAGCAACTGCTACAAAGGAAACCGATGCGGGTTCCTCGAAAGAGAAGCCTCGCAGTTGTGGGAAAATTATTATTAAATTATTATTATTACTATTATTAAATTATTAATTACTTCTCTCCACTTTGCTTTTTTCCGCAGAACTATTACGTCAAACGCTTGCATTTGCTTCGAGTTGTTGATAAGTTCGACTTCGCCCTGCCGTCTGCTAGCCGCCTGGTTAGCTCAGAGAGCGGCTGCCTCGGAAAGGCGGTAGTCCCAAATTCGAGTCCCGGACCACGACGAATTTTCCTTCAAGTGCGACATTTTTCTTTCAAGCAACCCGTATGGGTTTCCTTTGTAGCACAATGCTACGATTGGGTGGACGTCTAATTTTCCCTCAACCAATTGCTTCTTTCCACCTTGCGAGTTTGCACAGAACTATTACGTAAAAGCGTATGATGTAGTTCGAATGTATGAATAAATGTTTCAATACACACTTGGCATGTGTATAAATACCATGACATGGTTAGCACGCAGCTGCGTGGGCAGAGAAAGCCAACTGCTATTCTATTCGCCGAAAGTAAGTTAAAACAGGTGGCCGCAATATTCCAGTGCCTAGCAACTTATTCTATTGTGGCAGGAAGTTCAGGGTGATTAGGCATTCCGGCGCACCTGCCGATATCGGTTGAGGATGCGTTGGCAGCTCTGTGTCACGGCATAGGCACCTTTCTTAATAGCGTCGAGCAGTGGAGGTATTACATGTATATACGGACGGTCTGTGAAACGAATGGATGACACCGCACGACAGACCTGCGGCCAAATTCATGGAGTTTTCCTATAAATGCGATTTTTGCCATGTCGCCTTTGCTAATGATCTCTCCAGGTTCAGGATTGGTTGAAACGTTCTCTTGCGAACAATTCTGACGTAAGAGGTCTTTGTGAAAACGGCTAAGGCTTTCTGACGAACGCGACATCAAGAGCGGGGCTGCCCGTGATTTGCAACAAAGAAACTCGTATGCCTTCACCGCTCGAAGCTGCCGATGTTACAAAACTAGTCACTGCTCACGAAACCATAATTCTGGACTCATCGTCAGGAAATAGCAGGAGTTAAGGACATTAGCCTTGCTATGTTGCGACAGCAAGGCCGACACCGTCGAGATTATTCATTCTGCTTATGTTTCTGCATACTGCTTATGTTTTCTTTGCGACTCATGAGCCCTGTCCCCCTCTCTCTCTCTCTCTCTCTCTCTCTCTCTCTCTCACTCTCTCTCGTTTGTTTTAAATCTCAGCTGCCTCTCTCTCTTCACGAACGTTTGCAGCGCACCGCGACACCATGAGGTAAAAAAGAAACGACCGGACGACTTAGAAATGGAAACTGAATTTGAATATAGGATATATGCATGCAAATTTCACATATCCCATTCGCTTTTTTTCTCTTGTACATTGCTGTTTGTCTGCGTCACAAGGAATGCACGTAACTTCGGCGTCACAGTTTCACGAAGAGCGGCAGATGTGAAGAACTAGATTTATTTTCAGTCCCTATGCGTGCGCCTTACACTTTTGAATTCAGCAGGAAATATTAAGCCACCTGCAAGGCTGTATGGAACAGGAGAGGTCCCGATGAAATAGTGCTCACAATCCCCGAGTCAGAAATGTGGACGCTGAGATGAATATTTGGTGCAACTCTCAGAAGTAGATAGCAGCAATGGTAAACGAGTAAAATACTACGATGGTCCTACAACGCAGTGAGCCGAGAGGAGAGTTGCGTAGGCCAGAACGCAGTCACTACTGGATCTCATGGAAAACGGGAGCGTAAGAACCGCCAATTCGAAAGCATTCCCGCCTAGCAAGTGCATGTTATATCTTCTTCTGCATCGTCATCGTCATCATCAGCCCATTTTTATGTGCCTGCCGGACGAAGAGGGTGGCGTGGAGCAGAGGTAAAGCACCAAGCTTCTAACCTGAACGTCGTAACTCCGAATTCTCATCCAGTCTACTACATTTTTCAGGCTTGGAATGGCACCTGACTCAGGCAAAAAAAAATAAAAAAATACAATTCTGAGAGCCAGTGGGGTTATGCTAGTCCAGGTGCAAACAAATTAGGAAGGCCCACTAAGCTTCAGCAATGGCACTCCCTCACCAGAACAGGAAATGGCCTCCGTTGTGCACCACTCGGCCACTATACTTCCCTCTTGACATTTGATGTGCCGCATAGTAAATCGTAAAAGTGCCCGACGAACTCCCCTTCTTGGAAATTGTTTGTTGTCATGGAGTTTAAACGTCAGTCTAAAGTACGCGGGGTTAACCGTCAAGCGGCTCGCCCACCGAGAAAATCAGAGTGACGGGAAGGTGGTAGTTTACGCAGATCTTATAATATACAGATAGAACAAGTGACATCTTGAAGCGATAGCGGGCACCCAACCACGAGGACACAGCTGCAGTGGCGAATTCAGTATCGAGGAAAGTGTAGGTTTCAATAGCTTTACAAAGCAGTGCGTGACCTGACCGATACACGCAAATAAAACGAAAAACAGCGACTACAATAGAGATTCACAGGAGTCAGTGAAGAAGAAAATGCTATAGAGAGGCGGAGGATGTGCTGCGTATTGTCGGCGTCCGTGTGCAACAAACTGCCAACAACGGTGAATATGCAGGGGACTATAAGGTTTACACAATTCGACTGCAAGAGCTTATAAAGATTGAATTTATTCCAAATGTCATCAGATAAGTTAAAACTAATGTCAATTGGGCATCCTGCGATATATACGGATATCCTAGTTCAGAACAGTACAGGCGTCGCAGGGTGCAGTCCTTTTCTCAACACTATTTCAAAGTATTGAGCCATGTGCAGAACACACGACCTAAGCAACGTCAATTTTGGCTGCTTCGGTGGGAAACGCTCGCATTCGTACTTCCTTCATTTCAATCCGCCATTAAAGCCACTTAAACGGGAAAAATTATTGAAATCCTAGTCGCATGCGCTCGACTATCAGACGGGTGGCACATAGCCAAGACAAGTAGGCATCGGCGCTCGTGGACTGAAAATCAATTGTGCCTACCTGATTATGCTGCGAGACTTCTATTTATATGAGTCATTATTAAACAACCGCACCATGGCGCGACGATAAGGTACATGTGTGCGGTGTGAGAGATAAGCAGTACACGCACCGGTACTGCGCCGCATCCCGGATTAAAGGTGAGATCATCATTTCGTGGATCCCATGAAGTAAGCCTAGCTCGATTAGCTCGTCAAACGACACGGCTCTAAAAGAAAAGACGAGTGGCAGGTACTGCCTAGCCTCACCTCCAATAAAACGGGACACTTGTTTCCTCCTCTCCCACTGCTTACCACATCTTGCAGCACCTGCTCGTTGTTCAAGAAATCCACTTGTACGCGTCTTTGAACATGCCACCAACAAGGTTTTTGACTCCTGATCTCAAGCTCATTTTCACAGCTGGGCGGTTCGTGCGCAAACTCTGTCAGTTATCGTCCTTGGAATAACCGGTGTCTTTTAACAGAAATTTTATTTGCTTTCGGCGGTTATGTTAAAGGAGGCGAGGGTTACGAACAAAAAAAGTAAGCAGATTCACCTCACATGTTTGAATCACTTAGAATCGAAGCTTTCGTGAAGTGGTTCCTTTAATGGTATAAAACGAAATGCGATGCGTACCAATGTCCTCACTGTCACCTACTTATTGTCATCTATTATCATCTATGCAGTGCTTACATTTATGCATTGTACCAATCGCAACCTTAATGTGATTCGACGTTTTCTGTTTATACACTACACCGTTCACAATCTAAGCCAAGATGCACACAGCAGCTCATGAGAACGAACAGTGCGAGACGTCGACGCAGTGTCGTCACGAGTACGAAGGCCCATGTTTGCCGATGGAAGAACGGTGAGGACAGATGTATACTGAGTTGCGTTGGGTCAAGGATGCACAACAGGCTAATGATAAAAATAGCCTGTCAGACGCAGATGTGGGTGCGTTACGTGCGCGTCAAGAGAAAGGTTTGCCGCGTGGATATAGTTGCACAAGCACGAACAACCTGAAATACGATGCTGTGGTCAACTGCGACCATCGCTATACATACCGCCATCCCCGAAAAAAGGAAAGAAGAAAGAAAGAACGCGCACCACAGCAAAAGTTGTTTTGTTTCTTTCCACTTCACATTCCAACGTCCTCCATCAAAGCGCCCAGTCCTGTCTCTTCTTTTCCAAGTTCAGTCTTCGTATTCGGTGGCTGAAACCAAAATGAAAGCACAAAACTTCAGCGATTTCACTGAACTTTATAATCATTCAGCCGTTCCCTCTCGTCACGTCGTGGCATCCTGAAGGATGCTCCCACTGCGTGGCCCGCTGCACGGTCGTGAGAACTTGGGACAGCCTGCCGATGGCACACATATTCCGAAGCCCACCCCCCTTCACCTCGGACTGCAACCGCGCCGGTCGACGAGCCGCCTTCCACGCGGAAGCTCGAGCCGAACGGGGTTTATCGCTCGGAGCAGATTTGAGGAGGAGAGATTACTCCGTGGGACGAGTGCCAAGTGGGGCTGGCGGCGTAAGTGGACCGACTGCGCCTCGCCCGCTTTCGCCTTTTCACTCAACTGATACACGCCGCACCATGAATGTCAACACTTTCGTTTGATAGTTTTGTTTCCTTTCTCAAGAATTATTCCTCGCGCTTCTTCTTTCTCCAGTATCCTTTATTTATTTACTCCACACTCTCGTGTTTGCTTGTTTGTTTGTTTGGTTGTTTGTTTGTTTGTTTGTTTGTTTGTTTTCTTGCTTAGCTGTGAAGTATACGGAGCTTGAACCACTGAAGGGTTAACTTTCTCAAATGTTTAGCCAGCAGAAAAGAAAGAGATAGACAAAGAATTATTAGAAAGCTGAGAGGAAAGAGGAAAAATAATTATTACACGCATAGATATGCGAGATGTACGCTTGTGACCCGTGGTCAGTACGTTAACTTATACAATGCAAAGCCCCGCAGCGCTACAGGATGAATGCGTGAACAACATGGTGTCAAGGGGCAAACAATTGGAACAGATAAAATTGCGGCGCCAGAGAAAGTTAAGCGGCGAAATTTGTAGCTCCAGTTGTCGCTGCTGTTGCTTTTTTGTTGATGTTGCTGGGCATGTTGCTCATCTTTTTAATAGATCCGGCAGCATGGGGAAATTCAGTCACTAAGTGTAAGGCCAGCTCCACGTAGCAGCTTGAAAAAGACCTAGCCTTTCTTATAGAAAGCACCTACGCAGCGTGTCGACCGCTGCCTCCACTGCGACCGCAATCAGAGTGTCTCCAAAGCGCAAGTTATGCATTCGCGCGTCACCTGCAACAATGGATTCAACTGCCCGCCACCACGAGTATTGTGCTGTGCCGGGCCGCTTCAGCCGGGGACACCGTGCACAGCATACGCGTACATAACGTCGTGCGCTCAGCATTAACAATTCACGACTTTAGTCTTTTTAGAAACCGTTTTCCGTTGACCGTCATGTTTCTGAGCGTCGCGTCCATCGTGCGTTTATAACATCCTTCGTGCCCGTTTGCACTCCTCCCCTCCCCTATCCGCTGCTGCATTAGAGGCTCTTCACCGTCACCTCCACCTCTGCATTTCGCTTTACAAAGAAAGATGGACAACTCGAGAAAAAGTTTCAAGATGTATCAGCGTACTGACTCATCAGGCTGACAGTTACAGGAATCGCGCTCGGCTGCTGGAAAAAAAATTCACTGCTTCAGTTATTACACGTGGAAGGTGTCTGCCAGCTTTAAATCCCTCTGTTTGTTTTACAGTGCAGTACAGAAAGGGATGTCAGGGCAGGAATTGGTTTAAGCAGCTTGACTAGACTGTAGCAGCAGTGCTGAATCGGTAGTCACAACATACTGTTCGGTAACTGCGAAATACGAACGAATCTGTGTACGTGGCTTCTCGATGAAAACACAAGGCGTCGAACAGAGGCATACTTGTAAACGATGAAAAAGGGGCATAATATTACAAGAAAAAACATTGCGATGATTGTGCAATAGTGAACGTACGCAATAATTATGTTGAGTGGAGCAGGAATCACTAATAATTAGAACAAGAAACTCAGACTACTCGGAATGAATATCAGTAAATGAAACACATCAATAATTGATCGGAACATTTTGGCATGAACAAAGTGTTGCCGTAATTGACCTCCGTGTAGATAGCCATGTACGGCGCCTGACACGCTCCAACTAAACAAAGGAAAAGTCCGAGGATTGCGCCCATGGAGGTTCGGCCTCGCTTTCCCAGCTTTTCCAGTCGCGGCCATGAAATACCACTCCGCGTAAGAACATGTCGTTTGACGCGTGACGTAACGAGAATGAAGACAGCGGGGACAACAACATCAAGGAAGAGGCGAGCCCATTACAACCACAGCGGGAGGTCACGTGGGCGCGTGTCCTTAACGTAATATTCGGTGCAGAGCTCGCTTCCCACTCCCTTTGTGGGTGTCACACCCAATCTCCTCTTCTTGCCCTTTTTTTATTATGTCTTTGTTTTCAACGTAACACTGGCAGACGACGGCAGCTGAGAAGGCCAGCCATCAGCCACTAATTTGTTGTTTATCTGCCATTAACGCAAATTTCCACTTTGTTTCTTGCTTTGTGCAGTGTCTCAGTTTTAGCCCTGATCGTTTTCTCCGCGACGCGACTGACGTCTCCCAAATTAACTTCTGCCCGATGACTGCGAGCGCAAGCAGAGAGAAAGAAGAGAAAGCTGGTCGAGATAACGACTTCGTAGTTCCCGCGGGAAGGGCGCCAATCAATATGGAAATTTCCAATAATGAAAGAGAGGCCGCGAGGCGAGATAGAGAGAGAAAGTGGGGAAGGGGGAGTGGAAGCGAGATTGGCGATGACAATATAAACAAAACAAAAAAAATGGGCTCAGTTCCGCTCGATTGAACGTGAACCCGCGAGATCTGCGGCTGCCACTGTTCGAAAGGACGACCACCGGAGCTGTGTGTTGTATATATGCAGCGCAGGCGACGTGACAGGCTAGCACCGTGCTGTTGGTTGGCGTGACAGGCGAGGTTGTGTCGCGATAGACGCAAGCGTATGTCGGTCGCTTTGGCACGACCTTCTCAAACCGGAAGTCCGTTGCAGGGAAGCACGGGAATACGTAACAGAAATGGCGAGATTGAGAAGCACACATACAAAAAAAAAGGACCCTGCAAACAGGAGCAGGAATGTTTTGACTTGACGGGACAGGTTGTTGGTTCTCGTCACAGGAGACGCTGTCGCGATGGACGCAAGCGTTTGTTGTCATATTGGGTTGATGTGTGCAGTCGCACGCACCAGCTCAACCTTCCTCTGCACAGAAACACACTTCCGGAGAAGTGCCTAAAGAATGTGAAGTTGGAATTCGTCCGTGCAGATATGCACTATACGGCGGAGGTGCACTGGTGCACTGCAGCGGAAGTACAGGATTACATCGCGACAAAAATGCAACAATGCGAGGCATCAGAAGTGCACCAGTGCAGTGCGACAGAAGTACACGATCGCACCACAACAGAAGTTCAAAGGTACGTGCGAGGCATCACATGTGCACAATTGCACCGCAGCAGAAGTAGACGATAGTGCATCGCAGCAGAAGTGCACGAAGTCTCATTGCATCAGAAGTACACTAATGCAACGCAGCAAGTATGTACATGAGTGCATCGCAGCAGAAGTGCGGTCTATTGCAGTTGAGATGCGCCGGTGCGCAGCAGAAGTGCACCATTGCACCACGGCAGAAGCACACGTTTGCGCCGCAGCAAAGGCACACGAGTATACCACAGCATAAGTGCACCAGTTCATCGTAGCATAAATGCACCGTGACGAAGGTGCACCGCTCCTGCTTTCCACGAGAAAACCCAAAATATACCATACGTACCGCGAAAGCGCGCATCGCCATCGTTCTTCTCTGACAGGTGCTGTCAAGAGCGAAGCGGGCGCGAGAACTGTTCTCACAGCCAACTGCGTTGCGCATGTCATTTTATTTCTATTTCCTTTATTTATTTATTTTTTGTACACGACGATGCACAAGCGTGCCGCACGTGCTGCCTTTGTTTCGAGCTCGTCAAAAAAGTTTGGAAGTGGCGGTGCCACAGTGTGGAGTCAAACTGGGAAAAAAGCAAAAATTCCAGCAACATATTCCCCAAAGCACATGTGGGCCCTTATAGCGCAAGGGTGCTAAGGATATCTTGCTGCTGCGCACAATGGGAACGTCAGAAGTTCGCAACGCTAAACACAGGTGGATTGATAAGCGAGTAAAATATATTTACGCATATATCACCATGTATAAACACAGAACGCTTTCTGCAAAGGTCGAGTACTCTTTGTTTGCTATTAGATACTTGCATGTAAGACCGACGTTCGCATCATGGGTGGTGGCGGCCACGTTCTTTCTTCTTAAACCTTCAAGAAATCTCCTCGCGTATGTTTACTTCAGTAAATCAATCGAAGAATAAATATGAAATTAAGCAACAGCTGGAATTCGTCTCCGTAGTTCTTAGAAGTTGTAAGAAGCTCATTGCATAGCACAGCAAATGCAGTTTATACAAAATAACGGGCATTCATGTATAGTAAAGGAAGAAAAAGAAGGAACTTAGAATGGCGTTGACATAAGCTTCTCAATACAGAAACAGCAATATTTTTTTTTTGTTAGGTTGAAGTATGTGACCTCCTTGTTGGTCTGTTTCTTTTTTTTTTTACTTTCTCACCATTGATTGGTTATACCTTCGTTCTTTGACGAATCGCTTTCTTTAGATATTAAACGCCTGGACCTGCGCTCCGCTACAGTCGGAGCAGTTGTGAGCAAAATAAACATTAAAAATTAAAAACAAGAACTATTTGTTAGTCGAATGCGTCGCAGAACGTTATTGGGCAATGTTTTGTTGGTATTCTCCTCCCGAAAACGCGCCTCATCTGTCAAGGGCAATAATGTTTACAGCAAGGATGGCCTTGTAAACAGGTGACTGCTGTTTTTTTTTCACTTTTTTTTATTTGGCTGCGTACGAGTCTTTGCTGGCCCACTGCCCGAGTAAGCTTGCAACACTTGCATCCCGTGTGAGCGACAAGGTCTAGTGGCATGACACATGGATATCACTCACGTGCGTAGATGGCATGCGGCGACTGAGCCACCCAGAACGAATTCAGAAAATGCATTACAGCATTGGCACCGGCCATGTGATGTAATTATACGCCCACACGCGAAGAGCGAGTATGCATATTGTATAGGCGTCGTCGGCGGATGGATACTAAAGTGAGGCCTGCCTTGTCACCTTTGAGTTGATTATGATGCGCGTGCCAGCTAAGGAGGCCGACGCGTTCGTCAATGCCCCCGGTTAATCGAGCAATACAACGGCGTTTTACTTTTGTGATTAATTGATTGAGTGATTGCAGGCTTATGCCAAACCGAGTGCCATGTAAAGACATAAAAGTTCTTGAAATTCTGAAAACGAAAAAGATCGGCGACCGTTTTAATACTTACGTAGACGAATCAGTCACAAATTTAGGTGAAGCGTTAGTATCCCCAGAAGAAATACAAAGTGCATGTCTACACAAAAGAACAAGATGAAGCGACAGCCAAAAAACAAAGCAATAAGAAAGAAAGAAGAAGCAACCAGAAAAGTTTTTGCATCAAACACAATGCGAGAATCAGCCACCGAAAAAATGATCGATTCCAATTACTCCATAAACTGTTTGATGTGAAGAGGCTGACGTATTCTGGGCCTCAGCTACTCCATTTCTAAAAATGAATCCAAAGAAAAAAGCAACACAAATATAAATGAACAATTGAATTGATGGTTGAGTCGAACAGATTAAGTGACCGCTACGGCACGAACCTCAACAAACATTTGCCTCTTAGAAATCACAACGCTATCCTCTTGCCCATCATCTTGTAAGTTCGCCAACAGAATAATTATAAGAATTAATTTAAGTGTTCTGCTGATAGGGTTCACTCACATGTCTCATCACAAATACAGGGATGCAAGGCTGAGCGGTCAGTACCAAGAGAGGTTAATAATTTCCAGCTGCCAGTGCAGTCAACGACAGCACAAATATGTTTAAAGCGTAGCTGTCTCGCCCACTTTGTAAACGATCATACGTATGTGGCCGGTACAATGCACTTCTCAATATGCCATGTAGGCTCGTATAGTAGCAGCGTTTGAGTACTAATGTTACCCCTACCTGTAGAGGATATATATATATATATATATATATATATATATATATATATATATATATATATATATAAAAAGGGAGAGAGAGAGAGGAGGAAGGAAAGGCAGGGAGGTGAACCAGACTGAGTCCAGTTTTCTTCTACCCTGCACGTGGGGAAGGGGATGGAGGAGTGAAAAAGAGAGAGAGAAGGCATGAGTCTATATCGCACTTTCAGATGCAGTAAGTTAGGTGCAGGATATCTACAGTCGGGCACTCAAGTCTGTTGCCTTCAGCTACTGAAGAAGCGTTCGAATGGCTTTTTAAGCTAATGAACTGTAAGGCCAGGCTCCCAAGACATTTGCTTCTGTGAATGGCCTATCGTCCAATCAATTCAAGGCACACTGGATAGCCTGACGTTGGTTATCGAAGCGAGAACAGTAGCACAGAAGAAGACTAATGGTCTGTTGACACTTAGCGCACATCGGTGAGTCCGCCATTCCAATACGATAGCTGTAGGAGTTATTGAATGCTACTCCTACCCACAGCCGACACAGCAGTGTTGCGTCACGTCGCGAAAAGTTTGCTGGTAATTTTCAGTTTAAGTGATTGGTCGAAGCTGTATAAACACGGTTAGAGTTCTGCAGTGTGTGCCAGGACTGAACGTGATGGTACGAGCGAGACTACGAAACTCTCTTGCAACGTCTACTCTCGATAAAGGTATAAGGAGTGTCGGTGCTCCAGCCTGGGCACGTCGGGCAGCGTCATCGGCGAGGTGATTACCAACGATGCCAAAATGTCCCGGTAGCCACTGAAAGATTATATCATGCCCTCGTTCAGAAGCGCAATGGCAATATGTTAGGTTACGGGCGGGAAAACAAACAGTCGCCAATGCAGAAAGCAACAAGTCCACTTCAGCAGTGTCGACCTGCAACCAAATTCGTACCATGAAGGCTTTTGAATTACTTACTGTGTCAACCTTGTCAGGCCTACAAAACAAATGTATACGATGGTTTCGTTATTTTTGTTTGCTTGCTGTTTGTTTGTTTGTTTGTTTGTTTGTTTGTTAGAGCAGCAGCGTCCAGAAATTTCGTGAAATAGGTGCTGCCACTTTACGAATTTATACGCCCGGCATTTGAAGTTTGAGGAAGATGCCTATCATGCATTCGATTCGATTACTTCCACGCGTTGGTTAAGGACGTATGCAAACCAGGGCAAAGATCGACCTTCTCGGTCAATGCCGCAATTTGAATTTCAATTGGCTCTGAAGAGAAGTCCGTCAAATCGAATTATCCCCGCCACGCCCTGAACAAACGCACTACGTACACAGAGCGTCAGCAGAGCCCCCGCACGTATAATGACGATCTTCCTAAACCCTCTAGCACGCGCAAGACATGTTTTCGCGTTCAGTTTCGCGAATCTGATAAATAAGTTTATTATTATTATTACTATTTGTTTTGGACACATATACACAGTTATCAGAAAAGGGAAAGGAGGAGCAGGCTGGCAACTGCCACCGGAAGGGGCACAACGCCTGCCTACTCTTCTGAAGGGAGGTGACAGCAACACAGAAATGGAAGAAGTTTGCAGAGAAGCACATAATAAGCCAAAGCGCAAAGACGTGATAAGCGGCGGGGGCAGTGGTGTTTGAAAGCTGGTCAAGCATCACATTGATGAAGTAAGCGAAATGGATGCCTTTCCGAAAGTTGCCGAATATATTACAAGAATGTCAAGAGCCATCGTGACCTGCCTCAAAAATTTTCAGCGACTCTCGCAATACGAAACTACCGCGACATGTCATTGCTGTTTAGTAGAGCAACGTAAAATCGTCTCGCCCCGATGGCTGAGTGGCTATGGCGTTGCGCTGCCCAGCACAGGGTCACGGGCTTGACTGCCAGCTTCCCATCACAATCCTATGGGTGCGGTGTGCAAAAAACGGTCGCGTACTTAGATGCAGGTGTCCATTAGGGCACGCCAGATAGTCAAATTCATCCGGAGCTAGCCTTCTACTCAAACGCGCCTCATAAGGCGCTGTGCAGTTTCGGGAGATTGGAGCAAATATCTTTAAAAAATCTGAAATCCGTTTCGCTCTAAATATATACCGTCCCTGCGGCGAAGACGACCGGTGATATCCTTGGCAGTACTGTTCCTTGTCGGCACGTATAATTTGACGACTCTCGAAGGGCGCCAGTTAGTTCTCCCTTTGCACGCTTTGAAGTGATCTTTATGCCTCAGTTCGCGGACGACGGCTATACTTATTATGGAGGGGCTATTCTGTAACGAAGGCTTTATCCGACTTGTAACTTAAGCCACGTGATATCTACCAAACCGTGTACAAAGCGAACTCACCCGTGCAGCGCCAGGCGACCTCGCCGAGTACGGGCGGCCTGGAAGCTGCTGCCGATAGCGCGGAAGTGCCACTCGTCTTGAGCGAAGATAACGACAAAGACTCTCCGGACGTATAACAGCAGCGCGAGGCACTCGTCAAGGCTTAAGCGGGTTCGGCGATAGGGCCTCCCTTCGAGTCCACTATGGCAATCCGGGCTGGGAGAGCTTCCGCCGACTTCCCACGTTTCCGCTACCTTCGAGCGCGTATACACGGCGAAACGTAACGAATTGGCATCAATCAATTCGTGTGGCAGAAAAAGCCACAGGCACACTTCTGTCACTGAAAGCCTTCCGTGAGGATTTGCCATCCCAATTGGCCCAAACTGGCGTAACTAATTGTTCCTTAACTACTATGACGAGAGACGTCAGCGCATATATGCCTGCCGGGAAAAAGGAGCGTGGTGTTCCAGGCTGTTATGACAGCTGTGCGCGTGCATTATCGCTTTGCTCTGAATGTCCACCAGTAGCAGCGACCCTTTTATTTATTCGCGTGACGAATATAAAATGACGCATTACTCAAGTATTATTGCGCAACAAAAAAGTCACGGAGTGATAATTGTAATAAGTAATACAAGTAACACAAGTAATAATACTTGAGTAATGTATAACCAACTTGCTTGGAACGCTGCTCTCATAAAATCACGCTCACCGCTTGACCAATCCGAAGAGGGCGCTGCCGAGTTTCGCAGTCGCATACAGTTTATAGAAGTGCGCGAAAAGTTATTCTTGAGAGCGAAAAAGAGTGCGATCCGAATAATACTGGAAGAAAATCGAATTAGATATCGAATAGCTTTCGAATAGTTTTCGACTAATGAACAGCCTTTTTTCAGCATAAACATAAGACATTGTTTGCATAGCTAAGTACATTCAAAACGCCAGCAAGTTTCTGTCATTACAATGCGCATAGCAGAACATGTATTGTTAACGGCACAGATCCGACACTAGGAACAAATAAGCAGTTCGCACATTGAATACTGTCCAGAGCACAGGCGGTCATACGCTATGTGATACAATCTACCGCGGCACTCTTGCGGCTCAGTTAGCGTCTGTGTATATCGTCGAGACTGCGCGTCACCGATAAATGCACGTCGCCTGTGGCGACGGCAGACCGAGAGGAGGAGGAGGAGGAGGAGGAGGAGGAGGAGGAGGAGGAAAAAACTTTATTCTTGTCCTGTACAAGGTGTTGCCACCCGCCTGGCTAGTCCCATGTTGGGACCGGGAGGTCAAGCCTCCTAGCCCTATCACGGGCGTACTGGACAGCCAGGACTTGAGGGATATGATCTGGAGATCTTATCATTCCTAAAAACCGATTCCGAGAAATGCCAGGGCCGAGCGACCCACACTCCCAGAGCATATGTTCAAGCGTGCATATCTCCTTTTTGCATGCTTTGCATATAATATTCATGTCTGCAATGTCATACCATTCCTTTATTTGTGCAGGTGAATAATAAGACTCTGTTTGTAATTGCCTAAGTGTAACTGCTTGTGCTCTGTTTAGTCTATAGTGAGGGGGTGGAAACTCCCTCCTTCCCATGTAGTAATGTTTTGTAATTTCATTGTATGTAATGAGGGTATCTCTCTGTAAGTTCTCCAATCCAGCAGAATCAAAACCATATGTAGAAGCGGCCCGGTCTGTAAGGTCGCGGGCGACGCTGTTGGCCGATTCATTTGCAGACCGAGAGAATCACGGTTTTTCTCCATTTGGCACGACACCTGCTAGTCATCGCAGGTGGCGTCGTTACTATCCCAGCTCGTGTTGCGACGAAGCGTACTCAGATTTGAAAACGCGTGCTCCGACGAAGAATAATACCGTGCAATATACCCACCGCCAACTGCTATGTCTGAACGCAATGTGAAAGAGAATGAAGGCCGGTTTAGCCGGAAAGGTCTCGCTCCATGGGCAGTCTGTTCCCTCGGAGTGCGTACCATCTTACGCATATGTCCAGCCGGTAAGAAAGTTAACGCATTTTTGCTTCAATTTTATGTCTCATAACGCACGGTTAACGATGCGAAGCACACGAAAACTATTCGTCAAATATTTGTATTTGCGAATAGCGAACATTCGATTGGCGAACCGAATCGAATAGGACAATATTCGATTCACCGTTCGAAAGTTTCGAAGATTCGCACACCCCTACACGAGAAACTATTACTTTGGAGTATAAAGGTGGTTCATCTCCTAATTCGCTCGCTTCTTGCCTTTACGAGAAAGCTCCATGGTCTCTTTGCAATCTTCGAAGAAGAAGTGTCAAGCTGTCGACTCCTGCTCAGCGTCAGCGGAAGCAACCAAAACCGCCGACGCGAGTCAACACCCTTTATCCAACACTATGACGCAGGATTACAAGCAGGCTACCTGCAGCCCTCCATTCCGCAAGCTTTCAGCAATAAAGGAGCCCGAGAGCGGAGTCATAGCACAGAAAGAAGATCCTGGACTCTCTCCTGAAGAACCTCTTGGAGACATCTTTGCACACGGAATTTTACATCGCCTCTTAAGAACGGCCCGCTGAGGTGCAAGTTTTGCCAGCCAGTTGCGACAGCGGCGTCAACTTTTCCTGGAAAGCCACCGTCATCCTCTAGCCAAACGGCGTCACTAAGTCTACTGTGTGCGGGGGATAATGCGCCACGTCCGCCACTCTGCGTCGCGGGATTGCCGAGATGAGTTCGACGAACCAGGCTTTATGACTGAACACGCCACCGCCGACCTGGTCTGCCGCGATCGGGGGAGTTGCCGAGGGGACGTATTTGGCGGCAACATCCCACGCGCCTTTCAACACGCAAGATAATGGAGAACCGGCGGCCGCGCTGCGGGGTAAGCTCGGGGAATAAGATGCGCCTTTCCGGACGTAAGCCCCGAGTTCTGCGAAGACCGTCTGACGTCGGTGGGGACCGTAAACCTGTGCGGAAGTGTGTGTGTGTAAGCCCTCCCCAGAGAGGCGGCTCGTCTACGGTGCCTGGTCGAACGTTTCCCTCACCTAGGGATCGAGGGAGGACCGAGTGTCTATAAACCGCTGTTGTGCGGCTGCTCAGTGTACTTTCTCTCGCAGTCATGCTAGACTGATGAACTGCAACGTCCTTATGTAGATACTGTAAATAAAACCATATTCCTCGTTCTCGATGAGAAGCAGTCCTTCCCTTCAACAACGTCTTCAGCGTGGATAAGTTGGACGATGGCATGGGCCAGCTACCATCTAATTCATGCCCGACTCCAATCTTTACAACTGGTTACGAGCGGTGGGATTGACCTCCCAATCCTCACACGCCTTGTCCAAATTTCCTTTCTCTTTTCCCTTCCTCTCCAGATCGTTATCATCCGTTTACAATAAATGAAACATTTGTTACTACTACTACTGCTACTACTACTACTACTACTACTACTACTACTACTACTACTACTACTACTACTACTACTACTACTACTACTACTACTGCCACTAATGCTACAAATAGATAACCACGATGCGCTCCGAAGCCTCCTATATGCATGTAAAGTCGAGCCGAATCCTCGCGCACGTACTATAGCTGCGCATGTACGCCGAGTCAGCTATGCGTGTGTGACGCCCACCTTTCGTCATCTGTCTTTAATCTCCCCGTCCATCAGCGCGCTTGACACGTCGTGTAACGAGCGTGCGGACGTCGGCGCTCTATATACGCACACAGCCTTGGACGCACCTGCCGCAGAGTAACGCGTCGGAGCAGAGGGTCATGAATGGCAGTGCTTGCGGTGCTGCCGTATGGGACAGCAGGGAAAGCGGAAGCCGAGGCAGGCACGCCTGTGCACACATTCCAGCCCAACAGATGCATCGAGGTGGCTGCCGAGCTCATGTTCGGGTGGTTTTCCGTGGCCCAAGTGCAGCCCGAACGCAGCCGCTGAATTGTGTGCGCCGTATACGTACATGCGCCCTCACCCTCCTTCACCCCTTCCGCCAATTCTTCTCGGGCGACGTAACACGTGCGCTAAGATGTATTCGTGCGACCTGCGCAAAAATGATTCTTAAATTCTCCATGAGTGCGTATCGAGCCTTCATTGATTCATTACCAATTTAGCTGAAGTTCGGAGAGATAGAGTTTTCTCGGCCACACCGGGGCGGTGTCTCAGTGCTTTTATTCGCATAAGCACCATATTGAGCTGTATCGTTAAAAACTAATTAGTAACGCCGTCAAAGATTTGCGCGACGCATCCCCTGAACTAGCGGCCCGAAAGTTCTCCCGTTCTGCTTCACAGTTTCATGCTCCCGGCGAGGGCACCGGCCATGATATTTCTGGGCAATACATTTATAACAGCAAGTTAAACAACCACCTATTTATTAAAAGTAGCGTGAAAATCATATCAGACTGCCAATTCTATTTTTCTACCCAAAAGAAGTCATCTCAGCACAAATACGGAAGTAATAATCGAGTTCTTTCTTCTTGCTTTTCTTCTTCTTCTCCTTCTTCTTCTTCTTCTTCTTCTTCTTTGATGCACGTCTTTTCACAGTGTAAGGTGTCAAAACCACAGCAAAACGACAAAGACGAGAACTAGTGATTATCAACGGCAAAAGTCAAAGCGACCAGCGTCACACTAGCTTCATTATCGTCACTATACTTGAAGAGTCCGAGCTGTCAGTTGACCTGAGTTCACCGTGTTTCCACCTCGCTCGACGGGTCTCCATCCGGCACATTCAGTGTCACGACCCCGACAAGCGCGCGTGCCGAGCACCGCACCCAGCCATGCCCTTGGCAGGGAGCAAAAGCAGAAGGAGAGAACAGCGATGTCGAGCCACAGACGTCTCGAGTACGCCCGTCGTCGGTGTCGATCACACTGTCGCGTGCGTTAATGGAACGTCGGTGTACCGACGTAGGTTTGATTTGAGGTCAACGCCCTGTTACCAGCTGGACTGACCTCTCTATGCTTGCACTGATTTGCAAAGCGGTTCGTAAGCAAGCTGGAGCGGTTCGTAAGGAGAATCGCCAGCCACTGCTGACACCGAAGGCGCCGCTGCTGACATTGGCGAAGGCGGCCGGCCAATGACAAACAGTTCAGAAATGCGCTCGCGGCTGCACCCTCTGTCTGACTCGAACCTATATAGAAAGAGTATGTGCACGAAAGCTTAAGTTTATTTTTCGGGTTGGCAGTGTGCTCATAGTTCTTGCGCGGCTTATGTAATTTTTATCGAACAGCTTTCCCTTCGGCATAAATGTGCATATAATTGAATAGCAGCGCGGAGACCGTCTTCATACATCACGGGTATCGTGCCTGTCATGTGACAAAACAAGTCTGTAGACTTGTTTTGTTAGCGCTTTATCATTTTCCTTCAGTTTGTTCTTTCCTTTTAATAGTGCTTTTGTTTTCTATTTCGGGATAGCCGGCCATTCACAGGCCAAGCTCCCCATACTTGGCAGACAATCGAGCGCAACAGGAAGCCTTTGCACTCGAAATATAGTGCCCATTGAACGCTGATGATCGGGCAGGGCAGTTGAGGACAGTCACAGCCTTGGCCTGAAAAGCGGCGACAGCAGTAGCTGGGTGCACGCTTCACAAGCTCACCCGTGAGCTCAAGTTCATCGAATTCAATTGAGTTACTGAATTCCCAGCTACATTCTCTGGCTCTCAGCGTGCAATCGCGCCATAACATCAAGCCTGAAGCTACGGGAATCAACTCTTTCGTGGCCTCCGAAGCTTGGCCTGTATAGCACTCACCAATGCCTATGATTCTCCTATTATCATGGCTAAGAGTCGTACTCGCGATACAGCTCCTGAGCTGCCGAATGATAGCATTATGCTGCACGCCCTTTAACGCCTCCATCCGCGTTGCATCAGTCAGGCACCGGTCACCAGTCCGCGTGTGCAGGTCAGTGACCTGCGCGTACGCAAGTCACTGACACAAGCACAGCAGCCTTTCGTTCCCGAGCGAGACGAAATGGTGCCAGCCAACGCAGCGTAGATATTTTCGTTTCAGCTTGTATTTCTTACTTAAAAAATGTACTTTTTTTTTCTTTTTTTGAATTCTTAAGTCATTCTGCGACCCGATTATTCACCCATACATACCCCAGATCTCCCCATTACACGGAGGAACAGCCACCCAATCGTACAGATTTTGTGTGGGTCGAAATAAGGAAGACGAGATGTGACGTTGGAATCGCCTGCTTCAGGTTACCGATTACGCCTAATAGCGAAAGAACCATCTCATTTGCTGATTTCGTGCATCAATGTAAGAAACGGGAATAAGAAAATTTTAAATTCCAGCTGCTCGGGACTATCTGAAAGTAAGATAAATCTCCATAAAGTGCGTGCAAAAAAAAAAAAAACCAATCGAGAGGAAATGACGGGCACGGAGTCCAATTCTGAAAGTCCATAACTGTAAAGAAACGTACGTAATGAAACTATGCGGAAATCGCCTTCTCGTGCCGTGGACGCGTATATGAAGCACCGAAACTCCAACATCTGCGGCCTCACCACCTGCGCCGAATTCACAAAGCGGTTGTAGCTACGGATTTCAAAAGTCGGGTTGGCAACGTCAACGCAGTACTGCGTTGTTCCTCTCTTCCTCTTACGCGAAGACCAGCGAAATTTTGCCGTTGCAGTGAGAACGTCAGAAGGAGCACGGCGAAGCGGGTCGCATTCGCAGGGGTGTAATTCCAAGTGTGTTCTGACACGGGGAATGATCTAAGCGAACGTCGGGGGTTGGGGGGGGAGGGGGGGGGGGAGGAGGGGGGCGAGCCGCGCTTTTAGGATAGCGCCGGTGGTTCGCGCTAATCACCTCACGCCGTGGAACGTCCGCGGGCCTCCCATTCGTGCCTCGACGTGGCGGGTCCGAGCAACGCATAATTACGAACGTGCGTTGAGACTGCGGTGCACTCTCACGTCATCCTCCGTGCATTTGTCGCCGACGTCTCCTTTCTCCTCCGCGTCTCTCAGATTAAGCTACGCCACCGGATTCGGTTTGTATTTCGCGTCATTAACTCGTCATAGTGCGTGCGTGTATGAAGTTCTCCTTGTGGTAGGCGCAGTTCCTGCGCGAGCTTGTTTTGTCGTGACGCAAGGACAGAACACGATTAACGAGCGCGACACCCTTTGTTGCGTTTCCATGATGACAGATGGACGCTACGCGCGGGCTATTTATAGCAGCCCGCCAAGATGCGTACCGCTCGTTGGAAGTACAATGGTCGATAAGGCTATTGTGCGCGTCAGCAAACGGCAGCAGTAGATGAAACACAGCGAAATCATCATCAGCCGCAACAACAGCAACAACAGCAACAACAACTTTAGCGCCAAGAATCGCCATCACAGAATAAGTAGCACACAAAGACAGGACGAGCGCTTTCGTCTGTTTATTTTTATTTTATTTTTATTTTATTTTTTTTGCTTTCTCTTAACGCACGCCCACCGAACATTTGCTCGCACCTCGCTTCACACTAACTAGAACTTCCAGGATAACCCATTTCTGAATCAAACAATCTCACCGGTGCGTCGCTTCTGCAGTAAGGTAGAAATCTAAGCGAGTTTGAATGGATGCGTTCTTTAATCAGCCAGGAAGACGGTGTTTCCTTTATGTTTAATTTTAAAACAAGAAGCTTTCAGGATTTCGCAAACTGCTTTGTGTTTGTTCCTTCCTGGGATCTGTATCTCCGTGACATACCCGTAGAAAGACGCAAGAAAACGATTTATAAGCTCAATGTTTGCAAAAATAAACAGTTGGACGTAAGCGGTCGTCCTATTTTCGTGTCCTCTCTTTTCTGTGAATGTGTTTTTTTGGCACTAAAGGCTTTGCTGCTCGAAACCCACAAATTGGCCTCACAGAAAGCCCACTACTCGAATAACGAACCTGAGATTCGCAGAGCACTATCTTCTATCGCTAAGTATGGACAGCTGGGCTAGTTGGTTATGATTAGCATTATGAAACATCGTTCCAGCGTCTTTCTTTCCAGCGTCTTTCTTGTCTTTCTCTCCTCGTCCGTGTTCAATTGTGCGCTGGAACGATGTTTCATAATGCTATCTTCTATCGCTTACGGGAAAATAATAAAATAACTGTGAAGCGTTGTATGCCACACTCATATCCCATTTGCAAGTCATATAGTCAGAGGGCTTCGAAAAAATGGTGCTTTTATGTAATAAGGTACCGAGTTTCGGTATTGCAACGCTAATTTATTTATTGATTATTCACTGATTATTCCTGAAGGAAAAAATCACGTGAGAGAAAAAACGTCATGAACATTATATTTAATCTACTAGAGGGGCGAATTTTTTGTTCTAGCAGGAAAGCACGATCCAGTTAAAATGTTTCGAATATTGACAAAGAAACGAAACGGGCGACTTATGTCCGTTATAATGCGTATAGTCAGAAAATGATTTGTCAGATTTCAGCGGTGACAATATGAGAGCGAGCACATTACAAGTTGCAAGAAGTCTTTAATGTCATGCGTGAGACCTCAGACTTGCTGATTATGTTCAAGTAACAATGTCGGCAAGCCACCAAATACTAGATGGGTCGCTTGCTGAACCGCCGCCGTGTCCTGGCAACGCGGACCCTAATCAAAATGGTCGAGCGGTCACGAATGTGTAACCTACAAGAAGCGGGCACTGAAATGATTAAATGTTGATGAAACCCGACGTCGATAGCGGAGAGCTGGGGTACTTGTTTCAAAGCATGGTTACATCTTTGGAGAAACGTGATTTCAACATTACAACAAGCGACGCAAGTAAAACGAATAGACTGTCCTAATATTTTTTTAGACTTCTTTTTATTTTGTTCTCTCTCTCGCTTTTTTTTTTCTTTCACTTTAAGACCACAAGCTTGAACGCAGCTCACGAACGTGTGCGACCACAAGGCTTCAATATTATACCATGTTTCTGAGGTAACTTTATCCAAGCAGTTCAACGAAAAAAAATTGCAGTTTCGCCCGATAAACTAAGCATCCATGGCGATAGCAAATTAGCAGATAGCTATGCGAATTAAGGATAGTAGTTTTATCGGCTGTGTAAGCTTGTAAACATTCGCTTACTAACTAAACTAACAAGCATGGTGTCACGCGCGCACAAGTAAACTTAAACAGGGCCGCTATATTGTAGCGATGCCTTATGCCTTATTCTATGCTGTTCTTATCATCCACCACACACGGCTGCCTGATCCCGTTGATAATGTCGGCAGACCGTCGCTCTGACCACTGGCCAAGCGCGAAAAGCCTGAAAAAAACATAGAATCGGAAAATGCACCGCTACAAAATACCGGCCCAGATCTCACTCGATGAACGCGCACACTCGCTGTAAAGATGCTGTAGTGAGAAAGCGCGGCAGCAGCAGCCAGCGAATTTACCTTCTTACTGCCTATCGCTTCACCGCGAACTAAGCGGCGAGAAGACAGCGCACACGAAGCTATCAGCAATAGGCGCACTCTGTCCCCATCACAGATCGCTTTCAAGGCAGGGAAAGCGTCGCCGCGCCATGCGCAGCCGCCGCCGGAGTAGAACGCCTCTCTCTCTCTCTCTCTCTCTCTCTCATCCTTCCCTCCGGTGTGTTGCGCGCGACAGAAGACGGCGCGCTTCCTCGCCGCTTTCCTCCCTTGCGTGTGCGAAACTGAGCCACCATCGCCGGCTCACCGCGCACGCTTTTACTCGCACACATAAGACACGGCGCGCGACAACGATGTTATCGCCCTTGCATTTTATGCAGAAGATCACGACGACGGCGACTACGATGACAGAAATGCACCTGGACTGTCTCTATAATTGCAATCGCAATAAAAGAAAACACGGCCAAAACACAATTATACGGCCTGCGGTGTTTTGCTGTCAGAGGTCTGACGACCGAACAGCGTATGTCTAAAAATTGTACCTTGCAATGTGTCTTTCAAATCATTTTTTTTTCTTTGAGCCGCTTGGCTAACGCAGCTAGGACACCCCATAATGCAGTGCCTGACCAACGAAAAAGAAGGTAGGATTTCGAGCTCTAGCGAAAGCTCTGTAATGTCATCTTCCGGAATAAGGAAAACAAGGGGGCAATCTCTTTAACCAACACTCCCTTATACTGGTCGGCAGCAACTAAACGTAAGACTGCAATGCACGCGTAATATCCTCGGTAGTGCAAACCGATCGGAGTGTGTGCGACTATCCCGTCCGCGCGGTTGCGAAGCGGCGGACTCGAAGCCCAGCCGCGCGTGCAGATCCAAGGACGCATCGTCAGTTAAGCATGCTGACGTATAAGATGTGAAAACGAGGGGCCCTGGTCGAGTGAAGCGAAACGACCTGCCTCCCCGGTGGCGCCGGCTCGTTCCGCATACGTTTTGTTTACAGAGACTGATGCGCTGCTGAACACTAATGCTCATCTGAAGGCCGCCTTCCGGTGCCTGTATGCAAGATGTCGTTACTTGCACGGACAAAGTGGGAGGGAGGGTGGGGGGGGGGAGGCGTGGAAGGAACGATTCGCCTCTCTCTTCCATGTCTGCGGCACTGCGTTAATAGGTGGGCAAGCATAATTTCGAGACAAGCTTCCTCTGAAGGCTCGCTTTCTGGACGGTTCGCTATACATTACGGCGAAGATGCATATGGCGAGTTAAACTGTTTTTCTTTTGCGTGTTTGATAAGTCAAATGACACTAAAAAGCCGCTAAATAAATAAATAGCCAGTTCTCTCCCATGCACAAAGGATATTGGGAAGTGAGCCCTCAGTAACAGACACGAAAAAAGCATAAAGTGGGGAAAATATTGTGCGGTGAATTTTTACTTGAGCAACGGATAATCACTTGAACCAGCCGTTCACATGAAAAAAAAAGTTTTCCAACACATTTTGAAGATGACAACATCCTGTACGGTCGCTAACATGGACAGTAACTCGAAAAAAAACCCTTCATTGAGGGATACAACTTTGCTTAAGTAAACTTTGACTATATCCCATCACAATCCAGATGTCATTGTGTACTAGCTTCTAATTTTGAGCATCTCTTCATCACCTGCGTTGCCAGTCAACGAGTGAAAGGTTAGGCGATAACCTCCAAACGTTCTTTCTTTTATTGTGCATTAGGAATATAGAAGAGTCGTGTACAGCGACTCTTTTAAGGAGTGGTTATAATTAAAACACGTCTCTTTGAGGAGTCTCACGACCGGCCTCCAAAACCCGCACTGGTTGAAAGCAAGCTTGAAGAAACAATGCACTGGGTTAAAATTATTCAGGCGTTTTCCCTCTCATGTTTGAATGCGCTGTAAAAACTGAAAGTATGACAGTTTTGTGATTCGAGCGATGAACATTTTGCTGCTATCCCGCCTACTTCGGGAAACTGGCAACGAATAAAATACCCCTTTTCAAATGACAAATAATAATATTTTTAATACAAAAAAAATTAAACCATTGTTCACTTTCCCAGTGGTATCTTCCGAACGCACCAACCGCTGACGCGAGGACGATCGAGTGCGGAGAGAGCGGCCGTCGAACTAGTAAAAACTGCCGCAATGGAGGTTCAAGGTTCCTTGCAAGAGCCCTTGGCCGCATCCTCATATCGCTTGCGCTGCCAGTCGCTATGGACGAATGCCACGTTGTGAAGGCCACGAGCTGTAAACACACACGTCGAGGCCGCCAGCTCTGCACCAAACGCGCAAATATAGCAGAAATAACAAAAATACGTTCGATGTTTCGTAAAGTCCTGCATCTTATTCTCTGTCCTGAAAGACCCGCGCCCATAAGTTCCCACGTTCTTAAACGACGCTGTCTATACGCCCGTTATAAGGGAACCAGATGGTCTTCGTGGTGTCACCAACGAAGACTCACTCACTCACTCACTCACTCACTCACTCACTCACTCACTCACTCACTCACTCACTCACTCACTCACTCACTCACTCACTCACTCACTCACTCACTCACTCACTCACTCACTCACTCACAAAATTAATGAATGAATTAATCAATCAACCGCTGAGTCAATGGATCAACCACTCAGTCACTCCATCCCTCAGTCAGTCCCCAGCGTTGGTTACACCATAACGAGGTCCAAAATATTTCAGATAAAAGAAGTGATGCAGATCCAACGCCCAGTTTGGAATTTATGCGCAGCGGAACTTCCGTGAGGCGGGTAACAAAAAGCTACAAATCTGCCCGTTTCATTCCTGCCGCTTCAAGCGTAAAGAAAGCTGTCGCACGGGCATGCGCTCTCGCACACCAGCGCTTCGCAACGTGACCAATTTCGTATACGCTTGCATTTATTCATTTCTTCTTATTTATTTTAACTGTACCGGCCGCTTCCTTTAAGTTCAGTCCAGTTCATTTTTACTGAGTTTTTCTTTCTTTTTCTTTATGACAACACGACAGAAGAAAGAACAAGTGCTAGGGGAGAAACAAAAAGCTACTGAGACGGTAGCTTTACGAGGTCCTTCCCCTCTTGGGCATGGGCAAGAGACAGCCATATTAAAGGTGTTTAGACTTGGAGACAAGTAAAAGAATGCATAATACATAAAGGCGTTCTAGCTGAACATACATTTACATTCACTGCATACGTTCATTTAGGCACTCTTATACACGCATATATTTATATTTCCTACTCAAGTATATAAAGCATAACTTAAAGCACATAGGTATGAATAAAAAAAATTACAGCATGTAGCTCTGATAACAAAAATTCTGACAAAAGTGACTGCAAAGGAGATGATGACAAACTGTAAACGCTGTAAGGAAGAACAAACAAATAATTGCAGGAGCACTGCAAGCAGCTCAAGCACTACAAATCACATCAAGAATAATCACAAAAAAAAACACACTGCAGCTCACTAATCAATCCGTGTCAGATGGTGAACTATGGTCAAAAACCATGGGTTTTCTTGGATAAGGTATTTCTTCCATTTTTGTTTAGTAATATTGTTTACACCAATGTTTTGTCTTTATAGGAGATATAAGTAATAAGGCATACGATGGCGCAGCCTGTAAAGGCCGTGGTTAGTACGGGAAAAGCGTATTAACCCGTAATCTCTGTTTCGGATTGTGTAGGTGGTTTTTAATGGTCTTCTCAAATTGCATAAGTTAAGAAAAATGGTGCTGTTGTTACTTCGTACACTATGTTTGTATTTCATAACAAGATTAAATTTGTGAGAGTGGAGTTCGGGGAGTAAATTATACGAGGCAAAATGTTCTCTTGTATGAGCGTCGTGTGAGCTGCATGACGAATGTCTTTTTTTCTGGAATATGAGCAGTTTGTTAACGTTAATCTGAGATGTGTCCATCCGCAAAAGGCTGCAGTAATTAATATGAGGAACAAATATTGGGTTATAGAGCACCAATTTAATTTTAGTCGGGAACATCTGTCTGAATCTGCATAGCATATGCCACAAGCTCTTGGCAAGATTACCTGCCAAGCGTTCGACATGCGCCTTCCAGTTCAAATGCATTCCAATTTAGGTCACTTCCAATGTTTTTGCCTCTTTTACAACTTTTTTTATTTGTTCGGAACCGAGTCTTACGTCGATACCTCGGCCTTCATTACCTTCTGTACAGGCGCAAATATTTGGGCTTTTGTTTTGGCAACGTTAATTTCTAAGCCGTTTATTTGTATCCACCGAAACAATTTCGCCAGTGTAACATTTGTAAAGTGTCTGAGCTCGTCGATACTAACCGACTCGAAAGAAAGGCTTCTGTCATCTGCGTAACTGACGTATGAAGCAAATTTGCTAATGTTTATCATATCATTTATGTATATATTGAATAGAACCGGTCACAGTGCACTGCCCTGTGGTACATCTGAAGTAACATTTAATACATAAGAAGGAGATTCATTAATTACAACGTATTGTTTACGGTGTCTTAACTATGACTTAAGAAGCTCACCTGAGACTCCACGAAACCCACAGTGTCTTAATTTTGTAGATAAAATGATATGGTCAATCCTGTCGAATGCTTTCGAGAAGTCAATTCGGATACCTAGCGTCAGTTTATTATCCTGAAACACTCTAAGTATTAATTATTTTTGTGGTAACAAGGCTAACTCAGTAGACATGCCTCGATGGAACCCAAACTGCTGTTATGATAATATCATGTGCTTATCGCCGAAAGAAGTGATTCGGTCGCTTGCATAAAATCTCCAATCCCTTGGAAAAAACAGGTAACACAGGGGTGGGTCGGTAAGTTCAAAAATTTTTATCTATTGCGTGATTTATATATAATTCCGACTCTAGAGCACTGTATAGCTTCTGGGAACGTACCTGTGAGTGAACAAGTATTGAAAATGTGACAAAGAGCTGGCATCACTAAATCTAGAACGATCTTTGTGGGTTTAATTTAAGATCATCAATGTCCTGGGCTTTACAGTTTTTTTTTTAATGACATGGAAGCAGAGTAAATTTCATGACAAGTTGTCGGTTCAAAAAATGCAGTTCTAGAATTAGGTGCACCTATTTGTTTTTGTTTTTGTTTTTAATTTCACCGCTGTTGAATATAGCAACTCCTGAGGCAAGCGTGGTGAAGTATTTGTTAAACCCGTCTGCAAGGTCCTTGACTTCTAGTGTTCTAGCATTTACTGCTAGTTGAAGTGCTTGACTGTTCCGTGTACCAGAGTTTAATAATTTGTTCACGCCATAAAACATCAGTCTAACTAGTTGAGCGATTAAATTAGTTCTCAATACATGTGCTTCTTTTCGTTGTGCCCAAAGAGGCTGTGACAAAATTTCTGTATTTTTTTTAGCTCAGTGAGATCCTCCAAGTTCCTTGTTTTGACAAACCTTGTCTATAAGTATTCCTTTTTTTTAAATCAATTTGAAGCATTCAACGGTCATACAAGGCTTGCGTAAAGTTTTTAAAATTTTTTACTGTCTCTAACCTAAAACAGGTGGAATAACATGACTTAAAAAGTGACCAAAAGGCTCCGTACGCTAGTTGAGCAGTAGTGCACTGAAAGACTGGCCTCTAGTTTAGTTTGCTTATTTCGCTTTTAGATGCTTCTAGGTCCTGGAAGTTATTTCTCTGAGTATACGACTCGGGCCGGTGTACCTTTCCCTTAAGAAATGCATTACTTTTGCATATCATTGGAAAGTGGTCACTTAAACCTGTGATTGTTCTGCCCGGATTAACACAGTTACCAACGTTATTTGTCACAAATAAGTCTAAAATGCTTTCTGAGTGATAGGTGATTCATGTAGTCTCAGCTATGACGTTTCCGCAAAAAAATGAATGAAACAAGATTTGAAGTTCACACGAGGCTGTTGCCTTCTCCATTGGATTAATATTGCAATCACCGCCTGCAATGACACGCAAATTATTCGAAACTGTAAAATTCAAAAGCTTCTCTGGAAAGCTAAAAAAGACGGTTTAAGTTTCCTTTTGGTGGGCGGCAAGTGACAAAAAAACAGTTTATTTTGGCTTATGGTCGTTATAACCTCATAATCGGCGTTAATTTCAGAAAAGTCAGCTTGCAAAGCACATGCAAGTTGTTTTGATATTAACTGCACCGCCACCCCGGCGCTGGGTCCTATTCAAAAAAAAAAAAAGCTCTCGTATCCTGGAAGATTCAGCTAAACATCAGCTAAGCACGAGTGCCACCTTTCAGTAATCATAACGACTTGAAATTTGAAACGGAATTCAGCCAGAAACATAATCGTATCAGCGTTTTTGCAGAGCTTAGACAACTGTTGCCAAGAGGGCAGATTATGTCCCTAGATGCCGACGTAAAAAAAATTCCGAAACAAGCTAAAACGAGTAAGCCGCAGTGCCTAGGGGGAAGCGGCTGTGTAGCATACATTTTCCAGATCGGATTCACAATCAGTTCGTATCACGCTCGACGTTCCCGTCTTCTGCACGTACACATTGCCGTTCTCATTCCATGCGAAACACACCAGTCCATTTCTTGTATCTTGCCAATTCTCATGCCAAGCAACTCTAAGTTTTTGGACGCACATGCTCACTAATAAAAAAAATAGAAACTGGCTGTTTATCAGAAAATCCTAGTTTATCGACTCCGAATCTAATTTTTCACGCGTTCTCAAGAACAGCATCGCTTTTTGCGCGGTTGATGAACGCTACCACTACAGTTATCATACCATACTTCTGTTGGGGCCCTTGGTTGGCAGCTTGGCCATCATCATTTTTCCGCGTAACAGCAGTGATCGGCGTAGAAGCCCGATGACAGATTTCAACATCTTGCGCTGTTATAGGCTCCCCAAGTGTGCCACCAACTTTGCCAAAAAACATACATCAGGTTTTCGTTTTGGTCCTGAGGAATACATTTAATATCGACGTCTTTTTTCCTCAAATGCTGATCGTGCGTTGTGGTCCGCAGGGAACTATAATTTGCCAACTTCTTGACGTGTGCAAGTTCAAGAATCATCTCTTTCTTTGTTGCTTTCAGTGCGGCGTTCTCTCTCTTTTTTTTTTTTTCAAATCAGCACCCTCTTCTCGCAAGTCCTGAACATCATTATTCATATGCTCTAGTCCGAACTTTAGCTCCCCGTTTGTTTACGCATCTCACGCACAAAATCTGTTATCTCACTTACCATGGTGGAATACGTGTAACAGAACCAAAAACCTTACACAACAATTGGCACCAGAAATTGGCAACAGCCGATCCCCGTTCTGGGTATGTGCCGTGGTATTGAAGTCATAATGGTCATCGGCACGCGCCGTTCATCTCGAAGAGCTAGCTGGCCATGTAGTTGGCGTTGACACTACATCTTCAGTCCCCTTTACCCATCCCTCGTTGTGGGTAAGTGCCATAGTACGGAAATCATCATCATAATTAACACGCGGGCAAGCTTCTTCGCCATCATCATAATCTGCGCGCAGCAATCATCTGAAAGAGCTCGCTGGGGCATGCACTATAGAAGTATACGTGCGATTGTGACCCTAATTCTCTGTAGTTTCTGGTTCGTCACAGAGAGAGCAGTTATTAGAAGATACAAAATTCCTTTCCTGCCTAACCAGGCTTTAACAGGTAGCGTTTCAGTGTGGACCTTATAGAACAATGACCTTGGGTGTGGAAATTATTGGCATTTTAGGAGCTCGTGCAAGGTACGTCAGTCCCGAAACCGGTGTACAGTGAGCGGTATAACGGAGGTGGAAATGGGCATGTCGTAAAAGCAAAAGAACATCGGTTTGGGTGGCTGAGGTTCCAATCCAGCCGCCGGACGCGTTCTCTTTTTCTCTCTTCTTTCATGTTTTCTTTGTTCTCTATATTTTTTTTTTTTTAGAGTAAGGAGGAATCTACTCGGCGAGAACCCGACCAGCGACCGACCGACCAAGGCGAAGCCACAAAACGGTAGGCGAACGAACTAGCCGATCGAGTTGTCATTGGTTCGTTTCACGGCTTCAGTTCATTCCCGTGCAATATGCAAATTAAAAAAAATTAAATTACGGGATTTTGCGTGCCCAAACCCCGATCTGATTATAAGGCACACCGTAGTGGGGACTCCGGAACAATTTGCACCACCTGGGGTTCTCTAACGTGCACCTCAATCGAAGTACACAGGTGTTTTCACATTTCGCCCCCATCGAAATGCGGCCGCCGTGGCCGGGATTCGATACCGCGACAGAGTGCTAGCAGCGCAACACCGGCGTGTAACCATGGCGGGCAACCACGGTGGGTAAGATGCCGATGGAGAAGAGGGAAAACAGCCTGCGTGAATGAGATACTGTCGCTGAGATTTCGTAGCGTTTCGCGACATAATTGAAATCACATATTCTTGCAATTTAAGGGTCCGCTCCAAACCACGCAGACTTCGATACTTGCTGTTTCTCTTAGTTCCTCAACAGCAGAGCGCTACAACAGTCATCTACACGCACACATATTATTTTTTTGTGTTTGTGAAGGAAAGAGAATGAAGAACCAACCTAGCTATTAATCTCTGGCAATTAGATACGTAGGGCGGTAACGCGCCCCTATAATTTATTCAGACAGGCTTTGCTTTGATGTCGCATTGTGCGCGTGCGTTGGCGTCCTCGTACGGACATAGCCACGCATTCAAATCCGAGGCGGGACTGAGCGTGTCGTCAGCCCGCAAGCCGCACAATTGAGGCCTGACATGCGAATCGGGGTTCCGCCGTCGAACAATGGTACTATGTGTGCTGGCCTGCGCATAGACCGCCCAGAATTTGCAGAGTGTATGTCAGACCAGAGACACTAAGACTTTCCTTTTCTTTTTTTTTTTTTCAATCTGTGCTGCTCACTCTCAGAAACGTCACCGCCATCGCTTAAGCATCATTCGCCATTACTCACTGCTTCTCTTAGTTTTTCTGCGCCGTTTTTTTTTCTTTGTTCTTTTGTTGTTGTTTCGATACTTCCAGCAACGTATTACAGTTCACCATTCAAATACTTTCAGTCTTGAAAACTTATCGCTTCCTTTAATTTTTGTTTTTATAACTTCCGCAATATATGCAGTGTTGCCTAAATATAGCCACCACCATCTGCGGCCGCCCTTGGCTGTGCGAGACGACGGAAATAGCTAATAAGCATAATGACAGAGCTTACGCGATCGATTGTAGGTGACAATTCGTGGCTAAGCCTTTCGTCACGTACGTTACAGGGCCGGAATAAAATGCAAATTAGGAAACGAAATTAAAAAAGAAACACATGAAATCCGTATTTGTGGTTCGCAGTTTTGCAACCTGTGTGATACAGGTGTTATTCATTGCCAGCCCGCGACGCTTGACACCCTGAACACAAACCACGTGCGTGTGTTCTGTGTCATTGCGTCATTGCGGTACGACGCATCCGTTCTGCGTCACATTGCGTCACAGCGACAAAGCGCAGGAACGGAGCAGGCAAGAAAGGAAAAAAAAATAGAGAAAACGAGCGCTTACTCCGGGGGCCGCTATACGGTGTTTTTCCTATTGGAAGCAATACTGCACCTACACGATCTGTACAGTCGGTGTTTAAGCGTACATTTAGTCTTCGGTTTATGGGTATACATCTAGCATTATACTTCCATTAAAAAAGCATATCTGGCGAAAAGCGCTTGCGTCGTCCATATTTTCTTTCCGTCCTGGCTACAACGTCTCACCCAGATGACCATCATCGCGCGGACACCGCGGCCAGCACGCCCAGAAACCAAATGCCATCACCGGACAATTACCATTACCGCAACCTTGCGCGTTTTCCTCCTCCACGTGCTGTTGTTTACATCTTTCCCCGACCCATACAGAGTGTGTGGTTTCTTTCTCTGTTCTACCCAAACAATCTCGGTCGCCTCCGTGTCGCACATTCACATGCAACGGTCCACATATATACCGTTCCACACAGACACACACATACCGTATGCCGCATCACGTATGCGCAGTATCGTCTCCCCAGTCTACTAAATAAGTTCAAACAAACAGACGAAAGTTTACGTGTAATAACAAGGAATGCGCATTGTAAATGTGGTATCCCGAATGTCTTTTTCGCACTTGGTGATATGAAAATTGTACGAATTATACAGCTTGATAAGGCCACTGCCTTGAATTCATTTTATCACCTGTTTCCGTTGCTGCCTTTGAAACCGCAGGGGATGGCGGATCTAGCGAAGTTGCCGAAATGCAGCTTTTCTTTCTTTTTTTACTGCCCTCCTTAGCTACGTACATTCAGTTGTGTAGTGACGTGCTGATGTAGTGAAATAAACCGCATTTAATATTTCGAAATATTGCGGCATTGCTGAGCCGTGCATCCGGTCCTTCGTGCGCGTAGACCGTGCGTCTCATGCGCGCATAGCCGCGCGTGACTCACAACACGCGGCGAGCGTATACAGCAAATACACGTAGGCAATCACCGACTCAGTCAGGAAGCAGCTGTTTGCACTTGACGCGCTCTTTATTTTCAATCGCCACCCAGGTGCGTTACAGTCACCCTTCACGTAACAGCAAAAACTGTGCTCGGCGAACGAAAGCGCTTTCTGCGGCAAGCAAAATGCCCCCTCCAATCTATGCCGAAATTGCACGGTTAAGATGCGCTATCTCCGGAAAAGCCATTCAAAGTGCAAAAAGAAACAAGAAATATAATAATAATAGTAATATTAGCGATAAGAAAAGCACTGTTGAAAGAAGAAAGCTCGTTACCACTGGGACAACTTCAGCGTTGAGCGACGGGCTCTCATCTATAGAATGCACGAAAAATTGTGATCGGTCATTGCTTTGCGCCGTATTCAGGCTGGTTTACCGTCGCTCACTCGCCTTGTCACGCCTATAGATTATAATGCAGCCGCTATACCGATGCTCCTCCAGCTGCTCCTCATATCGCAAAATAAGATATCGTTCGGTTCTATTGAGTCCTGTTTGTGTTGGCGCAACTTTCAAGACTTCGCCACGTTGGATGCATGGAAGCTAGAACTCTTTCAAAATCAAAGGAAGCTTTTGCCATGCAGTTATCGTGTTTGTTTCTTGGTTTGTTTTCGCCGCTAAACGAAATTGGGTGACAATGCTTATAGGAGTGGTTAGCGGAAGTTCGTATAATAGCGGGCATGACAGCTGTAGCAAGTACCAGCGGCGTCAGCAGCGGCGTTCCATCTTCGATCCCAAAACGCGCGCTCCCAATGAGCCGACGAAGCGTCAACGACGCGAGGTTATACAGGAAAACTTCACGTGCAGCCGCGCTCAAAGCTGCAACGGGGTGCCTGCGGTGAAAGGGGCTGTACATTGCAGAGCTAAACATCGTTGCTATCAATGACTTATTTATTAAACCAATTTTTTGTATGTCGGCGCGTCGTGCAATCTTGGGAGCCGCTCCGACCACGAGCACAGCGTTTCAGGTCATTTGAACGCGACTGTACCTGTGCTCGCAAGAAACTGCTCTTTTTGTTCGAACGTTTCTCATTCTGGCGACGCAACGAGTGCACTACATTTATGACCCACGCACATGCAGCGAAATGACGCGTTCTTGCGTAACAGCTATCGTCGTGGAATTAAATTTATGCATTGGTTCGTCTTTAGAACTGATGCACTACGCTGAAGCCCCAAAAGTTGGGTCAGCTTCACTTGTCCCAGTTTAGTTAGGTACCGACTGGCTTTCGCCGCAAATCCCCAACATAATGGGTTGTTCAATAAAGCTTTATTTCTGAAAATTAATATGCGGCACTTTTATCCGCAGTAAGTGAAATTTTTCTACCCTGCCTGGATAGCGAGTCAAGAGACCTTTTGACACTCACTTAAAAACCACCTCCAATGCATTGCTACGCCTGATTCCATGTGCTGTTTCATGTAAAAGCAATGCCGGATTTTTACCGTTCCCCAAAGAACCTCAACAATCCACTTACCCGTTTTACAGTCCAGATGCAGCACTCTTGGACTTCTTTATTTGTACCTCACGGTAGAAAGGGATATTGCTTTGGCGTAAGACGAGGTATAGTTAATACATTGGAGATGATTTTGAAGCAGGTGTCAAGAAATGCCTGGGCTGACGTTATCTAAGCGTGGTAGAAAAGGCAGGACGCGTGCATTTCGCTTACTGGGGAGCTTATAGAAAGGGATAAATGTGTCGATGAATAATTTTCGGAAATAAAGATTTCAGAACATCAGTCTGTCTTTATAGAACAACCCACGTATAAATATAACACACCCGTAAAATCAGTGAAACACGCTTGCTAGCGTATAAAACTTATCTTCACGAGAAAATTACTTTATTTATATATTAATTTATTTCCCGTCATTTCACCTTTGCTGTTCAATCTCGCCATGATTAAGCTCCCGCAACAACTCGATGACATCGAATGCTTAAACCGTGCAATATACGCAGACGATATAACGTTGTGGACAAAATCGTCCACAACTGGCCAACAGCAAGCTACCCTCCAAGAGGCAGTCGATCAGATAGAACACTACCTCTCAAAATGCGGTCTCCAGTGCCGCCCCCCCCCCCCCCCCCCGAAACATTAGCGCTAGTTATACTCAAGGCAAGAACGGGGTGAAGACCACCAGTCCACGTCGCCGCAGATCCCAACGTCACAAATCGATATCCCTCAAGTTGGCTCCGTGCGTCCTTGGTCTCACAATACATAAAGACGGTTCTGGCGAAGCTACACTTCCGAAACTTCAGAAGGCCGTAACACACGTCATTCATCTCATTAGGCGCATAACCTCCCAAAGAAGGGGACCTAAAGAGCTAGAAACCATCAAAGTAATCCAAGCCCTCCTTATAAGCCGGATCACATACGGCACCCCGTATCTGCTCCTCAAGATAGCTGGGATTGAAGAACTCAACTTCATCACCAGAAAAGGAATCAAGAGCGCACTAAGACTTCCCAGTACGACCTGAACCATGACACTGCTCAAGCTTGGCCTCCATAACAGCTGGGAAGAAATGAGTGAAGCGCACAGGGCCAGCCAGCTGGAACGCCTTAAGCTGGCAGAACGCCTGGCTAGAACTCAAACAGACAGAGCAGTACTTCGCAAACTCGTATAAAGCGAGAACTTCATAGCAGACTCAGATGCGAAAGCCCGATTACCGCTACTTCTCTGAGTACCTTATATCAGTCGCCCAAATACCTCACAACATACATGCAACACACCACAAAGACAGAAGACAAGCAAGAGTTCGAGCGCTAAGCAAGAAATACTCAAAGAACCCCAACACGAGATATAAAGATGCGGCAGAGTACCCAGGTGGAAGAGTATACGCGATTAGCGTGACCAGCAACCAAGGGACTGAGCTAATCGCTGTCACTGTGCCCGACAGAAATCCAGACACGGCGGAGGAAGGCGCCATCGTCCTCAGCATCGCTACATGCAGGGACACAGCAACAATCTTGAGCGACTCACAAACCACGTGTAGAAATCTACGAAAAGGCCGAATCTTTGCCGCAGCACTCAAGATTCTAAAAGAAACAACAAGACGCCAACAACTCCCTGAAACATACGTCGCATGGACCTTAGGCCCCGAACACCTGGCAGGAAACGAAGCAGCACATGCTGCCGCCCGAAAGCATACCAGCCGGGATTCCCTGCCGCACCGTCTCCGGAAAGCAACGAGGGTGGAGGAGATTTCCATCGAGTACGCACAAATATTGTGACGCTCTCGACTGGAAAGAAGACAATATCCACTGCCGCATCCAAAATTAAGCAAGGAAGAAGCCACCGTCCTCCGCAGACTACAAACGAACACATATGTCCATGGAATAATCATGTACCAGATGCATCCCATTAAATTCTCATACCTATGCCGATTTCGTGATGTACCAGACACCCTCCAAAACAAGGCGCTAGCGCGCCTACACCGCGAGACAAACGATCAAGATGAAGTTTCAGAACTACTACAAGCCATCGAAGAAACGTCGGAGGCAATGTTAAAGGCACCGAGTGTGGAGGATCAGCGAAGTCTGATGGACCTGGCCCGGGCCGCGGCATTAGCCAACGGCTTTCTGGACTGAGAGAGCCGCCCACTTAGGGCAAAGAAAGAACACTTGAACACTTGAACACGGGCGTGAAAGCGTTTCCTGGCGTTTTTCCGACCGTGAAAGAAGGCAACGAATACATGCAAAGTGCCTCGAGCGGCAAGTCGCGCGAGGCACTTTGCGTGTATTAGCAAAATTGCCGCGTGACTGGCCGCTCGAGACACTTTAGGTGGATCCGCGGGCTACTTTCACGCTCGGAAAAACACTTTTATGTAGCATGTGTGCAGCAACAGAAAGCTGTATCGGGAGTTTATCATGCTACTGTACAATTATCTCATTGAATATTTTCATCTAAATATAATAACTGAGAAGTTGATTAATTGATTAAGGCTAATTATGTAGTTAGGCGGAACGCAAAAAAAAGAAAAATACTCTGAGTATCTCCAAGTGATTTCAAACAACGCTACCTTGGTGCTTTCCTGCAGCTACGTGGCATTTGCATATTTTCGAATGAGTTGCTCAAGTTACGTGGGTCACCCTGTGTATAACGAGCACTAGTGTTGTCGTATACGAAATGTTAAAGTAGCGCGTTGCTGATAATGACAACGAAGAAGGAACTGGGCGCACGTGGAGCAAGGTGCGTCTGCAGTTCCCCCTTCGTTCGTCCTTTCTCCGCAACGCCCTACATTTACTGCTCTTAAAGAACAAGGCCGTTTGGCCTTGTTAACTGCACCAAGAAGGTCAAGCAGCAACATTAGTCTAACACGCCAGCTACGTACGCAGATGCAACTTGTGTTCGTTAGCGCTGCAGAGACAAACCGCCAGCAGCGGGATAACTTCGCATAGTCGACCGGTGCAGACGGGCGGGAAGGAAAGGATGAAAGCAGTTGCAGTCCCCGAGCCGCCTAGGAGGGGCGGACGCTTTAAACGTTTCCGTTAGAGCCCCTGGCGAGGCACGCATAAGCACAGAAAACCCGTGCTTGAGCATCGAATGCTTCTTCGAACATATAAAAGGAAATTATTTTTCGTGGATCCCGTTAGCATTACTGAAACGCATTCGGCGCACGTGATCAATAATTGCCTTTGTATACATACTGCCAGCTACATCTAAGAACCCGAGCAGGATAGCAGTGTGTTGAGCGGTTAAAATGAAAGAATAGCAGCAATATAACAGAAGGCGCAAATACGAAAAATTCAACTACTACATATTAAATGGCAGTCACTTTCGACTACGGCTGAAAGGAGTTTTCCAAGGCTTGTATTTTTGCCATTGGTGCATTCTGCCATAAATCGTGCTGCAACATCTGCATTGCATACGGGAGCAATTATTAGTTCCGGATCCTACCGACGCTAGCCCGTCCGTTACTTGCTCGGACGACAGTCTTTCCTCTGTATTGTTCTTTATTACTTTCTTTTTCGACCGTTCGAAGGCCACTAACATAATGAAACAAAAAAAAACGCGATCTTTGGGCCACTGTGCCTGACCGACGTTCGAGCCGAGCGTACTCTGTATATTGTTTCTCAGTCATGGGTTCCCGAGAGTTCAAGGGTGCCCGCGTGTACCACTCTATAAGGACCTGACATTGTCGAGCATGGTCAGTCAAGTTGATCCGTCTACGGTGATATCGGCCAAACTGAGAACAAGAAGCGATCAAAGTCCAGGCGGACTTCCGACACGAACTAGCTTCAGTTCGAACTGGTGACAGCGTCCATGTTTTAGGCCTGAAAGTATGACCTCCCTAACGCTCAGACTGACTCTCGATCACGCAGGGACGCATAATGCAGTAAGCAGCTAACGGAAGAGACTGAAACGTGAACTTATTTTCGACGACTCTAACCTGACGTGTGTTTCGGCGAGCACGCTTTTACGGAAAAGCAACGAGTGCATTCAACGCGGTAGCCTGAACTGACCTGTCAGCGATTCAAGGGGCCCGCGGGAAGCTAGGAGACCGAGAACAAGGTTAGGACAAACGAGACACGCGTAAAACCCACTCCGGCGCTCCTTTGACAGAGATAGATTTGCGATAAGCAAACGTCAGGGATGTTATCCAGGCTGAATTCGGTTGTCTACCCTGCACTGGGGAAGGGAGAAATGTGAGTGGAAGGTAAGAAGAAGTTCACAGTGTGTACGCATAGACCACTCAATGAGGCGTTCATCGTTCTGTTTACCACAAGCGCTCGTGTAGGCTGGTGCATCCACAGAAGCACAATAATGCTTTTGTAGCTTTGCATATCAAAAACTCACGAGGCCACGGACCCAGGATCTTCTTCCGTCATCCTGTAAATGCCTGTCATCTACGTGCCCTAAAATTGTCTGAAGGACCAGCCTCTCAACTTCGTTATGACAGTAGTCACGCAGGAGGTCTTTAAGCTTTCTCCTGTGCCGCATGTGTTGAAATATGTGGTGATGAAATCCTGGCAGCCACGAAGTGTTTTCGGCTACAGCAATCGCTTCCGGCCGTCTCAGGCCACAAAAGCATGGGCTTCGAAGTTGGCTGACGTTACTCCACGAAAGCCGTCACTGGGGATGAGATTTAAAACACCACCTATTGGCACTCTCCGCCATTCCAGTAAGGAATCAATAAGCATTCGCAAAAAGGAACGCCTACTAGCCGGTGACCAGTGTAAGATCTCTTCCTTTAGACCTTTAGAATTAAACAGGGTAAAAGTTGTAACTTCATATACGCGTCCGTGGCGTATAGGTGCCGCTTAATGAATTACGGTGTATTCCATTTCCTTAATGTGATGGTATGGGCGAGGCCGCTGATGTGCCGCGCTTCATCTGTTTTCGTATCCTGCATCTCTATTGCACTGCATACTTCGCGTTGCGCCTTATTTCATCAGGTATGGATCAACTTCGCCCGCATCAATTAACGTGCTGCACCAGACCAGACAGGCGAGCGCCTACGCAGCGGCAAAGAGCGTAGAGGTCACGGTACGTAGATTCGCCACGACGGCACGTGGCGACAGCAAGAAGAGGGACCGAGTGGCGGTAGGTACGTTTCCAGTGGTTAAGCAAACGTCGATGCCTCATTAATAAGCCTCTTTGCGTGCAGCACCAAAGATGCGAGCTCTCGTCCTTTCACAATAGCGTGCTACTTTGCGCCCAGTTTAACGATCCCAAAGCCCGCGGGGAAGCATCGCACGAGCCCTGCTCGAAACGAAAGCGCCTCAGGCCTTGTTTATCTGCTTTCTTTCTTTTTCTGGAAGATGCGGGAGTTGTTGGGACAAGGTAAATAAATCTGAGAGTGCGTGCCTTTTTTTCCGCACTATCCGTGTCGTCTCGTTATTCGAAAGACATTTCATAAGTCGCTGTTGTAGCACGTGCATGAAACAAGGCCTCCACGCTTACCCATAATTTCGTTCCCACTGTCCATTCGTTCCATTCATTCATTCCGTCAATTTCATTCGCATTGCCTTGGTCACCGTGTGGTATATAATACAGCAGAATGAGACGAAAAATCATCCGGTGCATGGCATGACATGCCTGCGGACAGGATATCATGACTTTCTTAATTTGTTGAAGCTCGCTGTTTATGGGTGGCCGCAGACACAAATAACTAGTTCTGATGCACAAGTCGTATTTGTGGTGTTCGCTGTACGTAGAACGCCAAAGCTGGCTTCCTTCCTCTAAACATAAACTCACACTGAAGGCCCATGCTGCTTTTCTTTTTTTTCTGATTCTGTGTTAGCTCTATCTCTTTTATTCAGCGTCTTTCGAAAACTATGAAACGTGCAAGTAACTGGCTTCGGTGAAAACGTATTTTTTCGCACGTCCATAAATTGTCGTCGATCCTATGCTCTGCATACTTGTCTAGAAACAGCGGAGAAATATGATGTTATGTCGAGTTTCTGACCCCACTGACACTTGATCTATTTATCTGCATGACGTGAAAATTAATTGAACAAAAGACACGGTTGCCTCACCCTATTGCAGCGTTACGTCGTGCGCATCCTATGGTCACCACTTCCCGTGCAATCTTTCAGTAATTGTGCCCAACGGTGAGGTTATCTGTGCACGCTTTCCTCATGAAGGTGAGACAGTTCTTGGTATAACGCTGCATAGAGATACGCAGACCGAAAAAAAAAAAAACTCTCTCGTATACAGAGGAAACTCAACGCAACCTAAATGATTTATTGTCTTGTCGAAGCAGGCCTATATGCAAAGACGCTGTGCGTTGCAAATACGTGTGTCCCAGCTAAATTTAAGGTGGCGCGAATACCAAGAAACCAATTTTGCTTCGTTCGTTCGTCTTTCAAGGAGAAAAGAGCGTCATCGGCCTCGAAGCCGCTTACAGTTGGCGTGCTCATACACGTAAGCGTTGCACGACAACTTTCAGGGTGCACGGTGCCGACGAGGAGAAATCAAATAACATCAAACAAAGGACAAAAGGCCGGGGAGTCGTACGAAGCATCTATACATTACTGCGACGCCGAGCGAGTTCGATCCATTACAGGTCGGAGTAGTCCGCCCGCCATCTGCCGTCGAAATGCACGCTTCGTGGAACCGCCGCGTTCTGCTCCTTCTTCTTTGTCTACGGTCTTCCTGGCGCTTACGTCGCCGTCCGGTTCAGGCGAATGGTGCGTTTCCTCCTCCCTCGATCGGCCGAACGGGTGTTCGAAGATCGATTTATTGATCAGCCTTCCACCGTTTGTCTCCGGCCGAAAACTCGGCCGTACAGGGGAGCCTTTTGTTGCCTAACGGTAGTTCCCTTTCGCTCTCGCGTACCTTGGAAGTAAAGTTGAAACAAGACGGAGACGAGCAGCGCCTGACATTGCACTGCGCGGAATACTGGAACGCGGAGAAGTCACAAATCACCGTGGCAGCTCCAACCCTGTTCAGCTGCTCCAGCCGTTCCAGTGAGCGAGTTTCCATGCTGAAAGCTCCGCTCACCCCCTCCTTCGCCCTCTCAAAACTCTCTGTCCCCCTTGAACTTTCTCTCTGTCTCACTTCTTTCTCTTATCAGCACTAACTATTCTGCACTTAAGTTCAAATTCTAACTGATTTAACGGACAACCGATATTTAAGGACCTAGTTTTTTTATGGCGGAACGCAATGCTCACCATCGGTAGTGTTTATACCTGCAGCGGTTAATTCCAAAAGCGCGCGGATATTTCGTAAACAGAACTTTTCAGACTGAGCAGTCTCTAAAAAGAAAGTAGGAGTCCCTCTTCCAGCAACGCTGAGCAGTGAGAGCGATGTCGATAGCCCGCCTCACAAATTGTGAAAGCCGCCGATCGCTCTGCTTTCACAGGAGTGAGTGTAACTGTAATTAAACACTTACGTTTTGACGTTTTCAACCACTTTTGAAAATAAAAATCTGGTACAATAAGTTCGCGTTGTTGCGAAGACCTTCCTTATATTTTGTACCGCGTTTTCCCCCCAAGTACACGCCTACGTCTACGCCTGCGGCTGGCCCCCGTCGTCGTTGTTCTGTCGATAGACGAGCCAAGCCAACTCATCGAAAACGAAGGCGAAGGAAGCGCCACTTTTCTACTCACTACAAACGTAGGCGTAGGCCTGACTGCACAATGTAATTTAGAAAAAAAAAAGCTTAAACAGAAAAACGTGCACTGCATTTCAATACTAATAGAAAGACCAGGAATCGCGTACACTGATAGAAGACCACGTAATAGGCCTCTTCTGCACCTTCACGTTTCTGCCACATGGGGTGCCAAAGGTCATTATTCGCGGCTTTTAGTGATCAATTAAAATTTAATCCACGTTCAATAAAAACAAAACATGACTTGTTTTAGCCACTACGATAGGCAATGTTTCCATCAGTGGGGTTTCCTCCATTCATGTTCAGAGCGGTTGTATGTCCCTTTAGACGAGAGACCGTTGGATTCTCATATCACGCGTGGCAACATTCAGGCAACATTATGTCAGCGCGTCGGCAATTCTTGCTTTGAGCACAAAGCTCTACTTAGGTAGCTTTCGACGGTCATAGACACCTCGAATAAAGATGCAATGTTGCATATAGATACTGCATATAGAAGTTGTATAACTGCGAGGTTGCACTACGCAGGCTCACAAAGCGTAAGGTTCCCCTCTCCAATGCAAACTGTTTTAGAAGTTTCCAAAATATGCCGGGCACTCGTCCCTGCAATTCAAAAGTCATACAATGCAATAAGATAGGGATGCAAAGGCGTTTCAGGTCTGTTGTTGGCTTTTCGTAACAAGAACACAAATTTCACACAGGAACAGCAAGTAGTCCGTAAACGTGCGTAGATGCCGACGTTATACAAGAACAAAAAAAAAAGAAGCTGGTAAGTGTGACCAGAATATTTTACTTCACACAAGAGGCGTAAAAAAATACAGAAAAATCCAGTCTCACGGAGTTACAGTGGCGCCTACTGAAAAGGCCCATTCGATGCCTTTTCGTTAGAGGTGGGTGAATATAAACTTTTCGAATACGAATAGAATACGAATTATAAGTATCGAATATAGAACCGAATATTTAATAGTCAAACGCAGACGCATGTATTTACATTAGAAATATTACGCCGGTACGGATTAGTGCAGACAAGGACCACTAACTATCAGGCACAAGGGATTAGTTTGAGACACATCATGACTAATTGCATCAACATCGTTACAATCTGTTTGCAACCACATTTTTCCACGAGTGAATGGTTGTTCTTGAACTAACTTTAAAAAAAAGGTATATAAAGAGTTGGCAATGAAAGACCAGGAGTCTTGCAAAATAAAATGAATAAAAATATAAAGCTGCAAAAGGGCTTGTGTGCTGCTCTGTAGACACATGTAATAGGTGCCATGGTAAGGAAGCCATCATTGGCGTAGCGTAAAAGATAAGAGTCCTACATGAACAAGCTGCCAAAAAAAACTAAATGGCAGATTAAGGACAATCATCACAGGTTATTGTGTAGGCTTCCACCGCGAAATCGAAAGCAACGCTTGTACTTATTTTTTTACATTTTTCTTTCTGCACTGCTTCGCAAACTCTTGTCGTTGTTTCACTTTTCATAATTTGCGGTAATGTGTTTAGCATACGGAGAGCCGTAACCTGACTTTAACAGTCGGTAGTGGAAAAGTATTGAGTTAGTTCTCATTATTCAAAAATAAAACAAAAGAACTTCGCCGTGGTCGCTTAGTGGCTTTGGTGTTGCGCTGCCTAGCCCGACGCCAAGGGATTAAATCACGGCCACGGTGGCCGCATTTCGATGGGGTCGAAATGCGAAAACACCCGCGTACTTAGATTTAGATGCGCGTTAAGAACCCTAGGTGGTCCAAATTTCCGGAGTCTCCCACAACGGCGTTTCTCATAATTAGATCATCGTTTTGGCACGTAAATCCCCATAAGTTATTTTTTTTAATCAAGAACAGTTGCTTTTCGAATACGAATAGTTAGAAGGGTGGTTTGCTGGGCGAGCTGGTAATGCATTCTTTGCTTAGGCAGCGCGATACAACGTGTTTTCTTCCCCTCTACCTGTGATATACCGCACTGCCTACGTCAAGAAAGAATAGTTAGTGTACAATATTCGATTTGTGTTCGAAACTTTCAATATTCGCCCGCCCATAATTTTCGTGGCTTTCGCAACTCTCCTCGTGCACAATTCGGAAGCGGCGAACGCTGGCAGAGCGCTTAAAGTTTACGGTCGGCGTAAAGTTGGATTAAATTGTACCACTGCTCATGATGCGCCTTCTTAACTATTTAGTTAGGCCGCCTGCGGAGCTCGTGCTTCGGCGTCGCGCAGCGGCTCGTTTAAGTCCGACGTCGCGCGATTTCAGAAGAGTTAGTTGTTCCGCTAGTCTGCACGCGGTGTTGAGAATAAAAACCGGGCGGAAAGCGGTGCAGGAAAGGTAGACAAAGACAACATGCGCAGGCGAAGGAGGAAATGCGAATCGGACGAGGACTGCGTACGCCGCGCCGTGTGAGAGCAGGAACAGTTTGTGCCATTGTTAACCTGTTTCTTTCTTTTTGAAGAATTATGCTGCGTGGCAAAAAGCTCACGGAGATTCAGAAATAAGGTAACGTGCCAGTTCGTCACTTCAGATACCGGAAAGTAGACCCTTATTGGCATTTAAGCGGTTTCTTCGAAAACATTTGGATACGCAACGATGTATAATACGAGCGGTATCAGTGTAAAAATTTTGTATCGTAGACCCTACTATCACGTCCGCGTTCCGATAAAAAGAAAGGCTGTTTTAGGCACCTTTGTTTAGTTACTGCTTATGGGCTTTCTCTTAAATTACTTTCGCATACTTTGGTCTCTGGCTTGTAACTGGAACGTTACCGCACTCAGGCCAGATAGCAAGCCAGTTAAAAAGCCGTTTTCTTGGTAGCACTCTAATGTGGCTAGCGCTTTAGGCTTTCTTTTACAAATGGTTGCCATATCGAACAGTTTCATATTTTCTTTGTTATTATTCTAAAGGCTCCCTTTCGGCAAATCAATGTTTCTTCACACATGGGCACGTTAAAAATAAAAATTATGCAGTTCCCATGCGCCGTTTGAAGCGATGTTATGTGGAGGGCATTTTTGCAGGTGGCTACCAGGTAACGCACCACGTGGACGAACGTATTCTTGTAAGGCGAGCAGGGGCGCTATAACGTAAAGCTATTCCAAACTTTTCAGTTCCAATTCTGTAATCAGTCCTCTACGATTGGTCAAAAAATTTTGAAGCCACCACCCACTGTGCCTGACTGCCACGCGACGTTACAAATCCGCAAAAACTCACCGCGTCAAAGTGACCTCTACGCGTTAAAGACGCATTAATATGCCGAACAAAACTTAATTTCTTTCTGAATTTCCAGAGACTGCCCTGTTCCGAGAGGAATACAAGATGGTGCCCGCCGATCACTGTAGCACTGGTTACACGGAGCTGCAGGGTAGCATAGATCTATTTGCGTATAATAAAAGATTTTGCATAGCTGTATAGCGTTATCGAGCCCTCTCAGCACGTATCCGACATCACTTTGCCAACTATTCTTTGCTGAAGATCCGTTTTAGCGGCATTTTTAGCCTTCCTTTGCAAGCCGCCGCGATTTTCGACCAGCCACCGCAAGCTAAGTAAGGGAAAGCGGACCAATCGCAGACGTCGGCACCATCCTCCTCACCCGGTTATTTACTTTCGCTGTACTGGTTCTGCCCCATCGAAACTCTCTCCAGTTGAGCGTGCTCCTCTCCTTTTCTCAGCCAGTTAGATAAAAACACTGCTCAATGTAGGCAATGCCATTCGCTTTGAAAGCAAAAGAAAGTGACAACCCATACGAACGAGAAGAGCGCTTGAATGGGCTTTTCAAACAACGCTGCCGGTCACCGCCCGATGCTTGCGTCGGTGGCTATGTAAGTTTGACGACAGGAGATTGGAATAAAAGCACATTTGAATAGTTTTACGTTATAGGGCCCCAGTTGCGTGTGCGACGCAAGCGAGCCTTTGACGACAGCAGCGAGACATGGCGACGGTGACAACGACCGTATGACAGCGACGGCATGATTACAACAGCGGCTGTTTGGCGCGAGCTTACGACAAGCCAGCTGTTGGGTTATATATGTGTACTGGGCGGGCGTAAGCGAGAGAAACGCGCATAGTGGCTCCACCTGCGACTAAGTATTTTAGAACCGTCCCTATTTACCTACGTCTATGTCATGTGGCGTACGTTAAAACGACGAATGCACTTGTATTCCGGCGGCGAAACGTTAGAAACCCATTAATACACGGGACGTGAACGATATGGCCTTGTCATGCTCCTAGGCCTCCGCTGTGTATGAAAGACGCATATGTAAATGAGGCATGCAGACATCAACGTATACACGGGGTGCGCGAAATTTTAATCGAGAGTAGCACGTATGCAAGAGAAATATACTGAGCACCGCTTGAACGTACTGAGCGGATTAATGTAGTTGATAGGATGATTACATTGGAAGAAATTAAGTAATTCGCTCTAGCCTCAGAGACGCAGTCACAATTTCTTAAAATCATTTTTGTGCGTTTGTTGTAATGTAACCAAGCGACGGAATAAAGAGAAAGAAAGTGGGCGGACGCGTAGCCCGAAATGGTTAGAACATCATACTGCTGTGGCTGGAAGTCAGAGGTTCTATGGCACCGTCGACGATGCGTTTCCTTTTATTGAAGAGGCCCGAACTAACGAGAGACCGCAAACTTCCTGCCTTCCGCAAAGTGTCTTGAATGAAGAGAAGAATGCTTCTCATTAAGTATGTTTTTGCCACGAATGTGCATATTTAGGTCAAAGATTTAAGGATGTTGCAACTAAAGTACAACACATGTGCCGCTGGGTTAGTGCCACCGGGTATGTGGCCGAACAAACAAGCCGAACAAAAGGCGAGAAGTCGGCCACAAGAGTAGGGAGTAAAATTACATTTCATCCACGTCATTTTGCGCAAACATTTCCGCCATAGGCGTTACGTTTCCACAAGATTTGCTTCCCCGAGTGCCCCACAGGCGGCCACACCACAACCCACGGAGGCGCGCAGGCCACGCACGTAGGCCTCATAGGTTAGGTTAGGTTAGGTTAGGATAGGTTAGGTTAGGTTAGGTTAGGTTAGGTTCGCGGTGCGAACGTGCGGATACTGATAACGATGGCGATACAAATGCACGAGGCGTCCCAACACAACACAGCCAGGCGGGTAAGCACTACAGACTCACGCACCAGATTTGCAAAATATATATATATATATATATATATATATATACACGTACTGAAATCCTATAGCTTATCTAAAGTTTATTAAAGCATATATGAACTCAACCCGAAATCAACAGAATGTCAACAAGGGCTTTATAGCGAACAGTCTGAATCGAACGGCAGTTGTGCGCAGCTGTTGTCCCGTTTGGGCATGTCATGAGAACCACACGCAGAAATACAACGCGATGTCGTAAATAGCGTGGATCGTCTCAATATGAAAAGTCACAATAATTCAGCACCGTAAGAATGAAGTACTGCTGCAACGGAATCAACACACTGGAGCACGAAACGCTTACCAAAAAATAATGAGTTGAGGTGTCCTTCGTGTTTGTTCTTTTTTGAAAAAGAAAGCATGTTGTCGAAAGTTTTTTCATATGCCAGTTTCGAAATACGAAAATACGCCTATAGTAGGTGATGCCCTGATATACACCCTCCAAGAATAGTTACATTTTAGCCGAGCGCCTGACATAAAACGAACTGATAAGCAATGTGGAAAAGACGTACCGACGTCGCTATGTACAACGTAAACAGAAGCCGGCGTACCTGCAAATGCTGGGGGACACCGCAGCGAAGTAACAAAAATAGAAAAAAAATGAAAAGAAGCACATGAATTGAACGCTGGATGAGGAAATTCTCCAGAGCGTGTCCGATAGATCTACTCCTTGAGTGACGTTGAGCTTCACGCCGAAGCGTTTACTATACGCGTCTATAGTAAATTATGCAGGGCACGTTCACTATCCTGCTACTGCTTTCGCCCCTAACGGTACGTTTACACCGGCTCCCAGACAGGAAAGCGGTCTGAGTTACGACAGCCATAGGTGGCGCGTACAAACACGCGTATTTATTATTATTATTATTATTTTTTTGCTCTTAAAGATTTGCTAAAGAAACACTAAAGAGAAAAATACTCCACTCCTACCCGTTACCATGAATGTACAGCGAAGCTTTTGCCGACGCTAGACAAGCACCACCACCGCAAGAGACCTACGTCACACGCACATGTGCGGAAGCGCCGCAAGCATCCTCATTTTTTTTTTTTTTTTTGCCCTACGCCAAGCGCAAGTATCTTATTGAACTAATTGAATTTTTCAAAGTGAATTGCGTCGAGAGATTCGTAAAGTACAACTTACACACGAGCTGCATACTGATACTGGACTGCATACTGCAGTACGGGACAACGTTAATAAGAATAGCAGAGCATTTCACTGCACATTCAGAGTTTGCACTTTTCGATACCGGTGCTAAATTTTCTTGCAATACTAATTGCTTCTGGTACTGGATGACTTCAATTTTGCAATTACACCATGCGAAATTAGCTTAATTATTTATCAGTTCACGTAGTCAAATTTTGTCAAATAATACTTGCATTGGCAATTGCCGCGCAAGTTCTAGTGTCTGCTACTTCTCTAAAGCTTGGAAAGCTTGTCATTTTTAATGATGAGATACAGTCTTCGCAGAGACATATCTTACCAGAGCTATATATATTCCCCCGAGCAAAAGGTTACGGACCATGGATTCCGCGATCAAGCCAATTTTCTTCTACGCCTATGAATGTAACCTTAAACCAGGCGGAGCAGCCCAGATATGGCTATGCGAACTTTCCAACGCACTCGACAATTTCAGTTTGTGCGTTTTACGTGCGAACAAATTCGGGCTCCAAATTCACAACACTTTTCGTTCGTAAGTGCGGTTTACGACTGGCCGATCGCGTTCACTAATATGTCCGTCATCACGATTGGCTGGCGTACGCTCTTACGAACAGCTCTAGCGTAAGTATCTTTTTTTTTCGTAAATACGTCAGTAGTCTTTTTTGTGCTGCTAGCCTGGATGTGGTGCTTATGCTCTTGCTCACTGGTGTACGTCATAGCCAAGGTCTCGCTATATGCATGACTTGGACGTTTCTACACTATCTGCCGAAGACATCGTGCGCTCGGGCCTATCTTTTTATTACTGGTAATATTTCCTTCTCGACGTTACGTAAAACTTAGCAACTGCAAAGTGGCGTCCGAGCTGCATGATATCTAGCCACAAACTCGCTTCCCGCGCAGACCGTATTTTATGGCGGAACGCTGCGAGAATAAGTTAACGCGTCTCCGATGCACAACTCGCCACAACCGTCACCCTTGTTGCGTCTTTATAGTATACGGATGCCGCAAATGAAAAGAAAAAGAAGAGAGAGTGAAGCCAATACTCGTTCTTCGGTCGCCGCGAGGCACGGAAAATGTGTGCACGAAGTTTATACTCGAGGAAACGATGGCCGCACCTCCAATTCCGCGCCCAGCTTATGCCTCGTACATGCGAAAGGACGATTCTTGCCCTGCAGTTGTGTGTTCCATTCTGACGCGGAAGGATATAGTGTTTACCGTCGTCGCTCATAGTTGTTGAGTCGAAGTAATCCGAAGCCGCGGTCACTTATGCCGCTTCACTTTGTCCTTGAACACACAAAGCCGAACGTGTAATTTTATTACGCTGAATTATAAACCTCGAGATGCTGACTTAATCATCGCAAACTCAACGCTGAGGCGTTTTATATATATATACAAACGCTGGCAGGATTTTTCAGTTGCGAATCGTTCGGCAAACCAATGATTAATTATTTACAGTACTGGTTAAATTTGGCTCAATTATCATTTCACAGTTCTCGTATTTCTGTGGCAAGGTACTCTCCATAGACAGAAAAAAATTTCAACAATCTGGTTAATTTTTCTCTTGAGTTACAAGGGTGCTCTCGCTTTGTGGGGGATTAAAGGGACACAAAAGAAAATACTAAATCAGTTTACACCAGTAAATTATTCTTTCTAAACTGTATTTTAGTTTATTTCGCTGTATGATGTTTATTACCCGAAAATAAAATGGGGACGAAACCTCTGTGTTTGTGATTTCGCGTCGAACCACCAGCATGCATGCTGTGAGCTAGTGCAACGTCATCGATTGCAAAGTTTCTCATACTTGTGCCGTTGTAGCACATCAAATAGTAAACATCTTAAGTCGAACGCATTGCTTCTTTAGAAAACAACGTAGCCCGTTTTTAGCCTTAACTATGTAGGCCCGAACGGACGCTGTTAAATTCCATGACGTCAAATTCAGGTGGCGCAGGAAATTCAAGGCGGTGACGCCACTTGTCCTTCCCTCTCGTGTTTTTTTTTTAATTATTATTATTATACCGCACGTCCTATGAAGGTAAGAAGAGCTGTCTTGATTTTGTTTGGCGTAATTTACCATTTCAGATGAACTTAATTTGGGTCTCGAGAGTGCCCTTTTAATATGTACATAAAAGGGCAACATTAAAGGAGTTCAGATTGCGGTAAAGTATCATTCCAAAACTTTATTTCCGTTCAAGTGGGTGACGCAAGCATGATATTTTTACTGGAGAAAATGTACGCCACGCTCCCCCACCCCCAACCCCCTATTCCGCGACGAACATTGCGGCAGTGTGACGTGGAAAAATTCCAAGAAAGGGAGAGAGGCGAAAGTTAAGGGGTTAAAGGCGGGGAGATTAACCAGAGCGGAAAATCCGGTTTGCTACCCTACACTGAGAAACGAAAGAGGTAGAAAGATAAGAACATAGATTTCAAAGTGCATTCCGATGTTTCGGATCTATTTAGCGGCGGGAACGCCAATCCCGGAGCTTGCTAGACTGAATTTCCGGTTCCTTTCGCAATTCCACATTTATTTTTTCCGTGCCAATAACCAAATAACTATAAGCTCGAAACGCTGTCAAATTTTACGACGCCACGGCGTGCAGATTCTGAACTTCAAGGCGACGTCGCCGGGTTTCTTTCGTTCTTACGCCTTTTATGGGTCAGCGATCCGTACCTCACAGTTAGACTGGCCGTGTGACTGTAACAGAAACGTAATTTACTTGTATAGATAAACATAATATACCTGGAATGCCTATAGGACTGTGAGGCAGAGCAAGCACCATAATCGCTAGAGTGCTTCTTTCTTTTTTCTTTTTTTGTTCTTCTCTTTTGTTAGTGTCCCTTTCAACAGCTTAAATCTGGCCCTCAGTGGGTGATAAGTAAAATGCAGTACATTTCCTTTATTATTATTATTATTATTATTATTATTATTATTATTATTATTATTAGTATTGCTTCTGCTGCTGCTGCTCTCGCTAGTGCGGTAGCTTTACCATTCAGTGCACGAAAAATACGTACAGGTACAAACAAAATGTGAGCGCTCTTAGCTGACGGCGAAATTAGTTTCTTATTGTCTCCATGCCGTTAAAAGAATTCCAGTACTTTTGGGGCGTCACTCAGCCCAGACATATTTTCAGTTCCACCCATAACGCTAGAGTTGCGGACGAAAAGAAAATAGAAAAAGCAAATTTCGGCTGAGTTAACATAAAGCACATTAGCTGTGAGCTTATGAGAAGGCAAACACAATGCGTGTCACGCAAGTCACCTTTAAAGCCGTGTAAACTGAAAAAGAAAAGAGATAGAAAGAGAAAAAGAAGAAAGAAAGCGAGCAGTTTTTTTTTTTTTTTTTTGTATATTCACTTGCAGTTCACCGCCACCTCTATTTGCAAGATAAAAGAAAAAGGAAGGGATCTCGGCGTTGTCCCGTATATATAACTTTCGGGCTTTGTTCGACGCCACAGGCGACTCGTTGAGGGCTATATACTCGCAGCAGCTGCATTTATAAACCTTGCAACACGAAAATGCCGCTTGATTGCCAGGCACAAAAGTTGCGTGGGATATAAAATACGTTTCCCGCGTGGGTCGCTGTGGAGTGAATGTACTGTGCTGGGAAAAACGCGCAGTTGGAGCGGCAAACAGAACGCATTCATCAAGTACACACGACGCCTTCTACTCCCGCTTCTATCGCTATTTATTTCGTCACAGTATTTATTTTTTCTTGCTTTCCTTCTAGAAACCCCTACAGCCTTCAATCGCGGTCGAAATGTTTGTTCTTTCGTAACACGTTTTAGCGCTCGACGGATAATGTGCACTCGAATCCAGAAATGAACTCTCTCCGTAACTATCGGTGCATAAATCGGAACGGACCCTATGCGATGTTCAGGACTTCCGATAATGTAAAGATTTCTAATCCAAATTCCTTTTCGTACTTCGTCGTCGGTCCTCAGTGGTTCTCCACGCACGTTATCACCGTGGTCGGTCACCAGCGACCGGTGCCTACAAAGAGAGGCATGGGGGGCATCTGGCGCTCAAATTTCGCGCACCGATAACAGCGCCGTAACACAGACTAGCGAGCGCAGGACGCAGTTTTCGGTAGCGCACGCTGCAATTCCGCATCAGCAACATTCACCGCTCACTTCGACACACGTGTGTTCAACTTATCACCTGACTGTACGCCGGCACGCTAGAAACTATACACTCCACAAAATAAAGTTAGTAAATTAGTAAATAAAATGCCGGAGGTATGTAGGACATTATCAGCCGGAGTCACTACGTCTTAGCGTCCCATGGTAAACATTACGTATATATACCCTTAATTGATGTCTTAATGCATAGCAACCCGCCATGGTTGCTCAGTGGGGTGTTAGGCTGCTGAGTACAAGGTCGCGAGATTGAATCCCGGCCACTGTGGCCGCATTTCGATGGAAGCGAAATGCAAAAACACCTGTGTGCTTAGATTTAGGTGCGTGTTGAAGAACCTTAGGTGGTCGAAATTTCGGGAGTCCTCCATTACGGCGTGCCTCATAATAAGAAAGTGGTTTTGGCACGTAAAACCCCATAATTGTTTAATACATAGCCAAAGGACACGGTTCCTTTTTGATACATATTTATTATTTTAATTTCTTATGTTTTTACAATACCATAGACTTCGTATGCCAATGCAAGCGGCAATTATAAATTGAATATGCCCCATTGTATTGCTGCATGGTAACTACATTTCAGTTGCGTTAGTAGCTGCACTACCGAGGTAGTATTTAGTTAGTAGTAAGTTAGTGCTTTTTGCTAGCTTCAGGCGGTAGTAAAAGTACTAACCATCATTTTACTACCTGCACTTAACAAGAAGGTAGTGCGTTTTCGGACAAGTAACGTGTTACTATTTAGTTAGTGAGAACGACGACCTTTCTTTAAAGATTGTGGGTACGCGTTTTGTCGTGTACACACACTCTCATGACGCGTTTTGTCATGGACCAAGCTTGGCTGGACGCATCGGGCTAAAGAAAACATTTACTTATACAGGCGTGCGCGTCTGTTATCGTTCAGAATATCGTGCCACCGTAGTGGCCTCTCTACCGGAAGCTCTCAGCAAATTTTGGGAGAGGGCACGAAGTGGCAGAGAGTGAGAAAGTTGTCGGAAAGAAACAGCGACAACGACAAATCAACTCGGCGGAGCAATAAGCCGCCGACGAATAGGTTTAGTTGACATCTGCCGGACTCTCTGTCAAAAGAGATTTTGAGAAGGTGCTGGGTTCGGCATACGTATGCCCCCTCAGTGAAAAAGGCGTGTGGGCGAAGCCGACTACCATCACGTGCCTTATAAACTTGATATGTGCCCTTACAGCAGGCATAATATCCCGCCAAACATAATACTTTAAGACAAGTATTCATCGTCCCCGTCGGTAAACAAAAGCGAGATTGGAGGCGACCTGCTATCCCTCTGTTGTCGCGCTCACGAGACGCTTTCGCAAGTGCGTCGTTCAGAGTATTTGACGGGAAGTCCATCAAAACACTCCGAAAGATTGCATCTGTCATCCACATGGCAAATAGTAGACACTTCCCTCTCATAAGCCAATCTCTTCGGCAGAGAATATGGATCGCACCGTCGCCTCGAACGGGCCAATCCGCGGTGGCAGGATGAAGCAAGGTCTCCCGTGAGAAGCTTTCGCTGTTGTTGAAGCCAGTTCACGGGACGTAGTTATACACTAGACAAATGCGGTACAAGAAGGGCGCGCTTTAAGTCGGACGAAATCCGCTCACCTGGTAAAGGTCGGGGTGCGAGCTCTCCAGCTCGGAGCAGACGAGCCGCAGCCTCTGGGCCACGTCGGACGTGGGGTAGCCGACGCTCAAGTTGGTCACGCTGCGCAGCCGCTGAAGGCCGAGCTTCTTGTTCACGGCACCGCACTGCTTGAGCTTGGCGCGCAGGTAGCGGCCGCACAGGCTCTTGGCCTGGTCGGCCACCTCCTGGGTGGTCACCGTGTACACCTTCCAGCCGATGGTGGTGGACAGCCGGTGGGACACCACCTGTCCCACCTGGCTGAACTTGCGCCGGCGGGCATCCTCGCGGGCCGACTCGACCGCGGCCGCGTATCCCGACAGCGACGGCCGCCGTTGAAGCTGCAGCGGAAGGCTGTACTTTCGGTCTCTGGGTCCCTGTGACCCGGGCACTGTCAGTCGGTTTCCCAAGCAGGGACTGCTGGGAGCGGACAGGCCTCCGCCCGCGCCGGCACCGCCGGCGTTGCCGTTGGCAGCAGAAGGCGGCTGCAACAGGCCCGCCATGCGTGCCGCGGCCTCGCTTCGCAACGGCAACCGATGCACTGACTGTCCACTCGCGAAGCCCACGCACCTTCAGATGCACACAACACACACACACACGCACACACTCGCACGCCTCTGCCCCGGTGCCGCAAGCAGCGAAGGGCGCCCGCACTTGTCGATTGCCGCGCGCGGACTGAGCGACCGCTTGCCGCTTCGCTCGACTACTGCCGGCGGCCGCGCGGCGCTGCTCGGTCGTCGGCGGTTCGCGTACTCGCCGTCATCGTGTTGCGCTTGGCGGCCGACGGCGCGCTGCTGTTGGCGAACGCCTGCTCGCCCGTGCGTCGCTCCTGGGATCCGGTATCGGACGGGACCGACGAGGCCGCCGTCGCTCGAAGCTGCTGTTGCATTTGTTTCCCTCTCTCTCTCCCGCTGCTAGATCGCAGCAGCAGCAGGACAGGTGGCTTTCCCTGAAGTTCGCGGTGTGTGGCGGTGAGAACGGCAGAAAGCGAGCTATAAGGGAGGGAGCAGGTGACAGGCTCTCCGGCGGGCAACGTCTACCCACGCGCGGGCACTCGGATGCTTAGAAGCTTAGGCTGTCGCCGCTTCTCGCAAAGTTCAGACGCTTCGGGCACTTGTTTCTCGATTGAGGCACGGGCCTCCGTTTTTTACCGCACTTTGATGTCTACTTATCAGCTTGTACTAGCTACTCCCCTGTAAAGATCGCCATCGTGCGAAAGGCCGAAATGTACGTATTGAAGAAAGCACCTCAGCCACCATCGAATATTAAAACTTCCGAGAACTGACGCGCTCCCGCTGCGCCCCCACGAAGTTAATGAAGTATGTACGGACTCCAAAAGCAGCCTTGCCTCACTGGAAATACACCAAAGTAAAAACTCAGTTAAGCATATGCGCGTGTCTAAGAAAGGTGTACAATGACAGTTAGCTCGTCGTGCGCCCGCGTCGCTTTGTAATCCTGCGACGGGTGGGGCCATGGTCCGAGAATTTTAGTCTCTCAAAACGGTCTGTTATCTAATCGGTTTAACACCCTTCGAAGAAGGTCGCGTTCGCTGTCATAGAGACTGCAAAAACACAACGCGTGCAACACAACACAACAGTTGCACGAGTCACAGACTGGTGTGTCGGACATTCCCATAAGGAATGAGTAGGCTTTCGTAAAAGCCACGCCAAACAAGAGGCGGCCCAGCAAAGTTGCATCACGGTGAGAGAAGTTCGATGAAATCTGCAGCTTCAATGTAGGATCCAGACGTTGCAAGCCTTGTGTCCAGCAAGAACAAATCTATCGGAACTGAGCACACCCGCGAGCGATCGGGCAGAAAATAAAGAATCAAAAACCGCTGCTTAAAATTATTTGCTAAGAACGAACAGTTTAATATAACGATACTGATTCAATTCGTAAGCAGAAAGTTAGGATAGCTTGTAATAAATTTTAGCTCCGCTTTTATTGCAAACGCCGCATACGCTGCTCGCGCCGTTTGGACAAAGCGTAATGAGCTCCGAAAGCGTTTACATGTCCTTTGAAAGCTCTGTAATCAAAGCTTTGCGTGTCGTTCACCCAGTCATCGTCTACTATATCCCAGCAGAACTTTTTGTTGGGCTAGTTGGTGCATGTTACTGACGTACTGAAGCGCCAAACAGACGACACAAGAAGAGACACGGACGAGCGCTTACTAACAACTGATGCTTTATTGACGGAAACACACAATATATATACGCAAATTTGGCGTGTCTTCTTGTGTCGTCTGTTTGCCAGTTTAGTACTTCAGTCTACTATATCCGTCGGAAAAGAGGTTTGCGGAGCCGCACCGGCGTCATGTACAGTGGGCCACAAAAGTTTACGGACCACGGAAACTCAGAAAACGTTCAATTTCCCAACAGCCTGTAAAAGTAGTCAGCAAAACTGAACATCGCAATGTTGCTCACATTTACAGGTAGAGGCTGTAATTGCGAATACTAGGCTGCGTTGTGAGACTGCGCAGATATTCAGCTTTTTCTCAGATCTCGTGTTCCCTAAAATTTTGTGACCGAGTGTGCATACATTGTAAACACAGAGACAAGGGAGGCAGATGAGGCAAGCAATGGACGCGTCACCACGTGATCAAACATGGCAGCTCCCACAGGATCACCGTGAAAAGGGTCAATACTACTCGCTTCTGTTGTAGCATCAGCTTCAAAAATTGAGTGGGAGTTGACGAGCGTCAGCGAAAAGACCACCCTCATTGTCTGTGATTTTCTTTCTGTCACATAGGACCAGCTTTTTGCGCCGTAGTTCCCACATCAACAAGCCCAACAACTTGCTCAGTTCACCTTTCTATATGCCCGATCACCTGTGTTTACCGTTAGTTATCGCTTGCATTATTCCTCCGCAGCCGCTACAGACGCCTTTAAGTTCCTTATTTGTGACTGATATTCATTGACAATCATCTGATTTTCCTCTGTCGTCATAATACGCGGGCGATACCATTTCTCAAAATAATTGCATTGCCTTAGGCTTTCTAGCCTTTATTATTATTTTTTAATTTGTAGCATTTTTTGACGAGCACCCCAGCAAATTTGGGAGCAAAACAGTGCGAAATCGTGTCAGTAACGCAAAAAGCCTGACACCTTTCCCATAGAAATACATAGGGCTCCATGGAAAAATAATATAGGTTTGGGGTGGGTCAACCTAAATTTGGGGGTGTTGTGGGAGGGGGCCAACCTAAATTTGTGGGTGATAGAGAGGTTGGCCAACCAGAATTTGTGGGTGTGCCAACTTGAAATTTGAGGTGGGCCAACCTATACTGGGGGTGGGCCAAATTAAAATTTGGGGTGGGTCAAGCTAAATTTGAGGGTTGGCCAACTTGATTTTGGAAGTGGGCCATTCTAAATTTTGGGGTGACATGGGGGTGGGCCAACCTGAACGTCGGGGTGTTATGGGGGTGGGCCAACCTGAAAGTGATGGTCATATGGGAGCGGGCCAGCCTGAATTTGGGGGTGATATAGGGGTGGGTAAACCTAAATTTTTGGTGACATGGGGGTACGCCCACTTGAAATTTGGGGTGGGCCAACGTAAATTTATGGGTGGGCCAGCTTGAAATTTGGGATGGACCAACTTAAATTTGGGGTTGGGACAGCTCGAAATTTGGGGGTGGGCCAACTGGAAATTTAGTGTGGGCTAACAGGGAAAGCGAAACCTAAACTAGGCTAAACATAGAGAAATAAAATTATGGGCCGAGACAAAGAATGCTACGCATTAGGAGACAATTCTCTGAATTTCTGTAATTTCTTTTTCTTTTTTTTTCTACAGATTTGAAACTGAAGGGACCAGACGGTACTACAGGCTTCATTCGGTGATACACAGAGCGCGTTGACGCCTGAAAGGGCAAGGAGGGAGCACGGATCTTGGCGGCACCAATGCACTTTGCATGGTCCTTAAGTCGAGGCGATCTATTGCAACAGCGCTGAGCTCTCTGGAAGAAGCCACCGCATCGCGCTTAAACGGGGCGCTGATAGCCCATGTAGTGCCATGAGGAACGATGAAGCTTTTGTATACTGAATAGCAATCGTGGGCTGATTTCATAAGGGCGAAAGGCTCTTCGCCCTCTTCGCCATTGGCCGGTCACCCTTACTAGCATTATATCCAGCGTCAGGATTGGCTCCCGTTTTCCAGAACAAATAATTCTAGCGTCAGATGTTCTTTATGAATGCGATCCTATATTCTCGGAAGCTGCAGGCTGTTAGCGAAATGAGGTCATAAATGCTTAAATGACAGCACGAAAAACCAACTAGATTTCGAGGTTCACCATCGCGTTCGATTCTTTCGCCATTTTTGTGCGGTTCAATGACCAGGAGCTTTCATGCGGTGAACTGTAAACAGGGGCGCTATAACGTAAAGCTATTCAAAACTGCTTCTATTAAATTTCTGCAATCAGCTCTCCAGGATTGCTCAAAACTTTTTCGGGCTACCCCCACTTCATATGTCTCTCACGCGATATCACGAAAGCCGCAAAAGCTCCTCATCTGTTATGGCGTGTACACAGTGATAACAAAACAAAATTATTTGTAATTTGACGCCTCTTTCGCGATTAGCCGTCTGCCATTGGTCAAAAGCTTTCGGGCGGCGCCCACTTCGCCTGTCTGTCACGCTGCGTCACAAAACTGCAAAAGCTTTCCACGTCAAAGTGACGTGTACGCATAAAGGTGAATTATTATGCCGAGCAAAACTGATTTTATTTTTTCGGAAAAGCCGGAGAGTGCCCGTTCTGAAAGGAATAGAAGATGTCTGCCTGCCGATCACTCAAACACTGGTTTCTCGGAGCTGCCAGGCAGCACGCCTTTATTTGCGTATAATAACCATTTTTGCGTGGCAGGATAACGTTGTCCAGCCCTTTCGGCACGTTTACGACATCGCTCTGCCATCTCTTCTCCGCTGAGGATCCATTTTTGAAATAAGTTTTTGTTGCATATTTAACCTTCCGTTACACGCCGCCACAAATTTTGTCCAGTCACCGCAAGCTAAGCAAGGGGAAGCGGACCAATCGCAAACGCCGGCGCCACCCCTTGTCCGGTTATCCATACTTTCACTGCGCTAGCTTGGCCCCACTGAAGCTCTCTCCATTGCAGCGTGATCCTCGCCTCTTGTCAGCCAATTAGAAAAAAAGATACCGTCGAGATACGCAATGGTATTCTTTTTGAAAGCAAGCAAAAGTGACCTGAATACGCCTGAAGCTCCTTAAAAGTGAATACGCCAGGAGAGCGTTTGACTGATCGGTTCACACAGTGCTGCGGGTCACAACGCGATGCTTGTGTTGGCTACTGACGGTTACGTAAATTTCACGTCAGGAGATTGGAACAAAAACAGATTGGAATAATTTTAGGCTCTAAAACCCCAGAGCTCGTCTATACGTCAGGTAAAAGGTATTCTTCCTCAGTGATACGTGCTGTAAGCTACCTATGAAGAAGTGAATGTGCGCCCCTGTGAAGCAAGAAATAGAATTAAATACCGTCAAGAAATCATGAGCCATTCCACTCTTCGAATGTAGTTGACCAGCAAAGCTGTTTGGCACACGATACCGGCGTGACACGTAATATTGAACAAAGGGACGAACACATTTATTGTCTTGATGGGTGATCATCGTGAAGAAAGGTACGCACACTCATTTATTGTCTTGATCGGTGGTCATTATTTCACTCGCAACTGGAATCACAGTCTTTGATGATGTCAAATCGATTGACGTACACCGCTGAGCGGTCGGTTCGGCCGGATCGGTGTGGCATCGCAAGGGATATGTCTGCAACACGGAACGCGTAAACCTCTCCCTTTTCAGTGTCGACACGTCCACATTGAAGTCACTGACAACGCCAACAGGGTAGTGTCATCGCAGCTAATTCACGCAAAGTGAGTAGCCTACCTTACCGGACTATGAGTCATTGCATTTTTTTGCTTACCCACGGGAGTATGAGCCGTTGCTCACGGGGTTATGAACAATTGCACAAGGGGGTATGGGCCATTGATGGCGACAGTTTTCGACATGCTGTTCTGTATGTTGTATGCGTGATTAGAAATAACTTACGCACTGTTCGCTTCACTTTGCTGAGTGCTCGTGGCCTCTGCTTACGGGGTTATGAGCCAGTGTATTTTTTGCATTTTTTGCTTGCTTACGGGAGCATGAATACTTACCGGCGTATGACCCAGACGATGATAGTTTTCGTCCACGGAGAACAAAAATACACGGAACCCTAGCCATATACAGCTTCGCTGTAAAATCAAAGGGGCATGTATGCGATCAGGAAGAAACAGAGTGCGAGCGACTGTGGTGAAATGCTTTACGCGCAAGCTTTACTAGGCAAATTGCCGGTTGGCTTTATGTCACCGCCGGAGTCATCGTCTTTGTACAGAATTGCGTTGGTACGCTGTCACCAGTCAGTTTTCGAAAAACGAAGTGAAAGGCAGTGTACGAGATGCAGGTGTATAGTGACTTTGGAAAGGTAAATCAGAATCGAGATTCAGTGTTGTACGCATATTGGTGTCCGCCTCGCGAGTAATAGGCAATGCGTGTATATATATATATAGTATCGAAACGTTATCGGGCGTTAAGTATATCGCAACATGACGACCTTGTACATTCGCCGCAGTTTCTTATTCATAACATTCCCAAACGAGGCATCCAAACTCTCGAAGATTCTCGCCGATATCGCGGGGTGTTGCGGGTATCATCGCGTCTCATAATGTTGATACTTGATCGCCGATCTCGCAGGCCTACAGTATGGAGTCTCGAAAGAACCTCACCTGCATCTCGATTTCATAGGTTTAGAAAAAAATTGTTGTACAAAAGCAATCGCTCGTCAGTGGTCACGTAAAAAAGTGCAATAAACATAACCAAAGTAAAAAAAAAAGAAATAGTGAAATGCTTGTCAAGCCGGTAACTGAACCCAAGTAACCTCGATTATGAGACCAGCACTCTGCCGGCTGATATACACGGACTTTCTTTTTCGTTCCTTTTCTAATTTGAACCATGTTTTCTTAAATATCACGTACCGTAAATTTCCTTGGTAAGAATTATCTAGAGAAGCTGAAATTACCTCCACGAGAAATAGCTACACTGTAAACGGAAATCACTCCGAGGTGGGAGTATACTGCTTGTCCTCTACACTGTAAACGAAAATAAACCCACCTGGGAGTTTTTAACAGGTGATGTGCCCTAAAACCTCCCCTCCTCAACTATTTACTCCGATGTATGGGAGCAAAACAGCGCCATTCCCTCGTTTCTCTCCGCTGGCTAGCTGCGGGAGTATCAGGGCGACATGACGCGATTTTACTCCGCTTAAAAATCTTGTTCTCCCGTAAAACTCCGACAGGGAGTTTTAAAAAACTCCCCTCCGCCGAAAGAGTTTGGTCACGTGGCGCTTCCCATGAGGCTGTGCGCCTCGCCAGCGACCGGGCGCATTCGGCGGAGTCGGCAGTGCTCATGGCTGACGGTTTGTTTACATTTGCGCAGTGTCGTTCCGTGACAGCGTTTCGTCAATTTGTTTCCCGTATTTCCTTCCAGAAAGTGTTATAGGCATGCCTGCAGCTCGCTCATTTTCAGCTTCAAGTACGTTAGCGTGGATCACTTTGCTGACAACGATGAATGCAAGAGCGACGTTTTAAAGTGCAGAAAAAGGCTTATGTATACCTCGAAGCTGCTCACTGGCTCATGATGTCGGCTCAGGTTCTGACTGTGTTTTCGTGCTGCGTGACCCTGGCTTGTGTTCTTCACTACGCGAAATACGACTTTTATGCCCTTTTGGGTACATGCTGACAACGTCCGGTGCAATGTTTGAAAGGACCGCGTAGCAATGGCAACAGCAGCCACTGTTCGAGCGACGACATCCGTGCTAGTCGCACATGAATGGCGTAGCCGAAGTTCGTTGCGGTGCTGTGTTGCCAGTGAAAAAGATCGGAGTGCAAGCAACTGTTTTTATGTATCTGCGAACGGATATTCTCACCCGAAGAAAAACGGTAGGACATAAGTATGCGTACTGTAAATAAAGCTTCTTATTGAGCGATGTGCATCGAATTGTTATCGCGCATGTAGGTTTTGGTCACGTCGTTGCTTCCGATATTGCATTAACATTACGCTCTATCCTAGACACTGATTTAGACGCATGCCTGCTGGCTCCGAGTTTAAGGATTCACTCGACAGATCAGCGATGTAGCTCCTTTTCACAACCGAGAGATATTGCTCGGACGCGGAGCAAGTAGTGCGGTGTATAAAATGTATGACTGCGCATTTTTCGGTGTTACGTCGGCTACTGCGGGTCATGCTCACACGTAATAATTTGTTGTTACGCTACCACAATATCGCAAAAATTTAATTTTGCTATGAAGCTGACGCACTTACATTTTTCTTGCTTACTGTAACTAACGCACTACTTTTTGGCCGCGAACGCATGCAGTGTGCGAAGTCGCTCCAGCACTCATGGAATGGCATGCTAATTGTGAAAATTTACGCCATTAACTTTTTTCTCTCACTATTCTGAATTAACAGTTTTATGTTGATTAAGGTATTCTGTTAATATCAGAGAGGCACATCTCGTTTGAACGAGCATGTGAGTCGTAATTCTGAAAACAGCACGGCTGCTCCCTAGGCGGTTACGAGGCACACAGTATCGTGGCTATATAAACTGGCACCGTCGCTTCTTGAGTATCGCGTGTACGTGGGATGTGTTTCAAATTTCTGCATTGGGCGTTTCTGAAATGTTTATGTATGTCATGATATATGTGCTTTCATTGACTTGTTTCGTCGAATTTGACGCGGTCTCGTGTGCATATTTCGAAATTTGACCAGCAGCCTCTGTATGTAAAGATGTTCGCGCGAACTCACGTGATGCCTCTTTTTATACTCCCGTTGCACCTCGAAAAAACTCCGTCCATTGCAAAGCAAAAAAGAAAGAAAAGAGAACAAATAACTCCCATAATTTCACGTAAAAATTCCGCTCGCACGGAGTAAAAATTCTACTCCGATCATACGGAGCATAATAAACTCCGAACCGGGGGGTCGCTATAGGACAAGCGTTATACTCCCACGTCGGAGTTATTTCCGTTTACAGTGTAGCGACCCCCCGGTTCGGAGTTTTTTATGCTCCGTATGATTGGAGTAGAATTTTTACTCCGTACGAGCGGAATTTTTGCGTGGAATTATGGGAGTTTTTTTTTCTGTCTTTTCGTTATTTTTTGCTTTGCAATTGACGGAGTTTTTTCGAGGTGCAACGGGAGTATAAAAAGAGGCATCGCGTGAGTTTGCGCGAACATGTTTACATGCAGAGGTTGCTGGTCAAATTTCGAAATATGCACACGAGACCGCGTCAAATTCGACGAAACAAGTCAATGAAAGCACATATATCATGACATACATAAACATTTCAGAAACGCCCAATGCAGAAATTTGAAACACATCCCACGTACACGCGATACTCAAGAAGCGACGGTGCCAGTTTATATAGCCACGATACTGTGTGCCTCGTAACCGCCTAGGGAGCAGCCGTGCTGTTTTCAGAATTACGACTCACATGCTCGTTCAAACGAGATGTGCCTCTCTGATATTAACAGAATACCTTAATCAACATAAAACTGTTAATTCAGAATAGTGAGAGAAAAAAGTTAATGGCGTAAATTTTCACAATTAGCATGCCATTCCATGAGTGCTGGAGCGACTTCGCACACTGCATGCGTTCGCGGCCAAAAAGTAGTGCGTTAGTTACAGTAAGCAAGAAAAATGTAAGTGCGTCAGCTTCATAGCAAAATTAAATTTTTGCGATATTGTGGTAGCGTAACAACAAATTATTACGTGTGAGCATGACCCGCAGTAGCCGACGTAACACCGAAAAATGCGCAGTCATACATTTTATACACCGCACTACTTGCTCCGCGTCCGAGCAATATCTCTCGGTTGTGAAAAGGAGCTACATCGCTGATCTGTCGAGTGAATCCTTAAACTCGGAGCCAGCAGGCATGCGTCTAAATCAGTGTCTCGGAAAGATCGTAATGTTAATGCAATATCGGAAGCAACGACGTGACCAAAACCTATATACGCGATAACAATTCGATTCACATCGCTCAATAAGAAGCTTTATTTTCAGTACGCATACTTATGTCCTACCGTTTTTCTTCGGGCGAGGATATCCGTTCACAGACACATAAAAACAGTTGCTTGCACTCCGGTCTTTCTCACTGGCAACACAGCACCGCAACGAACTTGGGTTACGCCATTCATGCGCGACTAGCACGGATGTCGTCGCTCGAACAGTGGCTGCTGTTGCCATTGCTACGCGGTCCTTTCAAACACTACACTGGACGTTGTCAGCATGTACTCAAAAGGACATAGAAGTCGCATTTCACGTACTGAAGAACACAAGACAGGGTGACGCAGCACGAAAACACAGCCAGAACGTGAGCCGACATTACGAGCCAGTGAGCAGCTTCGAGGTATACCTAGGCCTTTTTCCGCACTTGAAAACGTGGCTCTTGCAATCATCGTTGTCAGCAAAGTGATCACAGCTAACGTACTTGAAGCTGAGATACAGTGAGCTTCAGGCATGCCTATAACACTTTCTGGAAGGAAATAGGGGAAACAAATTGACGAAACGCTGTCACGAAACGACACTTCACACACGTAAACAAACCGTCAGCCATGAGCACTGCCCGCTCCGCCGAACGCGCCCGGTCGCTGGCGAGGCGTACAGCCTCATGGGAAGCGCCACGTGACCAACCTGTATCGGCGGAGGGGAGTTTTTTAAAACTCCCTGTCGGAGTTTCACGGGAGAACAAGATTTTTAAGCGGAGTAAAATCGCGTCATGTCGCCTTAATACTCCCGCAGCTAGCCAGCGGAGTGAAACGAGGGAATGGCGCTGTTTTGCTCCCATACATCGGAGTAAATATTTGAGGAGGGGAGGTTTTAGGGCACATCACCTCTCAAAAACTCCCAGGTGGGTTTATTTTCGTTTACAGTGTATGTTCCGATAGTTAAACACCTCCGTCGACCCTACGGGGATACCTGCCCATATTGCCCAGCTCGAGCACCCACGGCTACAATCAAACACCTATTGTGGGCATGCTTTGGCCTAAACCTGATACGACGGTGCTACCTGTAAACACTGGGCCTTTATCCCACGAGACCACCAGACTGTGATTGCTGGTCCTATGGGACCAACCATCCAACACTATTGATGTATATCGCCGAGGCCGGCCTACATTTGTATATTTAACAGTTTATGCCGTTGGGCAAACTTCCGAAAAAGAAAAAAAAAATTAGCTCATTAGCTTTGTAATCGCTTTCTTCAGGTCGCATGCCGAAATTGCAAAATTGAAGCCCATATCTAGCAGCACGAAAGTTATGCTTGTTTGACAAAAAGAAAAAAAAGACCTTCACACATGTATGTCAGTCTTACAACTGATATATCAAAGGTCGCGAAACTGTATAAGCCAGAACGCGAGTTGTATTCTTTGCTGGCTTACGGCGTCAGCCTTCTGCTTTGCCAGCGAGCACCGTACTCCGGCTCACCCTCGCACGCGTTCACCCCCATATAAGCACACGGCGCGTGGCGACGATTTTATCGCCCTTGGACTTTATATTGAACCTCACGGCGATGGCGACGACAGAAATTCGCCTGGGGCGTCCATATAATTGAAGTAAAAACCTATCCCCGATTGAAACAGCCTTATGAGGTTATCACTAACACAATATTGGCCTTTCTTATATGATATGCTTCCATCAGTTCGTGTGCAGTCTGGTACACGCTTCTCACCAGAATCCTTATCTCCTGGAAACGTGGTATACAGGGGCAGGCACTGCAGTGCGCAGGCAAGTGCGGCAATTCGTCGTGCTTCAAGTTTTGTTCATGTTCCCTGGCTCCATCATTCAGGCATCGCCCCGTCTTCCCTATGTAACACTTGCCACACGTCAGACGGATTTGATACACAACTCCTGCATAGCATTTGGCATACGGATTGGCATGCTTCTTGCTACAACCTTGCCTTCTTTTAGGTTCACTCGAGCTACGAGGGCAGAGCCGCGTCATCTAAAAAGGCGTTGAACAGACAAAGTGGACGTCGTACCTGCCTGCCACTTTCCTTATGTTGTGAGAAACCTTGTGAATATAAGGGACCACTGCAGGTTTTACGGCCATAGTCGTCGTCTTCACTGTTACATGGCTTCCGGACCATTTTTAGCTTCTACAGGCGGGTTTCCACCACTGGCGTTACCATCGAGTCAGGGCACCCTGCCGTCTTAAAACGGGAAATCTGACTGTCAAATGCAAGCTGCACCCTGCGCACGCACGACTTCTGGAGAGCTGATTGTAAACGGAGCATAGCAACTCTCCGTTTTACAATCTTTGATTGGGAGGATTCATATGGCACCAAACCCCTCTGCGCCCGAGGGAAATACTGCCAGCACACATGGCACTTAGCAAAGGAAATGCTTACTTTTAAAAAATCCAAGGACTTCTCAAGTTAAAGTTTGTGAGTACAAGAAAGACATATACCGACTCTCCGAAAATTGGTGAAAATGATATCGCAAGTAGTTAGAGCGCCTTGCCAGAAGGCACTAGAACTATTTATAGCTAGAGTGCCAACGGTCGATTTGATATCGACCGCCGCACGCCACGGTGAGAAAGCCGTTACAGAACTCCCCTTAACAACTTCGCTGTAAAATTGTTAGACTGTAGCAACACTTTCCAAATATGCGTCCTTATTAAGTGCTACGATGCACATTGGCGTTCTAGATAACATTTCCCTAAGGGTGTATGTGCAACGTATCTTGCACAAAAAAAGAAGAAGAAACTAAATTCTCTTGTCCCGCCTATAAACAGACAGTTGTGCAGGGAACTATACTCCACTGCGTAGGGGTACACTTGTGTACTCCTCGTACCTTCGGCAGTGCTGAAAATACCTTTTGCGATGGAGTACAGTCATAGAATTTCTGCTCAGGAGGCAGGAAGGACCTACTGCTTGGTTTCAATTTCGCCATTTCAACGCGTCCCCTAAATTAAGTATGTTGAAAGTTGTTCGACGAACATTTTTTAATCAGCGGTCTGGAAGTTGCGATTTCTTGCGCTAGTAATTCATGCCTCTTCCTAAAATTCGCGAATGATCTTGCGACCAATGGATAACCCCCCCCCCCCCCCCCGGCGTAGGAATTACAGCTTCATGGTTTAGGCTCACGCTGAAGAACGGAAACACTAGACCTGCTGAGGACATGTGCCTGGAACTTACGTTCGTGCGCACGACGCGCTTTTCTTGCCTCCGTGAGCGAATTCGCGTGAAATGAACTTTGACCTCGGGAAACTCGAAAAATAATTAGCTTCATGACTCTGCCGCAATGCGGGCGGCTGTCACTATCACGCTACGGTGCATATGAATCTAAGTCCGTCTCCGAACGATATGTTTTTGTTTTACTGCGGCAAGAAAATTAATTACACTGAGTCAGAAAAGCGCGCCGCAAAATTCGATCGATGGTGCCGCTAACCGCTAGAGAAAAAACAAACAAAAATAAAGCACGTAAGGAACGTGCAACTACATGATCTCACAACCGCGATGCGGTGGTCGTTTTTACCTTTTCGTCTGAAACTTTTTAACTTTATTGCGCGCGAGTTGAGAAGTTCGCACAGCGCGACCGAAATGGCAATTAAACCACGCGCATTTGGGCGGGTCAGTGTGGCTGGCTCGTCAAGGAAGCCGCTTGACTGAGCAAACATCGGCACATACGTTGCTATGGTCGAGCCCAAGGCTGTTCGAGTGTCAGTTACGCTGTGTGGAATTCGCTTCTAATGCACGTCCCGTGCCATCCTTTGAAAACGAAGAGTGTGTGGGCGAGAGGGTGAAACTTAGCACACAACCTTAAAAACACGTCGCTAGGACTTCTTTTTATTCGTGATTGTATGGGAATCCGTTAGTGTACGTGCCTGTGCATGCGCCTGTCTGAATGCATAAGCCAGAGTTAGGCCCGCCTACGTGTTAGTGGCTGGGTGACTGCGTGTGGATCAAAAGCCTGCAATTATTTATATTAGCTATACCTGAGAAACAACTAATTTTGATTCTGCTAAACGTTACCGTAAAGCGATAACGAAAAATGTTTCTTAGTCGTTGTTTTTTTGTTTTTTTTGTGGCGCTGAGCTGATGCATGTGCCTTATTACGGAAATCAGAAGCTGTGTTCTGGCTTGTACGTCTAGAATCTACTGGAGAACAGCGCGTGAAAATTCACGCCTGGCCGAGGTAATTTTCTTTTCCAGGCAGGAATATGGTACACTATATGGTACAGGGGCGAACGAAAGGTGTGCCGATCGAAGTAGCGTTGTAAAGTGGCATAAACAGAAGACAGGAAGCATGAACGGAACACCGGGAGGTTAGACGGCGTAAGGACCGGCTAGCTACTTTGTTCTTGTATTAGGAGGTGCAAAGAGTAAAACACGTCAACAGGAGCGACAGCATGAAATAAGATAAGAACAAACTGCGGCAGAAACCGTCTCGAGACGACTGCCGACGCTAATGCGATTGGCATTCAAGCAATGCTGCGACGCAGCATGCTAAGGAATTCAGGTTTGTTCACTATTTGTAGTGGTCATAATTAGACTTTCGTTGCTTCGGCTATATGCGACGTACTTTGTTATGGCACTTTGTTATCGCACTCGCTTGCTGAGATCGCGCACGACAATGGGGGCACGAAGACGACTGTATGATGTGTATGATGACGACGCAGCGATGACGATGGAGTGACGAAGAATAAGTCACGCTAACGAGAAAGGTGGTATAACGACGGCGGCCCGACGACCACGAGATGACGATCCTGAAATGATGAGGACGTCATAACCACGGCGGCATGGTGACGATGTTGCGCCAACGTATGCATGACAGCGACTATGACAACGGCGGCATAATCACTAGTGAATGACGGCAGCATGATTATGATAGGATGGCAGAGAAAGAATGGCGTCGATAGAACGACGAATGCGTTATGACTATGACGTCACGACGGCAGTCGGATGACGTATTGTGAGTGATGACGATGGTAAAATGACAGCGTGATGACGACGGCATGGGGACAATGGCACCACCAGGACTGTGTAACGACGACGGCATCCCGACGACTTTATAACAACGAATGCATGACGACTGTATGACGACGGCGACGTAATCATGACAGTGCCATGACAACGATGTCTCGACGAGTGTATGACGATAAGGGTATAGCGATCGACGTCTATATAACGAAGACTTTATGACGACGGTGGCGGGATGACACGGCGTGATGTGAGTCAGATGACGAAGAGGGAGTGACGATGATGGGACGACTACGACGGTATCACGATGACTATACGACAAAGAGTGCACGACTACCGTACGACGACGATGCGTAAAGACTACGACGTGACAAGAGTCAGATGAGAAATCTTGAATGACTACGATGCGACGACCACGTCAAGAACACTTCCAACAAGCACACACCACCTAGTGCCCCAGGTGTTAGACAACTTGGGTCATTGGTTCGACGTAGAAGATGTGACGATGACGGCATGACGAGAGTTAGATGACGAATCTTGAATGAGCACGGTGGAACGACCACGAGGGCTTCGCGACCGCGAGAACATACCTAGTTGCCCAAGCTGCTAGAACGTGTATCGCTCAGTCTGCATCTTTAAAAAAGCGGAAATACATGTTTCAAGTCATCTTTGATGAGGAGGGTATGGAGCAATGTATTGTGTTTTTTTCCTACACCGAGGGTTTATTGTCCACTCTATGCAAAGCTGTTGAGAAGTTTTGAGAGCACAACGCTTAAGCGCCCGTTGCTGCGGTGAGCGTCGGCGTCGGCGTAACCGAGCGAACGAGCACAGCGAAAGATGTTTTTCTTTCTTTTTTAATGTGAGTCCGACTATAAGCAGTGCAGTGCATAACTGCTTTTGATTCTGATTTAAAGTGAATCCGGCTTGGCCTCATTTATGTTACTGAGCGAATTATATATATTTATGACCTCTGCAGGCAAGTGGCGATGCTTCCATCCAAGTGAATGTTGTAAATTATCAGAAGAGTTCTTTCATTAGAATTGCCTACAAGAAACAGAAACAACGCTGATACAGATATCATTCACGTACGTGCATTTCACACGATGTTGATGAAATACTCTGCCGAAGGGGTCACTAAACTCTCCAGGTTTTTTTTTTTTTTCTGGTTAAAAAAAACACGCAAATCAATTTGAAGCGAGGGGAACACACAGCAACATATTCTTTTGCTATGCATCGGCAAACGATACCACAAGAAACAATTGTTAGTTGGCTACCTCCTTCTCTTTAATATGTGTAGCAAGCTTTGTCCTACACACACACACACACGCACACATTTATATATATATATATATATATATATATATATATATATATATATATATATATATATATATATATATATATATATATATATATATATATATATATATATGTGTGTGTGTGTGTGTGTGTGTGTGTGTGTGTGTGTGTGTAGTGTCTGTTCATGATGTTCACAGCAGAAAAAAATGAAGTGGCAAAATAAAGATGAGGCAGCCGCCGCTAGAACTTTTAATGCGTTTGTCCTACTATCGTCAGAATTTCCCGAAATAAAGCGTAAATATGAGTTTATCAATTAAATGCCATGCACGTCCGCGCCAACAATGAAACTGTAAGCTTTTAGCTACAATAAATCTTTAGGTTAAAGGGTAGAGGCAACTCAAAAGAAACCTCAAATGATGTAAGTAACATAACTCTGCCATGGCAATGACACTTCAGGGGAGGGGGGGGGGGGGGGGGCGAGGAGGCTGCGGCATTGTCGGGAAAGGCTCGCTCCCCCTTCCCCCGCCCCTCCGACACACTTCGGAGGGCGCTCGGGCAACGGAGCCCCCCGCCGTCGGGGTCTATGTATGGGGTTAGTGCTGGTAGTACGCACTGCATAGTTGTAATCTATTTTTCTTTTCAGCGACAACGATGAGCTGCCATTGGGAACGTACGAGCTCCGAGTCATTTTTCTTTATCTGCGAGTTCCCTTCTAATGATAAGGGTTATCTTAACCTAAATAAACGCAACACTTGGCTGTACGTTTAGACTAAAGATTAAGTATGGTTTTAACTGTACCCATAAATACTGTATGTTCTGCATGCTTCGCGCACCTTAGCAAGATAAATTACCGAGGGTCACAATTAATTACGAACTACTACTATGTCGACATCACGAGACAAAAGTGTTTTACCCGCTCATGTGTACACCGCCGCTTGAGTCGCGCATGTTGCGCATGCCGCATCGGTCACGCTTTATGTTGGGCCCCGACGTTCGTTATGCATTCCCCGACTCGTACAACGTTCCAAGCAGCCTTCCTCCGCGCATGCATTTTCGCGCCTTCAAGCACGTGTCCCGTGCGTCGACGCGGCGGCGCGTACCAAGCTACACAGTCCAGAGCCTGCGGTTGATGCAAAGCGACAATGGCCGTCGCCCCTTCTCCCGTTGAGAACAATGCGTTCACGCATACGCACTGGCGCGATGCCACTTTCGGTGCATTCGGAGCGGCAGAAACTGTATTCGCACGCGCGGGCACAGCACTAGCGGTATACCGGCGGTGTCTGACCCTGACCCGCTGATAGAGCGAGCACCTACAGTAGTGCACATTCGCCGACAGGTACGGTGGCGAAACGATCCTGCCGAGTGCATTGCGCCCACGGCGACGGACGTGGCTTGCGATTCAATCGACTCTACCGGCTAACGGGTATGGCACCGCGAACTCGCCCTTGGGATGCGGTCATTAGGAAAATGTAATAGTAATAAAGTGAGAAGAGATGGTGACATTTTTATATGCGGTTCAAGCATTCTGTCCGATGAACGTATCGGATTATTCAAAGAAATAAGTAAAACGAGGGTTGAATTTCGTGTTTCTTTTCTCTCTCCTTCTCAATTTTTTTTTTTTCTTCACTGCACCGTTTGACGATCGAAGTGAGTGGCGTCGTCTTTCCGCGTTTGCGTGCGCCGCTTCAGCGTTGCGGCACGGTAAAACGTGACTGGGAAACGCAATCGTACACGATTCTCTTCCCCCCAACTATTGGCGAACGAACGCTCGTCTGCGAGCTCTCTCTCTCTCGTTTGCCATGGGAAAGGGACGGCCAGTACACAGCGCGGGGAGACTCTGCAGACGTTCCGCGTGATCTCTAAGCCAGCTACTGTTTTCTAAGCGCTTGCGAAACCGACCGAATGGCAGCCCGCGGCATGCAACCGGAGCGGCAATAAGGATGCGTTTGTGTGTTCCCTGCACCGGTGACTTACTTTTTCTCCCTTGTGAATCTAAATGAAGGTTCGTCGACTCAATTGCCTTACACGGATTTGCCGGTGTTTTCAACGCTCGGCTATATGCAGTGCGAGAAAAATCAACTTGCTCGCGCCTTCACCGCTTTTGTGGGTGTCGCGCGCTCAGTGATATGCTGTCCGTGTATATTCAACCTGACCATCGTAACTGCAGGATGCCATGCTCCCCCCGTAGCCAACACATTGGAGAAGATGCCTTGAAGAAGGAAAGTCCACTTGCCGAAACGTTGGCTCCTGCTTTCACCTTGTTCTCGTTTCGCTCATCGTCTTGAATTTCCATCTCCCGCCTTCCCCGTATACTCCCCTTTGTAACATTTGTCTTGCAACACCGTTGTCCAGCGACCCGCAGGCTGCTCTCCATTTTTCCTGTTGTATACGGCCGACATCCAACCTCTGCCCTCGACGTTTCTTTCTTTTCTCGTCTTGTCAACACTTAACCATCCATTTGCTACCCGTTAGTGTCTCGTCTTGCCCAATTTTGCAACCGTGCTCGCATAAGCACAGAAGCGAGCCAAGAAGACCACAAGAGTCGTTATGATGCCACTCAACGTGTCGTTTTCTACCGACGACAATGTGCTGCTTCGGACATTTGTGCGAGATATCTGGTCTACGTGAAAAGCTTCAATCTCGGTACATCTGGCCCTACAAACTCATAAAAAAGGCCTCTCCAGTCAACTACCCCGTTACACCCGTTGATACACCGACTGACCCACGCTGCCACAGAAATCGCGCATGTTTCCCGCCTCAAGCCATTCCATCGGCGCTCTACGCTAGCTTAACTTGCGGCCAGGTTGGTCGCTTCCGTCCACGGGGCAATTAGTGCGACCATTAATAGTATGGACGTCATCGTCTTCATCTCTACATATCTCTACATAACCATCACCATCGCTTCTCATCTTCTTCTTGGGCGCGCTAGTTCGTGCTTTTGGAATAAAAGCGTCTGTTAAAGCGTTGCTTCACGATATATATATATATATTATGGTAAAGAAGTCCGACACGGTTGTGGACGACACGAAGGACGCGGACAAGAAGACTCAACAGCGTAGGCTTAGCCAGTCAAAACCAGGAACAGCGTCTAGCCCGAGCCCCACTTCAGTAGCGCTGGCGATCCGGCTGCGGAGCTCGGCACGGCGCACTTCTTCTTCCTTACAACTTCCCCCCTCGCTGAAGACGGAGCCGCACAGGAGGCCTAAGGCGTCGTGAGGACGAAGGGCTCGTGATACGGCTTGAGCCGATCTACGTGCACAATTTCCCGGCCTCGGCGGCGCAGGTCCGTAGGGGGCGTCAGAGGTTCGATAACGTAGTTCACCGGAGAAGTTTGGCGTAGAACCCGGTAAGGTCCATGATATCGGGATACAAACTTGGAGGAGACACCTTGTGTCGAAGTAGGAGGCACCCACAACCAAACAAGAGCGTCAGGCGAAAACTGGTGGTGGGGGCGCCCGTCGTCATGACGAAATTTCTGTAGCGCTTGTTCTTGCGTTGTAAGGGCGCGAGCTAGTTTCCGACATTCTTCTGCATACCGGGCGGCTTCGGAAGCCGGTGTACCCTCTGATAAGTCGGGACGGTAAGGCAGAATAGTGTCAATGGGAAATGATGGTTCGCGGCCATATAGAAGAAAGAAGGGGGAAAAGCCCGTCGTTGACTGGGGTGCCGTGTTGTAGGCGTACGTGACATAGGGAAGGATGAGGTCCCAGTTGGTGTGGTTGGAGGCGACATACATCGAAAGCATGTCGCCAAGAGTTCGGTTAAAGCGCTCTGTCAATCCGTTTGTTTGCGGGTGATATGCGGTGGTACAGTGATGAATGACGCGGCATTCAGCGAGAAGTTCTTGAATCACGTCGGCGAGAAAGACGCGACCTCGGTCGCTCAGGAGTTCGCGGGGAGCGCCGTGACGTAGAACGAAGCGGTGAAGCAGGAAGGAAGCGACGTCACGAGCCGTCGCGGCTGGTAGAGCGGCCGTTTCTGCATACCTCGTGAGGTGGTCTACAGCTACAATGACCCAGCGATTACCAGCAGCTGTGTATGGCAGAGGTCCGTATAAGTCTATCCCAACCCGGTCAAAGGGCCGCGAAGGGCATGGCAGAGGTTGCATTGGTCCAGAAGGGCGGCAAGGATCAGACTTGCGGCGTTGACATTCTGTGCAAGAGCGAATATACTTTTGCACAAATGTGTACGTACCACGCCAATAAAACCTGTGGCGTAGTCTGGTGTAGGTCTTGAAGAGACCAGCGTGTGCGCACTGAGGGTCGGCGTGGAAAGCGGCGCATACATCAGTGCGGAGCTGCCGAGGTATTACAAGCAGCCATTTGCGGCCGTCGGAACCGTAGTTACGGCGATAGACAATTCCGTCGCGGATGGCGAAGTGCGAAGCTTGTCGGCGCAACGTTCGGGATGGTGGGCGTGCAGGTGAATTAGAGATGGAATCTATCAAAGATGAAATCCAGGAGTCCTTGCGCTGCTCCAAAGCCATGTCGACAGAAGCGAATGGGAGAAGTGGGTCGTCTAGCACAGACACACTGACAATGTCGGCGTGGACAGGCGAGCGCGAAAGAGCATCGGCATCGGCGTGCTTCTTGCCTGAGCGGTAGACAACCCGGATATCGTACTCTTGGAGCCTCAGTGCCCACCGGGCTAGGCGGCCGCAGGGATCCTTGAGAGACGACAACCAGCAAAGTGCGTGGTGATCGGTAACGACATCGAAGAACCGGCCGTACAGGTATGGGCGAAATTTTGTGATGGCCCAGATGATCGCGAGACATTCTTTTTCCGTGACGGAACAGTTCGCTTCAGCTTTCGTCAGAGTACGGCTTGCGTAAGCAACAACATATTCTTGGCAGCCGGGCTTGCGCTGCGCGAGCACAGCGCCAAGACAAACACCGCTAGCATCCGTATGGATTTCCGTGGGAGCAGTTGGATCGAAATGGCGCAGTATCGGTGGTGTTGTGAGCAGGCGACGTAGCGTCGCGAAGGCATCATCGCAAGTCGGGGACCACGCAGACAGATTGGGGTCTCCCCGAAGAAGCTCTGTCAGAGGTGCCATAATCGAAGCGAAATTGCGAATAAAGCGGCGGAAGTACGAGCAGAGGCCAATGAAACTGCGCAAGTCTTTTAGAGACGTTGGCTTCGGGAATTCTTTAACAGCACGGAGCTTAGCGGCATCAGGGAGAACGCCGTCCTTCGACACGACATGTCCAAGAATTGTCAGCTTGCGTGCCCCAAAGTGACATTTTGTCAGATTTAGTTGGAGGCCAGCGTCACTGAGGCAGCGTAAAACCTGCTCCAAGCGATGAAGGTGAGTAGGAAAATCTGGTGCGAACACTACTACATCATCCAAATAACACAAGCACGTGTTACATTTGAGACCTCGAAGAATAGTGTCCATCATCCGCTCAAAAGTCGCGGGCGCGTTGCAAAGTCCGAATGGCATCACACGAAATTCGTATAAGCCATCTGGTGTGATGAAAGCAGTTTTAGGCTTATCTTCTGCAGCCATAGGCACCTGCCAATAACCAGAGCGTAGATCGAGGGAGGAAAAGAACTCTGCACCTTGTAAGCTGTCGAGGGCGTCGTCGATCCGCGGCAATGGATAAACATCCTTTCTGGTTATTTTGTTTAGGCGACGGTAATTCACGCAAAAGCGGATCGAGCCATCCTTCTTTTTAACTAAAACAACTGGCGATGCCCATGGGCTGTCGGACGGTTCAATGACACCACGCTTTAGCATGTCACCTACTTGCTCATCAATGACGCGTCGTTCTGTCGACGAGACGCGGTAGGGTCGCTGCCGTAGCGGTGGGTGAGAACCGGTGTCAATACGGTGACATACAGTCGTCGTTCGGCCCAGAGAAGTGCTATGGCTGTCAAAAGCAGGGCGAAATTTCTCGAGGAGACGGAGAAGGTGATGGCGTTGCGTGGGGCTTAAGGCGTTGTCGATGACGTGGCTGAAAACGTCTTCAGGCGATGTGGCAGGAACGGGACTACAGTAGAGGGTGTTGACCTCTGACGATCCAACAGAAAGTTCCGACGTGGTAATGGTGTCGTAAGGCTCCACAGAGCCGAGAGATTCGCCGCGAAGCAACGCAATCGGGAATGGGAAGTGGTTGTGTATAGGAAGGTGAGTAGCACCAGCTTGAAGGCTAAGCAACGCAGTTGGGAGTGGTGAGAGGTGGCGGTGAACAAAAGCAGTGGAAGGCGTGAAGAGTACGGTAGAGTTGGAGGCAACGGAACAGGATACAGGTGCCAGAACGGATGCATGCGGAGGTATATGGATGTCGTCAGTGAGGGACAACTTGGTGCCGGAAAGCGAAACGTCATCAGATATGGCATTGCCAAGCGAAGAGAAGGCGACTTCTGCACGGGAGCAATCAATAATAGCTTGGTGACGGGAGAGAAAATCCCAACCTAAAATAATATCGTGGGAACAGTGGGGAAGAACGACGAACTCGACTGTGTAGAGCACTCCTTGAATTTCAAGTCTGGCGGTGCACGCAGCCACCGGCTGGACGTGCTGTGCTGTGGCCGTGCGGAGTAAAGGACCGAAGAAAGGCGTCATGACTTTTCGTAATGAGCGGCATAGTTTTTCGGCAATTACAGATATGGCGGCACCTGTGTCAATGAGGGCAAGCACAGAGACTCCTTCAAAAGCGACATCAATAACGTTCGGCGGCGAAAGAAGAGGGCTTGAGCGTTGTGACGATGACGCAGTTCTTGCCTCTGGAACTGCGCCACTTAGTTTTCCGTGTCAGCGGTAGAGGGACGTCGACGCATCGGGGAGAGCGAGCGACGACGAGGAGAAGGAGAACGGCGGTCGGAAACTGGGCGAAGGCTTGGGCGGGGAAGGGGTAAATCGCGGTCTGGAGCGTAAGACGACGGATGGTCGTACGCGGCTGTGCGTGGGTCGTCACGTGGATGAAGTGGACGGCGGCGGCACAGGCGTGCGACGTGTCCGGGAATACCGCACGAATAGCAGATGGGCCGATTGTCCGGTGTGCGCCAGGGATTAATTACTCGATGGGCTGGAGGTCGTGGTGGCGGGGGGGTAAAAACAGGGCTAGGCATCGGAGGCGAAGCCCGGAAGGTCGGTGGTCGTGGTCGTGCGACGGCGTCGGCGTAAGTCAATGGGGCGGTGAGTTGAGGCGCCCGTTCCAGAGGAAGGACCTCGGACACTTGTTCTTCTATAACGTGTCGTAGGGTCGGACTAAGAGACGAACTGGACTCCGGTGGGTTGGAGATCAGGGAGAGCTGGCGAGCAACTTCTTCCCGGACGAAAGCCTTGATTTGCGAGAGGAGGGTGGCATCTGGAAAAGGAGAGGTCAAGCCGGACAACGATTCCTGATGGGGAACAGGACGGCGAGTGAGGAGGCGTTGACGGCGGAGCTCGTCATAGCTTTGGCAGAGTTCAATAACTTGGGCAACAGTAGAGGGGCTCTTGGAAATGAGCATCTGAAACGCGTCCTCGTCGATACCCTTCATGATATGCTTGATTTTATTGCCCTCAGTCATGGATGCATCGACGCGTTTACAGAGATCGATGACATCTTCGATGTAGCTGGTAAAGTTCTCACCAGGCTGCTGAGAGCGCGACTGCAGACGCTGCTCGGCACGAAGCTTTTGTACAGCAGGGCGGCCGAAGACCTCGCTGAACTTTGTCTTGAACACCGTCCAGCTTGGGACTTCGCTCTCGTGGTTCCGAAACCACAAGGGGGCAATTCCGGTGAGGTAGAAAGGGACGGTGGTCAATTTCGTGATGTCATCCCATTTGTTGTTCCGACTGACGCGTTCGTATGAGGAGAGCCAGTCATCAACGTCGTGGTCGTCAGTGCCGCTAAAGATAGGAGGGTCCCGCTGGCGGAATGTGCCGGGGCAGACGGTAGACTGGGGAGCAGGTGGTGGGAAGCTCGTGGCGCTTTCGGTGGTCATGATGGCAGGGAGAGTCCGGCTGCGCAATTCCAGGATTGCAGGAGACCCAGCAAACCTCCACCAATTATGGTAAAGAAGTCCGACACGGTTGTGGACGACACGAAGGACGCGGACAAGAAGACTCAACAGCGTAGGCTTAGCCAGTCAAAACCAGGAACAGCGTCTAGCCCGAGCCCCACTTCAGTAGCGCTGGCGATCCGGCTGCGGAGCTCGGCACGGCGCACTTCTTCTTCCTTACAATATATATATATATATATATATATATATATATATATATATATATATATATATATATATATATATATATATATATACTGACAAATATAAGGAGTGCGGTGTATTTAAGGGCTGGACGAGTACACTCACAACTCCCTGTCAAGTGGCGTGCATGCCTGTGCAATATGGAAACTTTATCATTTAGTATGGCACTTGTTCTCCGTAACGCTTTGCAAACTGCGTGGGTAATCGCGCATGGCAGTTTAAACAGCCATATAGACGGATGTTAAGGCCTCAACTCCAGAAAGGAGCAGGAAATGTATGTATGTGTGTGTATGTATGTATGTATGTATGTATGTATGTATGTATGTACGTGTGTATGTATGTAAGGATGTATGTATGTATGTATGTATGTATGTATGTATGTATGTATGTATGTATGTATGTATGTATGTATGTGTGTGTGTATGTATGTATGTATGTATGTATGTATGTATGTATGTATGTATGTATGTATGTATGCATGCATGTTCGAGGTCAACGTACAAAACTGAAGCGTTTTTGCCAAGCACGAATACAGGAAGCCCCAGCGCGACTTTCGGCAATAAATCAAATGCAACTATCGACGTGCTGTGAATTGCTTCATGCCAGAAGAGCAAAATTAAAGCAACAATTGCAAGCACAAGCTGTTTCTACCTCTTCGGCCAAACCAGTAGGAAACAGACGCGTTATATTTACTTATTTCAATCACGTGAATACATTGACGCTCGAACGCATTGTAGGAAAATCAGCTAGTCTTTGTCGAATCAGTCAAACAAGACAACGAACATCTGACCCGTGTATCTGCAACCACTAGGAGCTAACAGACAATGGAACCAGGAAAAGAGAAGAAAAAAAATTCGCAGTTCCGCCCAAAAGGCAAAGCACCGATTGTGAAAGCAAATTAGTAGATACCTGTACGAAGTAAGGATAGTAGTTTTATCGGCCGTATAAACTTGTAAGCATTCACTTACTAACTAAATTAACAATGATAGAATGTGCAAGCGTGACTCAATGAGGACATAGAAAGAAACACACACACAGAGACAGCTTTGTCATTGCGTGTCTTTTTCTTTCTACGTCCTTGTTCAGTCGCGCTTACCCATTATATCATGGATTCAAACCAACTAGCTCGTCAACGTATTTTAACTAAATGAACCAGCACGGTGTCACGAGCGCACAGGTAAACATGAACACACATCGCTCGATGACGGCGGAAACTGTGAAAACAGAAATCGCGGCAGCAGCCGCGAGCCAATTGACCTCCGTGCATCTGTCGCTTCAACGCGAACGAAACGTCGAAAGCACAGCACATACGAAGCTACCGGTACTACGCGCACTCTGCAAACATCGCAGATCGTTTTGAAGATGAGGCCCGCGCAGGTGCGCACTTTGGTGATAGTGATCTAAAGAAAGGAAGGACGCTTGGTTCTGCAACCCGTGAGTCACGTCGCAGGTCGCTTTTAAGACACACGAACGCCGGCAACGCGTCCCTACGGGGTCCGCCAAAGGCGTCTATTACAGCATCCGCGATTCGCGTGGCCAGCGCCGTAGTGGACGCCACAACACTCTATATACGGAGCGGAGCACGAGGAGAACATCGAGACGCCCACCCTGGCAGCCGCCGGAGAAGAGAGAGAATAACTTTATTGAATTGGGGAAAGGGGGATAGGAGATTAAGAGCTTGATGGGTGGCGCCCCAAGTCCAGGGCTCCACTGGCTTCTGCCGCTAGCCGAACGTGACCAATGAGAGCCTTCTGCACCTTCGGGTCTGAGCTGGCGAGTTGTGCCTTCCATTGCTCCAGTGTGTTTGGTTAGATTATACCTAACTAAGTAGGCGTATAAACTCGGCGGTCTATTTTGGCATCCCCATGAGATGTGGTACAAAGATGGTGGCGAGTCGTTACACCACGGACAGGCACGCCCATACATCGTTGGCAAAATTTTGCTCAATCTTAATAAATTTGGGTAGACCCCCGTTTGAATCCTGCGGAGATATATTGCGTCTTCCCCTTGCAAAGATGTGTGGGGGGCGCCGTATCTTTGCCGCATGCCGTGCTGGTGAGCAAGAATATCGCGTGGTGCCATACGTGCCGGATCGTGAGCCTCCTCCTCGCGGTGGCTTTCCTGTGAAGTGGTGGGTTGTGAATGGGAGGGCAATAGAACGCCCCTTCTACCTCGCCTGACCCCCATTGCCTCGCGCGCCATAGGAGAGGGCACGCATCCCGGCCGCGTTCTGCGTTCGCGCACTCCAGATTGAACCGCGTTCGCCTGCGCACCCTCACACGCTTTCACTCAAACGGAACCTCACGGCGACGGCGACGCCGACAGCAGAAATGCGCTTGGAGTGTCCATATAATTGTTATCGCAATAATAACTGTTCTCTTTCATTTAAATGTAGGAATTACAAGGAAAAGGTAAATGAGCAAGTGCACTATATATCAGACAAGTTACAGCACAGTGGGGAGCCGAAGCCACATCTTTCATATTGCGCACGCAATGATCTGTCATTGAGCTGCCGCGACGGCCGTCACCCCGTCCGCTTTCGTTGATATATTTGCTAGATCTACCTATGAGAATGCTAGCGAGCGCCACTCAAGGTAATCGTGGTGGATGCTGAATATACTTTCAGCCGCAGGCGTCACGTAGTACGTCAAATTAGAAGCACGCAAATGACTACTATACCCTCGTACGCCACTGTCATCACGTCAGGGCTGCCCAAGTCGAAACCCTCACAGTTCAACGAGCGAAAAGAATAAAGGAAATCGAAGAGCTTCGTTCTTGCTGGTTAAAACTACATGAAACCAACAGGCAATGAATTCAAAGAAAACGTGCCCAATTAGCACATGGACACAATGGAAGAATAGGTCACGAACACAGCGCAAATTTTTCACAAACATGCTTTTTACGTGTGTGTGTGTGTGTACTAAGTGACGTTGGCCCAAATGTATAATACGAGCCTAAATGAAGGCTCCTATATAATGAAGCCTCTACGAGCATTTTCGTTAACAACTACAGCTTCTCCTTGTGCTACGCTTCTGCGAATAGGTCTCTCTCTCTCTCCCTCTCTCTAGTGAAAGCATTTGTGTGTGAAAGCTCCGCGCGAACCCTCGTCACATTTTGCTCTGAGTTCAAGGTGGGAGATCCGCTGAAAAGTCTGTTGTGGCTCGTGACACAGCAGGGCACAGTGGTTATCGGGTCAGGGTCGTGTAACACCCAACGCGAAATAACGGTAACCCTTCGAGGGGCGGTGCGCTCGCTCGACTAAAAGCGTTGCATCGTACCCAGCGGTTGCTCCAGAATTTAAGGCTGATCAGTATGTTGGAAAATGAAGTCACGACAGTCACCTGTTGTTGACCATGTTGGACCATAGTTAAGCAATAAAACTGAAGATATTCCCAGCCACGGGCGCTCTGTATTGGGAATATACTGGGAATACATACTGAGTCCAAGGCTGACGTTTCGGTTTGGCATCCGTGGCAGTGCAATGCAGTTTTATTTTAGCATAGTAAGCACCTTCATACTCGTGCTAAAACCATAAAACCAATTCGACTCACCTCATTTTATCAATGGGGGCTTTCAAACAGGCGACATCGCGGATCGCCCACTGTCTTAATAGTTGACCAATAGAGGCCAAGTATTTCCTCGTTGTTATTGCGTGTAGCCTGGTTACAGTAATTCATCATTTATACTAGAGAAACTAGCTAGTGCAGATATTCAGCTTCAACAGGAGGTTCAAACACTCGAGGGGTAATGTGAATGATGTGGTTAGGAAACGGGGGAGTGCATCGTGAAAGAGATATTGCATTCGCTTGAAGTGTGTTGTGAGGCATAGCAGCAAATACACGTATACTTTTCTGCCAGTGTTGCGTATTTTGTTGACGATCGCCGATAGTTTCACGTTATCTATTTTGTGCCATACAACTATGTCCTATAGCCGACGCCCAGACCTGTGCACGTCTGGGGCCCTATAACGTAAAACTATTCCAATGTGTTTTTATTCTAATCGCCTGATGTCAAACTTGCGTAACCGCCGACGCAAGCATCGGGCGATGACCCGCAGTGTTGCCTCAACAGCCCAATCTAACGTCCTCTTAGTTTATAGGAGGTCACTTTTCTTTGCTTTCAAAACGAATAACATTGCCTAGATTGAGCTGTTTTTCGTCTGTTTTTCGTTTTTAATTGGCTGCCAGGAGGCGAGGAGCTCGCTCAAGTGGAGAGAATTTCGATGGGGCCGAGTCAGCGCACTGAAAATAGATAATCGGATGAAGAGGGTGGTGCTGGCGTCTACGATTGGTCCGCTTTCTTCGCTTGCGGTGGCTGGTCGAAAATCGCGGCGGCATGCAACGGAAGGTTAAGAATGCCGCTAAAACGAACCCTCAGCAAGGAAGAGTTGGCAGATCGAGGTCGTAAACATGCCGAAAGTACTCGAAAACGTTACACGTCAACGCAGAAAGCTTTATTATACGCAAATAAACCCATGCTCTCCGGCAGGTGCGAGTAGGCAGTGCCTGAGCGATCGGCGGCTGCCATATCTTATTCCCCTCGGAACGGGGCAGCCTGCAGCTATTCAGAAAAAAAATTCAGTTTTGTTCGGCATATTAATGCATCTTTAACGCGTACACGTCATTTTTACGCGGTGAGCTTTTGTGGTTTTGTGACGTCGCGTTACAGGCAGGTGAAGTGCGAGCAGCCTGAAAACTTTTGACCAATGGCCGAGGGCTAATGGCGAAAAGTGGTCGAATCAGAAAGAACTGTTTTTCATTTGTTCAATCAAATGATGCATAATCAGTGTGTGCACGTCATATCAGATGGGGAGCTATCGCGGTTTTCGTGACGTCGTATGACAGACAGGCTAAGTGGGGTTGTCCAAAAAAGTTTTGGACCGATCGCAGAGGGCTGATTGCAGGATTGGAATAGAAAAGTTTGGAATAGCTTTACGTCATAACGCCCCAAATTTGGCGACAGCTCGTGACGGGACCACCTATTGTTCAAAGCAGTTCGCGTGCAAGAGCGAATATTCTTGAAGCTCCCAGTCAGGATTTGGTAATGCGTGCCGTATGCTCTCCAAACCATTTTCATTCTTCTGTAAACTTACTTATAATCAGGGTCCTCTGTGAGCGATTGACCTAGATAGAGGTACTCATGCACATACTCTACAGGCTTACTGGCGATCATGAATTCTTGTTTCGTTGCCAGGTTATTAAGCCTTACCTTTATCTTCTGCATGTTTATCTTCAACCCTACCCTTGCGCTCCCTCGGTTAAGACTCTCAATCATTTGTTGCAATTCATCCGCAGTGCTGCTGATCAGTACAATGACATCTGCAAACCAAAGTTTAGTGAGATAATCGCCGTTGATCCTCACTCCCAAGCCTTCCCAGTCTAATAGCTTGAATGCGTCTTCTAAGCATGCAGTGAACAATATTGGAGAGATTGTGTCTCCTTTGCTGACCCTTTCTTGATAGGTATTCCTCCACTTTTCTTGAGGAGAATTAAGGCATCTGTGGAGTCTCTGCAGATATTTCCGAAGATATTCGCGTATGACTCCTGTACCCCTTGATTATGCAATGTCTCTGTGACTACTGGTATCTGTACTGAATCAAATCTCCTTTCATAATCTGTCAAAGCCACATAGAGAGGTTGATTGCGCTCACCCAGATTTCTCAATTATCTGAGTGATGACATGGACGCGATCCATTGTAGAGTATCCCTTCGTGGAGCCAATCTGTTCTTATCTTTATTTCGGAGTCGCTCCTCAGGACCTAAATAAAGTTCATTGCCTGCCTGCCTACTGTAAGCTAACATGTGACCCAGGTAGGAATGGATTTGTTTACACAGATTTGATAGAAAATATAAACCTTCCAAGGAGAACAACAAAAATGATAAAAGAAAACGTTGTTCATATAAAAAGATCGTTGTGCACGCGATTAAGTACGGTGCACAAAAATCAGTGATATATTGAGTGCAACAAAAACTTCAACCTTGGTTGATTGAGTCAAGTGTTCTCTGATTCTATTGGAAATTATTTTGGTGAATATTTTATACAATTCTGTAAGCAAGCTAATGTGCCTATAATTTTTCAATTCTTTACCGTGTCCCTTCTCACGAATAATAATAATGTTGTCATTCTTTTAGCTCTCTGTTACACTGGAATACCTGAGACACTGCGTATAATAATGATGTAATAATATTTCCTCTTGATTTCTGAAGTGAAGGCGCTAAAAAGACGGAGGACAAAGAAGAAACACACACACACAGGGCGCCCTGTGTGTGTGTGTTTCTTCTTTGTCCTCCGTCTTTTTAGCGCCTTCACTTCAGAAATCATGCTTAACCAACACGCCCAACTATCCATCCTAACAACTTAATATTTCCTCGATCTTCCATGAGATAAACTGTTATTCCATCTTCCTCTGCTGCTTTTCCCCGAGACATGTCTTACTAGGCCCTTCTAATTTCATTGCTAGTTATAGAAGGAGCGTCTGTATGCTCTTCATCACTACTTCCAATGAAGGTTGCGTAGCTACTCTGGGTATTGTAAAGCTAAGTATAGAATTCTGCTATTTTTTTCTACATGATCTAAATTGCTCATGACAATACCCTGCTTACCTTTCAGCGCATATATCTTGCCTTGCCCTATGCCAAGTTTTCTTCTCACTGATTTCATGCTGTGGCCATTTTTTACTGCTTCCATTATGTATGAGACGTTATAATATTGCATATCGATTAATTTCTTCTTTTTGTTTATCAGCTTTGGAAGTTCAGCGAATTCTGCCTGATCTTTTGACTTAGACACCCTCATACTGCGTCGTTTTTTTATTAGGCCCTTTGTTGCTTGGGAAAGCTTACCTACTAGCCGGTATTCGAGTAGGGCCTGCATGGACAACGGCTGATCGACCAATCGTCGCAATGCAATGGGTAGTGTTTATCTTTCCGACAGAAATCGACCACAGTGACACAATAAATGTTCGATGTTCACTTTGCTGCCACAGACTTCGCACGCAGCACTGTCGGTCATGCCAATAAATTTTCTGTAAGCCTTCGTAGCCGGGCTGATGATGATGATGATGATGATGATGATGATGATGATGATGAACCGTCCGTAAAGGCTACTCTCAACTACAGCCGGTACAGAAGCGACGCCTCACGTCGATGAAGCCAGCGTGGAGGTCGGAGCTGGAGCGAAGGGTTCAGTTCATGTGACCTGGTGCGTCTTATGTGCGGAGTGTTACACTCTATTAAAGAGAGCTTGCGGGCCAGGTGACGAAGCTGCCTCCCGCATCGCTCGCCGACCCGCAAGGCCGTGAAGGCCCTTTTGTCTTTCTCGAGGGCGAATGGCCTGTGTGAACGCCTTTGACTTGGTGCGGCCCTCCGCGTGCGTGCGCGTGCTCACCGCGTATTTCCTCCCCCACCCTCTTCTCTTTATATCTCATCTTTATATTCCCCCGTTGCCGTCCCCAAGTGTAGGGTAGCCAACCACGCGCACATCTGTTTAACTTCCCTGCCTTCTCACTTTCTTTCTTCGTCTTCCTCCTTACCTACTTTTTGACTTGATGCCTTACCTCCCACTTCAAGTGCTGCTTTGAAATCAGCCTAGTTGCGGTTTCATTGATTACATCTATGTTATCTTCATCTTTATGTTTTAAAGCTCATATTTGATTGCGAGCACCAGCCGGAATTTGTATGTTTTTACCCTTACTGCGTCTGGATTGGCCTGTTTCTTCTTGACCAGTTTTGCTCTTGCTATCTTCAAATTGTAAACACACATAACAATAAATCGAGGCTTGTACCCAGTGATAGCTCAACGAACAAACTCACTCTTACATCATGCAGGGTTAGCAAAAGGTATATTGCGAAGTGTATATCGCGAAAGAATGGTCACCATTAGCATTCCGGTGATGGCTTGCGATGGGTTATAACCAAGCTGATTCAGCACCCGAACTAAACGAAAGATGCTATAGATCCTATAGATCATGTAGAGCTTCCTGGTCGCCCTCAGGTGACCGCCAGGTCGCCGCGTCACGTACGCCAGCAGCAGGAGAGCAGCGAGAAGGACACCGCGCTTTCCACAGTGGGTTGGCGTACCTCGGTTGGAGTCGTGATGCTCAGTCCCTGGAACCCGAGAGCTTCCTCCAGCATCCAATAGAGTGTCACGACGTCCTTCCTTCCGCGTGTCGGCTGATTCGCCGGTCGGTCGGTCGGTCGGTCGGTCGGTCGGTCGGTCGGTCGGTCGGTCGGTTGGTCGTTTGTATCTGATTGAAATGAAGCAGCCGACTCTAAAAAATCTGGAATGAATCGAACGGTACGATGGCTCAGATTAATAAAAAAAAAGAAATCTGGAGAAAATAAGTTGGAAGGAGGTTGGAAAAATAAATGTAAGAAAATATTTCAGATAAGTTGTATAGCTATAAATATTACACTAAAGAAAAGCATGAGATTATGAAAAGAAAGTCACAGACCTGCGCGGTGCAAGCAGCACAGCTATACAGCGTAAGCTGGGCGAGCGGCTCCATAGGAGCTTCATTTTCGGCAGCACGCACTACAGGGTCTCCTCAGCGAAGTCCTTCCGCATCGATTTCACGAGAACGAACTAAACTGTGTGCCCGGCGTCGATGCAGAGCTGCAGTTTGTGATGCCCTCTGCACAGTGGTCTGCTGACCCCGTCGTTGCGTAGTTGCCGCCGCGCGCACAGCTCCGCGATTCACTTCTACAGCAGCGGTTCGTACCTTGCGAGGAGGCGCCATTACGTTTACCGAAGAGTGAACACTTGTATCCAGACTACGCAGCGCGCATGTCACATCCCTTGATACGTGTCACGGTATACGATGCTAGTGGAAACTGGAGGGTCCAAAGCACTCAGTCCGCAGGAACAGTAACAAGAACGGACTGTTTAATACTGGGCGCTAGCCACGTCTTCTTGTTCGCTATGTTTCTTCTAAATGGCGATATGTCTTCTTTTCGCCAACGTCCTTGCCGCCCTACAGACGCGCCATTTTCCTCCCTTTCAAAGGATGCATCGTCACTGCGTGAATTTCTGGCAATTTTTTTTGCATTCCGCCTGATTACATAATTAGTGCTAATTAATCGACTTTTCAAATATTGTAAGTAGATGAAGAGTGTCAATGAGAAAATTGTAGTGCAACATGAAAAACTCCCGATACAGCTTTCGGTTGGCCAATACGTGCTAGATAAAGGTGATTTTCCGAGCCTGGAAGAAGCCCGTGCATACGCTCATAATTGTCGAGGCACTTTGCGTGTATTCGCGGGCTTCTTCCGCGCTCGGAAAAACCCTTTTATGTAGCACGTGCTGAGCAACAGAAATCTGTAGCGTGAGATTTTCATGTTGCTCTACAATTTCCTCATTGACAATTTTCATCTAATTATGATATTTGAGAAATTGATCAATTATCTAATGTTCATTATGTGGTTAGGCGGAATGCAAAAATAAAAGATTATCTCCTAGCGACGGCAACCAACATTAGCTTGGTTCTATCCAACGTGGCATTTGCATATCTTTAAATCTTGGTGCATGATAGTTGAGGCACCCTGTATAAGAAATGTTCCGGGGAGTAATTTTCATTGCAGAAATAACATATGGGTGCTAAAGCAAGACCTGACTTGTGAGAGAGACAGAGACAAAAGGGGAGTAAAGACAGGGAGGTTAGCCAGTGTAAGTACCGGCTAGCTACCCTGTGCTGGAAAAAGGGGTACGTAGTCTCGCGAGCGAGGCTCGAAACCTTGGAGTGGCGCAGCATCTATTGCTCCATAGAAACTCAGAAAGTCGAACGGCAATGAGTATTTGGCAAAGCTTGTGGCAAATTTTCTTCATCGCACCGCGATGGCGGATGCAGACGTTCATGAAACAAATATCACAGGACCATTATGGGATATCCCTGAGAGTACACCAACAGATTAGTTTAGGGCTTAGCATTTGTGGCCTGGAACTAACGCTAAACGAATAAATTTAGTCTTGGAACGAAAAAATAGAACGCTTCTAGGGCGTTTGATATGTTAAGTGTGGTTAGCGAAGAACAGACAGAGAATTCGTTGAAATTGCGGCAGGCGACAAATGCAAACGTAACTTAAGCAAAGCAAAAACGACTGCTAGTATAATCCAGCAATTTTAGCGCCATGCTCTTTTCTTATGCTTCGACTTGTCGTTTTTGAAACAGCGTGTAAGCTTGTGATTTCCGGTTATTCTTGTTCTTTCGCGAAACAGTTCGCTCGGGCCACAGCACGATGTAAATCGTGATTTTTTTTTTCTCATCGGTGTAATACACGGCAGAAGTCGGCTCTCATTGTCTTCTATTTCTACCTTCCACCGACTTGCATCGAGCCCAGCATTCACGCGCTTCGCACTTGGCGGCGACGGACTCATCGGCTGTGGAAGTTTTACGCAGATTTACACACATGTTCGAAAGCTCCAGGTAACCCCAAATAATCTGGCCTCTCGCTTTACGTCACAAGGAAGCCTAACTGTTCCTTTGGCAGGTGAATTCACGACAGCGCGCCCGGATAGCCGACAACCATAGCAGTGAACTGTAGCTCCCGACTAGCGTCTGCTAGCCCTTGAGCTTCCACAACTCCATGCTAGATTAGTGAGACTGCAGGTGCCAGTAACGAGAAACTCCGTCCATACGAGTTACGGCTGTCAAAAACCAGTGATTGGTTAAAATCCGTGAAACATATCCTGAACAACTTTTAGACGAATCATTCAAATTCTAAACTAATATTTAGCGCATTGCATTTTGAACGAATATTTTAAACTGCAGGACACGGTTTGCATTTTTTATCGTGAAGTTAAAATTAAACGCTTTATTTTTTTTTCTTGGCCGTGGACCCTGTAAAGCTCGTGTTTTAGCTTCGAACTTATTACCCAAGAGAGTCCAACATTAGGGGAAGGGGAAAGAGGATGAGAAGGAGGATAGTCAATGGGAGAGTCTCGTAGAGGCACGTACGCGTGCAGAGTTACAGCCAGGCCGGGCAAGCCATTTATATTATTTAATAAGTGCAGTAGCCCTTCGGTAGGCTCGCGAAGATGGACATAAATAATTGTATTGTGCTTAGTCCAACCAACTAGGGGCTCCGTTCATCGCTTGCTAAATGGCCATGAATATTTCTTGCCAGGGTGATTTTTCATGCTTTTTTTGCTGTGAACTGAACATTTCAGAATGATTGGAGTCTATACTCATGGTGTCAGAGATCACGCATTGCCTTTACAATACGCATTATATACTGCATATACGTCTACAATGTGGTGTCAAGTTCTAAGTACAGTCGAACGCCTCTATAACGAAGTGTTTCAGGACTCCAAAATCATACGTTACATAGGTCACTTCTTTCTAGAGACGTCCGTCATTCTTTCGGTATAAGCATTTCTAAAGAAATACTCCTTATTAATGCGATCAGCATTCGTTGGTTACTTCAGGCACTTTTTGTCTATCTATCTATCTATCTATCTATCTATCTATCTATCTATCTATCTATCTATCTATCTATCTATCTATCTATCTATCTATCTATCTATCTATCTATCTATCTATCTATCTATCTATCTATCATTTTACGCCGAATCAGTAACCCAAACTTCTGCTAGTAGGTAGGTGCTGGCGGTCGTGATGCCATCGTGTTCATTCCATCGTCGTCATTCCAGCTTCGTCATCCGGCTCCCATTCTGCCACCGTCTTCACTCAGTCGTCGTCATCCCATTGTCATCATGCCGTCGTCATCACGCTGTCGTCGTGCCATCGTCATCATTTCAGAAAAGTGATCCCACTGTCGTCATGCCGCCGTCGTTCCATCGATTCCATTCCTTCTTCGTCCTTCCATCGCAATCATGCTGTCATTCAATCATGATTACGCCGTCGTCGTCATTGCGCTGTGGTCATACAGTAGTCATCATGCATTCGTTCACACACCGTCGTCGTGATGCTGCAGTGGTTGTTCCAACGTCGTCTTTCCAACTTCGCCATCCGACTCTTCTCTTACCGTCGTGCCACCACTGCCGTCGTCATAAATTTGTCGTGACTTCAAAGTCATCTTCACATTGTCATGATATCGCCTTCCTGGTTCTAAGTTGACGTCATGACTTCATCGTCATACCATCGCCGTCATGGCATTGTTATCATGCAGTCGTCTTTATGCGTTCGTGATCACAGCGGATCCTGGCGAGTGAGTCTCATAGCAAAGTGGCTCAATCCTGGAGACGTACGTCGCCTATAGCCGAAGAAATGGGGAGATCTCGGAATGAGCAGTTCGTAATCTAAATAAAGGTGATTTCAGCAATACGGTGTGTCGCCACATTGCTTGAATGCTAATTGTATTAGCGTCACAGTCATCGTCAGATGGGTTCTAGCATTTCGGCGGGGCCGGCTTTTAGACAGGCAAACGTTCCCTTCATTCGTAGTTAATAAACGATAACAATAACGGAGCCGTCACTTTTCAACAAGAAAAAAAGAAAGAAGGGGCAGTTTCGCGCGTTCGCCCGTGTCCATTCGAAGAACCGAGCAAGAGGTAAACTGAGCCGAGTAGGACTTCACTCTTTCGTTACCGCGCCTATTCAAATCGATCACCGGTGAACGATGCTTTGGAACGACAATTTCGACTTATTGGAGCCGTTTCTTATCCAAATAAAGCCATCCAGTAGTTAGTACAGGCACTGCACTTTCAGAATCAGTTTAAAGTTTTGCACTCCGGTGATGTCTTAATTTTTGACGGACCTTCTTGCGAAGCAATGTGCGTATGTTGTAGTGAGAAGAGGCATGGCTGTCACCTTCCGCCGCGCTCGAGCAAAAAGCCTGCCGCTCACAATCACGCCGCACTAGCATCAAAATTTTATAATGAAATGACTCCCAGCACATCACGAATTAAATTATATCGCCGGCTTTGCCGTTCAACAGTGCTGAGCGGTGATTAACCGAAAATGACGCCAGCTGTTCACTAGTGAGCTTTGGTTTGGAGCCCGAGTCGTTTTATTTCACTAACGTGTATTTCTGAAGGTCCGCCGGATGTCCAACCTGGCTTTTGCAACCAGTTTCCGAGAGTTTCGGTAATGCTTCTCTTGTAAAGTCCCGGCAAGGGGCGCTGCCGGTGTCACTGCGCAGTTATCGAAAGTCGCTCCCATGGCGTCGTCCCGCACGGCTGTGTCGCGAGAAAACCGTCGTGCTCGAAACTATGCTGCACCCGCACTTGAATTAGTGATTACTGCTCGAGTCATGATTCCGAAGATGACAGTCAAGCAGGTTCAAGCTCTGGCGGCGACGATGTTTTGAGTCAGCATGGAACATCCACAGCTGTTCACCGACTAGTTTCCTTTACGGCCTTGAGCAGTCTCCTTCCTTGTGTGCGTTTATCTGCCGATCTTTTTTCACGACCTGAAAGCTCTACTGATTTTCTTCAGGGTGCATACTTCAATTGGTTATGATGTGCTGCCATCGGCAGTAAAGAAACTCCCGTTCACGCCAAGAAGGCCACTCGTAGCACATCTCGGCCCAGCACAACGGAGCAGCGCAAGACAGTTTACAACTGCATAGGATTTCTTTCTACTCTTCTTGGCAGAGGTGACCAAGGCAATGTGCAAAAATGAAAACAGATATGCTTGGATGCATAATTTTGTAGTTGCCCAGCTACGCTGAAAGCGATCGGTCCTGCAAGACGTGCATGACTCTAGACAACTGGTGAAGTACGTTCCTTGGACTTCTCATCGGACCATCCTCAGAAGATGCCTAAAAGGCGGAACTGGAAAATGTGTTACAAGGACCACGGAGTTCAACAAAAACCATACGTTTTGTGGGAAAATTGTGGAGTGCGCCTACGCTTCACAATATCCAGGAACTGTTTCACCGCATGGCATGAGCCATGAACTAGCCTTAGTTTCTTTTTCGTATCCGAAGAACGGCGGCGTACTGAGCATTTATTTTTTGAGACACTATTCCTGGGCTATTTATCTTTGAAATGTATATTCTAAATTTTCATTGACATTAATATTTTTGTAGATATCATCTCTTTTATTGTTGTTTTTATCAAATGGCAGCAAAAATGGCGCTTTCTAGAATTTTTATGTTTTACCCAATAATTTTTTTTGGCAACGCATGTTTCTGGAAAGAGCATTTCATTATGCACAATATGCTATGGTGCAATGTGTGCTGGGACATTATATATAGTGGTAATTTTTTTCCAGATACCTAGTAAAACGACCATTTTCTCGCGGTATCGAAAGAGTTAAACCTTGGCCATGTAGGTGAGACAACACGACAAGTGAAGCACTAAGTTGCTGGAACATTTTTTTGTTCGGTTAGATAAAAAAAACAGATCTTCTCCGAAAGGTGGCTCGAGAAGTACAGACCACACATATTTATTTATTTATTTATTTATTTATTTATTTATTTATTTATTTACTTACTTACTTATTTATTATATACCTAAAGGGCCTATCGGCCCGACAAGGGGGGAGGGCGGTTAGAGACATAAGGATAACACAGCAAGTAAACATGATTTGACAAAGGGAATTTACAGACAATTTTTTAGAGAGCACCCACAATGGACTCGGAGCAGACAGTCAATCACACTAATCATCATAACAACAGGAAACCAAACAAGACCTGCAAGGTCAACATCTTTTCAGCTGCATAGTAAATAATGCACGGGTCACTTTAATCAAACGCAGATGAACTAATAACGTCGAATGTAAATGCTTTAGAGCTTGCTGATCAGTGAATGGATTTCCTCTATGTCTGCATAGAGGGGGGGGGGGAGGGGGGGGAGCACCGGCTTACGACAATTATCGTTATTGCTTTCTTTTTACGCGCTTCACTCTTTTCTACCACAGGGGCTGGCTCCCGACAGGCACGAATGGTAGCAAGCTACGCGGTCTTGCCGTAGGCAGTGGTACGACAGCTGTTTCCTGTCGCGCATTCCTCGCGTCGCTGAGCTCTGAATTTATTCGCAGGCGTTTGAACGTCGGTTCGCGGGCGTCTGAAGCCAGCTGACGCACGTTGGTGGCTTCTCGACCGCGAATGTTTGATGAAACCCGCATGCTCCATGACTCATAAGGTCAATGGCCGCGACGACGGGAGGCTATATGACTGGCCGATCAAATCTCCCATGTTCATGCGGTTGCGAGCGCAGCGCGTATCGAGCGGAATCCAACCGCCTTCCGTGAAATACGGATCGCTTTCGTTTGCAGCAGTAAAATTGAGCGGAAAGTGTTTCATCCCTGCGTGCAGTCGTGACTACGCAGACGCATACTTTCCTCTTGTCTGCAGCAGTGTGCGCCAAATAACAAAACGTTCGCTGAAGTTATGCTTCTCGAAGTTATGCTTCCACCTTCCCTCGTCTCCCCTGCCCTCCCCTTCAAGCCGCTGCTGCCAGTCGCCAAGTGTGCAGAGAGTGTTTGGTTTCAGCTAGACATGAGGCACCTTCGGCGTCGGGGCAAATATACCATGTGAGGAGGTGCGAGGAACTCTTGTACGTTGTCCTCCCTCTGGAACTTTTCCATTCCATACAGCTCTATAAAAACTCTGCATAACTCTCTGTAGAATCTATTCACCATAGGAAAAAAGGACACAAGCACCTTAGCCCATAGAGCTTCCTACACAAATTACAAGAGGGAATTCTGGCGCCGCGATCCTTCAGCTACCATGGAAATGATGGTTTTTTTAGTACGAGCTGCCACCTATAGAAAAATTCAAGTATCTACTGACGTACTTGACGGGAGCTTCTAGACGAACGAACGACGTTATCAGACTCGCCGATGGAAATTAGGACATCGCCATCGAGATACTGAAAGGGTGCTTCGGTCAGCAAAAAAAAAAAAATTTGGTAAATGAACACATTGACCAGCTCCTATCGTTGTCATCCCCTATGACCTCGAACGATGTGGAGAAGCTGCGCCTGCTGCATGACCCCGTGCGATTCAACGTAAGTGTGCATGAAGGTCCACCTGACCTTCGTGTCCTGATGCGGTGCTTGTCGGAGGATTTGGTGATTTTGCGCCGGCAAAAGAAAACAACAAGAGGATACCCACGCTACCGCAGCTGAGCTCACGACTCCTGAAGCAAGAACGTGTCATACAAACGGAATTTTGTCGTTTTTGCAATTTCAGGCGCGGGAGCAAGGCAAGCAAGAACAGTTGTCGTCGCGAACCCGCCGCACGATCACAGAGGCTGACGACCTGAGCACCATGTCAAGACATACACCTAGCATTTCATCGGCGTCTGCTCTAGTAGCGACATGATCTACGCAGCCACGTACTCTTTCTTGCCCTTTGTGCAACAGCGTCGCTATCAGAACCGCATAATGCACGGCCTACATTAGCGCCGAAACGAAACAAACCAGGCTACGCAATGCTGGTTGCCGCTACCACTGCAGAACGCGGAATCATGTCGCTCGATTCTGCTCGAGTTACCCGCGGCCTCACGTGCATTAATTGCCAACCCCGGTAACTAACAGTACTTTGCGAGTTATCAAGGGCCGTCCCAAGGGCCACTACACCCATTGCAACTGCGTAGCCTTCTGCGTCTGGGTCGACTCTTCTAACTATTACTCCAGCCTCGACGGGTGACATGAGTCGAGTCTGTGCTGCTCCAGACTGGTCGAGTTTGGGCGGAATGTGGACACCGACGACTCGTGTGGTTCGTGTGGCGTTCGGCAGCGGCAGCCAGCGCTCGTTCATTTGCGCCGACGTTGCCAAGGTATTGCAGTGTTGAAAATTGGTTATTGTTAAGGGAATTGGGTATTACGACCTTCAACAGTGTCTGCTTGGAGCTCCAACCAGGTTGACCATAGTAGAGGGTTCGGCAGGGAAGACAAGGTGAAGAACGGAAGTTTAATACATCATTATGGGTGAGCAGTGAGCTTCAAGACTCGTTCAGCGTGCGTGCACCTGCACGCAAGGGCAGAATAGATGTGTCCCCATATGGCAGCTCCCTGGCTTTCTTATACCCTCCACTATCTGGGAGTTCTCCCGTGCTTGCTAAAATATGCAAGTCAAATTTTCGAGAATTCAGAGCGTGCAAGCACAGGCACTACGTGTTTGCCTAGGCCTTCCGCGGAGCGCCTCAACAGCAGAAACCATTATAATGGCTCGAGACCATCCGATCACGACTTACATTAGCACCGACACGCTTAGGGCTCATGTTCGTCATGTTTCACGCATGCAATCAAGCTCTCTTGCCTGCCTGCCAAAACGACGACCACAGGCGTCCTTCTCCAACGAGGTCAGCATCCATCGTGCCTGTCTACCATCGGGCTTCACACCCTCAGCACGTTCAACCTCAGCTTTGTGGTTTTTAAAACAACCTCAAGTGCGTCTTGCAGTTCCAGGGATAAGAAAGAAGACCGACCTGCCAACCTTGGCCCTGAAGCAAGCAGCTCTGGATTGTTTGAACACTTTCTACTTTGACCGAGTCCACATATATACGGATGGCTCTTCCACTCAGACCAGCTCCACCGGCGCAGTGGTTATACCATCACGATCAGTTAGCATTCGATACGAGATTTCTCACTTGACAACATCGACCGTGTCGAAGCTTGTTGCCCTCCGAGGTGCCGTTGATTACATTAACAACCAACCCGCTAATCGGTGGGCAATATTCTGCGATTCGAAGGCGGCCTTACAATGTCTTCTGTCATCTCTTCGTCGCGGGTTGTGTGAACAACTAATGTCGGAGATACGAGAAATGCACCATCGTATGATAGCGAAAGGACACGACGTCGTGTTTCAGTGGCTGCCTGGCCATTGCGATACGTATCTCCGGCAACGACCTCGCTGACGAAGCTGCTAGGAAAGCACACGAAGGAGCAACCCTTGTTTCTGTACCTTTATCGCGGACCGACGCAGCCCAACACCTAAGCAAGCTAGCACACCGTATGACATTAGAGAAGTGGCACACACCTGAATTCACCCAAGATCGATTGCATTCCCTCGACCCTTCTATGCAACGGCGGCTGTTACCAGGGCTTCCGCGAAATGAGGAAACAATGCTGTGCCGCTTACACTTGGGCGTCGCATTCACCAATGCATATACGTTTTTGATTGGAATGGCTGATAGCGCCGACTGCAATGCCTGCAGTGTCGAGGAAACTATAGAACATCTACTGTGCCACTTCCCATCTATTCAAAACGAAAGACATGACCTCTGCACAGCTCTCAATCAGCTAGATAGAACACCGTTCCCCTTGAACAAGATCTTGGGACCATGGCCTCGCATATCACCTCTACAAAGGGCCACAAAAGCGCTGCTGCGATATTTGAAAGATACCGGATTGAGTCAGCGTCTGTGATCCGGACTGAGTGACCGAACGATATCCCCAGTAGACTTTCTCTTCCTTTAATCTTTCCGTCCCCTTTTCCCAGTGTAGGGTCGCCAACCGGGCTCAGTCCTGGTTAACCTCCCTACCTTTCCTTTATCACTTGCTCTCTCACCACTATCTGGGCAGCCCTATGGGATCCGAAACGTCTTGGTTTCCTTTTATAGTTTTTGGCCGGCGTCCATGGCCCCCGTATGGAAGCCGAAACATCTTGGTTTCCTTTTCTATTAATGTTTCTGGTCGGGGCCCGTTTTACCCTTGAATATGAGCAAACCCGAGCTGACGAGTTTTCGTCGAACTCTTGGTTTCATGAACCGTAACAGTATTGAAAAGCTCTCGTTGGTAACATTCATCAGTGCGAATCCACAGCATCATTTACATTGTCGATGTTTATCTATCATACTTCATGGACGATTAAATGACAGCACAGCTACATTGGAGGCTCTAGAAGGGCCTGAGGTACGCAGCAGGAGGACTGCACCACTCAGCAGTGACGCACTGCTGTGCGCCAAGAAGTATGATGCTGTTGACCTTTTACACCCACACACTTGGTACCCAGAGGGCATTACCATCTTGATTTGGTATTCGTTTATTATATTTTTAGTGCCGAAATCCGGAAACGAACTAGGGACCTTGTGGGGATTTGGGAATTCGCCGTGCCATTGCGCGGACGCATTCACCTGTTCTACCATCCCTAGCCTCACCCCTTCCTCGCTCTGAACTGGTTATCAGCGGTGGCGCTCCACTCGCGGTTCGCGGTGAGCGCGGGCTCGCTGACGTCACGAGGTGGCCGCTGGCGGCTGCTCTTATGGCGGGAGCGCGTCGCTTCTGCCTTTGGACTGCACTGGGTACCTACATGCTTCCTCTCTTCCGCCGGCACCTTTGTGACTAGGACTTGAGCTCACGCACGGTGCCTTTTCCCGTGATGGGAGCGCGTACCTTGTGTTGATCCAGTCCGGACGTTAAGCCGAAGGATGGGTGCCTATAGTGCTCGCACGAGGTCGTAGCACGCCGAGCCGCACTTATCGGAAGCCCAAGCCGAAAGAGGTTGCCCGAGCTCTCGCGAGTTGGCCCATTGGTTATCGCGAGAGCAAGCAGCATAGCTGTCAAGACTTTTCCTAGCGGTGTGTCCCAGCTTGAGCCTGTGCTCTCGCAGCGACATGCTATAGGCGCCCTTGTCTGTATTTTCACCCTTGGTGCGGGACCCCCTTTGGTTCCCCGCCGCTTCGGGAACGTGCATTTGTGCAGTGTAGGGTGCCGCCGGAGACAATAAATGGCTTCCGTAAACTCAGGGCAATACTGTGTTCTTGCTTGCGTCGCTCGGTAGCCCCTTGCGGACCGAGCTCACGCGCAGCGGTGCGCTATAGGCTGACGGCTGACACGGCCCTGTGGCTCGCTAAGCTCGAACCCGTGGTGGTCGGTACTCCTATGAGACCCCAAGATCCCACAACATTTAAATTACGAAAATTGGTCAAGCGCTGACTACATCGCCCCCACAGGTGTATAAGCTTAAGCTTTTCCGCTCACTCTTACAGTCAACGAGCAGTGAGATTAAGAAACTGAATAAGGAGATATGGAAGCTGATCGATTTGGACCAGATGGCAATGTGGAGGAATGTTACAGCTTCGGGTACGAGATACTCAACGCAAATGCAAGACTTTAATTTTGAATTATCGAGTTAGAAACAGGCGGTTCCTGAATACCTACCTACAGAACTGCAGTATTTCCCTAGCAATGCATCATACGGGCACTAGGGATGTAAGAATCACGCAAGGCCGATCAACAGGTTTAAAGAGAGAGAAAACTGCATGAGCGGTGCCCCTGTCCTCTCGCTTCCAAGGGAACTAAAAGAGACAACAGTTGAAGTGATTTCAGCGTCATCACAAGGCGATTACACGCCGGTGTTTACTTCCAAGTCAATGCCATCATTGAAGACCACCGAACAAGAGTCTGCGACAGGAACTTTTCTCCAGCGCGAGACACTTACTAGTGAGAACGCTGTAGCGGAAGATGCGCACAAGGGTCCTTTGTCTTGGGAAAGTCGTCTGCCTGCACCCACTGCGAAAATACTTTTGAGCGTTTGTCGTGCAGCCAACAATGTAAGGCAAAGCGCCCTGGACCAACAGAAGCCAAAAGCCTCAATTTAAACGCGAAAACAGGGCGAAACATAAGTCAACACCATGAAATTAGCACAAATGTAAAACAAGCTGCCAAACCAAAGAGAGAACGTAGATACTAAAAGGACGACACGGACATGTGATTTGCTGATAAACATCATCTTCTTTAATGTCCTCTCGCACCCTCGCTCCTCGCAGGCACTACTTCATGTTCTTCGCTATATGGCAGATACATTTAGTTCCGAGACATCGGAGAAAGATTGTATGAGGCACAGACAGACGGCGTCACTCGTGGTCCTGCCAAGAAACGATTGTTCGAATCCGACACAAGCAATGGAAGCACCACTGGAGGAGAAAGCGCTCTTATGTCAGCATCCGGACAGCTGCGACGTAGCAGTTTGGACAGCAAAACGCATTCACCGATCGTCGTAGGGAAGAGTGCGTAAGAATCAGAACCCTGGTACGACACTAGCTCACGGATGCCGAGCAAGTGCTGAACGCAAAATGGCTCATGGGCAGACATGCATTTAGCTATTGGACGAATCGACAGCGAACGAACATTCGATGAATGAATGCCCCGCGGCTGACTATCTGAAACGCTAAGCGTTCAACTCGAAGGTAGCCAGCTGACAAAGCTTGAAGCGCAGAAGCTGCTCGACTTCGAACTTTCCACGTCGACGTTGGCGTGGGCGGGAACATGTTGAATGTAGAATAAAACAAGGACGCCCGCGTCTGACGCATTCACTACCATCATGATTAGCAGTAGAGTTCGTATAACGGAAGGTGGGGCCGGCCATGTCGTCGCTATTGGTTCTTTTAACGCGAAAGCGTTAAGGGTCCCGTGTCGCAGAAAATTCGGCTTCGGCATCCAGTGTTGACCGTCGTGTCGGCAAAAATGATTATTAACCACGCATACCCAACCAGGCAGGCCCTCCGTGTAGCGCAAGGAAGCTACTGAAGTATGTGAATTCTCAAGATAAAATACGCCTGAAAAATCGTAAAGTGCGACTTACCCACAACCTACAGACATGATAGCGTCGGATTGTAATTCTAATATACTAGAAAACATAATTCTGTTACGCGAAAGCTCAAAAGACAAAACCCCTTTTCGAGCGTTTCTACCAGTCATAGAGCGGCCGTGGCCTCCGAGATTTGCGTGCGCAGGCGCGCGCAAACGTTAAAGGTTATAAAGCGGCGCGCCCGGTTCTTTGCAACACCTCCAGATGGCGCTCGCCTCCGCGGCATCGCGGCCCTGGCAAGAGGTCGCGTTTCTACCAAAAAGCTCGCCTTCGTGCATAGCGTTAGCTGCCAGCGTTTCCTAGTAAACATTACGGTTACATACGCTCCAGTTGCCGGGAAGCATGAGAAGCACTCAAAGATCTATGAATGCTATCGCGTTCCACTCTTAAAGGTGAAGCTTAACCGTCCTCTAAACTCTTACCTACCCAAAACTGGTCCGGTTCGTCACCAAACTGTGCCTTTTGCGGAGAACAGGAAACAATAGATAATTTTCTCATTGATTGTCAAAGATATCCTGAATTCTAAACGGTGTTTCTGAGGTTTGAAAAAGAACCTCAGAAACACTGTTCCGCCTTCTTAGCTTAGACTTGAATTTTCGAAATTTACTATCCTTGGGGGTTTCGACCCTTGGGCAAAGCGACAAGAACGTAGGCGACGCCAGCCAGCATTTTATTGCAGCTTCAGAAAGATTTCCACTATAAAATCAAAACTTAACATTTCGTCATATTTATACAAAATCCATTAGATTAGATTGTTTTCATTTGTTTCTTCATTCTATTAAAATCATAAGCTTCAATCTATCTATTATTTCTCAGAAACCTATTCCCAACTTTCTTGACATTATTTTCTCGTTCTTTCTTGTTATTCTTACATTGAACTCCGGTACTTGGCCAATCCCCCCAGAGTGGGTATGTGTCGCTAACATATAGGCTCTGTATCTACACCTACAGCTGCTTTCGCTAATGCAATGCTGACATAGCTTCAATTCTAAGGGTCAAGGACAGCGCCTAATGGCTGAAACTTGTGGTGTGATTTCTCAGAAGGCGCCCACATACGCCATACGCCACCTTCTACACCCATGAAACATTCGGCCGTTCGCTTGGTGCACCCCGAAAATGTGCTCCTCTTCGGGGCCGAGTCGGGACGCCAGCTACAAGCCGCGCCAGTACGGAAGCCTGGCCTGCACCGGTGATGAGAGACGGCGACGGCCGCGAGTGGAAAGGAGGAGCGTGGATCCGGGGGAGTGCTGCAGAAAACGAGCAGCCCCAACCGAAACTTGAGTAGGAAGGAAGTGTTTGTGCTAGCTGTCGCGGAAAACCCGCTTACGTTTAATTAAGATCAGATCGTTATTATCACTGTCACCGGAACCTGCTTTGTTGGCCTTCACCTAGACAGACACTAATCGCATTAACGTCGACATTCTCCGTGGGATCGGTTCTGCGGGATTTGTTTCGAGTTCGAAAGACTAAAGGAGATGCTGAATCTCGGTGATTCGCGATGAATTTGACTCTGCAGTGTATATATACACGAGGGGCGTCCGTTTAATCCAGTCAGGTTGAGTACGGACATGTGAACAAATGGCTTATGCCCTTTGGATCAAAGCTTGAGAACGTGAGCTGTGAGGTGGTCATTTGTGAAACCAAGTTCCCGTGAAGTGCACTTGAGCTACTAAACTTATTTGTATTGCGTGTGCTCTCTAGGCCTACGGCATGGAAGTCTTTCCTATGGCGCACTTCTCTAGTGCGCTTCACTCAAGCGTTTTCACTGAAGTATCTTTTCTGCCCGATGCGCTATTCGTTCGAAAAGACCGGAAGAAGAAAGCAAAAATCAAAGAACTAATGAAAGCCTACGCGAGCGCCAACCGTCCCCGTCCTCGTATGCACAGGCGCTTGCTTGCAGACATAGTCCATGGCGTCCGTTCTAGCGCACCTTGACAATAGACCATTGTCAGTTGCAACCATTTTCACATATCGCCGACTGAAGACATCGCAGCTGAAGGCGACGAAGGGACTACTTCGGTTTATGAAGGATACGGGCTTGGACAAGCGGCTGTGACAGTGATGTCACGTACCGCACAAGAGTGACAGACTGTAACCAACGATGTGTGTGCCGTGTTATGTGCCCTCTATTTCTTCTCCCCATCTTTCATCCCCCCCATCCCGCTCCCATGTGTAGGGTAGCAAACCGGTTAGGCTAGACTGGTTAACCTCCCTGCCTTCCTTCTCCACTTTTTCCTTCCTTCCTTCCTTGCAGACATACGCACACACGCATGCACAACACACACACACACGCACACACACACACACGCACACGCACACGCACACGCACACGCACACGCACACACACACACACGAGCGCGTGCAAGCAGAGCACGCGTCGTGTCAGACAGTCTACGAATAACGCACTCAGGGACTCGATCAATTTCAACGGCTGAAGCATTGCGCCCGTTTCAGAGCCTCGGTCGCCAACTTGCGGCTTCAAGCACAACTCGTACACGCGTATGCCATCAATCAGTGCGGCAGCTTTTCTCACCGCGCGTAAAGCACGTGCGTTCGCGTCAAGGCCGGTGCTCCCGCACCGACAGGTTAATTACGCGTGTCGGCGCTCAGTGGCGCGGCGTGTATTGCGAAAGCGCTGTCGGGCGAAGAGTGGGCCGAGCTCGCTTTGCTGAAACGGCTGTTCAGCGGCTCGGCGTTTATTTCCGGCGGGCGTCGTTCTGCGCACGCGCACCCGGGTTCACGACAACTCTGTGCACTGTGCGCGCGCTCCTTTTTCGGCGGAGCAGATCGCTCCGACGTCGACGCGAAACCGTAGCGATTAGCCGCTGAAATTTAGGCAACGAGCACGTCCGGCCTGCAAAGGAGGCACCCCTATAGCGATTCCAGGTGCTAAGGGCCAAACGGAAGGTATACCCTAATGTGGACAGCATTTTCACGACGCGTCAGGCATGTAATGGGTCAGCAACTCGTCAACTGTGAAGCGAGAGTCAAAAGTCAATGTTTTGACGGCGATGCAAAGATAGGAACATATTTAAAAGATGCCCCTGGCCTTTGGGGGGAAGTGGATAAAAGAAAAACAGAGCTAAGCGCGGCTCAATTTCACACGCGAAGCTTCATAGCGAGTAAGTTAAGTGTCTCTTTCACCCACTCCTCAGACGACGTCACCTATTTAGGCCGGTGCACATCCCGCAATGTTCCCTTCGAATTCCCTCAGTGATGCGCACTTGGAGTTACCTCCTTAAGCATGTACAGTATTTCATTTGCGGATGCGACTGCGGGCGGTCGGAGTAATTGCGTTCGTCGCCGCTGCCACAAGACGATATACCTGCCCTGGCGAAGACGATCGACTCCCCTCATCGAAACGTCGGTTCAAACCTGAGACTTTGCTTATTGAGCCATTGTTTAACACTTCAAGTCTCTGCCTTTCTGCGACTTCATTGTTAGATTTTGCTGATCGGATGTGCATTTACAAAATGCGAGATAACAAATTGACTAATGTCCCACTCTTCGAGAACGGAACCACAACTTTCAAACAGGAGGTCTTTATTTTTACCTGCACCAAGTTTTTTTTTTTAAATGGCCTGTAGCAGTCAGCACAATTCTAACCCTTGTCCTGAATTACTCGATAAGGCCGCCATTGCGTCTACGACAAATCAAAATGCCTAATCGAATAATTAACATAACTACACTAATTAGCATTTTAGTTCATAGTATTACGGTACATAACTAAATCGACGAATTGCAGCCGGTGGGTTCGCAAGGCATATCCACTTCGTACCAATCCTCAAGGCTGCATTATTTTCGAGATATTAATTTTCAACGTGTTCGACGAAATGCATTGGCGTTCCAGTTACTTTTGTGCTTCAATGCATGAACCAGCGTTTTCTTTTTTTTTAAGGAAAGAGTAAGTAGAAGAACAGTGCATTTTTACCGCAACTTTGACGGTGCATACCTCGAAACCAGTACAATCCTCAGAATTCCTCCGAAGTCGATACGCCTTGCAATCTCACCAGCTACAATTCATAGATTGAAATATGTCCCGTAATGTAATTAAATAAATAGTTCATTAGCGTAAATATGTTAAATATTCGATTACGCATTTTACTTTTCTGTAGACGTAATGGCCGCCTCATCGAGTAATTTATATCAAGGATCATAATTGTGCTATTTGCCACCGGCAATTTTCAAACATTTGGTGAAGCTAAAGAAAATGGTCTCCAATTCACGCTGTGGAGGTGATTGGACTGCGAAGCTGTAAGCGCCGACTGGAACGATTACTCATTGCGTCATATATTGAAATTATTCACATGGCGACATTCACATGCACTTTACCCTAATTATTACCCTTAGACGTTTCAACCGCAGCCTGCGACTTGGCTTGTGCCGCTATACTTCGTGCCCTACAAAGAGTGGACCAAAGAGAAATGCACTAATATACTTTCGCCGCGCCGAGTATACACGCAACTCTTCTGTAGTCCTCATACTGTTGCCTCAACCCAAGTAGTTGCTAGGCGGGTTCCTCATTTACATACGAAAGTGTAGTTACGTCACTCCCTGCTTCGTACGCTACAGTTGCCGCTTCCCGGAAACTTTCTTGTGCTGCGCGGAACAAGCGGCGCACGCCTCCCGAGCTTTTGGCTATACGGACATGACATACCCATTGGGAGGTATACAGCTGTACATATCGCTGTAGAAAACACCCTATATATAGCTAAATAAGTGAAGGGCTATATACTTAACATATTGGCACCAGTGATTTCGTTTGCCTTTAACAATTATTTCTTTACAGGGGCTTTCCCTGCAGCACAGGGACACCGAATCGACCATAATGAGGAAGAAAATTAGCATTTAGGAATTAATTTAGATGTCCCTAGTTAACCCGCGCTCTTCGAACTTTCCGTGCGCGTTACCTACAACATCATTCCTGTTCTCTCTAAACGCAGTGCTATCACTGTCTTTGGTTCTCCCAGAGCAAGGATAAAATTTTGTAGCCGTTTCATTTACGGCCTCTAAACACGCTGCAAACAAGTGCATCGCAATTATTGCTTAGCCTCTGGTTAACTCCCACACACGTAACCGCTATTCGTCCAACATATCAGCTCGTTCAAAGATATCGTTCTCAGTTCGCCCACGACGCCAGAAAAACCTGCATATAACGTTTTCGAGCGTTGCTCGCCGCACTAATAAATATTACAATCACTTGATACCCTAGCATTGGTCGAGAATATGACTGGCCTCCAAAGACCATTTCAGAGCAACAAACGGGCGTTTTTTTTTTTTTTTTTAAGGCTGCGATTCCTGCAGTTCTGTTTTAAGGGACCCCCGTACACCCTGGCGACGACATGATGGGAAACGCACGGCATCGAGTCCCGTGGAATTCATTCATGTTGCCACTGTGGAGCACAATTTTGCATTAGTGACCCGCTTAGGACGGACGAGGAAACGAAGACCGAATGAAGACATCTGCAGCACGTGGTGGAAGTGTGGTGAAATTACTCGCATCCGCATGCACTCGCAGACTCGGCCGACATACAGGAGGTCGTTATTCGTTATGCAGAAGGCTCGTCCTGTTTTCGAGCTGCAAGGAGAGCAGAGGTGCTGTGGGTTCCATCACAAAACACACGCGCACACACTGGCCACGGAATCATGCGTACATAAGCACACGAAAGAAACACGGATCCTGGGCATCCCCCGCTTTGGCAACTTGTAGCCAAGCTAAACCTGCGAGACAAAACATGGGAACCTGCGCTACTCAAGCGCCGTTCACTCGAGCTGCTGAGAGAGGGGGGGGAAGGGGGTGGAAAGGCAGGGAGCTCAAGCAGACGCACGCCCGGTTTGCTAGCCTACGCAAGTGGAAGTGGGTTAATGGATTGAAAGAAAGAAACAAACAAACAAAGAACGCTGATGGCGAGACTCCTTTATGGATCAAAGCGGGGTACATGGTCTCGGTAACGACGGTCATTGAACCATGGCCACATCTGTGACGCGTGCGCTGCTGCAGTCTAGCTAAAGTCGAGGAACGTCAGTGACCGCCTGTAGTCTGTGGGTGCAAGCTGCAGTTAGTGCTGCAGTTAATGCTGCTTTTAACCAAGGAGACCGTTTTCTCGTACTCCTTACCAAGAAACCAAATTGACAATGATATGTTAATAACAGTCACGGTTGAAACAACGCACACTAGTACTTGCGAATGTGCCCAACTCGTTTTTTTTCATCTAGCCAAGAAACTCACCAAGCAGCTAGGACGCACGCTTCCGGTAAGGTGCAATACGTTGGAGCAAAACACCAGGAAGTATGTTTCCTGGCATTTTGCTCCCACCCTTCCCCCCTTTCCTCTCCTCTACAACTCCCCGCTTCTCACTGTGTCTGGAAGGGTTCGTACGTCCAACAATGAAAAGGAAGAAGTACGTGCGTGACCAGTTCATCCTGCGAAGCACTGTTGACCATTCACTGCGCCAGATAGTGAGATAATGTTGTCCTCTTAGTCTGGCTTTTGTTCCTACAAACATTTTCTTACATCCTTCTGTGCATACAGGTTCACAAGAAACTAGGGGTGTTCGAATAGCGAAATTGTCAAATCGAATACGCGTATAAGAGGAAATCAACAACCTTCGAATGTGGAACCGAATGTCGAATATTCCCAATTTCTACTAAAAAGAAAGTAATATCAAATGTTCCCTAAAGTTTCTTCGGCAGTAAGAGGTTTGTTTACAATATTTGGTTGAAGAGATCTCATCAACACCATGATGTCAGGTCAAATGAAAAGCTTGTGAATGATCCACACGGTAAGTACAATCATATCTGGTTCACCATGAGAATGAAAGTAATGAGAAGAAAAAAAAGAACAGCACGTCTCCGGTGCAAGTAGTAGAGTGTAGTGCTCACTGAAGGGAGCTAAGGGCCATACTACAGTACCTCGCATTGTTCTGAAGAAATCGAACCATGGTGACATTTGGCCAAGTAATTAATTCCTTTGTCTAAAGAGAGACAGCGGATTCACCAGTTGCCTAAGGCGAGACATGCACACTGAACGACTGGTAACTATTGTACATAAGTAAAGTAACCGCTTCCACGCATTTTTTCCTGGAACTGGATTGGCTGTGCTGCAGCCGTGATTCTCTTATACCAGGATTATTCAGACGAGTCTTCATTCGTTGCATCAGCCTTTCTCCCTGTAGGCTGCAGGAACTGCTGCTGTCCATTTCAGTATTTGAGTGAAGCGAATATGCGACAACTTCCAATACTAAATTCTCGATTCAAATACGAATTGAATACCAAAGACTTCGGACAATCCTAGAAGAAACAAGAAGTGCAAGCGTATCAGGAAAAATAACAGCGATACTAGCCTTTCCCCAGACACAGGGCTTTCTATCATTGAATTTGATATTCAAATTCGGCGTCATTTCGGTTCGTTTATGCTGCCAGCAGCAATGCTGCCAGCGATGACGTCTCTCTGAGTGCTGCACGTTTCACGAGCATCCTTTTCTTTTCTTTTCCTCTTTTTTTTGTTTACTGTTGCTTCGGGATGCGAAGTTGTTTCGCTAACTTCTAGTCTATGTGAACCACAGCAGGTGCGTACGTGGTCTGTGTACCTAAGTCAGAGCCACAACCGAATGATGTCTCTCTCTTCAGGCGCGTATATTTCGACTTGTTTGTCAGTCATATTCGGTGCCTCGTTCCTTCGTCCCCGTGTCCTCGTATACCCTTGCTGCGCTACGCTTCGTCCCGACTCAGTGTGTCTGTTTGCAATCCTGCTGAAAAAGAAAATTTAGTAAAGCGAAACATGTCACGGCCGTTTTCTACTATTGAAATGCATGGCATGGTTCACGAGGCTGCGGTTCAGACCATTAGGCATCGCCGGAAATGCGTCTTTGGGTGCCAGCAATTGATTCAAGTATAGAAAAAGAAATATCGCTGGGCTGTCTAGCAGGCCCACGAAGCGGCGACTATAGGCAAGGCCTAGACGTCCCGACGTGGGAGACCTGAGCCCGGGTCATCAATCTGCAGGACACTCAATAAAAGTTTTTACCAACCAAACTGGCCTACAGGACATGCAAGCGCTACATTCCGCGTGCACTTTTCATGGCGAAGCTACTCACGTGCCCGTGTCTTTCAGCAGTACAATAAGCACGCAGTGAATAATCCACTCGTTCAAATGACCAAATTACGCCTACCACTCCAACATGATAAATTTATTTCCTCTTTATATATATATATATATATATATATATATATATATATATATATATATATATATTTATTTATAGAGAGAGAGAGAGAGAGAAAGAGAATGCAAATAAAGGCAGGGAGGTTAAACAGAAGTAGTTCCGGTTGGCTACCCTGCACGGGGGCGGGAGTAGGGGGATAAAAAGAGAAAGAGAGCGGAAGGGGAAAGAGAGACGATCACAAACAAACCACGTATGCATTAAAAACTTATTGTAGACATTGGGCGTAGCAACGCCTCTTTTGGCTGCTAACACAGCTTAGGCCTGAGCAGAGTTTTTCTTGCGCTTGGATAGAGATATAAATGGGATTGGAAAGGCAGGGAAGTTAAACAGATACGATTCTGGTTTGCTACCCTGCACTGAGGGAAGAGTAAGCGGAAATGAAAGACGGAAAGAACAGCGGACAGAAAAAGCAATGAACCGGGAAAAAATGATATGGAAGGTCGTGAAAATCTATGAGAACTACAGTCTCTCCAATAGGCCACTCGAACGCCTAGCGCATAATGCTGGTAGGTAAAAGTCCCGGTGTGCAGGCAAGATGCAATACCTGCTGCACCTCCTGGCTAAACACCGAATGCTTACCTTGCACAAGAATAGCGAAATTCCGCAAGTAAGAGAGAGAGAAAGAGGTAGAGAAATGAAGAGGAAAGGCAGGGAGGCTAACCAGACATCAGTCTCCGGTTTGCTACCCTACACTGGGGATAGGAGATAGTGGTTAGAAAGAGGACAGAGAGGAAAGCGTTAAAAAAACACAAAAACACGCACACACGGAGACACACACGCGGAGACACGCACACACAAAAGGCGTTCCAGTTAAAGACGTTCGCAAAGGCCGGTAGATCACAGAAAGCGCAATAGTGCTTGCACGGCCTTCTTCTGTGACGTTAGGTCCTTTCGATGGTGTAAAATTCTTTTTTCCGATAGCGGTTGGTCATCCAGCTGGTCAAGTTCGTGACGAAGGCATCCCCTCTGTAGACTGTATTGCGGGCAGGTGCCCAAAATAGGGTCAATCGATTCTTCATGGCCGCAGTGGTCACAGATTGCGGTGTCGGTCATCCCTATGCAGATGACATAGGCTTTGGTAAAAGCAACGCCCAACCACAGTCGATACAAAAGCATGGCGTCTCCACGGCGAAGCTATGATTACACTAGAAGTCTTAATGTGGGATCAGGGGAGTACAGTCGAGTATTTCTTAAATGTGGCTCATTCCATTGCGACGGTGCGCACTGCAAAGCAAGCAGGCGGAACTTCCGTGCTGCATCAATTCTAGAAAGTGGAATTGGTACGTGGTGCTCCTCAATATGGGCTGAGCGGGCAGCTTGATCGGCCTGTTCATTGCTGATAATTCCGCAGTGACTTGAAAGCTATTGGAAGGTGAATTCATGGCCGGCATCACTTATATGGTTTAACGTCTCTATAATGTGAAATATTAGCTGTTCGTGCGGTCCGCGTCATAAATGTGACAGTAGAGACTGAAGTGCCACCTTCGAATCGCAGAATACCGTCCACTTGCGTGGCGGTGCATCACTGAGGAATCGAAGGTCTCGCAGCCGGAGTGAAACAATCCGGCAATGATTCACCATGCCCGGTTATCATTTGTCTGAAAGAGGTGCGTGGTCTGGGCGCTGGTAGAGAGGCTAAGTGGTGACGAGGAGTCCTTGTTAGATGCCTTGTATGGGTCCTGGGCACTTCAATTTCAATGTGGGTCTTGACAAGGTGGTCTCTAGCGATTGCTATGTAGCCACTGTTGAAGCACTCTGCGGCAGGCCTAGACAGATCCGGAGTGCTTGAGCCTGAATACTTTGTATTGTGCGTAGATTCGTTTTACCTGCGCTGGTTATTGCTGGCAAGTTGTATCGCAGAAAGCCGAGAAAGAGCACCCTGTACAGTTGCAACATGGCACTTGTCGACATTCCCCAGGTCTTGCCAGTGAAAAACTTGAACAGGAGGCAGACGCCTGTCCACCGTTTTTTCACGTACGATACGTGAGGGCTCCATGAGAAGTCCCTGTCGATTATGACACCTAGAGCCATCCCGCAATATTTGCTTACATGCTAGCGTTACGAGAGACTCGCGAACGAACTGCGTCTTCATTCTTAAATTAATTTCAAACTGCCTAATCGCTATTCCGTTCAATATCGAATAAAAAACATCACTCTCCTCTGGTGCGTAGAAGCCGCACTGTTTCCAGCAGACAGCGCCGTCGTGCCGTACTCGGTTTCACCGCGCTGTTGTGTGACGGGCGTTACGCCTATAGCATTTACGTATAAACGTTATATGCCTGTTCTCGTGGTTTTCTGAAAACATTACCTAACTCACGAATTTTAAATTTTGAGAAAATGTAGCAAGCAATAAGGAAATTATTCAGTAAAATTTTAAAGCTTGTGTGTTGATTATGGGTTCAATAAATGTTACTAAATATCTTCGTTCTCGACCCGTTTAGTGGCGTTATCCGAAACGCTTCAAAAGTTTATCCGCTTGCCTGGGAGAACATGAGTGATTTGAAATTTTTAGAAAATTGTGGCCACATTGTGATACGGACTGAACGTTTCAAGTGTGTACCTTGATTACGTGCTTTGAAAATAATGACTCGATGCTCGTCTACCCCCAAATTTTATGCGTTGTACAAGGCGTGTAGTTGCTTTTGCCCGGCCCCTTCGGTTAATTATGCAGGCACGGTCCTCGTATTTAGTTGAAATGAGATATATATAATGAGTGACGAACGACAAATATTTAAACTGTATAGGTAATTTGTAGCCTTTGTATACAGTTACATATTCAAGCGTTGCAGAGTGTCCCGCTGCCGTTATCCGTGATGTTTCCCACGCTCTTAAAGCAAGTGCACAAGACACCAGCATCAAACTCAGTGTAAAAATATCAAGTCTACTGTGTGGTGAAACTTTTATCTTTTGTGCCTTGAACAGAAGCGTTAGAAATAATTATTCTACCCTCGTTCTTATTTTCGGTGCGTGATAGGAGGAATATACTCGCTTTCTCCAGAGAAAAAGAGAGAGAGATAGATAAAAGTCATGCAGGGATGTTAATCAGTCAAGATTCTGGTTGGCTGCCCTACGCTGGGAGAAGGAGACGGGGATTAGAAAGCAGAGAAAGAGAGAGAGGAGGTAGAGAGAGGTGCACGGACAGCAGTACAGAGTCAAAGGCCCTCGCACAAACCAGACGTACTCTGACAGCACAAAAATGTCTTCACTTCCTCCTTAGCCGTCGATCGTTGGGGACGGTGTTGGTTTCTCCAGTGTCCTCAATGATATGTGCGAGCCACCTTGTTTGTATTTGACGAAATTAGGGGCGCGTAATGGGTAACGTGTACGCGAAATTCAAATGGTGTGGGTTATAGTTAAGGCCTGTGCGATAAATTACGCGTGCAAGTGCTTTGCAGCTTTATGAATTTGTTTTTCGAGCAGCGCGTAATTTTGCCAGCAGTCCTGGCGTAATCACATTTTCCAGCACGCCAAAGTTCAGCGCGCTTAGCGGCAGCGCTATTGCAGATTTGTGTTCCTAGTTAAACGCGTGTGCATCATTTACTGCCGTTGTAAAAAAAAAAAAATTATTTAACAAGTACTCGAAAGTGTCACGCTGCCGTTTTCAGCTAAATTTCCCAATGTCACGAAAGGACTCTGAGTCAGAAAAAAAAATTTTCATTCGTTAAGAACGCGGGAAATCTCAACTGCAACGTGTCTCGAAATTGTCGCGTTCCTGTCTTAAGTGGGAACGTTACAAATGACTGCTCAACTTTCGTATTTTGGGCTTTTTCGTGCGTGATATGACGTCTACCGGTGCCATTGGTTAATTAATCAAAGCAGCTTCTTTGTGTTTGGTAACAGTAAGGGCCGAGTAAAGGGTGATGTGTAGGCAAAGTTGAAACTGAGTGACTCAAATGGGGCCTTGCCAATAAATTGCGTATGCAAGAGCTCTGGAGCGTTACGAAACAAGAGGCGCTTTATTTAGCATGTTGATCTGGCAGAACTACAAATGCCACCGCGATCAAATATAGCGAAATTGAGCGAATGGCTGCTGTAAATCTCTGTGCGAGGTTAAATGGTTGTAGATAAAATAGAGTGTTTAAAAATGTTTAATCAAGTGTTAGAAAGTGTCTTACGGCCGCTATCATCTATGCTTCCAAATGTCCCGACGTAACTGTAGATTACACCATGTTTAAATTTCGCAGAAATGGAGGGGAGGGGGAGGCACGGTAAGTGCAGCTTATCTCAAAATGTTCACGTTTGGCCTAATTAGTGAGCGTCCAAATAATACTGAACCCTGGTTATGTTTTTTTTTTCGTTTTTTTTCCCTATATTCATTGGATCATGCTATGTTCATAGTTGGTTTCTCCGGTTTCCTCAGTGAATTAAACAAGGTGCCTTGTTTATATAGGACGAAAATAAGGGGCACGCTACGGGTAACGTACAGACAAATTTCAAAATGTGTAGACTAATAACTTACTGCCTTTGAAGAAAATTGTGTGCGCTAGCGATAAGGAGCTTCATAGGTGTGCTTTACGAAAAACGTAGTTTTTATGCTGCAAGCCTCTGAGAAGTGTGAACGCAAGTGAGATCAAATTTAGGCGAAAATCAGATAGAGGGGGTAGGGTGGGGTGGGGGGTTGTGCGAATGTGGCTGGAAAGGGAAAAGAGCGTTTGAAATTAGAAAAGAAAACGGCCAGGTAGGAAATGGTTTCTCTTCTAATACCTAAATGCACGCTGTCGACTTGTAACAACTGTCCTTGGGGTCCGTGCGTTGTTGCGAATGTGCCCCGAGCAACGCTCAGCGTGGTTTTTCGGCGACGATGCGCAGTTTTTCAGTGACGAGACGATACGCAGGGGGGGTCCGTTTACCTGTTTTCTTTTTCTTTGTTTTTTCCGCGATCATAAGCGCACGTGCTAGGCGGGCTCGTCCGACGCACTCAACACACCTTCTTGGCATAGTACGCTGGCGCAAAAAAAAAAAAAGAAAATCTTCGGCGCCAGTTTATTTCCGTGCCTAATGGCCGACGGAAAAAAAAAGTGAGAGGAAAATTACACCTCGAATATCCTCGCGCCTCTCTCCCTTTGCGCGATTGCCTGCCTCGCAGTGCTGTGAGCGTGAGTTCTCAACAAGCGCCGCATGGTACTTTCAGGGCAGCGCGACGCTTTATAGCTATTTCGCGTGTACACGTCATGTCCCGACTGCTAGGAGACACGTGCCGACTTGCCTACATAGCCTCGTGGCAACAGCAAAACCGGGTAAATACCCTTATATTAGGCGTCGCGGTTATACAGGTTGCACAAGCTAACTTTCGCCAAACTCTTCAACGGAGGAAAAAAAATATTGAGGAAACCCGGTCCAAGATGCAGCGTTAAGAGCTGTGATGTTTCGTTTTCAGACGCTTGACACCCGAATGCCGTCGGTCTTACAATTGGACGTCGTACTCTTTTTCTTTTTTTACCTTTTTCTTTTGGTTGTGCAGCTTGGCTAACGTTAGCTGGGACACACGGTTGGGCTCCAGTTTTCCACACACATTGATCGAGTACGGAACGGACGCTTAAAGTTGTCTTGGGGCAACAGGGCTGGCGTAAATGCAAACATTTACGCTTTCTTTGGAAAAATTACCACCTTGCCTAGGAAGGCGCAGAATGGAAAACCACGTATGCGTTGTCGCACGTCAAAGAAATAGTTGCTGGAATGATTTTCCGTTTTATTACGATAGCAATTATGTGGACACACTCAAGCGCCAGAGTGGTGGTCCATTTCGATGCTTCCGCATGCTAGGATAGATGCTGAATTATTGAAATGCCAGAAGTGGCTCTGACCAGGTTTCATTGTCTTGACTGATTTTTCCTCAGAAGTGTTCCGACAAGGGATATAGTCATGAATCGTTTATTTCACAGCGCATGACGTTTATCTTAAATCTTCTGAGGCGAAAATTGCAGAACGATATTACGGCTCCCAGTCTGAAAGTGATGCGATTTCACTGTCACCGGCACCAGCACTCTTTGCAGGCAGCGCAGAGAAGCTTGCGTGATACCATTACAGGCCCTACACGGCGTGCTAAACCTCGCGAGGGTACCGTAAATTTTGGCGCTTCAGTTCTTTATGCCGACAGAAATAGCCACATTAAAATTTGAATAAGCCTAGCGTCGTTACTCGATAGAATGCAGTAGCAACAATACAGGCGCTATGTAATCCACGCCGTCGTTTATGCCGCCGCGTAGTTGTAGCGGTGTCCCATTGAGGGGTGCATGGGTGAATTGCACGCGGAGGATTAGTGTCTCCTGATATGCGCAGCGTGTTTCGCTGCAAACATTAGGGCAGAAACACCCTAGTGGTATTTGTCAGATAGTGCGTCAGAATTGTTTTCAGTCGCAAACACACAAACACACACACATTTATTTATTTATTTATTTATTTATTTATTTATTTATTTATTTATTTATTTATTTATTTATTTATTTATTTATTTAAACATATTGTCAATCCCAAGAAGGGATTATTGCAAGAAGGGCAAGAAACCTACAATACAAAAAATACAAATCGGAGAGCGAGTACACAGGCGGGCTAATTTCTTGTGGAGTAGTGAAAGCATTACAGTGTTGTTGTACATTAATAAAATGCGGTATTAGTCGTCAAGAGTACGTTATCAATATGCACAAATACAAGGGATAGTACTAAGTGGATTAGGTTAAATCTTCTTTTTTTTTGTGCACTATACGATTTTTACAGAGAAGAGTATGATTTAAGGAAACCAAGAAACACAACGAACAAGCTTTTTAATGGTATTTGCAACACGAATGCAGTAATGTGGACAAGTCATATCTGCGAGGCATGTAGGTGAATCTCGTAAGATTGTAAAAAGGCTTCTAGCGATGGACTGAGGATAATATGCGAGAGTAAGTTTTTACATTCTCTGGTTGCGAGTGGAAAGAATGAAAACCTAAAACAGTCGGTGCTAAAACAGTAATTTTGTAGTGATTGGAGACGGTTCTGACGTGTCTGTCTGGTTTCAGATTCAGTCAAGTAGCGGAAGCTATCTATAAACAACATATTATGTAGTAGTTGGTAGATTACTTTCATATGAGCAAGTTTGGCGCGATTTGGCGCGTTAGATTCTCTGCGAGCTGTCACTGTTCTCGGTGGCATGAACGTCCGTACCATCATCCCGATGGGAAAAGAGACTACTACAGGCGTCATATATGACATTGATGCGGCCATTTCAGGCGAGGATTTACCACTTTTGATAAAGCCTGCCAATCATGGGACCCACATACTACAGGTGGCCCGTCTCGGAACTTCCAGATGCGTGAAAATTGTCTTTAAAGGTGACTGCCTTCCATCGCATGTGAAGGTAGGTCATTTTCGACATGCTGTCCGGCCCTTTGTTCCCAAGCCGCTTCAGTGCAGAAACTGTCAGAAATTCGGCCACGTGAGCGCCGTCTGTGGAAAGTCTGCTATATGTTCCCGCTGTGCAGCACAACACTCTGCAGGCAACTGCCAGGCAAAAACTTATAAGTGTCCGAACTGTCAAGGGCCCCACGATGCCGCATCAAAGGATTGTCCTAGAGTTAGGCGAGAACTCTCCATCTTGAAGAAAATGGTTAGGGACCGGTCGACCCATCGTGAAGCAGCTGCTGACGTCAGGCGACGTCGTTCTCGTCGCAGACGCTCATCAAGGAATTCTGCTCTCCGCACAAAGAATACGCGTGCCGCACAGCCTCTTGCTGTTGAATCTGCTCCAACCTCAGTGCAGAATGTTTCCAAACCGTGTATAGATAACGGAGCATCTGAAAAGACTGCCGTGAATGAGGAATGGCCACCACTGCCAAGGATAAGCCCTGTGGAAAAACCCCAACAAGGAAAGGCACCACAATGCTCCACCCCTCACCCAGATGAGCTGACAGAGCATGACCGCCGAATTGTAACAATGCTCAAGTCTTTGATAAATGCGATTCGCACGCTTGTGGGCAACTCGAATACGCCAACAGCTCGAAGCGCAGTTCAAGTGTTGGATGCCCTGAGCCCAGTGCTTGCAAATCTTGCATAAGCACAATGGCTCTTCCACTGCCTTCACTCCGTGATGAAGTGCGTAGCGCGACAATTTTCCAGTGGAATGCCAGAGGACTTAAATCACGGATTTCATGTTTCCGCCAATACGTTTTCACGAACCGATTTCCTGTAGTGGTAATATGTGAACCGAACGTGTCGAAAGCGCTAAGACTCTCTGGATACGAAGCCTTTATGGCGTCAACGTGCGGGCAACCCAGCAAAGTAATTGTTTACATCCGTACAGAACTTACTTACATCCCCCACTCAGTGCAGCCTCATGATGGAAACCAATACGTGTGTCTCCGCATTACAAAGAATAAAGTGGCTTTCACCCTTATCGGCGCCTACATATCCCCATATAGTCGGTTCGACGGTGACCGATTGCGAGACATCCTGACGGCAACTACTGGACCCTGGATTATCACAGGAGATTTTAATGCTCATCACTTGGCTTGGGGAAGCTCCAGAATAGATTCCAGGGGCCGGAAACTTGTGGAATTTGCTTCCGACCATGAACTTTGCATTATGAACGATGGCAGCCCGACGTACTTGCGTGGTGCGAACTATAGCAGTTGCCTAGACTTGACCTTGGTGTCACGGCAACTTGGTCAAAATGTTCGATGGTTCTCTGACATCGAGACTCATGGTAGTGACCATATTCCCACCTACTTAATTATCAATGGATTTGGAAGCTTCTCCTCTTGTACTTCCCGACAAGCATATATAAGGTGGCCAACGTATAAGACAAAGGTGGAAGAGGCATGCAAAAAAGGATTTACCGGCACCATTGAAAACCTTATTACAAGTGTACTGGAATCGTCTAAGTACACATTTACATCTGCGAAAAAACGTACGGATTTTGACATGGAACTTGAGCGACTTCGAACGATTCGCAGAAGAGCCGAGAGGCGATACAGGCGCACGAAGTCAATTAATGACCTTAGAGTCGCTCGACGTATACAGAAGAAAATCCAACGTCGTATGGACAGGTTGGAGGAACAACGGTGGAAGACGTTCTGCGAATCACTTGACCCCCGCAAGCCTCTGTCTATCATATGGAGGACGGTGCGCCGCCTTGGCTCGTCTCCACAGCAACGACACCCATTCTCAGCCCTAGCCCTCCATCAAGGCCGCTCACAGGTCGATATAGCCGAAGATTTCTGTGTGAAGATTGCGGGCAGTGTGGTCACCATCAATAGTGAAATTCTGGGTGAAGTTCCTGCGACACGCTTCCCAGAATTGAATGTGTCCTTCTCACTTGAGGAATTGGACGCTGCTCTGGCCTCATGCAGGCGCTCATCGTCGCCAGGACCAGATGGCATCACCTACGCTGCTTTATGCCACCTAGGTGAAGATGGCCGAAGCAGACTGCTGGAATGTTATAACCAGTCATGGAATGATGGCGTCGTTCCTGAGCGGTGGAAGTCCAGCCGCTTGATACCACTCCTGAAGCCTGGAAAGTCGCCACTTGACCTAGCGTCCTACCGACCCATTGCGCTGTCCAGCTGTGTTGGGAAGGTCATGGAAAGAATGATTCTCACCCGCCTAGAATGGTATCTTGAGCGCCACAACGTATACCCCGATGCCATGGCTGGTTTTAGAAGAGGCCGTTCCTCTATTGACAACGTCATCGACCTAGTCTCGTCTGTACAACAGGAAAAACACCACAAGCGTATATCGGTTGCACTATTCCTCGACGTGAAAAGCGCCTATGATAATGTAACGCATGAAGCCATCCTTGATGCCCTGGAAAATAATGGAATAGGTGGACGCATGTTTCGGTGGATTCGGAGCTATCTATTCAAAAGATCCTTCTTTGTGCACAGTGCAGATGGCCGAACTGCTGACCATTACACTTACCGTGGCGTCCCTCAGGGTGGGGTTCTTAGCCCCACTTTGTTCAACCTTGCAATCCTTGGCCTTGCCGACGTTCTACCACATACAGTAAACCTTTCTATATATGCTGACGACATATGCATATGGGCCTCGGCAGTTACACGTCTCCAGGTGCGTGCACGGCTCCAAAAAGCAGTGACCCTAACATCATCGTACCTACGTGCGCAAGGCCTCAGCATTTCGACCGAGAAGTGCGCCTTAGTCGCCTTTACCCACAAGCCCATGACCTGGTACCCCATTTCTATTGACGACCAACCAATTTCCTACGCAAAAACTCACCGATTCCTAGGCGTTATTATAGACAGAGACCTTTCATGGAGCCCCCACATCACATATTTGAAGAAGAGGCTTACTTCTATCTCCCACATACTAAGGTTTCTCGCCGGTAAAACGTGGGGCACATCCGTGGCATCTATGCTTCAACTATACAGGACGCTCTTCCTGGGATACTTGCGATACAGCACACCAGTGCTGTCCAATGCTAACAAAACTAACATCCATGTCCTACAGAGCATTCAAGGCCAAGCCCTTCGAACATGTCTGGGGCTACCTCGAAATGCTTCAACCGTGGCAACAATTGCCACCGCGAGAGACCACCCAATAAGGACCTATATAGATATCGACGCGCTCCGGGTGCATGTTCGCCATATATCCCGAGTCCCTGACCACCATCTCGCTCGATTGCCTGAGAAAAGACCCAGGGCAGCGTTCTCCAGATCAATTGCGGCTAACCGGCACTCTTTGTCTTTGAGGCACTCACCCGCAACAAGAACGCCATCCCCTATGTGGTGCTTGAAGAAGCCCCCTGTGTACCTTGCTGTTCCAGGAATAGTGAAGAAAGCTAGCCTGACCACCGCGGCTCTCAAGCAGATCACACTGGAACTTCTGCATTGTTCATACTCTAACCGAATTCATGTTTACACGGATGGTTCCGTCTCGGAAAATTCTACGGGCGCCGTTGTTTTACCATCTCAATCGGTCGTCATCAAGTTTACGACATCACACGTAACGACATCTACAGGCTCTGAACTGGCCGCTCTTCGCGCTGCTGTCGAATACATTGAAAAAGAACCGCCCAACAAATGGGCAATATTTTGTGACTCGAAAGCAGCCCTCCAGAGCTTGAGAAGTTTACGACGTGGCAATTATGAACAGCTGGTGTCACAAATCCACGAAACCTGCCATTGCGCTTCTGAAAGAGGACATAATATCATATTTCAGTGGCTGCCGGGACATTGTGGCATCGTTGGTAATCACCTCGCCGATGACGCTGCCCGACGTGCCCAGGCTGGCTCACCGACACTCCTTATACCTTTATCCAGAGTCGACGCTGCAAGAGAGCTTCGCAGTCTCGCTCGTACAATCACGTTAGGTTGCTGGCATACACCTCAGAACTCTAAGTGTCGTTTACACAGCCTCGACCCATCACTGAAACTTACATTACCAGCGAACCTTCCACGACGTGACGCAACACTGCTGTGTCGGCTGTGGGTAGGAGTAGCATTCACCAACTCCTACAGCTATCGTATTGGAATGGCGGATTCACCAATGTGCGCGAAGTGCAAGTGTGAAGAGACCATCAGTCACCTTCTGTGCCACTGTTCTCGCTTCGATAATCAACGCGAGACTCTCCAGTGTGCCTTAAATAGACTGGATGACAGGCCATTTACGGAAGCGAAGATCTTGGGGGCCTGGCCTCATAGTTCAATGGCCCAGAAAGCAGTCCGAGCGCTTTTTCGCTACCTGAGGGAAACAGACTTGAGTGCCAGACTGTAGACATCCTATACCTAAGTTCTCTCTCTCCCTCTTTCACTCCCCATTCCCCTCCCCACGTGTAGGGTAGCAAACTGGACTCAGTCTAGTTAACCTCCCTGCCTTTCTGTCTTCCCTTCTCTCTCTCTCTCTCTTGGCGCGATTTTGTAAAGTGAGTAAACAGGCTCTATCCATTAGCTGGGATGGAAAGGCAGTTAGGTTGTACTCGTTGTAAATAAATCTGGTTGCCTTTCTCTGCACTCTCTCTAGCATTGTTATCAGTTTATCAGTATGTGGAAACATTGAGACATTTGCATATACTAGGATATAGGTTCAAGGAATGTGGTATAGGCGCCTAGTTTAATTTCTGGTGTAGATTCATGGAGGCGCATTAGAAAAGTCTTTTCAATACTGTTACGTTACGGTTATGTTACGGTTTTAACATGAGAGTCTCACCTGAAATTGTCTGATAATAATAGGCCAAGATATTTTTATTCTTTAGCGATTGTCAATGGAATGTTGCCAACTGTATAAAGGTATAGAGAGACGTTCTGCTTTCTAGTAATACGCATGACGGCTTATTTTCTAACATTAAGAGTCATTTGCCAGTTGCAACACCAGTCTGTTACTGATTTTAGCGCATGATTCATTATATTGTGATCCTCGGGTGAGTTGATTTCTTGATAAATTATGCAATCGTCAGCAAATAGTCTTATGTTATTACTGGCAATACCAGGCAGATCAGTAATGAATATTAGAAATAAGAATGGGGCAAGGACACTACCTTGCGGAACACCGGAGGTAACCGTGGTAATTTCTGAACACTCGTGGTTCACTTCGACAAGCTGAGTCCTCCTAGAGAGATAGTTTTTAACCCGTTTTGCATTTGGTTCTTCGCATATTGTCAACTGAAGCTTCCTAATCATTTTTGGGTGGGATACTCTATCGGATTCTTTGGAGAAGTCAAGTAAGATTACGTCTATTTGCGTTTGGAGATCTATATTTGAGGATAGGTCATGGATCAGTTGTGTTAGTTGGGTTGCTGTAGATAGCCTTCGGCGAAATCCGTGTTGGAAATGTAATACATGTTTTTGCTGAAGGTACAGAGTTATGTGTTCGAGGATGATATGTTCGAGAATTTTACATACCGTGCTAGTTAATGAGATGGGTCGATAGTTACAGGCTTCAGCTTTGTTACCCGATTTGTACGCAGACATTATATTAGCTTCTTCCAGTCAGTAGGAAGGGAGCCGGTTAATAACGATTTATTGAAGATTAGACACAGGTATTTAGCTACCCATTCTGCGTATTGCGTTAAGAATTGATTTGGGGTATATTATGGTCCAGCTTTTTTTTATCTAAGTTTAGCAGTAGAGAAAGTACTCCAGCCTCGTCTACTGTAATTGGCTAAATTATATTGCTGCAGGTTGTCGAAAGACCTGGTGTACTTTCGTCATCGGCAGTGAAGACTGATTGAAAATAGGAGTTTAGTGAGATTGCTCTGTCTTTACTTTCTTCAGACGTTATTGTGCTGGTGGAATCATTCTTTGGGTTTAGGTGGCTCCGAAACTTTTGAGGGGAATTTCTCAGAAAGTTGCTAAGTGAATATGTAAAGTAAATATCTTTGGCCTTCTTCATTTTAGATTTTAATATTTTGACGGTTTCATTGAGAGTGGTACTGGTAACCTAGTTTGGATTTTTTTTAATGTAATTTTCTCAGGTGTTTTACTTGTCGTTTCATGTGAATTATATCCCGAATAATCCACGGGTTGTGTTTGTATGTTTTTCTTGTTTTAATTGGCACAGTGGCACGGATGCAAAAAGATGTACCTACTTTGAATCGCTGCCACAATGTTTCCATGTCCGTGTTTATTTCGTCTGCTAGGTCCTTGAAGGAAGAAAATCAAAGCTTAGGTGATCCAATATGTTGGTGTCATCAGCGGAGTTGAAATTGAAATAGGTAGACGTGGTTTTATGGGTAGTAGTTTTGTACTCTGATGGGATACTGCAGAGCGATATTTTGTGGTCTACCAATCCGTCAAGAAGAAGAGCTTTTGTTAAGTTTACGGCGAAGTGATCACCTAGAAATACTAAATCTAGTAAAGCAGAGCTAGATTCTTGTTCGCGAGTAGGTTGATCTATTATTTGATTGAGGTTAAAAGACAACATTATATCGAAAATCATGTCTGACAATTTTGGGCGATAAGTAATAGCGCACGCAGTCGATATCAGGTATATTGAAGTCACCTAGTAATATTATTCTGGTCCCTTGTAGATGGCGGACCATGTGCATGTGCAAAGATTGTTAAGGTATCTGTATTTGATGACGGGATTCGATACACACAGCCAACAACGATGGGTTGGGAAAGGTAAAGTAATCGGCAAAAATCGCTTCAACACCCTCGACATCAGGAAGCATGGTGAACGGGATTTTGTTTTTTTATCAGTATAGCCAGTCCACCACCACGTCTTTGCCTATTTTGCGTATGACAGAGTAGCTTGGTATGGCTATTTCGAAATTTTTCACATCGTTATTTAGCCATGTCTCAGTGAGAGCTAGGGAATACGGATTGGCCGCGAGCAGAAAAGATTCAAGTGAAGTTAGCTTATGTAGTAGGCTGAGTACATTCATGTTTGTGAATGTTATTTTGGCCGCTGTTCACGTGGGGAGGTCTGAGGTGAGGTGCCCGTGATTTGTTCTTCTCGTTTTTTTTTTTTTTTTCACTTCACGCTTGAAAGTCCGATGGGACTTAGGCAGTTGTGCTTTGTTTCCGCATTCCATATGTAGAATTCGCTGTTTATACGCACTTTGTCAAAAATTAAAGCAATCTTATATCTGGCTTCTTTTTTAGCCTTGGCTGCGTTTCATAGTTTTTTTTTTTTTCTAATCTCACGTACTCGGACAGAAAAACCTTCGCCATTGAAATATAAAATGTACCCTTAAGTTTTTAGCAATTTTTAAGCAGTTTAGTTTTGTCCCTGGTACCGACTAATTTGAACATGATGAGCCTGTATATTAGATCGTGGTTTGCCTACGCGATGCATTCTTTCAATAGGTACGGAATCAATCTGCAAGAATTCTTTTTAAACATTTTTACTAACTAGTTCTTCTAGTAAGGCACTGTTTTCTTGGCTGTCCTCTGGGACGCCGTACACTATTAAGTTTGGTCTCCTGGAGCGATCTTCCACATCGTCAATTTTCAACTAAAGGGATGTTACAACTTTTTGAAGATTAATGATATAGTCAGCGCATGATGAGACCTTGTTATCAAGAACAGCGAGTTGTCCTCATTTCCTGTCTATGCATTTAAGCCGATCTTCCTTGATTTCCTTGAAATCATCAGCTATTAGTAGGAGTTGATTGGAAAGCTGGGCCAAATCAGGACCAGGATTTGTTTCGATATCGCCAGCTAGCAATAGCAGTTTCATGAAGAGTGATAGATTGTAAAATACTGGACATCGGAGCCGAGCGCGCGGCAACACAATTAAGCAAATATTGTCCGAACGAAAGTATTCGCCGTAACGTCTACCCACCTGTATGTAACCAGTAGATAAACGGGTGTTAGACTGCATGACAACGGTGTCGCTGTGCCCTATAATATATATATATATATATATATATATATATATATATATACATATATATATATATCGTGCGTGTGTGTGTGTGTGTGTGTGTGTGTGTGTGTGTGTGTGTGCGCGCGCGTGCACCCACAAAGGGTGTTTCAACGAACACGTGCGAACATTTTAAAAGGTTTTTTTTTGGCAGATGGCACAATTCGAGTTGATGACCTTGACTACTCGAACAGACAGACATGCAAAAAATTTTAAACGCATAATCGACTAATTAACAAAACCCCCTCATTCGGTTTTAACTAATTACCTTACCGCCCATATTGCAAAATAAATATTCAAGCCGTTCCAAGTGGGCTTGGAACGGCTTGGAATTCTCAGGGTGATGCCAATTTCGACATACTAATTCCCGAACTTTGCGGAGAAACGCATTGGCGTTCCAGTTACTTTCTTAACAAATCGTCGTTTCATGCAGTGAAGCCGCAAAAGTAACTGGAATGCAGCAGCCACGCACTCGCACCCTGTACCTCTTGTGTCGCAGTGACGCATACCCGTTCTGAAGATCATTTCACTACGATAGCAATTATATGAACACTCCGGGCATCGACGCGGTCGGCGTCGTGATCTCATCTGTCTCGACAATATTGCGAGCCGTCTGATCGCTGCTCGATCCAACCGACTACGCTGCTTTGATAAAACTTAAGTCCGTATCGTCCGCACTGTATGCATTGATTTGATAGAAATCCTCACGGCCCATGTGATGGGCAATTTTTTTAAATAATTCTTTATGTCCCCTGGGCTTTCTGCCACTGGTTCATTGCGCGTAGAACGAACCTATTTACTGGTATTAGACGCACAGCCATGCACAGAGACCACGATTGCGCTTAGCGAGAGCCATCGGCAGTTATTTGCTACAAAACAGGAATAACACCTAAGGGCAGTGACCCGTGCGTCTAGATACACTTTCTTTTTTTTACACGCCACCACAAACTTCACCAACTTCGTACAAACAGCGCTTAAGGGGAGATATGTGCCTCAGAAGTTCAGTTTATTTAATAATAAAGCTAATACATAAAACTTAGGCACAATGTAGAGTTTCTTCTCATATTATTTATTATGACTTTAATGTCGCAATATCTTCTCTGGTTATTTTTCGGTGCCTCTTGGAAATGGGAAAACTACTGTCTGTTGTGCAAGGGGGCTTCATACCAAGCGGAGGGCGTTATAAATAGCATACATTACTTACATATTGCTTTCTATAAACTAATGATTGCGAGGAAGCTGAGAAATTGTATGCTTTTAGATTTATTAATTAAAGAAAAATATTATTCTTCGCTATGGTTATCAAGAGCACTGATGATTAGCTTCCTAAAATATACATGGCAAAGATTACAGTGAATTAAAACAAAGCTTAACTTCATCATGCACATCCTTGTGCGTGCGAATGCAAACTTTGGGTGAGATTGAGTCACATTATGTACAAAAAATGTTTGTGCACATATAGTAAAAACATGTGGCTTAACATTGAACACGGAAAAATACATGAACGCCTCTAAACTTGCTTATTACTGTTCCAGACGATCAATCTGCATGAAATTTGGATAGAACGTAGACCAGTATTTCCAGAGGAAAAGCAAAAATACAAAAATATGCTGCTGAGCAAATGGTACCTTCAGAAACCCTGCCAGCTTCCTCCTCCAGTCAGGCTTTTCTTTAGTACACACTGCAATGACGAGGTTTAGGTCCCGCTGTTCTCGAGATTATTTAGATTATTTTCCCGTCTTCTCTGGCCTATAGCGATCAACTGCCGAGTTCAAAGGATGATCAGCTTTTGTAAACTACCTCAAAGCCTTCGTTGAATAGTCATCAAGCCTGTTTGAGCTAATGAAGTAATGGGCGACACGTATCAGTCTAGCGTTTTGTCTATGTTTACTAGCGTGATTGATGAGGATGATGATTTATCGGCATTCCCTTTGAAACGGAGCGGTGGCAAACACTCACCTAGCCTGCTTGACTTACTCGGGTATGCCATACATACTTTTCATTCTAGCATTTTTGTACACATCTCTTTTTCCTTCTGTCTCTTCCTTAAAACTTCTATATCTACTTTGTACCGCTACCTACGCTTGTAACGGGTCCGGTCGTTTCGATATCTTCCCAGCTTTTTTTTCCACCAATACTCTAAACGGTATATATTACCTACGGGTCTCACTGGGTGGATCCCTTGGCATTCCATTAGGATGTGTTGAATGGTCTCCGAATTTTTGCTGCAGCATACACATACATCATCTAGTTGCCAATATTTGCTCCGGTATGTTTTTGTCCTTAGGCAACCAGCTCGAGCCTCAAACAGCAAGGCACTTCCCTTCGCGTTGTCGTACAGATTTTCCCTTCTAATTTCTTTCTTCCCGTTCTTGCAAATATCCAGTCTTTTTTGTTCCCATTCTTTGCATCCAATTCACTGTCTCTGTTTCTCTCACTTTCTTTCTGATTAATCCTGGTTGTCTATTTACAATTTCAATTACCCTGTACTTCGTCGCGAAATTTCTTGACTTCTTTCTCCAATCTGTGTCGGAAAATCCACCAAGCGGAAAATCCGACGTCGGCGCGTGACCGCACGATGCTATAAAAAGACTACGAACCCTCGACCTTTGATAAGAGTCGAACCCAAGACCTTTGGTGTTAACTAACGCTACGAACCCTCCTGGACCACACTCGCACGTGCGCGTGTGTCTTTGCGCGTGCGTGTGTATGTGGGTGCACGTGCGTGCGCTTGCATGCGTAGTCTGGATATCTGTGCTTGCTTTTCAGTCCATGTTGTGGCGACTCGCAGGGCACGGACCGCTGCTGATGAAGCGAATCCTAGAGCTATGCGCGCGGCTGCAACCAAGCAACATCGGACTCAGTGTGCGTCTGAGCCTGCGTATGCGTCTGTTCGTGCGTGTGCATATGTGCGTGCGTCTATGTGTGTGTGCACCTGCGTGTGACCTGCGTGTGTATGTGCATGTGTGTGCGTGCGCGTGTGTGTATGTGCGTGTTTGCATCTATGTGCGTGTGTGTCTGCGTGCGCGCATGCGCCTGTGCGTGCGCGTGTCTCTGTGTGTGCGCCACCTTGACAACATAATATTGACGTTTGATGTTTTTCGTTTATCGTTTTTTTTACCAGAAAACCACTGTTACAATGTTATCGCTTCGCGCTTGACGCTCGTTCATGTATCGCAACTCCCTCGAGTGTTGTTGCCGATTCTATAACGCGTGGGAATCTTGTCTAAATTGCATGTCTATACGAATTGTCTAAATTCATTCATTCATTCCTTTCGATACTCTAAAGACCCGTAGGCTTGACATGGAAGAGTAGGTATATTTTTATTACGCAAAACAGCTTCAAACATGGCTTTCTCGAAGGCGGTAGCATCAGTAATTGCAGCAACGAAAGGAGGGAGATGATTCCATTCGCGGCTCGTGCGGGGTATAAAGGGATTGGAATAAAAGTTGGAAAGGCATGTGGGAACTCCGACCTTGAATTCACGGTTACTGCAAGAAGAAACGTACGTGGGAGGCACAAGAAGCTGTTATTTAAGTGAGGGGTTAGCAAAATAAATCTTAGGAAACAAACACAAACGAGAGCACATGCGGCGCGTTTCAAGACCTTACGAAGACCAAGCATTGATTTTATTGGCTTCACATGAGTATAATTGGACACGACAAAACGGGCAGCATCATTCTGGATGCTTTCGAGAGCATGTGATATAGGGTATACCAGTGGATGGATCTCAGACAGGACTGGCATACGCCATCTTGGTTCTCACCAGGGATTTATAATCTTATAAGGGATTTGTAAATAGCCGTTGACCCGTAGATCTGCTTTACACGACATAGGGTTCTGTAACGTGAACACAGTGCACGGGCGTTTTTGAATTTCGGCCCTCACAGAAATGCGGCCGGGAAGTTAATCCGTGGGCTCGTGCTTAGCAGCGCAACTCCATGGCCACTAAGGCACCAAATCAGGTATATGGCGTATGTGGTATACACTGCAATATGTCTCGCTTTTTTTTTTACAGTCGTAAGCTGCTCATAAGTTTAGCTAAATGCCGTTTAGCGAATAACTGCGAGTTAAACGTGGGGCATCACAAAAGGACACGCACCACGGCAGTTAATTGTTTTTTTTTTCTTTCTTGTGCCGTTCATTAACAACCAGTCATGGTTTCCGCTTGCGTGAAGTTATGTCCTGCGGCATATAATAGCCAAATGAAGAACAAACGATACCGTCCCAGCCAGTCACGTGACGATGGTGCGGCAGCTGAGCCGTGCGCAAATGCGTTCCGCTACAATGAGCCGATCAACTCGGACCAGCACACTGTAAACAGGTTTGACCCTTTTAGGGAGTTTTGGCCTCGTTGCATAACTTCAGCCCTTAAGGGAGGACAACATCCTCCATTCGAACGGAGTTTTTTTTCACACCCTTGTGTTTGGTGGTCTTATGGGGAATTATGGGAGTTTTTTAATTCTCCTTTGAACACCAACCCCTGAGTGGCTGCAGGAGTCTATATGGGGAATTATGGGAGTTTTTTAATTCTCCTTTGAACACCAACCCCTGAGTGGTTGCAGGAGTCTATATGGAGAATTATGGGAGGTTTTTAATTCTCCTTTGAACACCAACCCCCGAGTGGTTGCAGGAGTCTATATGGGGAACGTTGGGAGTTTTTCATTCCTCTTTTGAACACCAGAACTATGGAAGTTCTTATGAGGAGCTTTTACAAGTTGACATGGGTATTTTATTTTGCTTCTTATGGGAATTTATAGCAGAAGCGATGGGAGTTCTTACGTACATATTTTCGGAAACGTTTGGCTTCTTAAGGGCGTTTTGAAGGATACCTTTGGGAAATTATTTTACCTCCTTGTAGGAGTGCTTAGGTGTAAACCTGGGAGCAACCGTTCCCATATTTTGGGAGCTCTGCTTAAGGGAGCACTTATGGATAGTTTTGAGAGTTCGATTTTTGCTTTTTATGGGAACATATAGGAGAATGCTTGGGAGTGAATTTTTACAGCTTTAGGGGGCTGTTTACTAAGGGAGTTTTAAACAGATGTTTTGGGAGTGCATTTTAGCTCCTTATTAGAGCTTTTACAGGTAGGTCTGGGAGTTTATTATGCACTTTTTGTGAATTTTACGAGGTTGAAGGGAGTTCTTTTTGTGTGTGTGTTTAGTAGATTGTGTCTGACGAGTGCAAAAACCATGACAAAGCAATAAAATGTCGAAATTTATTGCAGTTCCAGAATCAAATGTGCCAGCATGATAGTACAATCAATGACTATTAGCATAATGAAAGTGAAATAATTCAATAAATTGGATACAAACAAGCAAACCAGTTTGACAGGAAATTCAAGCATATTGCAAGCTTCAGTACAGTTGAAAATCCACAAGTGCAGCCAAGACTGAAATTCAGCGGCTCAAAGCATCATGAGCTATTGGGCAGTCCTTGCAAGCATTAGAACAGGCCACATTTGTTTTTGCATGTAAAGAGCATGCTACAAAAAATGATGCAAAGGAGGCCAGACAGCACCAATGACCTAGAACATAATGAAAGTACATTTGAATACCTATGCTATTTCTAATAGACATCTACGTACAACTTATTCTCTCATGTAACACACAGCTGCAAAGAAAAAGCAGAGGTGGTACCACCCACTCTGAATCAATTTCCTTAGCGTGCAGTACCTGAAATTCAAGCTTGCCAGCTAGAGAACATCACAAGTTCACAGCAAAATGGGCATAATGTGATAACAGTAGACAAACAGGTGATATCTCAGGCTGAAGTTAATTCAACAAGGGGACTAGTCGTCGTCAGGGAAAGAAAATCCAAGCAGACAATTCCAGCTCACACTTACTTGCATACACAGATGTCACTACATAGGTTTGTGTTGTGATGCCCCATGACCTAAGTCAGCATAAAAGAGGTTCATTAAAGAGTGGCACATATGCAGTGGCACACACCCAGTGTACATACACAAGTTTGTGTCAAAAAAGTTCATTGGAGAGCTGCATCTACCCAGTGGCCCCAAGTGCTCGTAGTAGCCCCAGGGGCACATACTGAATTTCCACAAATATAAGGAGTTTTTTTTCAAAATTTCTGGCCTCAGAAGACGCCTCGCATTATATAACTGACATAGACACAAACAACAAGATCACTCATAGAAATTGGTGCCAGCAACCTGCCAAACTCCCATACTTCTACACACCTTGCTACCCCAACTAAACCCCCATGTTGAGCATTTACACTTACCTCACCTTCTCTATGCACTCACTCATTTTGCTGGACATCCATGGAGTGGAGAAAAGTGAACTATATAAATACTGCCAAGGAAAACTGTTGTTACCCTAACGAAGAAGTCCACTTCTCAAAAAAATTTCTCCACCTGATATAACACTTGTTCGACCTCTGCTGATCACCTTCAGCTGAATATTGCATATCACACAATGCAGCAATTCAACTATAATTTTTAGTTTTATAATGAAACAAAAATTTCTTAGGATGTGAAAGAAAATATGATACAGGAACCCTTAACAGTATCCATAAGTGTGAAATTTTTACACAGGCAAAGAGGCAAACACTTTGCCACCAGGGCACACATAAGGCGTCATTACATTTTCTCTGCAAAAAGCCTTAACACCCCGACGACAGGTGGTGTTGCATGGAGCCATGCATGCATTTCAAAAAATAGGCATTTAGTATTTTCTTCTTCCGCAAGATCAAGGCAGGCAGGCTGTGATGCTGTGCAAACAGTGGTGGCCTTCAAAAGGGAAGGAATCCACACAAAAAGCCATGGTACTGTTGAGATGGCAGTGCATGATAGGGAGCATTCTGGAAAACCAAACGTAAATAGATTATGTACTATTGTATTGCAAACAGACACCGCATGAATATTTAAACATAGCATCACCAATTATTCAACAGTGCTGGGCCATTCAATGCTACCACTCCAAGTGCATCTTGGCCACCTCAGATTTTGGAAAAATCACAGCCCATTGTACAGTTGCAGACTGGATGAAGTGGAGAGTAGGACGAAAGCCCGTCTGGTCAGGATGATGCATACTAAAAGGAAGAAGTCCAGACACCGACCAAAATGTTTAAAATAGTTTTTTACGTTTTCAAATTCAAATAAATTCAAATAACTTCAAAAATTCAAATAAGTACTTTAAACCATTTTGGTCAGTGTCCGGACCTCTTCCTTTTAAGTCGCAGAATGCACAAACAGAATACTTCGCGAAAATTTCACATGGTGTGAGTATCGTTATCTTGTAGGCTAAGGTTGAAACATCACGGCACTGACAAAGCTACAAAACAAGTGTTTCTGTGAATGACCACGAGGCCTTCCAGAATGTTTCATTATGTGAGATAGACCATTAATGTTTTTTATCTGCAAAGAGTATCTTCTTATTCTGACTTAAGTATAATAGACTTTCGAGCAATTTCTGAAAAGTATTTTCATCCAGCTCGGGTGGTTTATAGGCGCAAATAACCAATTTAGGAGCCCCCATTTTGTAGTGAAGAAAGCTTATATTAAAAACTATAGCTGCAGTGATTAAAAGTTTCTGAAATTTTGAATCAACTCTTTCTATCTGCAGAAGCTCTTTAATTAGGTATTAGGACGCCTTGCAGCACTGACAATGAAAGGAAATCATGACAACATATTACCAAAAACTAATAAAATGAATGTGTTCTTGATAATATATGTTGTATTATACACAGATTATACAAAACACCCGCAGTAATGTGCATATCTTCAGAGTGCACACACAGTTCACCAATGTAATAATAAATACAGGTCAACATCATAAAGCAACACATAGGTACTGGGGTTTTTCTTTCACATTGGCCTAAAAACCAATCACATGAGCATTCAGCCATCATATAAGCAGCACCTGCTTGCATGAATTCAAGGAACTTTCAGATGTGCAAAATCGTTTAGGAGCTTTTAAGCAATAGGCATGACACTACTATTATGGTTAATTTGTTGCCTGTAAGTGGTAAATCAAGTGAACTGCTAGTTGTCCTTCCGGTGAAGGATATCGCAGAAAATGTGAGGACAAAAAGATTATAGTAGCTATTTGGAACTCATGAATGTTAAGAAGATAATATACAATGTTACCATGCTGACAGACAGTCAGATAAAAGATGATACAAAGAAAATATTATATATAGATTACACAGATGCAAGCATTCTGCTTCTTTATTGCTGCAAAACTCGGTAGTTATAGAAGTGCTTCATCCCCTGAAAAATATTTTAGCAATACGTTCACTATGGAGTTCTATTGAGGATGCATCAGATTTGCATGCTACAAGTGGTTTGAGCTGTTCAGAGACAGACATCTGGCTTGTAAACGCAAGAGCATGACGAAATACTGCAAGTGCTCCAGAAAAATGCTTGCATGGTAAGGGAAATGACAAAAACAAGAATGTGGATGAAAAGACCAAACTGCCCCAAAGTTTAATTTTAGCAATGTAAGGTTTTATGAAACATAATTACAGTTCCAAGACAAAACAAAATACCAACATGATATGCAGAGAATGGGTGCTGGACATCAAGCAACCTCACTAAACAATGATTACATACATAAAAACGACACATTCGCAGGAAATTTCACAATACATGACATATAAACTATGTGATTCATGATGCACCCATGTCATACATCATATTGTTCAAGTAACCAACTTGTTTATTCAAGACCCCTGTAGGAGGTTTGTTAATGCAGTTATTGGTTTCTTGGATGGAAAAGACCTAGTATACAAATCTGCACTTCCCTGCCTTATATTTGCAAAGTGCATGTGTACAGTCACAGTTTGGCACAGTTTGGCATGTGTTGCAATGTTTTGTGAGATATCCAGATGCTGTTACCACCTACATCTGTGCACAATGCTCCTGCAGCCTGCCATTACCACAAATCCTGGTCTATCCTACATAATACCCCAGTCACACGGGCACTTTCAAAGTCCTTTGAACCAAAGATCCTTTACTTCAAGGGAGAATGTGCACTGTCACACAGGCACAGCAAAGGAGCCCTACTGGAAGGGGGCTTTGAGTCAAAGGAGTGCGCGTTCGTCCTTTGAAACCTCAAGGGAATACTCCCAAGCCTAGAGGGCGTCTGACAGTAGAAAAAATATTCTAAAAATATGGAAGTTCAATTTTCACCTCTTCAGAACGAGCTTATAAGTACTGAATACTGTTACTAAAGTACTAAACACTTTCGGGACACCCGCAATCTCCATCATGAAAGCGCCGGTACAGCAACACCGGCACGGCCTGTCGTCAGCAGCAACCTCGACACAACACGGTTGCCATGTGCGATTTGGTTCTTTGGTTAGTGGCTGCTAGGCATCCCAGTCTCCTTGGCTTTTTTCTGCACATCTTTCCTTGTCACTTTTGTTTTTTTAGTTTTTACAGCATTTACGTGTACCTACCGCTACCTAGCCACAACAAATGAAACAAAGCAGCTGAAGCAAAGGCAACAATGAATAATCGACGCCAATGTGCTGTGTACGAAGCGGTACACATGGTGGCCATCATTACAATAAATACATTTGTTTGTGATAAAGTAATGCCTTTACTATGTGTGCATTTTGTTTTGATGTTTCTATGTATTAGGAAAAATAAATGTTGCTGAAAAAAATGTGACAAGTTTATTATAATACGCATTGGGCCATATTTTTTTATTACTTTCAAGGTGATGGTAGCGCTAAGGATACATTGCGGTTTCTGTTAAAAGCTTCAACGGAGACTACCTGGAGACCATGTAGCACCGACATATATCCGTTAAACTAATGTCTTTGAAAGCTCAATGCTCCTTAACTTCAAAGGACCTTTGGCATGCTCGTGTGACGGGTATAACACTTGCTGCTGAAGGCATTAAAGGCACTCAAAGGTGCCTCAAAGACAGGCTGAGCATTCTGCGCAGGTTAGCGTGTTAGCAAGGCCTGAAACACTTGCAGGACATTGTAAAATATGTCAATACATGGCAAAATACAGCAGCACAACATACTCAGAAAATGTAAGGCTAAAATTGCACACTGATATATAAGGGCCTTCCCAGACAAACCGATAAATGCAATAGCACACCTTCTATTGAAATCTCGAATATAAACATTGATTACTTGAAAAAGATGTACGGTACATGCAAAATAGAATGAGTGATGTATCTTATATGTCATGTATAGTCAAATTTTGCTGCAAATTTGAGCATTTCATGCATGCATATAATCGCACTCATGTACTAAAACAAGTTCATGTGTAGTGCTCATCCTGTGCATTTCATGTGTTTCATCTTATAGTGTAGTAACTATGTTTCCTAATGCCAGTAACCAACTCTCCCAGCTTTTAGCAATAGTATGCAAGATTATTTATTCTTAGAAGTATGATAGCATGAAGAAACAAGGATAAAGACCTGTCAACAGGACTAGCATCAACTACAAGCTGATTTTGCTCCTGGATGGAAACGAGTATTAGTAACCGTAATCAGTATCAATGTTTCAATGAGGGAGTGGGTGAACCCAGAACTTGCACAAATAACTACAGTAGCCACATGGCTGAACATATGAGCCGTGGGTGTTTCCCTATCTTCCAGCACGAGGTTAGTTGCAGAGCCCTGACAGAGCTGAGGGAAGTGATTGTGGTTTTCCACATTAGCAAATAAAGATCGACATGTGTCGAAAAATAATCACCATCTCTCATCGAAAACATGTAATTTTTTATAGAGCACTTATCCTCAATTCATTACACAGATTGCGTTAGGTGACTAATTTGTTTTACTACTGTTCTTAGTGCCCCATACAAGATTAACCTTTTCCATGCCAATTTTATTTTCAGAAAACCACTGAAATTTCTAAAATATTTTTATTAGCTATTCTTTGTGAAAAGTTTTTATTACTGCAATATCAGCAGTTCGTTTAAAATTTTCTGCTGCCTTTTACTAGCTGTTTTTCATGTTTTTAGGTTGCAAACAGACAAGGACGCAGAAACTGTCTACATGAAGCATATTTTTTTAAAGAAAGTCAAGCGTGCTTTTGTTATCCTCCATGAAACATGTTATTGCAGGAAGAAAGGTGGTTAACCGAGGGCCCCGATTTTTATTAGTCATATCATAAGAAGCCAACAAACACTGACACCAAGGACAACATAGGGGAAATTACTTGAGCTTAATAAATGAAATAATGAAACGACAAATTAATGGAAATGAAAGTGGATGAAAAAACAACCTGCCACAGGTGGGGAACGATCCCATAACCTTTGCATTTCGCATGCGATGCTCTACCAATTGAGCACCGCGGCGCCGTTTACCGATCCACTTTCTTGGGTATTTATGTTTCCTTGTAGAACCCTGGGAGTGTTAGCCAGCATTACCACTCACAGACCTTGGCGGCGGACATGGAACATCCTTTCTGCCGCAGGCGTCACGAGAACGTGATCTTTTTTTAGTGAAGGCAACTGGTCAATAAACCCACACATGCTACCTGAAGGCATCAATGTTGCCTGATTCGAGACACTCGTTATGTAATAAATGAGAAGAAAGAGGGTTAACCGAGGGCCCAATTTTTACTAGTAATATCTAAGAAGCCAACAAACACCAAGGACAACATAGGGGAAATTACTTGAGCTTAATAAATGAAATAACGAAATGATAAATTAATCAAAATGAAAGTGGATGAAAAAACAACTTGCCACAGGTGGAGAACGATCCCACAAGTTCACTTTCTTTTTTTGGGGCGGGGGCAAAAACTGAACACATAACTAATCACTGATCTATCATGCAAGTGGTGTTTGCCTATCTCAATAGTCTATATAATGACAGAAAACTAGGCTCAGGTGTTTTTATCTCTAAAAGAAAAGAAGCTTTTATACGGCAACCTATCAACTTGAAGCCCATGGTAGTAGTTCTCTTCTATGGCATCTAGCTGTTGAGCACGAGTCAAATAAAAATTAATGCAAAAGTATTAGTGTTCCATGCTTTTAATGCATGGAAAAGGGACACTAAAGGAAATTAATGAGTTAAGTTAGATTAAAGGTTAGCCTTTTGTAATAACAAATTCATCATTTATACCAAGAACAGAGCTTTTATAAGCAAGAAAATTAGAGAACTGGAACATCAAAGGGCACCAACTAATATATTGAACCAAATTCTGTAGTTTTATTTGCCAAAACCACAATATGATTATGAGGCATGAAGTACGAGGGATTCTGGAATAATTTTGACCCCCTTGGTTACTCTACTGTGCATACAGTGCAAAACACACATGCATTTTTGCATTTCACACCTATCAAAATGCAGCTGCCACAGCTACAATTTGATTATCCACCATCAGGCTTGGCAGCGCAACACCAAACAGCCCAACTCAGAGCCCATGCTTGTCAGCAACCTTCTGCAGTGAGTGCATCACTTGGTGCTCATGAGGCAGTACTTCCAGCTGCTTCAGCTGCTTTAAAGTGTGCGCACTGCTGGCTTTTGCTGTTTTACAGCCCTTAAAGCCCAACTACAACAAAAGTTAGGGCTGCATAAAAAAATGATTCAAACAGTGTAAATACAAAACAGCATTCTAGCAATCTTGATACCGAGACTGAAATGAATGCCACAATTACCAGTAACTGGCAGTGAGGCATGACTTAGATTGCAGGGCACCTTAGTGTGGCCTACGAGATAAGGGACCACCTGCAGCTGCCTGCAGTGATAAAAACCTGGAGGCGATGTGGACTCTCGTCATAGCCACTAACCACCAGGTTCATGTGTCGTCTGCTAATACAGTATTAAAAGAATATCAAAAAGAAAATTAGATACCAGCCCCGCAGCTTTGCCAAGATCACTACAGTAGTATTTACTACTAATTTATTACCAATATAGCCAAAGTGAAACTTCATTGCATTTGGAATTTAAGCTTTTGCAGTAGGGGTTTTGAGATGTGATAATCGCAATGCTCCTGTGCTTTGTGACATTATATCGCTAGATATTTGACAACGCCGTCGTTATAAGTGTTTTTACATACATCGATATCTTAATTCTTTTACAACCTAACTCTAATATGACACATGAGAATACGGTAGATAACATTTGAAATGTATTTAATGGGCACGGAAAAGGACTAACCTTTACACATGAGACACGCATGGTGAAAGCATTGTAAGCAAGGCTCCCACGTGTCTTTAAATAATTTTTCACTTTGGTCGGTGTCAGTTCTGTTTTTTCCCTTGACTCTTGCTAACCGGACAAGACTTCGTCAGACTCAACTTCATTAACCCATTGACAATATGCTGCATATCTTAGGCAAACATTTGATGCTCACCCTAACGCATGTTTCCTGAAGTTACCAACTAAGAGCAAAGAAAGGTTAGCTACTGTATGAACCAGCCTAAATCCATGTTAAGCCCACAATTGCCCAATGTGCCTTGAATAGGCTCTAAAAATGTGTATTAACACAAGGCGCAATAGATTTTGTGCTCACGTTGGCATGTTCATAACAGCTGGCCTCCCTCACACTCATCATCGGAATCTCAGAATCCCTACTGCGAAAACTTCAGGAGTGGAAACCAGCCAAGGTAACAGTGCACAGTTTGAAGCAGCCAGAGGCACTGCCTCATGAGCACAGCAGTTGCACTCACTGAAGAAGGTTAATGACAAATATGGGGCCCCATTCGTGCTGCTGGTTCCGAAGAAGCCATCTAAGCTTTTTTCCCACGCTTGAGTGTAAAAATACAGCTGCTTTTAACAAAAGGCATGCAACACCGTTCATGAATTGTGCCATTGGAATGGTTTACCAAATAACCTCTTACTTCTGGTAAGCTCTACACAAGCCAAATTGGACGCTGCACTGATGAAAGGGCAAGAGAACATTTGCAGAATATAAAAACAAAGTAAGACCAATGTAGGTGAGCATTGTAACACATGCACTTGTCATCCACAACTTGAAATATATTCTTGGCAGAAGTAGAAACATGAATTCACAACTGATATCAGAAGCTCTTTTAATATCAAAGAATGACTGTGTAATTATTCTTTTTTTTTGTATTTCTCACAAGTATGTGTATGAATGTTTTTTGCTTTCGGTTTACACAGGTTGCTACACCTCAATTTGTTTGACCCTGTTCCCTTCTTTGCAATCTTTCCTCCCTCCCCCTCTTTTATGAACTTCCAGAGAGATTATATGAATAGTTCCTGCTTTCTTAGAAAACATGGCACACAGGCGGTGGATGTGGAACATCCTTTCTGCTGCAGGCATCACAAGTACGTGATCTTTTTGGGTGAAGGCAACTGGTCAATAAAGCCCCACATGCCAACTGAAGGCATCAATGTTGCCGGAATCGAGACCCTTGTTATGTAATGAACGAGAAGAAAGCAGGTTAACTGAGGGGCCCGATTTTTAATAATCATAAGACGCCAACAAACAAAGGCACCAAGGACAACACAGGGAAAATTACTTGTACTTACTAATTGAAATAAAGAAATTATAGCTTAATGGAACTGAAAGTGGATGAAGAAACAACTTCCCGCAGGTGGGGAACGATTCCACATCTACGCATTACGTGTGTGATGCTCTACCGATCGAGCTACCACAGCACCGTCTTCCCATCTATTTTCTGGGGTATTTATGTTACTACTAGAACTAACCCTGGGATTGTTAGCCAGTGCCACCACTCACAAACCTTGGCAATAGATGTAGAGCATCCTTTCTGTCGCAGGCATCACGAGTATGTGATCTTTTTGGGTGAAGGCAACTGGTCAATAAACCCACACGTAGTACCTGAAGGCACCAATGTTGCCAGATTCGAGACCCTCGTTATGTAATGAACGAGAAGGGGGTTAACCAAGGGGCCCGATTTTTTACTGCTGGTTTAGTACACACTTTCCTGCGTTTAGGGCGATGCCAGCTTCTTGCAGGTGCTGAAGTACTTTGTGCAGTCGTGCATCATGTTTTGCCTTCGTGCGGCCAAACACTATTATGTCGTCTTGCAGACATGCTTGGCCGTCCAGGCCTTCTAGCAGTCTTAGCATTTCCCTGTGGAAAAATTCAGTTGCTGTGGAAATTCTGAAGGGCAATCGGAGGAACTTAAAATGGCCAATTGGTGCCAGGAAGGTGTTGTACCTCTGGGACTCGGGTAACCAGTAACCAATATCCGGCTATAGCATCAAGTTTGCTAAACCAGGCAGCTCCGGTGAGTTTGGCCAGGCAATCATTGATGGTGGGCACTAAGACTCATTCTCACAGAATGTTCTATTTTAACCCTCCAAAGTCACTGCAGATTTGAAGCTCGCCTCCTTTATTTTTAGCCACTACCATAGGTGCATGCCACTCTGTGGTCTCTTCGACCTTTATGATGACACCCAGGCTCTCCGTTCTCTCCAACTCACGTTTGGACACTCGGCAACATGGGCAGAGGTACTCGCCCCGAGTACATAATAGCACGCCGCTTGGCATCAGGGAGTAGCGATATACTGTAATCGGTCCTGAGAAGGCAGGCCCAGGTCTGTAGCCAGGTGGAGGTAGTGGCATAAAATGTTGGCTGGGTCGCTGACCTTGCCTTTTGACTCCGCTACTTCTAGGAGACTTGGTTGGACATTGAAGGATTTGATTGCGGGGGGACGTCAAAAAGTGCGTCATGCAGCTTGTCTATTACATAAATTTGTTCTTGACACAACCAGCCATTTCAGCACACGGTAGCAGTCTAACTGTTGCTTTTTTTGGTCCTGCCCGGTCCGAGCAGCTGTTCTTTTGCTTGCTTCAGGTTTCCCGTGACTTGTTCGTCGTAGAGGCTTGTTGGCATGGCAGTCACATCTGCACCAGTGTCTACCTTGAAGCCATTGACCATCACATTGATTTTTCATGGCCCAGGATCCTGTTGGTCAGTTAATTGTCCAAGTAAACCTCTTCCAAAACAGCTTGGTATGTGCTTTTTGTTCTGCTTTTTGGAAGCGGAAAAGCATATGGCAGCTGTGTTCCTTTTTACTGCAGGCACTGCATTTTTTGCCATTCGCTGTGCACATAGTGTGTGATGGTGAACCATAGGTGTCTTGTTGAGCCATACCACTTGCATGTCAGCGCAGTTTGGTCACGCTGGTTTTTACGAGAATTATTTGACTTTCCTTTGCTCTTCGAGAAGCTGTGCATGGTGTCTACAGCTTCAAGTGATTGTAGCTGTGGCCGTAGGTCCTTTTGCTGCTGTTTGATTGTTGCCATGTTGCGAGCAGCGTTGACAGCGGCTTCCAGAGTAAGCTCAGCATTAAGTTGCAGCTTCTCACTTACCTACGTGTCTGTGGGACCGACCACGAGTCTATCACAGATCAGTTCCTCTTTCAGGGCGCTGTACTAGAGGCTTCAGCTAGCCTGAAGAGTTCGGTGATGAACATATCGGCTGTCTCATGCACGTCTTGCTTCTGGCTGTTGAACTTTGCACACTCGTATATCATGTTCATCCGTGTCAGGAAATTTTTTGTGAACAGTTGCATTACTGTGTTGTAGTCGCGTTTCTCAGCATCACAGAGCCTGAGCAAGGCTAGGACGTCTTTGGCTTCACGACCCATGGCATAAATGAGTGTGTTCACCTGCGTCTCGTCATCGTCGTCTTTAGTATGGAGATAGCTCTATAGCACTCCCTTCTCGTGAGCCACCGTTTCTACTCCTCGGGCTGCCGAAAATCAAGTTTTTCCAGCAGTTTGACGACGAACGAGTTTAGTGGAGCTGCGTGCTGGGCTGTGGACACTGTAGGTGAAGCCATGGGTAGCAAAGTTTCGTATTCACCGCAGTGCGCTGTAGGTGTAGACTTCTACTTGCGTGGTGCATTTCTCACAGCGTTGTCGAGTATCCCACCGTTGCCTCCATGTCATGGTCGGGTGACGAGCATACGTGATTGACAAAACGTAAGTGTTAACTGGGAACTGTTTACTAGGTTGTGTATGCAAAACAAGTACGGCTACATGCCGGCTCAGCTTACACGGTCTGGTCCGCTCTCCCAGAGGCGTTGTTCCGCATCTTACATGACCGTGTACATAGCGCCATCTCGTTGCAGTAGCTCGCATGACACGGTGCACCAGTGTAACTCAATGGACAGCAACTTCAAAAAAAGTATATTTCGGAAGGCTGCCCAAGTTTAAACAACTCTCAGTTAACGTTAAGGCGATTTGCCCTCTTATTAACATGCACATTTACGCCACTAGACCGTAACCTCTTTGCTACATTATAGCACAGTTTTGGTCCGAATTAAAACACTGATATAACACAGCGGAAAAGTTACGAATAAGTGCCATAAATACGAAGAATATTAGAAGGGCATACACTATCATTCTTGCTAACTGCTCATTTGTTGAAATTCTGGCAGTCTTCTGAATTATAATTTTTAAACGTGCTGCCCATTGAGTTATGATAATGCATTGCGGTGAAATTTGATAGATGGCCGCAGAGCCAATTCAACATTTCAGTTTCAACCGCAGCTAGTTACCCCTATGCTTTTCTTGGCTTCATTGCCTGCTGGCTTTATATGGTCATGATTTTTAAAAAGTGAAGCCCGTTTTCCTTCTCATTCATTCATGCGAGGGTTTGAGACCTCATAGCCTTGATGCCTTTAGGTAGCATGCATGGGTTTATTAGCCACATGCCTGCTCTCTTCAGTTCAGGTGTTACGCGACACCATCGTGCAAAAAAAGATGTTCCACATCTGCCCACCATGGCTCTAAATGGCGCTGGCTAACACTCCCAGGGCATAAATACCATAAATACCCAAGTTAGCACAACTGGTAGTGCATCGCGTGTGTACTGCAAAGGTTGTGGGTTCAGTCACCACCAGAGACAAGGTCCTTTTGTCTGCTTTCATGACTTTCTTTCAATATTTTCTACATTTCAATTTCAACCACAGCTAATTACACCAACGCTTTTCTTGGCTTAACTGCCTGCGACCTTTATATAATCAGCAAAGATAAGGTAACAAGAAAATTAAAATAAATAAGTGGAGGACAGGGTCATCGGTATTCAAAGAAGCACCTTCCTTTTTGTATCGTTAACCAACATGTGCGCCCAATAGGCAACTCCTCTACCTGCACATCGAATGACAATGCAAGAGATGCAGCTGGAACCCACAGTCAAATATATGTACAGCATACCAATGCATCTCTCCTCCGAAGGTAGTGAAGAGCACAGGTGCCTGTAGAGTTGCGTGCCACGGTTCCTCTTGCCAACCCATGGAAAGGAGCATAAGTGATGGTGTAGAGCTTGCTCCTTCAAGCAGTGTTCAGGTATCCATTCATAATCCTGCATGTAGTGTCCAATGTATTGTAGATATCAAGACAGCTTCAGTCCTGCAGCAAATAAAGTGATCAGTTCTAACCAAAATGTTGAGATGTAGGCACTTTGGCAGGCGGATGTTAAATGTTGAAGTTTCTGGGATGCCAGTGATAATTTCATTAAACATTATATGGGCCACTCATACAGGGATGGAAGCAGTCAAAGAAGTTTTGGAGCAGCTCTGGGAGGTGGCAAATTTGACACACTGGAGCATGAATTGCCCGTTTTCGAGCAGTAAATACATGTTTACATGAGTAGCTTGGTAAAGGTCAATGAGTGAAATACAGGTATATGAAGAAAAGGTGTTCCTTATTTTACTTTACAGAGCACTATTTGATTATGGCAGATCAGTTCTGTGGAAGCCTGCAAGGCAAGTAAAATTCACGACAGGAAAAATTTTCACCCACCCTACTTTAGCATGAAGCTACGAAGGAGACCTGTACAGGTTTCTCGGAAACCACCATTAAATTACATACTGGATGTGACAACTAACTGTGGCCAAGAAAAAAATTAATGAGTGCTTTCCGTGAACATCACCCATTCTATGTTGATAGGTTTATGTTTGTGCTACTCAAGTTTTTTTTTCCATTGTGAACAAGCAATTAATATGTAGTTGTAATGAATGTTTATTTCCTTACTTATCGAATATGGTGCCAATGCAAAGGTTGTGGAATACGCCGAGAAATGACCGATAACAGCGTTACAACAACCTAGTTCATGTGTGGTCTTTTTTTTTTCCGACAAAAAAAAACCAAACAAGCGAATTTTTTTTTAGAAATTCACGTGACAATGCGCTCCGCATCAGTAATATAAGTGGTCTCAGACGGAAACAGTGTCATCAGTGCACTGCATATATTATGAATGTGCAAACCTGGGGCACAGTCTTGTAAAGGTTCGCAAAGCGAACTGTTACCAAGATCGCGCTACTTCGCATTTGGTAGGGAGTGTACTTGCACGCCAAAAACTGCTGACATGTCGAGAAAAAACTGCAGCTGCTCTTTCCCAGTGCCCCTATTTGACAAAGTTTTTGTAAAGATTGATGCAATAGTGCGCAGAAGCATTGTCATGGTAAGGGCAGTTTATTTTCACCTTTTATTTATTTCACGGGCTTTCATTCTCGTGCCTTCACAAATCCTAGGCTGTCTTAAATGCTGTTACCGGCCATTTGTAACCATCATACAAAGCTTTTCACTGACATCTCATCGATTAGGTAAATCAAGACACTCATCAGATACAGTGAACACAATTCGAGTAGTGCACTCTGGTAATTTTTCATTCTTGGCAACCTGCAGTTGAGATAGCAGAATATCGCAGAATAAATGTGAAGTGACGTAGTGGTCATTGCATGTTTGCGAGTATTTTATATCTGTTTTGACACACTGGTTGGAAAAAAGACATGAACGGGCATGTTAACTGCACTTGAGCTATGGTATACAAGTTTCCCTTGTTGTGCAAGGGCGTCTACATTAGACAGACGGGAAGGGGTATCAATGATTCATAATAAGGTTTGTTACAGCGCAACCTAAGACAAGGACAACAGAAGGTACAAAATGATGACACGGCGCTGTTTTGTAGCTTCTGTTGTCCTTGTCTTAGGTTGTGCTGTAACAAACCTTAGTATGAATCCCAACCAACTGGCCCAACTTGCCGTTCTGATGCAGTATCAACGATTGCTTGGGCGAGCATAGTTACAACCTTCATAAAAGTTAACGAAGTAGGCCCCTTGCCATGCATTGCAAGACTTGTGGATGCAAACTAGATTTTTTAAAGAATGTGTCATCATAGGATGCAGTAACATTCAACTGATGCGCGAGATTACTGATCAGGCTAATGCCATTGCCAAATACGTTAGGGTGTGCATGAGTACACCCTCCTTATCTTTATCAGGCAAGGAACTTTACTTTCTAAGTTGGTCGGCACGTTTTCAGTGAACTGCAGCCGTCTGCTTCTTGTAAGGTTGTTGTTTCAGTTGTTTTTCTCATCTGTGCTATGAGCGGCGCATATAATGTGCAGTAGGGTCGTGGAATAAGACCAGTTAGAAGTTAGTGCTCATCCTGTCACCTGTACTTTTTCTTCCATACTCAAACTGAGTTATGCTAAAGCAAGACAAGAATCCATTCAGTCAGTTTGTGCCTTCGAACCAGTTCACCTCCACAGTGCACAATGATGCTATTATAAAGGGACATTGAAAATATTGTTTATTTTCTTTTAATAAATAAAGTTTAGTATGAAGTTTCACACTGCATTTTGCAAGTTTTAATTACCCTAGTATAAATTTGTATTCTAGAATGTGAAGGATGAAAACAAGCATTTCCAACCTTACACATTTCCAATGACATCTAATCACTACAACTTAGAGGAAAGGCGCTACGATCTCAAACAGTCGCAGCTTCTATCCGCGGTTGTTGTATATAAAGGCATTACGCACCGAGAGAATATGGTCAAATCTTAAAGCTAAAACTACGGTAAAGGCTTGTACCAACACGCTTCAACAAGGGAGAACATTTCAAAACACATAGTGCAGAGGTAAAAAAATAGATCATGGAGTTTTACTTGCCAAAACTACAATCTGATTATGAGGCACGCCATAGTGGGGGGACTCCGAAATAATTTTGACCACCTGAGGTTCTTTAACGTGCACGTAAATCAAAGTACACGGGTGTTTCTGCATTCTGCCCCCATCAAAATGCGGCCGCCGTGGCCGGGAATCGATCCCACGACCTCGTGCTTAGCAGCCCAACACCATAACCCCTAAGCAACCACGGTGGGTACAGTGCACAGCGGTGAAAATTTTTCCTATACCAGAAATAAGTTTTTGGTCAGGGGCTCAAGAACCGGGGGAATCGCGCCCTGCCTGGCGCTGTTCACAGTGCCACCTCAGCCAACTGGGACATTTGCACGCGAGAACGAGAGCACCAAGTCCGGCCATGGCTGGTAAAACCATATGACGATACATTACCAAAATATACAGTAACTAAAACAAAAGGACGCGTACAAACGAGATGTGTCCTTTTTATTCAACTGACATATTATCTTCGCGCCTTCTCCCCCTTGTACGATATAGAGGTTACACAGTTCTGCTTAATCTATCGTCTTACATCATGCATGCGCACTGAGCACATCAATACGTTCTGGATATCGCAGAAGCCGTTGTTCATGGCGTGAGACTCGCGATAGCGAAGTCAAATGCGATCCTTCTAGAAATAAAGAAATTGTTCGCTGCGACAAACTTTGCAAACAAGAAATAAAATACGAGCTTACCAAAATGCTTCGTCCAGGTTGGTGGCGGCACGCAGTTCGTTGGCGTTCACCGTTGCGCATTACGCTGTGTTGTTAATCACGCCGCCCTCGCTTGTAGGCGTGAGAAGAGCATCAAAGTATTATTCTTTTCTGTCAAATACTGCTGCTTCGTAAGTACAAATAGAAAATTTTGAGTTGTCAAGCCTACCCCAGCATACTGGCACATAACAGCTTCCCGCGCTCAAATCTCGCTGTGGATTCGAATTCGCGCTGCGTGCATTTCGATGAGCTGTTGGGGCGCCACCTAGAAGAGTTTGAATATGGACAAAACGAAACAAAGTTCTAACATATGTCCGTCTAGATTATTTTATATTTATTTATTTAAGATATAAGGCACATGCTGTTTAGAAAATACTCACGGCAAACAATGTTTTAGTTTAGTTTCTTTGGCCCCTCGGTCCCTCCGATTTATGTCCATTGTCAGCTGGCCTGCGGCCTTTAAACGATATTCCTTACATATTGAGGCTCAATGTCGAGGACATTGAACCTGGTTGTATGGGGTTTAAATGGAGGGACAATATTTCGTTTTGTAGAGTATTGCTGCTGGGGATAAAGCGAGAAATAGGCTGCTTCTCGTCGGCAAAAGGAGCCGGACGAGCAAGTCACGAAATGCAAGAAAACGAACGGCTTGCATGATTACTAGTACAGTCTCGCTTGGTTGACCAGTGAGAAACAGCATAATTAACAACATAACAAATACAATGGACAGCCGCCAAATCGTTGGTCAATTAGACATGTTAATGATGAGTCAGAGTGGTTGTTATTTCGTGTTTGTCCGTTTGTAAAAGTGTTGTGCAAAGCTTCGTTTATTCGATGTTGTGCCCCATTTCCACCAGAAAAAGAAAGAAAGAAAAGCGGCGTGTTTCTGTTGACGCGGCACGCGCAAGTGAAACGGATTTACGGGCAAGCCGCGCGTGTCACGTTCACACATATATCGCTCAATAAAGCACTCCGGCGGTATCGATCGACATACCGGCCGCACCACTGGTGGTAACGGCTATAGTGGTACCGGTGGTAATAAGGGGAGCCGGAAGGACCTAGAACCTCAGGGCACTACAAGAATATATTTCATGGTTTCACACCTGCTTATGGCAAAAGTGTACAAAGTATATGCATGGTATAGCACTGTACTCGTAATGCAAAAATAAACGAATTAAAATTAATTTGTAAACTAAGAAACCAAGGTGAACCTTCAATAATTCACGAACAGGTAGGTTCACACTCAACTGACTCATGAAACAGTATGCTAGCTGTGCCAAGAATCTTAATTAGTCGAGCCATTAAGGGTGGTGACTGTCATGTGCAATGCCTTGGGGAAATGCATGCAGAAGTAGGACAATAGCTGTTGCTCTATCTTTGCTCATGCCCTATCAACTGATTAATCACTTATTTATTTATTTATTTTTATTTTCACATACTGTAGTCCAATTGGGCTATCGCAGGAGTGGGTTTGTACATTGCATATAACAAAATATTTTTCTGCACAAATCAACTTCAATGCCTTAAAAAACATGATAACTTCAATATAAAATATACAATCAGTATAATAAACGCAGCATGAATCAAGTAAATACAAAAATTTTTCTAATTTACCTAGTTTCACCTGGGAGTAAGTTCCGTTTTTCAATTGTATGAGGAAAGCTATACTTAAACAGGTTAGTATGAGGTTGAAATGGTGCAAGGTTAAGTTTGTGGCTATTCCTAGTAGGTTTCAAATTATCAGGAGACAGATAGTTGTTCTTTAATGAGTAGTGTGGGGTGTTATTTGAATTATGCAACAATTTAAGGCATTCATAATCACGCCGCTTGGACAGAGGTAGTAAACCGATTTGTTGTTTATTTAAGTCATTATTCCAAAAATTGGAGAGTTGGAATTTCCCCTCACAAGGCACTATTGGCAATAAAATCACCTACAGTGCTTGTCGAATGGGTGCCGCAGTGCTACAGTTGACCTGCAAAGACGGGGCCGAACCCCTGCTTAGAAAATGGAAGAGAGGCCGAACTCTCTCGAGCCCTAGCTAACTTTGAGCACTGACTGTGTTGAGCGGTATACTATATATTGTACTACCACACAGTACAATGATGTATATTAATGATTAATACATTAATAATATGTATATAATAATAATAATAATAATAATAATAATAATAATAATAATAATAATAATAAGAAGAAGAAGAATGATTCAGATCTGCTACCATATCTGCATCTTCTTCCTTCATGCCACAGAAAATGTCTATGGAATTCTTGCTGTCAAATCAATAAATATATACTTCAGAGCATTGTTGCGTTGTCGTGACAGTGTAGAATAAGGCACTGGAAACATCACTTCACAGCATTCAATCTTTATCGGTCAAACCTGTGCTTAGAAATACATGTGGCACTCAAAGCACAACAACCCAGCGGCGAGCATGGTGTGTCAAGCGCGTCACATGACTCGTCAAAGGTCGTAACATAATTGCTGGTGCTATATATATATATATATACATACCTTCCGCAAAGTACAACACTATTTGCATCACACGTTGACTGATATCTTTCAATTGTTAGTAGGTGAAATTCAATCCACAGAAAAAGGATAAACAATTGTATGCATATCTATCAGTATAATCACGGAGTATCAGGCTGGGCATCAACCAAACTGATTCTTAATATCTGTAACTGTGGCGAGGAAAGCATATGTCACCTTGAAGAAGACAAGTCCACTTGTTGAAACGTTGGCTCCTGCTTTCATCTGGTTCTCGGTTTGCTCATCGTCTTGAATTTCCATTTCCCGCCTTCCCCATGTTTTCCCTGGGTTTGTATACATGGTATTTTAACACGCAGCCTAAAAGATTGCAGATTCTTTTCCTATATGCATAGTTGGTATATAATTGTGAATCAGCAACACACTAAAAAAACGTTTTCTTCTAGCATAACACTGAAGCATACAAACTTGAAAATTTACTGTGCCTACCTGGGCGTCATTTCACATATTTAAGAGGTGAATCCTTTTCCTTTGGGTACATGTGCATTGGGCTAGCTCCCAGATCAAACTATATGTCATCAATCTGCACAGTTGGCACAGTAGGAATTCACAAGACAAATTTTAGCACTGTGCACCTTGTTTACACTTTTCTGCATTTCTGTATGCAAGATATAACACTACAATTTCCGCTGAAGATACTGTGCTTGTTGTGCAGGCCATGTTTTGATGCTAATGGATGGCACCTGTATAATCATGTAAGACTTTTGTGAATATATTGGCACAGCAGCACCTTCTGTTATTTTGTATGTATATTTCTGACCAGCAACACAACCAAGCAGAGGTATATTGTGCTGTAGGCAAAACAAGTGGCCACTTAGATTTGGCAGCTCTAGATGGGCACATCGCATCTAGTCGTTCCTCACCCCACTTTAACATTTACATTTCACCAATGGCGAAGGACAATGTTGGATTCCGTAAAATATCCAATTTCAAATGCACTATGGATGACTGACTTTTGAAAGAACAATGAAGTGATGCCTGGAAACCTGTGTACCAACTTTCTTCCCATATTAGTTACTATAATGCCTTACAATGTGTCTTAAAATTCTTCATATGGTGCACCTAAATTTGGTGCTAGAGTGGAGAGGAGTGCAGTAGTTTGACTTTACCTAGGGTGGCAAAATGCCTCACAACACTGCTACATCAAAGTAGCAGTGTTGCAGCGCTCAACGGTGCCCTTAAAGGCATCAGTTGAGCCCATCACATAACAGGGGCAGGGGGAGTACAAACATAAATGAGATTACAAAGAAATAGTTACAACAAAGAATAGGACAAAGTACAGAACAAAGGTATGCTAACATTGTTTAGGTATTAAGAAACATAATGTAAGAAATCATAAGAATTGCAAAACAAAAGTTATGCACACAGCAAAATCAAATGTTGAAAATATGCATGCACATATAAACTACGGTATTAATACAGGTATTTATTAGTAACTCACAAGAACAACTAAACAAGAATGTAATAAAAAAGGCAACTAATTAACAGTGCGTAGCACGTCGTAAAATTTTAATGTCAGATTCTGTGGCAATATCAGAGGGAAAGCAGTTCCCTTCAGTGATGGTGCAGGGTATAAAGGAGCATGCATATTGTAACGTGCGAGATGGTGTACGCTTGAATATGAGGTGGTGATCCCGGCATGAAAATACGACAGGTGGTGACTGAAAGAAATCATTGTGAAGAGAAGTACGATTATAAAGTTTGTCAAGCAGGCAAAGACGCACTGATTTGTGGCGAAGGGATAGTGCTTGTAAATCAGTACGTGCTTTTAATGATGACACGGAAGTGTAAGATGAATAGTCGGAAAATATGAAGGTGAGCAGCCCAGTTTTGAACAAATGCAATCTCGTCAACAATGTTTACCTGCCAGAGTGCTATATTAGCGATGCGTATTCGAGCTTTGTGTGGATTAGTGTAGTGTAAGCAAGTTTATGTATGTTGACAAAAGCATGCTTTAGGTTTAATTTGATGATGCCAAGAGAGTGGTGAGCTGCTGCAAAGATGGAGTAAATGTGGTGGTTTCATGCTAAGTCGTAATGTAAATGAAAACCTGTGCTGGTAGTTGAATGTTAAACTGGGATCTTCGAAATAGTCGATGACTTGTGAATTAATAATGTGTTCCATAAGTTTGCAAATTGTACTGGTTAATGATATTCATTGGTAGTTAAGGGGTGAGAAACACTCGCTGGATTTGTAGAATGGGATGACTTTAGCCACTCACCAGTCTTAAGAATGAACCCAGGGGGTATGTTGCGACACTAGCTGGGACACATTCTTGAGTAGCTTGTTATTAAATTTGCTGTGACCTGTTGTAGATGAAGTTTTTAATCTGTTTAGTAAGGTAAAAATGCCCGACCCACTAATAACAATTTCAGACATGTCAGATTGCATGGGGAAGTCAGGGCATGCAGTGATGTCTTCACATTTGGACACTCAACAAAACATGTCATTTAGTAACTGCACACACTATAACTCAGGAACTACATCACCACCAGAATTAGGATTATGTCAGGCTGTGAATAGGGGTTTATTACGTGCCATAATCACTGTTATTCATAATAAATCATAGTTGTAAACCTGTTGACGTGTGGATTTTAGTAGCATCTGGCATTCTTTGTCACATAATATGTATCTTTGCCATGTCTTGGATTTTTTTTTATTTGCCATTCTATAGAGAGCTTCATTTTATTTATGAGGTGCTGCAGGCGTTTATTGAATGTTTTGTTGCATCTAATGCTGAGAAAAAGGACGAACATTTTGATAAGATTTGCAAAGGTGGCTCTAAACATAACCTAGTTCTCAATAGCTCGACTGTGTCTGCAAAGGTGGCTAATTAACGATTATGCCGAGTAATGTTGGCCCTATTGTAGCACCTAATATGTTTAGTAGTGTTTTCTTTTTTGTTAAAGAGAAGCTAAGCAGACCTACTATAACTGCATGATCAGACAGCCCGTCCAGGTGAGTATTGCCGGAACAGATTAGAGGATCGCTGGTCGAGATGAGGAGGAGGAGGAATAAACATTTATTTTTGAAACAGTATCTCGGGTTAAGCCCCAGTTCTACTCTAGGTGGGAGGTCTCCTCATTCCAGGAACCCTCTGGCCTTCGCTGCCTCCTTGGCCCTGGCGACGAGGTGTCATTGTTGCTCCAGGCCCTCGGAGACGAGCTTGGCCTCTCTACGTTTCAATGAGGTCTTCGCTTTCTTGTCTGGCGTTATATTCTTTCGGTGAAGGCGATGCGTCTGTATCTAGATGCCATGGACACTCGAGGATCAGGTGCGCCAAGGTGTATGGTAAGCTGCACATTGGGCAGTGGTATCCTTGTCGCATTGGGCATAGTCTGTGCATGAGTATTTCCTTGTAGCATTTGGTATAGTCTGTGCATGAGTATTCCGTGGGTGTAAGTGTTACTCTGTAGTCTTCTGAGTGTGGTACTTTCTTCTTCGGTGAGCTTTGGGTGAGGTGGTGGGTGCACCCTGCGTTCCAGCCTGTGATATTGAAGGATCGCTGAGTAGGTGATGGGTACGGTCTCTGCCCCTGCTGACGCAGACCGGCATCTTGAGAGTAGGAAGGGTTGGCCCGGCAGGTGTGGCCTCGGGCCACGGCGTGTGCTGATTCGTTCCCCTCCAGCCCGTCATGCCCAGGAACCCAGGTCACGCAGGTGTAGCGGATCAGAGCGCTGTCATGCTTCAATATCTTTAGTGCTTCTGTCGACACTAGACCCTTAGCATAGTTCCTGACAGCTGCTTCAGGATCGGAAAAAATTACAGCTGCGTCTGCACGTGGTAGTTGCTAGGGCGATCGCCGTCTCTTCTGCAGTCTCAGAGTTTTGTGCACGGACTGTGGCAGACGCTAGCTCTCTGCCCTTAGAATCTGTGACGTTCAGGGCGTAAGCATTTCTTTGCGGGTATTTGACTGTGTCGGTGTATTTCGCATCCGGACCTTGCCTGTGTCTTTGCCGTAGGGCATCCACTTGGGCTTGTCTTCTTTCCTTGTGGTACAATTGGTGCTATGCACAGGGATTTGCAGATGTTTGGAGGAATTCTTTCTTTTCGGTCCATGGTGGCCTATAAAGGTTTCACTGTAGCTCAGCCGTTGCAGCACTGATCTCCCGGTGGGCATGAGCTTAAGTCATTCTAACTGACTGGCTTTATGAGCTTCGGCTAATTCTTGCCAGGTGTTGTGTATGCCCGTCTTGAGAAGTCTCGTAGTCAAAGCCGTAGATGGTAGGCCCAGGGCAGTTTTGATGGCTTTGCATATTTGAATGTTAATTTTTTTCTACCTCTGATGAGATCTAGAATATTGGCCAGTGTACATGATGAACAGGTTGGGAGAGTAATGAGTTGAGGTAACATGAAGTGTAGACAGGAATGAAGGAAAATATGCCATTGAGCGTGAGCAGCTGTGACAGATTCTGTTGCCCACTTAATAATGGAGAAATTAAAATTGCCATAAATGATCACAGTAGAATGCCAAAATAGCATATGCACTTCATTTAGAATGTTTTGAAACTCGCTTGAAAATGCACAATTTACATCCGGAGGGCAGTAGTATGCACTTATGAGAACATTCTGCTTGAGCATTGAAGTGAAATGAAAATGTGCTCTAGGAATGAACGAATGCCAGTTGGAACTGCAAGAAATTATTTTTTTAAAGCTATGAGCATGCCACCTTCTATGCAGTTGCATCATTCACAACAAGAAGTGTTGCATGCAGATGTGAAAAGAAAAATTTTATAGGAGATGGTATCGTTTAGCCACATCTTGATTAGTACAAGAAGAGATGTCACGCATGAATCAATGAGTGATGAAAGTGACATATATTTTGACATCACACTTCAACCTCTAGTGCATAAGAATGACATGTTTGTAGACGTGTTATGGGTGTGTGGTTGCATAAGCTGTCAGTTTCCACACTTGCATAAGATGAAGGTTTGGCTTGTCATTCCAAAGCATGCTGAGACAGACGCACTGCACAGTTTATTTCCGAGTCCCAAACATATGTGTCGTTGTTGACCAAGAGCTTGTTAAAAACCAAGCAAGCTTAGTGTGAGCTGTCTCATACTGACTACAAATTTTAAAAAATTAATAAGAAAATAAATATATCTGTCATCCTGATTTGCTGTTCCTAAGTGATGGAGTAGTGCGAAAGTGACATATTTTATTTGTACATATATTTGTACTCAACCCACTGCAACAGTAAAAGAAAGGAAAGAAAGGAAGGAAAATGTAATTATGTGAAATTATACAGATGGAGCATCCTTTTTTTTTTTTTATGCTGAAGTAAACAATCAATATATGCACATGTGGATATGATATATGTGCATGCACTAGAATAACTTTCACCAGTCATATTATGTCAACAAGACAGCAAGGTGGGCGAATTGGTTAGGATTTATCTTAGTTTTGGTAACAGCTAGCGCGAAGGTACGATGAGTAGAAAACGTTATTAAATACACGAGCAGGGCTGTTAATGGTTTGTGAACACTTTTCTGTAACGCTATGTGTTATATCCGCGTCCACAGCGACCAGGCCGGCATGGATAAGCGTAGGTTATGATTGAGCTCTTCCTTGTCATTTCACGCGCTGATAACCACGACTTATTACAATACGGCAGTTTCTTAACGTTTGCTAATCCGGCTTGGGCAAAGCTCCCGTCGTTGTGTGCCACCTCACGTCCGCCGTACGCGGTGCCGGCCGGGCAATAATAGATTGACTTTTGGATGGTAGTACGCTCGCTGCGTGAGGGCACCCCGCAGGTGAAGGGCACGGGAAAATGGCCCATTCTTACGACGCGGGGTTCGGTATGTGACCTGTGATTAGCCCGAGGGTTCAGATTAACTGCGTAGCTGTTGCGCGGCCCAATGCTTCGCGCTGCCCGATTGTAGACGGTGGACATTGTAACATATTTTAATTTCGCTTGCGTTTCGCTCGCGCAAGAACTTTCCACGACTCGCTGACTTCCCGTCTGTCGCCAATGAATGTTCCCCGGCCAGACGCTCCTAGGTCCAAGCCCGGGCCGGGCCCGAGTCAGCAATTGCTTGGCCGCCCCGAGCATCCTTGGACCGAGTTTGGCATATGCGGCCGACAACGCTTTCTGTCTGGCCAGCGCTAGTAGTAAAATCGTGTTTTGTCAACAATTAAGTTAGCGTGTTGACGGTACGTGAAACGTCGATCGCTTCCGTATCGCAGCTCTGTTGGCATTAGCTTTTTTTTCTTATTGTGTTACACAATAGGTGCGATTGCGATCACTTTATTCCGACGGTTATGCTATGTTATTATAGAGCAGGCAGGCCGGATCGAGGTGCCGTACTCGCTAGGGCCTTTCCTTGCCGTGCTGCGCGTACACTATCACCGATAGGTCGTTTATATGGACGGTAGGTAATAATAATAACGATAACCCCGAGAAAGGAATCCATTGACATACTGGCCCTGAAGATAGGTTCATGTTTGCCGAATCGCACCGTATGTATGTATGTATGTATATGACTCGGTCGAATTGGCACGTACAGCTGAGAGGCTCTCATGAGATATGCTCGCCGACGACATGCCGATGAAGTGCTGCTTAGTATTTTTCTCGCACACAACTATGTAAACGAATTTCCTATTAGCGTGTAGACGAATGATGAGGGCGGCATATAGGTACAGTACCGTACATATTCGCCTGAAGAGGAACATTACAAATGTGCACATGGTATTCACATTTTATTAATTTAATGATGACATATGTGGGCTATGTGGACCTTTAGGGTGTGGCGTAATATGCAATGTAGGAATGAAGTATTAAGAACACAACAACAAAATTTCTTGTCATATGACCAACTGAGTAAAATCTGCTTTTCAAGTGAACAAACATACCCCACAGGAATGCCACTTGTAGCTTTTTCAACTGAGCTACCACATTTTTAATCACATATATCCAGCTAGGGTATGCAATCCAATTTTAGAACATGGCTTAATTAGCAAAAAGCTTTCATAATCTTGAATACAGTTAATGCATTAGAGGTGCAGCCTTAGTTACTGTACACATTGCATAATCTGCACACTGCAGAGCATTAATTTGCATAATTTGTTTTGTACTTTCTTCTGCATGTGGCTGCAAGCCTTTGTTTTCAAGAGTGCGCCTAGGAAAAAAAGTGTTTGTGTTTGGTTTGGATGATGCACTTCGGTGGCCAAGAGAAGAAACATGCAAATTATAATATTTTTTTATTAATATAGCTGCATTGGACCAGCAGGACCTACCTTTCATACCATGATTAGGGCAAGACAGATGGCACCTGACAAAATCCAGAAAATGTATCATCCACTCTGAGTAATTGGTGAGCAAGCTTCAATACCATGAGGGGCCAGTGAGCCTTGGCTTTGGTATGACAGGAACAGTCTTGAAAATACCAAAACATATGTGCATAAGGGACAGGAGTTGCCTCTGTCTGAAACCCACTGATGACTCCATTATAAACGTAAGCAGCAGTGCTTGTGCCATGCTCTGCTGCTTAATTTCAGAGAGACTAAGAGATGAACGAAAGGCATAGATAGAAACATTGAGAAGAGCATTATTTATGTTCTTTTGCAATATCATGCTGCAATTACCACAAATTATAAACACTGCAATAGTTGTCTCTAGCTTGCTCATTTTAATAATCGTTCCATTCACAGTCTCAACTCAACAGCATAACACAACATATTAACTTATTGCGCTAAAGTCTGAGAGTGTGTTGGTTACATATACTACATTTGGTTACATTTACGTATACTGGATGAGTGAGGGGCATATGAACACACTTAGTGCTGCTTTCCAACTGAGATTATTCAATCCATTGAGCAACCTGACTTTAAACTTTTGCAGGTGACTGTTCGAGTCAATGCACATACATTTACTCACATCTACTGTTTGTTCTATATTGATTTCTCTTTTACGAGTAATCACTGTGGATTATAAGGGATATTGCAATTAAACATTGAAGGCCATAATTATGAAAATAATATGGCCTTTGAAAACAAAAAGCATAGACAGGCCATCAAAATGACAGCAAAAATAAAGAATAAATTAATTGTTTGTTTAAAAAGAAGCCTAATAAGCTTATTAAATCACCCATGACATGCCTCTTAATTGGCTCTTGAAAGTTGAGCTCCAAGACTGGCATGCTGTGTATATCACTGACAGTAAGCACCAGAATAGCAATACCAGAGTAACAGGGGAATCACCCATTGCAATCACCTCTGAAAACTTAGTCAATGAAGTTAGAGAGCTCTTCTAAATCACCTTTCTAGCAGCGGAGTAACACTGTACCATTTTGGAACAATACATTTGTGTTTCTCTGACATGACCCAAATATCTCAAATGGATCCCAGTACATTTGGGAGAAGTAACCATGAATGGCCCTCCCAACCTCAATGAGAAGGCCGACCGAGCCGCGCGAGAACTAACCCACCGCGTCTCGGACAGTGACGGCACAACACCCCGCAACCCCCGGGGAAAGGGGAAGGACTGCGGGGAGGCAACGACAACGAAGTAGCGATACGAGACAACAGGGACAGACTGGTCACGTACCACGACATACTGACACACTATACGAAACGAGGAGAAACATACCCACAACTCCGCAAACAACTCGACAGGTTTCAAGAAACAGATTGGAGGAGGTTGCAAACCAGAACATTCCGAAACCCAGTACATTTAGACAGAGTAAATTCAACACAATACCCAGACGCGAGCTGCAAGCTCTGCAAGCACGAACCCGCAGACAATGCACAGATCTCATGGAAGTGCACACAGATCAGATCGATATATCTAGAGGACAAGATAGAACAGGAACTTCTCGAGGAGCGATAGCTAAGCGCTCTGACTAGCTCGGAACTACACGACCAACTATGGGCTATCCAGTGGGCCCGGGCAGCAGTGGAAAGGCTATGCCTCACCGCACATAATGCCCGGGTGGCCTGAGCGTGGGCTGGAAACCTTGCAGATCCTTTTCTCATTAAAGTTATTTCCGTACGTCCCTCCCTGGTTCAAAAAAATTTACCTTCCTAAACGCCATGTGCATCTTTAGAGGCATGACTTATAGAGATACACTGGCAATTTAATCTCTCCCCCATGAATGTTAAAAAGTCTCAAAAGGCAAAATGCTACTCGCTGATAGATGCTTCATATCAAAGAACATTTGCCCTTTTTACACACAATGCTTTGTTTAAGGTCACATTCAGAGCAAGTGAAAAGCACAATTAGGCCTATAATTCCCTGCCTGTAATGATACTTTGTACAAACTTGCTGTGAAACAGTATTGCATGAAGCTACACTGACTCTCTACAACTGCAGAAGATTACTCTTTTCATTCAGGCAGCAGTGACATTTCTTTCCATTCATAATAAGTGAGTCAAGATGCCTGTGCTCACATTATTAAAATTATGTATTTCCTGATAATAAATTGCAGTTAAGAATACTGCGTCCTTGACAGTGCTTGCAAAATTGATGCAGCAATGGCTGTCAAACTTGAGCGTAAAAGCATGTGTTGCATCAGAGCAAACTTTTCGGGGTAGAAAGACGGTAAGTGAGCCTGGCACAAGAGGTGCGGGTAGATACATGTTCTTGATGTTGTTGTGTTCTTTGTTATCTGCCATGGCATTGAAAAGGCCAGAGATGTGTCCCTGTACCTAGTGTAAGCAAGCATTAAAAGTGAGTAGTTGTGAAGCTTGTGTATCTTCTGACAAAGCTATGTGGCTTTACTGTCTTGCTTCAGCTGCTAAATGGCACTCAAGGAATTGGTGTGTCTGTATTTGGGTGAAGTTTGATAAAAATGAGGCTGCCTCATTGGTGTCATATGTGACTTTACCGTGTACCAGCCCCGTTCTGCAGACTCTTGTCATGTATGGTATGAAGCTCAAGTAGAGTTGCAGACATCCATTGTAGATTCCTTATTTTTATAAAGAGGGAAGTACTTAAGGCTGACTGATACTATGCTTCCATCTCTTGTAATAGCAGCGTCTGTACAAAATACATTGGTCCAAAGGAACATCAGTGTACAGCCGTGCCATGGCCTTAAGTCTGTTCTTGCATCCAAGCAATCGGAAGTGACTGCAACATGCAACCTCTTTAATTCAAATGCTCATTCACATTGAATTAGCAATGCTGCCGTGGTGTTCACCTGGGCATGTTCTTGAGCGAACAGAGGGAGAGCAGCTATTGCCCTCATCACGTTCTGAATAATGATCTCAATCTGGTCCCTCTGCTTCAGTGAGGGCCAGTAAAACTGAGCCTGATAAATAATATGTGGCTGGAGTACAGACCAAACAGCATTACTGGCTATTTCGGTACAATCTTCTCCACATTTAGATGCAATCCTTCATATCAGGTGGAAAGTTGACATTGGTGTCTTCTTTATTTTGCCTAGCCAATTTGATCTTGTTCTGGATTGGCGAATATCGAGACCAAGGATCTGTACTTCTATTTCTTGTAACAAGGACCAGTGCCGGTAGCCAGGAATATTTTGGTGCATGTGTTGGGGGGGGGGGGGGGGGGGTGAGCATTGTCTGCACATCGTCCTATGCCAGGTAAACAGACATGTTGGGTTCGGGGGCAAGGAGTTACGTTCCCGGTGTAGAGCATGCTGCAAAGCAATGCCGGTCTAGCCTGGTGTGGTTAGAAACGCCTTTCTCAAACTAATTGCCAATAATTGTTAGAAAGCTATATTGTGGCTACTTTTCCTTGCAGCAAGGTGTGTATTGTCCAAAATGAGTGATGCACGAATGATGGATGTCGCTGCACCTATTGCTGCCTGCAAATGTGAGCCACCATTCAGGAGCACAGCAGTACTGGACGGTAGTGCTAGTAAATTTACATAATTAGCAAGGCTTCAATATGCATACCCTGGAGTTAAATGTCAATATTGATTAAAATGGCTGTGACATATGAGTAGGCTTTGTTTTTTGTGGCCATTATCTGGCTTTTGCGCACCCCCTGGATGGGCTGTATTATTCTTGCATCCCTCTGACAACAAACATTTGCTTGTGAGTACTTCTTGCTACCTTTATTACTGATTTCTTTTCTTGATACTCAGATCCCTGTCTTTGCAATGTGGCCTCTGGCTGTTTATGTTCTTAGGAATGCAGACTTGTATGATGTTAACATATCTGAAAAGAAGCAGTATACACACTGAATACTTGAATGATAGAAAGCCACTGCTGTAAAATTAATGGTCAATCTCGGAAAGAGTCAGCTGAATTGGCCACAATGAATAATTTACTGAAGCTATAAAAGCTGCTTTTCTGAATAAATTTTCCAAGACAAATACAGCAATATGCGTGCCATGTTTGACGAGAATTCACAATTACCTGAAGCATATTTGCTTTGAGAATTAGTCCCAGGTGCCACAAGCACACTTAATGCAGAAGCTTGAAAGCAGTACAGTGACAACCACACACCTCTACCACGTGGAATAAAAAAATTTCCCAGACGGTAGCACACTACTCACCCAGTTAAAAAAACAAACACATGTTGTCATTTATTGAAATTGCTCTTTATTTTTAAAAGTTCAATTCAGAACAAGTTACTACAGAGTGTATTAATGTTTATGTCGGTTTCCATATTACATGCCCCTCTGTGGCAACAAAATGCTGCACATACGCAATCAGTCATGCATGCCCTCCTACAAAGAGTGAAATGGAAACTGAGTGAATTAAGTGACATGTGGCTCATTTGTAGTTGTAGGTAAACTTGATGGCTGATAGCACTAAGGGCAAGTGATAGTAGTATAAAGTTTATTTCTCTCAGTGGTTTGGGCGGTCGGTGCGTCCCTCAGTCCAGGGCTCCACTGATCTCTGTGGTTTGCTGGGCTTGATCGAGAAGAGCTCTCTGGCTCTCTACATCTTCACTAGCAAGCCAAACATCCCAGTGCCTGTTACTTGGCACTTACGCCGTAAGGGGCGAATTGGAATTTGGAGGCTGTAGTTTATACGTTCATGTTACGTGGGCAAGAGTTGGCAGCTCCTCGCACCAAGAACACATACTTTCATAGAATGCAGGGTGTACCTTAGTGAGTATTTGTAGGTGTAGATATGTGTTAGTCTGTACACAGCGCGAATCCCTGGCCTGTTCTTCCATAAGGTTGGAGTGCGGGCGGCTGTATTTTTGTCTCTCTTTTTCCTGGTTTTCGAAGGTGTCGTGTGGGTCAATGGGAGTTCCTTGAAAGGACTGACTAGTGCTCGGATGCTTATTGCTCGAGCAGTTCGGTCCACCCTCTCATTTTCCTCGAGTCCAGAGTGCGCCGGGCACCAAATTACCACCTGGTGCAATTCTGTGAATTTTGTATGGGACGGTACCCGTCATGCACGAACAGCATGCTGCCTTAGAGTCCATCATGGCCAATGCAGATTGTTTCTTTTGCTTCTGCATCTCGAAAGGCCAGCGCTATGGCTGCTGCCTCCACGGTGCAGGTTAAATGGTTCCGAATGGAAGTTGTTATCCCTGTGGACCAATTGAAGGCCACTATCTTGAATTTGTCTGTTGCCACTCTACATGCATCTGTGTAGTATACGTCTGGACTTCTTTCACATTTCTTTTGTAAAGCCTTTGATTGCGCTTTTCTTCTGCTTTGGTGGTGTTCCGTGCTCATATTCTTTGGGATTCGTGAAACCAGAATTTCCTCTCTTGTTTGTCTGGGTAGCAAAACTGTTTTTTCTCAGCCATACTGCGCTATCAGGGGATATCCCGCCTTTTGTAACAGAGCCTTTCCTTGTTTTGTAGAATTCAGATGTTCTCTCTGAGGCATGACCACATGCCGTGTCATGTTCTTCATATGTGTTGTGAATACCAAGAGCCTCCAGCTTTTTGGCACATGTGTTTTTGGGAGTCCTAGCTGCCCTGATGATGGAGCTCACTTTAGACATTTCAGCCTTATTTAGTTTTTGAAAGGGGAGGCTATAGGTCACCCTGCTAATAATTAATGCTCGCACAAGTCTGACTGCCTCCGCTTCTTTGAAGCCTCTTTTTTGTTTTGTGACTCTGTGGATCATTTGTGCCACATTCCTTGTTCTTTGTCTTAATGTTTCTAGCATGTGTGATGCCCTGCTGTTGTCTTGGTACAAAAACTCAGAATACATTCAGGTATGTGGACACCAAGGGCAAGAAACAAGGAAGGAAATTGAGATTGGCTGGGTAGTTTCTTTTGATGCAGTGGAACGTAACTAAAGTCCAAGTATGCATTCACACGACATCTGCACATGAACACGTTGGTCAGGCTTTGATGTATTTTAACATCAAAGCCTGACCAAGCAAACAAATTCGCAGGCCTATTCAAATTTATTCCATTTGTCCTTTTCAGCACTGGTCAAACGTGCAATACATGACTATGAAAACACAGTTAGTGTCTGTATACAGAAAAAAAAAAAAATTGTAGGCTGTAACTGCCTGAAACTGTGATTTCTAATGCACAAACCTTTGTGCATAGACAGCTTGATACAAGGAAGTGCTGGTACTGATTTCCCAGTGAAAATGCATGCAGTTTGAAGCTTATTTCACAAAACTGACAAAATGAACATAAATGAACAACAGGAATTCCTGTTGTACGACAGAAGTTCCTGATCTTTCTGTAGTTGCGACAGACATTTCTGACATTACGACAGAAATTCTGATGTCCCAACAGAATCATCCTGTCGTGAAGACCAAGAGTTCTGAAGTCGCAACTAGAACTTTCTATCGCAACAGCGATTCTGACGTCGCAACAGGAACTCTCTGTCGGGACTACACATTTTCGGTCGTGGTGTTAGAAATGTGCCACTTTCTGTCGCAGCGACATAATTGCTGACGCCGCGACAGAAGCGCTTTCAGTCGCGACGCTTTAAAATTGTATGTCAATTTCGCATCGGTGGTGTACCCTGTACTTTTCTCTTGCGCGGTATTCAATCGTGCTTCTCTGAAGCCGGCAATGCTGATAGCACAGACACCGGTATTAAAGTCGACGTGGCCAATTGTTATAATTGTGCCGTGACGACGAAGCACCATAAATGCCCTACCGGTCTCCTCAAAATCGGCCGCTGATGAAAATCATATCATCTGCGGGAATGGCTGCGTATCCGTTTTGTGTTATTTGGTAAGATGTGGCACACAGGCCTGTGGACTTACATGTGCCGTTACACTGACACAGTTAACTTCCCAGAAATATTGCATAAGCTTTCACAAAGCGAAAAAGAAGTTTTGGGTTGTTCCACAAAGTTGCGTGAAAAGCTGTCTCGCTCGGGTCTCATTATTCTGGTACAGCGCTGCCGAGAGATGCCAGTATGCTGTCAGAATGAACAATCATCCACGAATGTTTATGTAGCTATCTTGCATTGAACACAGAATTATGTGCGCGCTCAAAAGTGCAGAGCGAGAGACAACTGTCGAAATTAGCAGTAACAACCTAACAGTGTCCCCGGTCACCGCTGTCTATTTCTGTACTTCTTATTTAATATGGATATCCTACAGCAAAATCGATGTTCTAGCACTACACAATGTACCTGTCGATGGTAAGAACACTTTTACTTTTCTAGAGATGCGGCAGTTGACGCGGTGGAATGAAAGCACATGTTGACTTTTAAAATGCAAATGTAAACATAAACAAAGAGTCTTTGTATAGCTAAAATATACACTGAGATGTATGTACGGCGTGGCGTAGTGGTAAGATGCTGGGCTCGGGATGCCTCAGTCCGGAGTTCGAATCCCCTGCGGGGAGAATTTTTTTTTCCCTTTATTTTTTCTTTTTTCTACAAACAAATTTACATAGCCTTAAAGAGGTCTCTGTCAATTTTTAATTGAATATTGATCAAGAACTACAGGACGTCACACTACGGACAACAGAAGGACAGACTAAAATTTCCTGTTGTGTTTTTCAAGTGGGCTGTCACAACCTATATCGACACTAAAGGCGAAATGGTTATCAAACACACCTGATGACGAAACTCCAATACTCTTTGACCCGCCGTGGTTGCTATAAGCGTCCTTGGAGTTGTGCTTAGTATTAAGCACGAGGTCACAGGAACAGATCATGGTTCTGACACGTAAAACACGACAATTAAATTGAAAAAGAGAAAGAAAAAAGTTGAAACGTCTCTTTTTTGTGCGGCACTGGCTTCTTGAGTTTTATTGAGAGGACCGGTAAGTCTCAACACCTCGACATAAAAGGTGTGAGCATTATGCGCATAGCGCAATGCTTCCGCGCCGTACTCACCACCGCAGCTTGAAAAGGCCGCGTCAAACATGAGGCAACCGGGCAAGCGGTAATCCGAAACGCGCCGTTTCCAAAGCAATCGACACCGTACGCGGTCCGATTTTGTGATGACTGTGGGTGAGGTTTCACTAGCCGCTGTCATATCGTGGCGCAGGAGGGAATACCCGAGCACGGCCGCGCGAACCACAAAAGTGTATTGTAGTACACAGATCACGTCAAAGCGATGACTACGCGGTGGCCGATCACCGCCGTGCTGCGCAGTGGGGCAGGTAGCTTTCTTGTGAGGTTCCACACTACACGAAACACTCTCCGACGGCCGCCAAAATTACCTCGTAAGCACGCATATAGACACACACGCAGAACTACGATGAGCTAAACAGGTGCCGTCACCGGCGCCGACGACAGTGGCGCTTTGCGGGCTTTGCCTTCAGTTTCACTTTTAGTTGATGGGAAGACGAACAGAAGCGAGGACATTCTGCGGCCTAAGCCGTCGAAGTTTTGCATGGTCTCGCTTCCGAAGACAGCTCGTCAGATGCCGACCGGGGGTTCTGGCAGCGCGACAGGACATTGTGGTCGACGAGACGAACAAAGCGTCTATTATATCGCCCTAAATAAGTTGGCTTGCACTCCGGAAATGTATAAATTTGCAGAAAGAAAAAAAAAACAGAAAAAGAACCACTTGGACAATATATCTCTCCTTTCTCGTTTCCTTCTCACAGATGTGTAAAAGAAAAGAAAATAACGCATAAAATAAGAAACAGAACTCCGTTTACGCTAAAGGGAGGCCTGTATCTTCTAAACTCCCTCTTAAAAAGGATGTAGAATTGAGGTTCTGTCTCCTTCTTTCATCCGCATTTTGCGAGGGAGAGAAATGGAGGACGCTGAGCATTTCTACACCACTCTAAGGGAGCACGGTTTTCAGGCACGTAGTCTCAAGGGAGGTCACATCCCTTAAAATGCCTTTTTCGGCTCATTTCCGTTTACAGTGCAGTACCGTGACGGATGCTTCAAGGAACTGGTTCTCCCGAGCTGCACCGAAAACGACCTTCTCTGTTTTTTTTTTCTTATCCAGGCTTCGCTAAGTCCGCTGTGATGGATCGCCAATGCACTGGAGATAACTGAAGACCCGATCACTTTCCTGAAGCTATACCACTCGGAAGAGCAAGGCGCGATTGCGGGTTATGGTAAGGAGTTTTCCTCATTTCTCGACTTGCCGAAGAAAGGAGTAAGCACGCAGAGGAGCCCAGTCGCTTTCTTTCAGCTGTTTTATGTTGTCGATATGATAGAGCGACTCCTTGCGAGATACGTGGAACTGGCTGTCGAAGAAAAAGTGTCTGTCTCTGTAGAGCAGTGCATCAGTGCTGCAGCAATGCGACAGTATAAATTATTGACAGAATCACGTGTGAGGATCCGCGACAGGCAGAAATCCAGCGCGAACCGTATTATTACTGTAAAAATATTGTCGGTTTTGCGCGTGCGACGCGCTGGCGCGAGGCAGCAAGCAAGACAACTCCTGCTGGGTAGGAGAAACAGTGCCCTGGTAGATACCAGGCGTCTCACAATGCCGGCGCGATGAAGAGCATCGCCAGTGACGTTGCAGATATCGCACTTCGACGGTGCCCAAGATAAGACCGACGGGAGAGCCGTCGGCGTTAGTCAGCCCTCAGGGAAATACTAGGTGACGTTAGCTTGGCGCTTACTGCCCGTTCTGTTCAGCAGTGCATACACACAGCAGCTCAGCAGGAACGCTAGTGTGCTTATAGAGGTGTACGCTGTTGGAATCGCACCGCTGGCACGAGTTGGGGTCTCGGTGCTGACGCCCGTTATTGCCAATGGGTCGCAAGCCCCAAGGGTAGCGTTGGCCTGGCGGCCTGGGGCACTGGAAGCATCCGAAGGTCCCGGCAAAGCATGAGAAGACTGGTAACAGAACAACTTGTTTATTCTAACATAGCAAAAGAGCGGCCGGTCAGGTCGACCGGAGTGGAGAGACGGGAGAGCACGTAACTCAACAGTACAAATCGGAGCCTCTCCCTGGCGTCCGGGGGCAGCTGCTCTTATACCCTCGGCGTCGCGGTCCAAAAGAGAAGGTCACGGGATGAAGGTCACGGGATGAAGGTCACGGGACGGCGGAGCATGACCCCACGACGGCGCGAACTGTCGGGCCGAGAGACCTGCTGAACCGAGTGTAGTGACGCATCGCCAACCCTCACCCACACGACGGCGCGAACAGTTGAGCCGAGAGACGTCCAGGCTCCTCATTCGGGGAACTCCGCTCCCCGGCTGCCGCGCTTTGACAAGCGAGGGCACACACACACACACACGCACACACGAAGACACGTGGCACTGAAACACGCCTGGACACGCTTGGCGGGTAGGCGTTGCGGCGGCGTCGAACAGGCCAAAATGTCCGCCGTTTTGAACAAAGCCCCGGCGTCCGTTGCATCCGCGCCGGCATTACCGCGCGTTGTAGGCGAAACGTAACAGACCGCCCCGCCGGGGGAAGGAGATCCCGATGGTCAGGGGACTGCATCCGCTGTCCGGAGGGATGTCGCTCGATGATGCTCATAACCGAAGTCGGGCGTCCTTTGGCGTTTCTTGAGCGCAGCGCACAGAGAAGCCCTCGTTCTCACGTTCAGGTGCACACAGGACACTGCAAAGTGACTTCGGGAGAGTTGACATTTTTGTTCTCGTTTCCGGCAAGCGTTAGAACCACGCCTGAAAGTCAACCGCTCAGTCAGCAAGCACGGCACAACCCTCACTAAGCCCTGCCAGGCTCTTTCCCCTTTTATACTGCTGCCTAGTTCCTTACAGTAGTTTAGCAGCACTCAGAACGCGTCCACAAATCGGAAAAATTGCACTAAAAAGCACATCATCACTTTGAAACACTACACAAAAGCAATAAGTTAAAAAAAATCCTGCCTCAGGAAGAAAAACATCAGTAACAAGCAATTTTGAGGCTGATTCCCACGTTAGGGGCTTCGACTTAAGCCATCGGCGTTACCGTTGAGACTCCCCTTTTTGTAACGCACCTCAAAGGAATATTGTTGCAAAGCGAGGCTTCAGCGCAGGAGGCGGCCATTTTTGGGAGAGATGGTCTGCAGCCATTGGAGAGGGCAGTGATCCGTTTCAATGATAAACCTCGAGCCGGCTAGGTAACATGACAATTTCTGAACGGCCCACACGATACACGCACACTCTTTCTCGGTGGCGCTATACGCCTGCTCACGACTGGTCAGCTTACGACTAGCATACAGGACGGGGTGTTCTACTTCTCCATTTTCCCGTTGGCACAGTACAACGCCCATGCCTCGCTCACTAGCATCACACTGAACAACGAACCCTTTTGTGTAGTCGGGCGATCGTAGCACAGGCTGGCTTGTTAGGGCGCTCTTTAGGGCGCTAAAAGCTCTTTCCTTCGTCTCATCCCAGACGACTGTTTGCGGCTCTGTCTTTCTTAGAGCATCCGTCAAGGGAGCCGCGATATCAGAGTACCTGGGGATGTACCTCTGATAGTAGCCGGCGACACCTAAGAACGACCGAATATCGGTCTTCGTACGCGGTTGCGGGAAGTCTCGCACAGCGGCCACCTTTATTTCAGAGGGGCGGCGACGACCCCGACCAATCACGTGTCCGAGGTAGACAACCTCGGCCTGTGCTAACTGGCACTTGGGAGCCTTGACTGTCAAGCCCGCATCGCGCAGGCGGGTTAGCACTGCCCGCAAGTGCGCCATATGTTCAGGCCAGGATGCGGAGAATATCGCTACGTCGTCTAGATACGGTAAAGCGAATTCTTGCTGTCCCCGCAACACTTTATCCATGAGGCTTGAAAAGCAGTATGGCGCGTTCTTCAAACCAAAACTCAAAACTTTAGGACGGAATGTCCCCATTGGTGAAATGAATGCCGCATACCTACTAGCCTCTTCTGTAAGTGGAACCTGCCAATAACCCCTGACAAGATCTAGGGTGGAAATAAACTGAGCGCTACTCACTCTCTCAAGGCGCTCCTCGATGTTAGGGATCGGATAAATTTGATCCTTAGTGATGGAATTAAGCCTGCGGTAGTCGACGCAAGGACGAGGTTCCTTGCCCGGTACCTCAACTAAAATCAAAGGGGAGGTATAATCACTCTCACCCGCTTCAATAACACCGAGCTGTAGCATTTTCTTTACCTCAGCCTCCATAATATCGCTCTGGCGGGGTGACACCCGGTACGCCTTGGATCGTACTGGCTCTGGGGAGGTAAGTTCTATGTCATGAGTAAGGACAGAAGTCCTACCAGGCCTCTCAGAGAACAGACCTTGAAACTCTTGTAAGAGCTGGTGTAGTTCGGTTTTCTGCTCAGGCGACAGCGATGCTTTACTTATTAAGTCACTAATGACTTGATCAGTGTCTTTCCTGTTCGTCACTGAGCCTAGTCCCGGAAGCTCGACCGGAAGCTCTTCTAACTTTCCCGCATCTGGAATTTCCTCTCCAGTATCTGGTGCCTTTAACGCTACAGGCTCAATTTTATCCCGTTCGGGCGTGCTCTGAATACCAGCTTGCTGCGCCTCTGACCTTTTTTCATCGTTCAACAACGTCGGCCCCGCAACTACCGCCTTTGCAGCGAGCTCCCGAACCTTCGATCTGGTTAAGGCCTGAACGCTAGCCTCACCAAACAAAAGCCCCTTCTCGCGCAGGAGGTGATCGGACCTGTTCGAAAATAGGTACGGGTACTGGGGGGGCAGCATAGATGACACTGCGGCCTCCATCTCAAGTGCTCCGAAAGGTCCTTCAATAAGCACTTTTGCTACCGGCAGACACACGCTATGAGCTTCCACTGCTTGCTTGATCCATGCGCACTCGCCCGTGAACATAACGGGTTCTACGTAAGAGGGATGAACTACATCCATCGTGGCTGCGGTATCGCGAAGCACTCGGCACTCTTTCCCGTTCACGAGGAGGTCTCGCATGTAAGGCTCGAGAAGCTTGATGTTCTCGTCAGTGCTGCCTAATGAAAAAAACACGACTTTTGGTTTTGTTTCTGGGCACTGCGCCGAAAAGTGACCCGGCTTCTGGCACGTATAACACAGGCGCGCTTGCCTCGCCTCGAACCGCTTTCTGCGTTCGGCTTCGGCTGCCGCCGTCTCCTTACGTTCGGTCGGACACTGCGCCGAAAAGTGACCCGGCTTCTGGCACGTATAACAAACGCGCGCTTGCCTCATCTCGAACCGCTTTCTGCGTTCGGCTTCGGTTGCCGCCGTCTCCTTACGTTCGGTCGGACTGCTTTCACTCGCATCCGAACTACGTGTGTCCCCCTTTGCTCTCATGGGCGTGAACTTTGGCCTCTCAAACTTGGAGCCAAATTCACCCTTTTGACCGTCCTTAGCTCCACGAGCCCGACGCGTCACAAACTCCTCGGCTAACTCAGCGGCTCTAGCCACCGTACTAACGTCTGGCCTATCCAAGACCCAGTACCGCACGTTCTCAGGTAACCGACTATAAAACTGTTCTAGCCCGAAACACTGCAGAACTTTCTCGTGGTCACCAAACGCTTTCTCTTCTTTGAGCCACTCCTGCATGTTTGACATAAGCCTGTACGCAAACTCTGTATATGACTCACTTCTGCCTTTCTCATTTTCCCGAAACTTCCGACGGAACGCCTCCGCTGACAGCCGGTACTTTTTTAGCAGACTCGATTTCACTTTGTCGAAATCCTCTGCCTCCTCTCTCTCCAAGCGAGCGACTACGTCGGCCGCCTCGCCGGGTAGCAAAGTGAGCAAGCGCTGTGGCCACGTTTCCCGAGAGAACCCCTGCTTCTCGCACGTTCGCTCAAAGTTAACCAGGAACAAACCAATGTCCTCTCCAAGCTTAAACGGCCGCATCAGGTCAGTCATTTTGAACAATACTCGTTCTCCTGCACCGTGTGCCTGACTTCCATTACGAGCGCGTTCCATCTCTAACTCGAGACGCTTCATTTCCAAAGCGTGTTGACGGTCGCGCTCTTCTTTTTCTTTCTCTTTTTGTTCTTTAAGTTCGCGCTCATCTTTCTCTTTCTGTTCTTTACGTTCGCGCTCCTGTCTTTTTGCCGTCTCCCTCTCCTCAATGGTCTCAAGGCATTCCGACAGCTCGTCATCCTCAGCTTCTAACTCAAGAATAGCCCTTAGCAGTTCTGGTTTTCTGAGTTTGTCTGAGACATCCAGACCCAACTCTCTCGCAAGCTCCAGCAATTTCGGTTTGCGCAACGACTTCAAATCCATGGCTGCTCTGAATGCTGCTTTCTCTACTGCCTACTATTGTCTTGCCGCAAACTAACCCGGCAGCAACGACAACCCCAATTACCAGCTCTGTTTCTAACACTAACAAAAGCCTGGCAAAACTCAGAAGAAGAAAGTCCCGCACTCACCAAACCTCGCAGCCAAGACTTCAGCGCAGTCGTTCCGCTGCAGGCAACCAGTCATCACACAGGGCTCGTTGCGCTGCTCCCGGATGGTCGTTGTGCTGCTCAGCATACAGTCAACCGCATCTCTTCGCTGCTGGCCTCCGTTGTCGCGATCCCACCGCTGGCAACCAGATGTTATGAATCGCACCGCTGGCACGAGTTGGGGTCTCGGTGCTGACGCCCGTTATTGCCAATGGGTCGCAAGCCCCAAGGGTAGCGTTGGCCTGGCGGCCTGGGGCACTGGAAGCATCCGAAGGTCCCGGCAAAGCATGAGAAGACTGGTAACAGAACAACTTGTTTATTCTAACATAGCAAAAGAGCGGCCGGTCAGGTCGACCGGAGTGGAGAGACGGGAGAGCACGTAACTCAACAGTACAAATCGGAGCCTCTCCCTGGCGTCCGGGGGCAGCTGCTCTTATACCCTCGGCGTCGCGGTCCAAAAGAGAAGGTCACGGGATGAAGGTCACGGGATGAAGGTCACGGGACGGCGGAGCATGACCCCACGACGGCGCGAACTGTCGGGCCGAGAGACCTGCTGAACCGAGTGTAGTGACGCATCGCCAACCCTCACCCACACGACGGCGCGAACAGTTGAGCCGAGAGACGTCCAGGCTCCTCATTCGGGGAACTCCGCTCCCCGGCTGCCGCGCTTTGACAAGCGAGGGCACACACACACACACGCACACACGAAGACACGTGGCACTGAAACACGCCTGGACACGCTTGGCGGGTAGGCGTTGCGGCGGCGTCGAACAGGCCAAAATGTCCGCCGTTTTGAACAAAGCCCCGGCGTCCGTTGCATCCGCGCCGGCATTACCGCGCGTTGTAGGCGAAACGTAACAACGCACAATGCTCATGCCAACAGCGCGGAAGGCAGAATGGGCTTCACCACCGAGGCGATTGAGCGTATGCACTGATGGTGCGTGGACTTCGCTTTGCAGCCAAACGCATTCCTGTCTCTGCCCGGAGGCGCTCTATATACCTCCGTGCGTGAACCGCGCATGCGCCGTCGAGCGGGACAGCACGACAACGGTGACGCCGGGGCGGCTTTTGTGCCTCGAGCGTCCGTATAATTGCTATGGCAATAAAGAAGGGCTCCACCTGCATGCTCGTATACGGCTCATTTTATTTCGATAGCAATTAGATGGGCACTCCGATGGAATTGTCGCCGTCATCGTCGCCGTCACAGCAGTGTTATAGACGCTTTTATTCCTACTATGGCGCCGGTGTGTTCATGACCACAGAAACATTCCGGTCATTCAAATTTGACAGCCCCGTTACCCAGCCCAGTTGCGACTCGGGGTCGAAGGACGAGAGACGGACTCTTGGAGCAGACGAAGAGAAGACGAAAAGCTTTATATAATATGTACAGATATAGCAGGTAATAGCATACAAGCAGCGGTAAGAGCGCACCAGACCGACGGGGCGGCTGGCGGCTACTCTCCGTCTTAACAATGGGCCGCTTCTGCCATAAATCCCTTTTACGACCCATCGTCGGCAGGAACGAGGCGGGGCGGATGCTGACGTCACCCGCGTCGCATTGCTCTTTCGTCGCTGTAGGAGTATCGGTGCTGCGCGCCATCGACTCCTCAGTTCGACCCACGGAAAGGGGCCGGCAGTTTCACGGAACTTTGAAGGTTGTTAGTCACAAAGGCAACCACTTCACAAGAATGACAGGCACGCAGTGTGGCACAACAGTATACCCGCCTTCAGATGATGCATCCAGAAGTTGATCTGTCTGACACAGCTCGGGGAGATTGGATGCGCTGGTTGAGCAACGTCGAAGATTGATCGGAGGGATAGGCTTTTTTTTTTTTTTTTTTGCCGGTGGTAAACCATGCTGCTCGGCCCTGAGAAGGTCCACTGGAACGACCGATAGTCAACAACGACAAACCACTCCGGCCAGAGCAAGCACCCTCCGAATGTTCTTGAAACTGCCAGACCAAAATCACTTGAACAAATAATTTTTTAAAAATCAGGCTACGCTAAACGAAAGAAAATGAGAAAGTTTCCGAACAACACGAGACACGTATCCGAGAGGAAATTCGAGATACAGACCTTTCCTTAGTTGTCAACGCGTGACAGCGTTAACCCAAAACAGAATCGCTTCGCAAGCGATTCTCGACACTAATGCGGGCAGGTTGGGAAAGACAAAGGTTGCCGAAGGTAACTTACTTTTGCCCCCGAACGCCATGACGCAACGGCTGAATGCTGCTAATCTGTGCACTTGGGCGCCACTTTGCAAAAGTACGGAAAGACATCCGACAACTGCAACCGCCAGTGAGTGAGTTAGAACTTTATTTAGGTCCTCAGGGGATCCGGCGGGGATCAGGGGATCCGGGATCCGGCGGCTCCACCCAGGTCGGGGCCGGTAGACAGAGTCCTTCGGCGACGGCTCGGGCCCTCTGGACAGCCTTGAGCTGAGCGATGAGCTCTGTGCTTCTGAGCGCTGAGTCCCAGGAAGGTGGTCGGGAAAGTCCGTGCTCGTGTTGGCAGGCTGTGACCGCCAACCGAAATAGCTCTCTGCTTTGTGCTTTCTAAATACACTCGGCAAAACGAGTACCACATTTTTAAAGCACAGAAGCGGTTCTAACAAAGTAACAAACAAATACTCAAAATCACGCTAACGACATAAAAACAAAAGTAAATCGACATTCTACACTGACAAACTAACACGTACGATACAAAAGCAAGTCACAATAGAAATCAAGCATTTAGGCTCTTCCTAGCCTAACTATACGTAAAAAAAGTTGGCTGAGGCTTAACTGTTGTATAAACCTAGTTATCACGGGTGAAAAGTCTGTTTGGTTTAGTTTTGCAAAGATTATGCACACTATGCACCTTATTCTCCAGTGAATTCTGTATAATGTTACACGAACTTAATGTCCGCTTTTCGAATTCAAGCTTATATAATAATACTAGGTGATTTTAATTTCCCGACAATTAATTGGTCCTTATTAACTTCTCCTGCTAGTGATCCTGAAGCTCGGGTCTTACTCCAGTGTTGCCACGATTGCTCATTGCAGCAACCTATTTCTGAACTTACACGTCGTTCCGCAACTTCTGCCAATATTCTTGATCTTATCCTAACCAATAACCCTTACCTTCGTTCCAATATTGAGCACTTACAAGGTCTTTCTGATCATTCCCTAATCACCGGAAGGGTGAACATCGTACCTCATAAAAAATCCACTCGCAACAAACAAATCAGGTGCTACAACCGTGCTAACTTCGGCGAATTGAACGCTGTCTTGGCAGTTTTTGCTGAGAGCTTTCTTCGCGATTTCTCAACACGTTCAGTGGAGATCAACTGGAACCTATTCAGAGACAAACTTACTACTCTCATCGATAGATTCATATGCATCATCACTATACCGTGTACGAACACCGCGCCTTGGTTAATAGGCATCTTCTTCGCCTTAACAAAAATTTAAAAAAACGCCTATACAGACAGGCCAATAAAAACAGGCAGTCAGATTCCTGGCAACGCTACAAAGCGTCTGATAGGGAATATCAGTCGGGGATGATATCTACTCGTCGCCATTTCTTCACCCATGACTTGGCATCAATGTTTACAAAGAACCCGCGTAAATTCTGGCAGACAACAAACCCTTCGAATAATCCTGACGTTAGTTTAACCAATGCTGAAGGAGGCAGTGTTCCTGTCACTCAATGTGCCCAAATTTTCAATAACGCATTCCCCATCAGCTTTCACCTTAGAAGACATGTCTCAGAAGACATTTCTTTTAGCAAGCACTGGCCAACTAGGCCAACAAGCAGTTCTGTTGCACCTTAGAAGAGGGCTCTGTAGCTCCTATTACTATGAATTTTTTTTTTCATTCATTCATTCTTTATTTACAGCATATTTTACAAGATACGAAAGCCTTACTGGACCCATAGCCATTGGCTAGTCGCGGGTCCATAGTCAACCGGATGAATATGGACCCGGGACTATGGAATATCCATATCCATACGCAATATGGTTATGGATGAAATGCGCGATCTCGGCATTTGTGATTGCTTTAAAAATATGTATTGAATGAATAATTAATAAATAACAAAAGTAAACTTTAACTCCTTTCTTGTATATTGAATCATCGCAAACTATACCATTTCCACAGAGTGTTAGATATGGAGCTGTTTCCTGCGCCTATATACTTCGAGTTCCCCCAGACCACATCGAATCGCAGCACAACTAATTGAGAAGCGCAGAAACGCGGAAAGCACATTCCAGAGGAGCGCTCGAGCAAACAAGTTGAAGGCCACAAGTTCACGTGCAAACAAGTTCGTACGCCGCCGGTAGCTATTCACTGCTTGACTCTTCCAGAAAGCGAGGGGATAGCCCGGCACTGTTGGAAGTAAAGTGGGTCCCAAACCAAGACGGCGGTATTGTGCCGGGACGGCCTGACGGCGGTAATGCGCCGTGACAGCCGGACGGCTGTGATGTACCGGGAAGGCCTGGCAGCGTCGCACCGGTCGCCTTTGAAGAAGGCATTTGCCACCACAGCGGGGCCGTACCGCCGGGAGTAGGTGGGCCCTCGGACAATGGAGCCCAAGCGTCCCCCTTCTCCGCCATTGAAGAGCGCATTGCAAGTCTGCAAGGCAAGACCGCAGAGAGCCGCCGGGTGTGACACCGCGACACGGGCGCCAACCATTGGCCGAAAATGGCGTCATCTGAGCGGACTCTCCCATTGGCCGAACATGACGCGACTTCCAGTCCTCGAAGGGTTTAAAAGAAGAGCATTCCAGAGTTTCCCCTGATTGACCTCTCTCGAACTTCTTGCCGCGGGCCGCAGCGTCCGAGTTGCTGCCGGCCCGTAATGACTGTACGACTGTTCATTGACGTCTCACTGTAAATAATGTAAAATAAAACCTCCCAAGTGTTTTTCATCTCGAAGTCCGTCCTCAACTCCTACAACTGGTTGGCAGCGGTAAGATCGCCTCCGAATGCAACAGCTGGTGTCAGCGCTATGGACCAACCTTCGTCGAGAGAGATCCTAAGGAACCGGGCAGAGCGAAGAAGAGAGAGCCTTCGTCGAAAGAGGTCCGAAGAAACCGGGAGTAGCGAAGAAGAGCGAGCCTTCGACCCAGGGAGTCCGGAGGAACCGGGAACAGCGGACAAATGAACCGGATGGCAGAGTGCTGCAACCGTAAGTGAGCGCGTGGTTTTTTTCCTTTTGATTCGCCAGACTCAAATGTTGTGTGTTCATTTTGATAGTTCTGGGAATCGGGAATTTGTTGCATTGTGTGTTTGCACAAATTAATTAAGGAAAACAGTTCTAACCACCGGTCGGGGCAGCTGCCATGGATCTTAGAAGGTTGACGAGGTTAGACTTGTTGTTGGTGTGCGACGACTTGGGAGTTGAGGCGGACGAACGGATGAAAACGCCAGCTATCATAAAGGCGATTAATGATAGTGGCAATGATGGTGAAAGCATTGAGCTTGCTTGGGAGATAATACAAGAACCACGGGAGCGTGAACGTCGTGAACGTGAGCGTGAGCGTCGTGAATGTAAGAGTAAGCGTAAGCGTGAAGAACGCGAGAATGAACGGAAGCGTGAGCTTCAAGAACTTACTCTTAGGTGTGAGCGTCAAGAACGCCAGCGTGAACGTCAAGAACGTGAGAATTAACGTGAACGTGCGTATCACGAACGTAAGCAAAAGTATGAGAGAGAGAAGGCAGCATTGTTAAAAGAGATACAGTATTGTGATCAGTTAATGGCGCAGAGACAACGGCTGTCTGAGAATTCTGTAGGTAGTACAGAGCGAAAGAATGAGGCAGCATCGAGCGGATTTTCGCCGAAAGCCGACGAGAAGAGTAGTGCCTGTGAGATTGGCTGCAGATTCATAAGTGAAGGGAAAAGGCTAGCTGCTAACGATGCCTTAGTGGCAACAGAGGCCGTTAAAGGCCGCAAGGAGAGCGACGAGGTGCTGTGCCAACAGATGACTGTAGAGGCAGCTAGGCCAGCTGCGAACAAATTGGCGCAGTTACTGCGCGTGTGCGTCGCTGGTAATGTTAGCGAGGTTGCTAGCGAAAAAAAGGGTACTGCTGACCCGACAGACGCGAGCACCCATGTAGAGCCAGATCTGCGTGCAGAAGTGAAGTGCGAACTGAGCGATGCAGTTGAGAGTAGTTCTCGGGATGGCGAGCTCCGTAGTTCACGAGAGAACAACTGCATTGTTCAGGGATCGGTGCGGCTCTCCGCCAGTCTAGATAGCCTAGATAGGTATGATTCCGTTGTTAATCATTCGGACTGTGCGCGTGAGACAGCGATCGATATCTACGGGCTGTGTGCCGATGCACAGCGTGAGCTGGGCAATGCAGTAGAGGGCAGTTCGCAAGAGTGCGAGTTGCATAACTCGAGTAAAGCCTGCTGCATTGTTCCAGAGTCGGTTGAGCTGTCCGCCAGTCGAGGCAGAGAGAATGTTGATTTAAATGAAAATCAATCAGACTGTGCGGGTAAGAGACCGATCCGGGCGGCCGAAATGTGTACCGGCCAGCGCGAGGCACGAGAAGGCGACATGAAAGCGAGTGCAAAGAGAAAGCGCCGTAGAAAGAAGCGCGCTAAAGACCGAAAGACGGTAACTAATGTAGCGCCGCCAAAGATGGCGAGAAAACCAAAAGGGCACGGCGCGAGGAAAAAGGTGCGGTCGTCACGGACGATGTTGACGCATCCAAAACGTTCGAGCCACCGGTCAAAGGGGGACCGCGAAGCATGTTCTGCACGGACGCGGACAAAGGGCACGGGGCAGTTAAACTCCTCGTCGTTCCGTAGTTCTTTTCAAAGCTCAGCGTGCAGTACGAAGAAGCGCAAGGTGGCAGGACGAGACCAGGTGGGGAGTAGCGACGCGGTCAATCGAGTTTGTGAGGAAAGCGGGGCGCCAGGACGCAATTTGGCAGGAGACCCTAACGTCTTGGGGGAGCTGATAGTGAGTCAGCCCTTTTGTTGTTCCTCGGCAGCCAGAGTAGCTTTCAAACCGCGACCACCTCGGGTACGGCTCAAAGTATGAGTCAGACGTAAACGTTTGGGACGGGAGGCAAACAGAGCTTCCGTAGAAGTAAAACGTTCTGTTTTGTTTTATTTTTGAGCACTTGGTAATTTTCGCGATGTAAGTTCCTTTCAATATGTAAGGTATGAGCTATGTTTATGTTTTGTTTGAGAAGCTCAAGATTTGAAAGAGGCGTTTTTTTTTTTTTTTTGTAAACATGTAGTATCGCGAGGTGTTCATTAATAAGTAGATGGGCTTTCTTTTTTTTTTTTGTGTGTGTGTAAGTAACCTGAGCGTCAAGGTTATTGTTGAGAGGCCTATCGTAACGTGCGTGTGTTTTAGTTAACCTTCTTTTTTTTATAAGCGTTTTTTTATTTTCTAAGGTTAACCGCGTAGGTTTTCAGTAAGTGCATCATTTGCACGGAGAAGCGTTCTTAGTTCCATTAGCGCGTGTCCTGTGTGGACGGAAGGAAGCAGATTTATGACTGGGTTGCTCGTGTGTTCAGGCCAGCCGTATTCTGACTTCTCTGATAAGTATGCGTGGAACGAGTTATTAAAAGACGCATTACTTTAAGGGTTCTGCGGAGTGTGTAAGTCCCGCAAGTTTAATTGTTCGTTTAAGTCACGTGTCCTGTAGGACTTTCAGGGAAGAAACGTGAGTAAGCGTAAATGAAAAGTTTGCCTACAACGCAAGTACGCGTTCTGTTTAGTGACCACAAGGCTAGTGCGCTTGTGATTACGTACTTGTGAGGTTGACCAGTTTGTTCAGTGGCACCAATACGTGCGATAAGTACGCCACTGCGATAGATTGGAAACATGCTGTTCGTGTAGTTAGGCCACTTAAGTTATGTTCGGCTGTTTTCATTTGTTGTTTGCAACATCAACGACCCTCTGTTTTGCAACAACAATAGTACTCTGGTCTTGTCGGCATTCGAGGAGAAATGGATAGCTGTTTGGAGGGGTGGTTGGAACTGCTTTGTCATAATTGGGGAAATAAAAGATCAGGGTTGATTTTGACTCAGTAATAGCCTGGCGAGTCAGGGGTGAAGAGCCTGCGCTTACGCGTGGTGCAGCGCTGTGTTGTTTTGTTTGTTTGACGTCTGTTCTCCAGGGCCCAGGATACCGAAGTTCGTCAATCGAGGCTCGACACCAATACCCTGCAGGTTCTTTCAGCGTTCCTCATGGCCAGCGAATTGAGTTCACCGGCCATTCAGAACAACCGGGGCGAGGACGAGCTGTTAGATATGGAGCTGTTTCCTGCGCCTACTTCGAGTTCCCCCAGACCACATCGAATCGCAGCACAACTAATTGAGAAGCGCAGAAACGCGGAAAGCACATTCCAGAGGAGCGCTCGAGCAAACAAGTTGAAGGCCACAAGTTCACGTGCAAACAAGTTCGTACGCCGCCGGTAGCTATTCACTGCTTGACTCTTCCAGAAAGCGAGGGGATAGCCCGGCACTGTTGGAAGTAAAGTGGGTCCCAAACCAAGACGGCGGTATTGTGCCGGGACGGCCTGACGGCGGTAATGCGCCGTGACAGCCGGACGGCTGTGATGTACCGGGAAGGCCTGGCAGCGTCGCACCGGTCGCATTTGAAGAAGGCATTTGCCACCACAGCGGGGCCGTACCGCCGGGAGTAGGTGGGCCCTCGGACAATGGAGCCCAAGCGTCCCCCTTCTCCGCCTTTGAAGAGCGCATTGCAAGTCTGCAAGGCAAGACCGCAGAGAGCCGCCGGGTGTGACACCGCGACACGGGCGCCAACCATTGGCCGAAAATGGCGTCATCTGAGCGGACTCTCCCATTGGCCGAACATGACGCGACTTCCAGTCCTCGAAGGGTTTAAAAGAAGAGCATTCCAGAGTTTCTCCTGATTGACCTCTCTCGAACTTCTTGCCGCGGGCCGCAGCGTCCGAGTTGCTGCCGGCCCGTAATGACTGTACGACTGTTCATTGACGTCTCACTGTAAATAATGTAAAATAAAACCTCCCAAGTGTTTTTCATCTCCAAGTCCGTCCTCGACTCCTACAAGAGCCAGGGCATATTATTTTTGCAAGAAATTAATTATTTGTGCTAAACTATTTCACAACAGAACGGTCATGCTCTATTCATTTAACCACAAAAAACTATAGCTACTCAGTAACTGACAAGTTCGTTTATTACAAAAGTATATACGACTGCTTTCGCGAAGGTCCAGTCACCGCTAAATCTAGAATGTCTCGTCTTTAAAGCTTCCTCAACTGACTAGATAATAAATAACAAAAGAAGACGTCGATTGTTTTCTTGAAGGCTCAATCACTGCTATAACAGCAAGTTCCCCTGCCTAGGAATGGCTTTCAAAAGCGAAGCTTTTATGTGCAAACCCCGCCGGGTTTTGCGACCGTTGATTCTGCGGCCAGGATAGGTCAACTAATCACAGCTGTGCATACACGCGCAGCGCGCACCGGTGGGTTTTTTTTTTTTTTAATTGAAATGAATATTAGGAGAGGTTGGCGCCTTTATGGTGGCACCAGCTACTTCTTGTCACTTGGCAAAGGAAACAAATTTGCGTATAAAGGGAGAACAGTCACACAAAATATGGCACTCAGTAGAATACTGGATGAATTAAAAATGTACAGTCCAGCAGTACATGAATCGCAAAGTTTTGTGCATGAGTTCAGTACACGTACGCATACGTAAAGACAGATATTTTGAGCAGCCAAAAACACAGAACGCATGTAATACAGTGCATGTACAGAACAGAATTATACATATGGCGCAAAAGTTGCGATCACCACATAAATCAATTTTGAACCCAGAACAACATTTATGTTATTCATTTAGCGGATTAGGATCATCTGAAACTTAATATTTTCCCAGAATGTTGGTGTCCTCTAAAATTTTTTTCAGAGCAAGAAGTGCTCTTTTCTGAAGACCCGCAGTTGGCCATGGGCGAAGTAACTTTTTTAGGGTGAATGGTCTTCTGTCTAATATAAACAAATTTGCTTGAGGCCCCCTTCTTTGTGGATCGTATTTCGTGCACTCGAGGAGGAGATCATGCACATCTTCGTCTGGATGGCCACAATAACATTGGGGACTAGAAACACGTTTTATCCTGTACAAGAAGTGTCTCGTAAATGCAGTACCAAGACGCAGGCGGTGGACCAATGTTTCAAATTTTCTGTTGTCTCTTAGATTTTCCGACATTGATAAGTTTATACATGGGTCTATAAAGTATAACTCCGAGTTCTTAGTCTCCTGATCAAACCGGGTAGTATTGCTGAGGCGACAGGAAATCTGTCTCAGGATCAGACGCACTTCACCACGCAATAGAGGAAAATTGGTTGTCTCTGCGTTATTGTGGGCCCGATTCGCAGCTGCGTCCGCTGCAGTATTACCAGGAATATTGCAGTGCTCAGGTATCTACTGAAATGCAATTACGTGGTTCGTTGCGCTTGCTTTTGTAAGTTCTCGTTGCGCTTGCTTTTGTAAGTTCTTTGAGCGTCTCTGGGTTCCTCCGCGCATGCGCGGGAGCGGCGGCGCCGGCCGTGCGGGGAAAGGAAAAATCAAGAACCAGAAAGCTCGCCTTCGCACATGCGCGGCTGCACCGTAATAAGGAAGCAAACGCCTCTTGCGGTTAGAATGGATTCGAATTGTGCCACGTACGTATGGGTATGTTGCCCCTGAAACCATGATGTGTTCAAGGCGTCCGTCACACTAGCCAGTAGTCAGCAACTGCGCTTATCGAAAGGCTCTGTATAATTTGTGTGCACCCGCGCTTGTGCGTGCGTACGTGCGTGCGTGCATATACTCGTATTTCCACTCTTATGCGCTCACACAAACCTTCAACGTATATAGAATTCAACTCGTTGGATCTACTGCATCTTCTTTCTTTTTAATCAGTAAATGGTAAATAATCAAAATAGTCGTTCTAGACTCTTCCAGGACGAGCCGTCATGCACCATTTATTTAACCATGAACAAATGTGACTCCTCGCTCAGACGGCAATCAGTGCGGCGTTCCGCCGCTTCCTAATTCTTTCTATCATGCAATATCTTTCTTTCAACTATGAGAGATAAAAAGTCCTTCTTTTTTTCCTCATTGAGCGTCCTTCTATCCTGCCAGAAGCAGAGCGTTCCACCTACGATACACACCTACATACAGTCTTTTCTGCAAGGTTTGGCGATGGTTAGCCGCAAGGAAAAAAAGAACCATTAGCGTTAAAGACAACGCCTCGGTGGCGCCAAATTCGTTCTCGCGCCAGGGACGGAGACTCGAGCGGCTAAACTTTGCAGTAATTGTGATTGAGAGGCCCCTGGCGCCGGCACGGCTCGCTGCCGGCACTGAAGCAAGCTTAAGCAGAAAAACAAAGAGAAATGAGAATCGATCTCTCGATCAGTTGAGGAAAGCGCGAGGTAACAGCAGAAATAATAACGGCTGATTTTCCGTGTCATTAGAGTTGCGTGCATTGACGTGGAGGCTTGTGCACGTCATGTGGCATGCTCAGGCACATTTTTTTTTTTTAAGGAGCAGAAGTATGTGTCGCTCACTTTTAAAGTGAACCTGCCCGGTCTTTGATGCTGCTTACCGACCGTAGATGCTGTTGCTGTCTCGCCGAATACAGCTCGTGCGCAGAAAAAAAATAACCGATGCTGGGATTCGACCATTAGGTAGAAATCGCCTTCCTTCTTTTTCGGTTCCCCTGATAAGGTCGCAATCGCACGCAAGCTTCTGTCGTGCCAACGACAAGCAGCTCTTCAAGACGATTTCGTATAAAGCACGTGCGTAGCGTTCACGCTGTTGCCAGTATCGCCTGGATCAAACGTGCGGAAATCGAACGGGCGAATGATACTAACCCTTAACATTTCCTTTCGCGTCGCACCTCTCTCTGCGTACTCCTATCTTCGCCATTCTTCGCTCGAACGAAAAGCAAGCTGCGCAAAAAAAATATCGACGGTGGTTGTCAATGTAAGCGAAACGAACGAACGAACGAACGAACGAACGAACGAGTGAATGAGCGCCAACCACTAAAACGGGCGAAGAGGCAAAGAAAGCTATTCGTTTTAAATAGATAGCAGAAGGCACTGCACTCCTTTAACAAGCATTAAACACTTTTTCCTCGGGATATATATACAGGCTGTATCAGCGAATATTTTCAAGAAGCGTTAAAAGCAAAATCGACGAATCAACAAGAACTCACTAAATAACTTTTTAGCTCATTATCTTATTACCCTTATCGCAATGTGCAAATTATATATATATATACACACACACACACACACGCACACATATATATATATATATATATATATATATATATATATATATATATATATGAATGTCCCATGTATGCATTCGCATAAAGTGCTGTCTCCAATGCCGCATGCCATGTGAAGAAATGTAACAGTGGTGCTCAGATATAAACGTTGCAGGACTATAAAGTTGCGACCTGTGCGGTGCATGAACGTAAGCATTTCATATGAGATTACACCTTGCATGTACGATTACAATAGAGACATTTGTATGCATCGCAATTAGCTCTATAGCATCTAACTAACCGCTTTACGAAATCGGTAACTTTATTTGTTTATTTAGACTAACATAGAACACTACAACTTTCACCGCATTCTGTACTGCAGCTGTACATTTACCTGTATTTTTCTTCTTACAACCTAAAAGAAACATTTGATGTTAGATCGCTGCATTGTTTCCTTTCCGATTTCGTAAATAAAGATTGCATTGCTTGGTTTGTATCATTCAATAAAAATCTGCCATGATTGTTATCTGTCGGTTGAACCCGGGCGTGGAGTTGACAGCAGGCAAGGAAAGTATACGGGGTGGTAATTTTCAGGTTTCCCAGAATATTTAGAGGCCCTCTGTGGCAGATAACATAGGTGTAGTCCTTGAGCTAAGTTATTCAGAGAGATATGGACATTACTTGCACGAGAAATCGAAACACATATTCAAAAAATTTATAAAAATTACTAATCACTTTTTTAGTTACTTACCTTGCGGCAGATATTCCAATTTACTAATTGTAGCCCATGAGTTTGCCAGGCGTATCCACTTAGAATTAATTTCCAGAATAACACCAGTTTGGAAATATGCGCCATCAAACTCGCCGTAAAAATACACTCTTGTTCCACTTACTACTTTACCAAACGCTCTTTTATGCACTGAAGCACAAAAGTAACTGGAACGCCCACGTATTTCGTGCCACACATTGAAAATTAATACCTCGTAACTAGTGTCGCCCTGAGAGTTCGTTCCAAGTGCATACGGCTTGCCAACTCACCGGCTACAATTCGTAGATTGAAATATGTGCCGTAAAGTGAGTAATTCAGAAGTTAATTAGTGAATTTTTGCTAATTAGTTGAATGCGCGTGTTGATTTCTCCTGCTGGTAATGTCCGCCTCTCCGAATAATACAGGTCAAGGAGAAGAATTATGCCATCCACCACAGCGACTTTCAAAAATTTTTAAATGGTCACCCCGTATAGCCCATATCTTTGTGTACCAGCTCGATTCTCCTACACAACTATTTGCGGCCTGAAAAGCGCTCAATGTTTACACGGTATAGTTGCAGCATCGTAAAACATGCACTCACAATAAAAGAGGTCCGCGTGCCACGATATAGGATATGGCAGTGTTATATATATTAAAAGATAATCATAGATAAGTTAAATGCACCATAGCGCACGCCATGGCTACAGATTGAAATTGAATTTATCTAAAAATAAAAAAAGGATAAAGTGTTTTCTGATGTACCAAAAGAGGCGCATTTTCATTCGTGCTCCACTATAAGCAACACGCGTCGTGCCCGGAGTGCGTGTATGAACCGCTCATTGAGACATAACTGATGCATATATGCTCATGTGTTTAAATGAAGAAGAAAACGATAGAGTGGGCGGAAAATCTGCCTTTGTTTGAAACCGCACACACACGCACACATACGCACACACGCTCGTACGCACGCACACACAAACGTGCGCACACACCACACACCTACACAGTGCGCATACGAGCGTCTTCCCTATATTAAGATTACGGACAGCGGGCCAACCTAATCGATATCGGTCGCATGCCTCACAGAAAATTTCCGAGGACACCTAAGCACTTCTTATGGGTTGTAAATGAGAAAGAATTAATATCCAATGGAACGCCGCGGGGCGGTCTTTCGAGTTCCGTTTTTTGCGTTCTTACGCTCCCTCACTTCGTCTGCGGTGTAGTGGCGTGGACGGATACGTTTCGCTACTGCGGAGGTTTTGGTCACCGACAGTGTAGAGGCTTCAGGCTCCATATAGCCGTACGTGCTGCCGTAGCCAGCAAACAGCAACAGCCTGCGGTGCTAACGCCGCACGCCACCGACGCACTGCGGAACGAGAAACCGAGGAAGCAGCAGCGGCCGCCAAGGCCGGCAGGCGTGCGCAGCAGCTAAGCTCAGTGGGGGTGAGAGATATATACTAATATATACGGCGCGCGTCACGGCGATGCCCTCTCCCCTCACGCAGCACCCGGCGCGCCAGCACTGCCGCGGGTGTACCGTTTCGCGCGCTCTGGTCCGTCAAGGCGTGCTCTTGATGTAGCGGCGCAGCCAATGGTAACTTAAATAGGAGCCGTTTCGCTACTACAGACGCCGGCTTTTTCGCTCAATGGGCCATTTGATGCTTTCGCATCAGAAAAGGCCAATCAGCCTTCGATTTCTCTCCCTAGTCCGCGGACTGCGAGACAAACGCGCTCGAGACGAACGCGTCGAGACGAACCGTGCCTTACCAATACACGAGCGCCAACCGGCACTTCGAGTTCCACTCCTCCAGGACCAGTTCGGAACCCCGTGGAGCATCTGCGACTAGAAGGGCAGCGTCTCAAGGCCAGCGTCTCAAAACGTCCAACTTTGACGTATGAGCGAAGAATGTGAGAACGCTCCCGTTACCACCATGCCGCCGCGCGGTACCACTGCACGGATGCGCCGTATACCACCGATTCCACTGGTAGTCTGGTGCCCCTGCACGGTAATAACGTAAAGGCGTGCTATTTCTACCGCTGCGTTAGACTGCGCTGTCTTCAGGATCGGCGGCCCACGAAGACGGTTAGAAGCGTAGGAATTGCGGTTAGTTCACAAAGAAGTCTAAACGCTTTAAAATATTTGAAATTGGCTCCATGCGAGGGACAAGGTCGTATAATCTAACCCCACTACACTGTAAGAATCCCAGCCTTCACGAACAGTTCTGTACAGTTGGTGGTGGAATTGGTGGTGGTGCTATATACAGGCAGCATTTGCCTGCCCGCGCGTATCTTTCTCCCTCAAATATGTCACCACGAGTCCATCAGCCCAATCTCGTAGAAGTGTGAGAATATTCAAGCGGCACTTACTTGCGCACTTTCTGTCCACTGTATCTCCGGGAAAACAGACTGTTCTACAGGTTTATGAGGAAACCCTTCTGAAAAAATTAAATTGTGGGGTTTTACGTGCCAAAACCCCTTTCTGATTATGAGGCACGCCGTAGTGGGGGACTCCGGAAATTTCGACCACCAGGGGTTCTTTAACGTGCACCTAAATCTAAGTACACGGGTGTTTTCGATTTCGCCCCCATCGAAATGCGGCCGCCGTGGCCGGGATTCGATCCCGCGACCTCGTGCTCAGCAGCCTAACACCATAGCCACTGAGCAACCACGGCGGGTGAGGAAACCCTTTTCGTCTTATGCTGTGTAGAAGACTCTTACAGGATAGAAGCAGATGCAGGACCAAATGAAGTGCTCTATATCGGCCCCACATTCAAACATCGCGGGGTGTGGAGGGTGCTGCGACATAGCTGACATAGTCGGGAAGGTTTGATCACAGTAGAGGAGCTGAGATACTCCCCATTCTTTTTCGACTGACAAATTCGTAAACGCAGTTGCTATACGCGAAAGCCGAAATGTATTTTCAATTAAAGTTATACCGCTTTCTTTTCTTTATGCAACTATTCAAGTCATTTCTTCTTTTTTTTAATTTTGCTATCTTCAACGAAATCGTAAGGTCGTCTCAGCCACGCGGGTACGACGCTTCTACAGCCGATGGATACACTCCAGTTTCATAGCTCATAATGTTTCGCACTTTGAATTCCGTCTTGCGATCACTTTTCGGTGTGCACGTGGGAATAGCTTTCAACAGAAATACATATACATAGGTACGTGCTTACCCGTTCAAGAAATACGAGAGATCACATGCTCTCCATTTTTTTACGCAGGCGCCCATTCATGTAAATCTGATTCCTTTCTAAAACAACTGTCATATGAGCCGTACGGTATATTGATGTCTCATTTTAATTTGCATGACTCCATGCGACTGAATAATTCCACAGTTCAGACGACGCTGCGTTATTATTCAGGGCACTTTAGCCTCAAAGTCGCCGGATGCAAATTTACAACTGTATACAAGACCGCACTTATACTATTCCAAAACGACAGCGCGTACTTTTGCAGATAAATATGCAGTCGGTCGGGGTGACGTCCGCGGAGAAGCACGCTGTTTTAGAAGCTCGCAGATAAGCATGAAGTATCGATTGCTGCCTTGCGAACTTCCTATTCACCTCTTCACCTCACAATGGCGCGAGCACGGCAGTCCACTTAAGATTCCGCAACGCGTTCGACGCCACGAAATTTCTTCACGAACACCTCTGTACCTCTTTTGCTGATCGTGGCTGCCGCCCGCTGCTGCTGTTCGTGCCCTCGCGCCGAACAGTTAAAGTTCAGCCGCGGGACAGCGGCGCAATAAGAGCTATGGCTCACACTACTTCGCCCGCTGTAGTGGAAGGTAGAGGGGGAAACTGCCCTGCGCGTGTGGATCGTTGGCCGCTGGTGGAGAGGGCGAGGAAGCCGCGTCGCGGAGAGTCGCGATGAGATGGTAGTGAGGGCACCGGAGGAGATGGCCTCACGGTTGCGCATGCATTGCGCCGCCTGACAACCACGTGGACGCTCACATCTGCGCCTCCAAGGGGAGGCTGGGTGCTTAAAACAAACGGCGCAGAAAGGTGGGCTACTACTTCGGCGACAAAACACCACCAAGTGGCCACAACGAGCGCATGGGATTTCCCTTTGTATTACACATATGTGTTTCGTTTACAACACATTGCATTTCCTGTATAAAATTACTGAATAATGTGTTCGGCTTCCCTTTGCACTCACGTCGAATAAACACAAACATGTGTTTTAGCACTCCTTATGTAATTACGAAAAGTTTCGCTGTATATAGACTCCAACAGGGCACGTTGGATCGGTTATGTTCCTTTGGCTCAACGTGGTGGTTGTCTAGTGGGGAAGCATAGAGCTCCTTGGCTTCACTGAAACAATTCTGGCAGCCATGCACGCCTCAACTAATCATGGAACGCATGAGCATCAAGGTAACGCACCGTGCTGGGCGACAAGCCTTCAGGAAGCGCGGGCTTTTTACAGCGAAGCTGTATATCTTGATCTCCCAATGAATCTGTAGTGTCCGAGGCAAAAAGTCTGGAGGCGTGCGCCGCGTTCGCCGCTGGGTTGCTTGCAGCTCTAGCAGATGGCGCTCGCCTCCGCGCATACGCGGCAGTGGTGGAGCAAGCCGTGCGGGGGAAAGAAAAACAAAGAACAAGAAAGCTCGCTTTCGCGCATAGCGTCTGCCGCAAGCGTTTCCTAGTGAAGATTACGGTTGCATGAGCTGCAATTGCCGGATAGCTGCAGCTGTAGCACACGAAGCAGGGAGTGACGTAACTACACTTTGGTATGTAAAAGAAGAACTCGCCTAGCAAATGATTTGTGTTGTGACAGTGCTATGGGAAGGTCACATATAGTGAGGACTACTGAAGAGTAGTGTGCATAAGAGGCGCGGCGAAAGTGTGGTTAAGCTTGTGTATTTCTCTTCTCTCTGGTCCACTCTTTAGGTCTGTTCGATTCAGCCAAGTTTATCTGCACCTTCTGCGCCTATTCACGGTGCACTGCAACTAGACCCTCGATTCCCCGAGGTGCAGCAGTGCACCCTGCACCCCCGTGCTCGATTGAACGGGGTGCACGGCAAGGTGCCGCCGTGGTGCACTGCACCCTTGAACCTTACAGCGAGTGGGTGCAGCCCGGCACCCCCTGCACCTTTTCGTTTGTGGTGCAGTCCACCTTTTTCTGAATCGAACAAACCATTAGTAGGGTGTAAGAGATGGGGTCGGGCATGTAAAAAGGGATAGCTGGCTCATGCCGTCGTCCGACTCATCCAAGCTAACGACGTTGTTGAAGGGAGGAACGTGTTCTTGTCGAGAACGAGGAGTACTGGGATTATTTATAGTCTCTACACGAAGAGTGGAGAACGTTACATCTTATCAGACTAGCATGACTGAAATGAAGCACACCGAGGAGCCGAAAACGTCTGCTTAAATCTCCTGTGTCCTCCCTAGATCCCTAGGCCAGGGAAACTGCCGTCCAACCTTCGTCCCATCGGAGCGTCCAAAGTCGTCGAAGGACACGCGTTGAGGGCGAGGGTTCACCCACTCACTACGGCACCTTTGTTCACTGAACACGGTGCATCGCAGACAAGGGTTGTAACGCTTCACTAAAGCTGGCGCGTCTTGGTTCCTGGGATGACTCAGCATTTGGCTGGGGCGGCTGTCCAACGACCGTGGCGGTAGTCGTCGGGGTTCGTGAGGTAACGCCGTAAAACACCCTTTTCCAGGAGATTCTTGCTCCCATTTGTCCGGGAAGGCGGCAGTGAAATCAAACAATACTCGGCCCGCCAAACGCGTCTCGTGCTACTGGCGCCCTAGAGCTGTCCGAAGGGAGCACATTGTTGGCTTCACGAAGCGATTCCTCCAAGCGAGGCAGGAGAGGCTACAAGGTCACTACCCCAGCTTGCCGATCGTTCTAAGGGGTTCGAAGCAGCGGCGCAAACCAAGTCGCAGGCCGTTGAAACGTTTTAGGCTAATAATTAGCTAAAGTGCATGTGAATGACACCATATGAATAATTTCACGCTACGTCGCAATCGGTAATCGTTGTAGTTGTCGTTTACAGCTTCGCTGTCCGACCACCTTCACAGCGCGGACTGGAAACCAATTTTTTCTCCGAGCAATGAACAACAAAATGAAAGAGCGCGCAATGTCACGTGATTGTTGTATTCCAAAGGAAGCGAAGGAACCGAACCACGGGCGCGGAGAGCGAAGCGCGGCGAGACACAACCCACAACATTCGCAGAAGTGTGCACCCTACGTCAAAGCAGGTAGTTCTAGCACTCGGGGCCCGTAGTAGCGCGTATTAGAGATATCTAGGCCACTCTACTCGTAGCATGGCATGTAGCTGTAGCCGTCTGGCCCCTATTGTTTAGCTGCATTCAGACAGTATTGTCCAACTCTTATGAAAAAAAATTTTCTTCCAGCAGCACCCATGAGCACAACAAGTACCTTGACAGCGCTGACAGGTTAGAGGATATTTGCTTTTCTTGCGTTTAGATTAAAAACATACGGCGGTGCATTCAAGCCATTCTAGGTGCCTCGATGCATACAGTTACTATACTGACTGACTCTAGAGGACAAGCTACCCATAGGGCCCATGCATTGAAATCGGGAACCGCAAGAGTGCCGCCATGTTGCTACGCGCAGAGGTTGCCAGCTCCTAAGACGCTTGCTAGACTTGGTGACAGTAGTCAGTTTTAATCCGGCAACCGTAGCAGCGTAGCAGCCACGACCTACTGCATAAAGACCCCTTATACAGTAGGTCGTGGTAGCAGCATGGCTATGAGCATGGCGTCTCGCTTGTAGTGTCGTGATGTGTACGTGCAGCCGTGTGTTTGGGATTTATAAGTTGGTTCTTTATTCTATGTTGCGGGACGGTATGGGTGTGGTCCATGTTGGCCGTACAGGTGGCAGTTATGCAACCGACGGATGATCCTGTTGAAGTTTCCGGCGGTATGCGGTTTTCAGCGGTCACGCCTGTTGCAGGAGTGTCACTCGACGAGGTTACGAGCTGGAAGCTGTGGTCAGATTCCTCGTTGGCGTTCCGTAATTCTCTTCGCACGGGCGCGGTATGTTGCAAAAGCCGCTTTCGCGAACTATCGCCGCGACGATAGATCGGGTTTTTTTATTATTATAAGTACTGATCCAGCTGTAGGGCACATGTAACCGACAAACGGAAGTCTCAGGAGAGCACCTGAGATTATAATAAAGCAGGCGGCGCAGGAACTCCAGGGCACCCAAGGGACAGTGGGGCGGTCAAAGCTCGAAGCAGAACGGTACGTAGGTTGGGGCCGCCGAGGCAGGTGTGTTCCAGGGAGTGTTCGCACGGACAGCTCCCCTGGCACGCGCAGCAGTGCCTCGCAAGGTCGAGATACTTTAAAGGAACTTGCGCCCATGATCTTTCTTTTGCCTCGGTGCAGTGAGCACGATTAACGAGAATCATATGGAGGGCATCCGGTGCAGTCGCGAATGCGTCATGGCAAATGTAGCTCGCGTCGCCTGGCGTGTGTAGTAATATCAGAGTTGGTTGTATGAACTTTATGCATAATGCGCTTTGTTACGGTACCTTAACGGAATGGGTCTAGAGGACGGTGTTGGTACATTTTTTCGTACCGCCCTAATCCTATACCCCCCACTACAAACACACACATACCCCCTTTTTTTAATGTATACATACAATTCCTTGCCCTGACGGATCATAGCCTCCTTAATTTTGAAAAATAGAGGAGGCTATGGACGGATTGACCAGTTCAAGTTGTCAACTTGTCAGTAACTGTCATAGGAATCACTGTAATAAACACAATTCCACGATCAGATTGTTTACTTTCATTTTTTCTTGTAACACTGAGGACTACATAGAACTTCATTTTGTATATGTGAGAGAAGTATGTGGATATCACGAGCTTAAGCCAATGTGCGATACACAGACAAAGCAGCTGCTACAACATGAACTGCATTGAGGGCCACACAACACATACGTAATTAAAGGTGCAAAATATAGGGGGAAGCTTCAAAATACGCTCTGTAGCACTGCAAAGTATAACATATATTGTATGTGTACAATAAATGTTCAAAAAAACAATGCATCAATGTCCCATTTGCCTTCAAGTTTATTATCAAGTTCAAATTGACTGAAGTTTATTATGAGCATATGTACAACAGGAATCTACTGACGAACCCGCAGTCAAGGTGGCTGTTCGAGGTGTGCTGGCTGCCTCAGTGTAAGAAAAAGAAATTGGGTGAATGTCGACACCAGTGCCACTGCTTCTTGCCTCTGACCTGCACGTGCCTCCGCGGCATTTTTGTGCACAAGTGTGCTGGCGTGGCGAGGCGTAGGAGTCATCCGAGAGAAAGAGTATCGTGTACACGGAGAAGTGGCTGTTCACAATGCCTGTCGCTTTCCCACAAATGTTTCCTTGGCGACTAGGGTGACACACCCGCAGTCAAAGTGGCTGTTCGAGGTGTGCTGGCTGCCTAAACGAAAGAAAAAGAAAGAAATTAGATGAATGTCGATACCAGTGCTATTGCTTCTTGCCTCTTGCCTGCATTTGCCTCCACGGCCTCTTGGCTTGCGGAGTCTGTATGAGGGAGCTGCTGTGGCTAGGTGTAGGCATTGTACGTCTAAGCAAAAAGAACAGGCCATTCAAATGGGGAATTATGTAAATAAATGCAGTTATGTCTGCTTCTTGCACTCTTCTTGCCTAAAAGTTTTCAAACATAGTGTCCAGTACACACCAGCACTTTGACTGCTTCTGCTTTTTACCAGCAGGTGTTGCTGCGAGATCCTTAGTATGGCTGCGTGCAGCATTGTAACACTTGGTGGAGGCATTTGAAGTGTTAGCCAAAAATATAAAGAATCATCCTTGTCTGCATGAATGCTTTCAATTTCTAAATGCAGTGGTAACTATCACTATTAGTGCAAGGCCCCCCCCCCCCCCCCCCATCTATGCGGCAAGTGCCATAGCTTGAAACTGAATTTTTCCTTCAGTGTTTCACAAGGCATCTGATATGTCCACATTAGATGTGATGTGTTTGTTTTTATTTATCCCAGTGTCGAGAGAGGATCATTAAATTGTTTTTTTTGCGTGTCTTGTTTTTTGGTTTATTTCTGAATTTATCAAGCAGCAGTCTCATGATGCTAAAGTGACTTATGTAATGGCAATCAGCTTTTGTTTTGCAGAAAAACAACGCATTTCCAGACCCATTGTTTGACATCCCCTCATTCGCATAATTTTGCAGAGTATTCTACCTATATTGACTTGCTTGACCTCCACTAAAGAGTCTTGAAGTTTCAAATACGACTCTTTCCTTAAAATCATTCGACACTTCTCATAATTTCTGTACCTTGGGCTTCTGATACTCTGCATTCACCATTTTTTCTTGCTTTTGACTAGAAATGTCTTCTTTAATTTAGAGCGTAAATTTTACCTTTGGAACACACGGAAGGACTTGCCATCGCATATCTGCATAAAAGGGAAACATGTTTCATTAAACATCTGCAAAATCCAATTGAAGATTGATGAATGCAGCTTGCAGTGTGATACGACTGAATGAGCCATAAAAGTAACTCATTTCACTTGGTAAATTAAAGCACATATTAGTGTGATGTACAAGATACCTTACACTAACGTGGTGGGTTCTCTTGCTTATACAGCAAAATAATCGGTGCGCGAGAAAAAAAAAATTTTTGCATACCCCTTGTACACACCGATTTAAGAAAAATGAGCTGGAGCTGTTCAGATGATCTACTTATTTTACCTGCGAGTATGGTCAACAAAAATGTGTCCCAGCTGCTTAGTGGTATTTGAGATTATGTCAGTATTGCATATGTGCCTGTTGTCTAAAATAATTGAATTTTGAAAATGCTCGCAGGGGTCTGATGTGCATATCTGCAGTTTATGGATACAGGTAAAAAACTCAGCATCAAGTGCAAGTGAACGGTCCCACAGGCCCGGTTTCGATCATGCAAATAGATTCGCTGCACAAATTTGTGACCAGAAAAGATATTCCACATGAAATGGCATGCAAGGAAGTGTTGAAAATATTGCACAGTTGATAAAACGCCTACGCTATTATTATGTGGGTTGATGCACTCGTTATGCAAAACGGAGGTGAGGCGTGCAGACAGGACACAAGAGTAGAGTATTTACAAGCAAACAACACGAGCGCCGCCCGCTTCTCTACTCTTGTGTCCTGTCTGCACGCCTCACCTCTGTTTTGCATAATGAATCCTTACCAACTAGCTCAGCTTTCTGTCGTTCTAAGTCTCGATGCACTCGATTTCGTCCGCATTAGGCACTCGCCTCTTGATTACTTCGTGCCACAGAAATACTCGGCATCAGGCTGTTTTTCTGATGTGGCCTTTGTAGAAGCATGATTGTTCAAAGTGCAACAATTAAACAGATTCTTTGAGTTGCTTGTGGCTTCGCCAGTACAATTCCGGTGCGCTGGTCCGCCTGTCCAGCAATTTCCTACTGAAGGGAAGCCTGCAAATAAGAACACCGCTCCGCATGTAGAAAAATGCTCTACTGTGACGCTTCTCAAACGATTGTGATGCACCACAAGAGCTGCCTACACGCGTGATATTCTCAACAAGGAGATACATTCGTTTACTTACATGTGAAGGTATATGCCAGAGCACTTCGGGGCTTCGGTGGCACATAAGGCACGAGTGTGCCATAGCGTCCGATGTCGACGCGCGATCGCATGTCAAACCTAAACTGTACGAAACTACTACGCATCCAAAAAACAGATTCGAAACCAAAATTTGCGTCATCCTTTATTGCATGAATGCGTACATCGTTATTTACATAAGTCACGGACTTAGCGATCGCTTTCTGTAAACTTAATATTAACGCATCACCTTCATAAAACCATTAGGTACGCGTTTTTAGATGATAAAGCATAAGGTGACCTGTACTTGTTTTCAGCTCTTTCAATAGTAATTGCACTGGCCACATTGACCAGTAGCAACAGGGCGGCGCCCACGGAGGAAGGGCGGCGCCCTAGAGGTTCCCACTTTTCCGGCGCAGCTTTTCCTCTAGAGTTGTTCTACTAACTCTATGCCTCGATGCGTGTGCTCTGCTTAGCTGGATTGCTTTTGTGCTGCCATCTATCGAGTGGTGACAAAAATCACAGAAGTTGGCGCGAAGCTTCAACATTTCCTATCATGCTCTTCCTGACACGTTTCCTTGCTGTTAATTGCTTTAGTATATTTAGCTATCAATATAGTTGGACATGAGTTGTTACACACGCACGTGGTGGAACTCCTACAACTGTAAGCATGGAACAACATTGTAATACAACGACACTTTCAAGAAACAGGAAGACGTGGTGCTCCTGAACTTTCTGCAGATGGTGCCAATGGTACACGTACGATGCCTATCAGACGGACAGCGAATCTTTCAGAGACGGGAAGTTTATCCAGTGTACATGTCCGGGATGTTGCCTAACACATACATATATGTGATAGTCACCATGTAGAACGGTGGAAAGAGGAGATGAGAAAGGACACCGCCATCACACACACACCGCAACAATGATGATAACTGCGGCTGCGTGAAATTGCAAATGGCTTAATGTGCGGACTGTGATGTGGAATGCTGGCGAAACGGCAGAGAGAAATTATGAGATAAAAGGCCGAGAGGTTAATCAGAGTAGCTACCTGTATGGTTGGATACTTGAGAAATTGGTAGAAATTATGAGAAGGAATGAAGGTACGAAAAAAAATCTGTCCACAGAAACAGGAAGAAGGCGCCTGACAACTGCAGTCTTTCATATACCATGTAAGGATGAAAAAAATAAAATAAAGGCAGTCTCGCCCGAAAGGCAAAACACTGACAGCGACAGTAAAGCTTAGTGCTCTGCTTGAAATTGTCGACAGTGTTCTAACTTGCGGGGTCTCGCACGTGCTCTTGGGACAAAGGAACGACAACACAGTAGTGCAGACAATCACAATGACATTTATTGCGTTTTTGATACACCATTCTATAGCCAGCCGAATTACTACCTATAGAACAGACCGATGGGCGCGCGACAAGTCGAGGAAGTCCGACTCACCGGGACCAGATAGCGAGCGAATATGTTCTCCCGCACGCTAGCCATGTACGCCTAATCGTCCCCGTGTAGGTCACGCGAACTGTGGCGCGTTCGAACGACCGTGTTCGTACCTTCCGGTGTCGTGCTCCTAAACCTTTCACGGAATGGCCCCGCGAAGCGTGTATCGGCTCACCCTCGCAGTGTTCGCGCCGTTCGCCGACTCCCAAGCCAAAAAGGAAGAGCCTACTCCAGTAATCCCGCCGGGGGGTGGCGTTAGCAACGCAACACTCGCGCCATCTCTCGTAATATGCTTCAAACATACCGACCACCGCCGGCACTTAGCTACGGGGAGAAGCCGGATTACAGACGCGAGAATCATGCGGGGAAAACAACGTCAGGGGGCGCGTGAAAGTCGGGCATCCCCACAAACTATAACGCGGTCTCGACTAACACTGTCTCGAGATACCCGTGTGCGCCCAAATTTCTGGCACCCTTAAAACCTTCATCACGCCGTGTAGCGCCTGTAATGGCAACACGCGGGCTTCAATGCGCGGCCCGTAAAGAGCTGTTCCAGTAAAATTACGTAATGTTTACGTTTGAGCTCTGATGTTGTTTTGCATTTTTGTTTAATTTTTCAGTAGCATGAAAAGAAAATTAAGATAAGATTCATGCGCTGTAAATATTATGTTTAAAACATTTGTTTGAGAGATGCCGTTTTAAAAAAGTCCTGAGGAATAACAGCAAGCTTTAAACCGGGCCGAACTCCGATGCCACCTATTCAAATGCATGCAAAAAGCAAAAACGCTTTACTTAGATAACCACTGGACCGATTTAATGAAATGTATCCCATTTAATAGAGAACGTTAAGTTCTGTTGAGTGTTGAAGCACGACTTTGATTTAAGACTTGTATTCTTTTCATTAAGTCCTTTTCAAAAATTGGTTGTTGGAGAAATACAGAAGCACGAGGTATACATATTTATAGATCTGCAAAAAGCGCACATATCGCTGTTCTCTAAACTGTATCTGTTAGAACACGCAAAACGGACGAATTTGATATATCAATTTCTATCTTACGTTAGTGTGATACATCGTTTACAAAGGTTTTGCAAGAGTTATACTCACATGCTCGTGATCTACTCGAGAACCGTATATGATATATAAATCTTGTGCTCTCTCTCTCCTCCCCATCTTTCATCCCCCCATCCCGCTCCCATGTGTAGGGTAGCAAACCGGTTAAGCTAAACTGGTTAATCCCCCTGCCTTTCCTTCTCCACTTTTTCATTCCTTTATCCGCTTTAGATGTACTATTAGATACAAATCACCGAATTGTGGTATCCTTCATCATTGTTGAGTTAACGAGCTAACTTCATAGTTTCATTTGTGGAAAATTTGCAATTTTTGGCAATCTTTATTAAAGATTGTACGGTCTCAAATAAAGAATTACCTAGCAACAGTTGCGAGATTTTATATTTTCCTTTTATATGCAACAAACGTCATCAAGTTTGGCGCCGTGGTTGATGAGAAAAACGATTTCTCCTTTTCCATAGGTTTAGATTGGAGCCCCTGAGCCAAAGCTTACTGGTGTGAATAAGTTTGGCGGTTGATTAGTATAGCATCTACCTTGCACATATGGCGTGCATAAACATTTAGTTAGCTAGTTTCGTGGTAATTAATGGCGCAAAAGCAACTGCTATGATGCGCCAACCACAATCTTTACAATTTACATATACCTGGATATATAGGAACCTCTGGGCAACAAAAATTCGCCTGGAATGTTCATATAATTGTGATCGCTAAATATTTTAAAAGAAACGAGCACTTACTTTAAGGTAATTTAGGCTGGCACTAGTTGGGGCTAGGGCTACAGTCTAAGAGTTGTGCTTTCCGTAAGGCAGGGCTGCCAACCTCTGAAGCCACTTATTCCCTAAATGAGAGAACGAAATTCCCTAGATCTCTCTAGCTTCTTTAGGCAGTTCTTCACTTTGTCAATATACTTTTAGTTGAGATGAATTTGTTTGTTGGGCAGCTAAATTGCAAATTTACAGCTTATATTTAATTCCAAGCTCGTTTTTATAAATTTAGATACTGAACTCGCTCCGCTCAAGCTTAAATGATCACAAGTTTTGGCAAAACAATAATTTTTCTTCTCTCCACAAATTTTTTCTGGATTTTGGAAATGTTTCCTAATCTTGACCTAAAACCTGTAAATCTAGCAAAAAATTTTCCTGGGTTTGGCAACACTGCCGTAAGAGAATAGTGGTCAAGCTTTTCGAGCGTGGTGCAGAGAGCTTCCCTTTGTCCGCTGAAATGAGAACGATTCGCGATTCCAACTGAATTCTCGTCCCCCTAGTGGCCGCGCCGAGAACCAGTCGATCTAGGTTCAGTCGCAGGTTCTCACGTTAAAGCGTGCGCTGCAACGTTGCATCGTAGTTCTGAAATCACCGTGGTGCTGCCACGCACAAGCCCGAAAAATAACTAAGAGACGCGTGTGGAAAGAATATTGCTATGTGCTATCGCGGCGCTAGGAGAGCAATTCATCATTTCATCGTTTCCCGAAAGTAGCACACGACGCCCGACGGAGGACTACAGGGATAGGAAACTTGCGCATTAGGAAAAGAGTGACTGACACTATGGTGGTTTGTTTGGAAGGTTCCACTCGGGACGACTTCTTTATTCCCGGCAAGTAGACAATTGCCTTCCGTTTATATATTTTAAACGTGTTAAAATTAAGTTGAATTATGGGGTTTTACGGGCCAAAACCGCGATTTCATTATGAGACACGCCGTAGTGTGGGACTCCGGAAATTTGGGCCACCTGGGATTCTTTAACGTGCACCTAAATCTAAGTACACGGATGTTTTTGCATTCCGCCCCATCGAAATGCGGCCGCCATGGATTTTAAATATATTGCTTGGGTTTCAGATCGCGGAGTATACTTTGTTCAGGCAAGCGCTTTGGTTAATTATAGTGATGCACGTTTAATCTTCATTTGGTTTATTTATAGTTTTCTGCCCCAGCATTAGTGTTACTAATGCCTTAAGCAGCAGGCATATTGTTGCTAACATACTTTTGTCCGGAGGCAACGGGGACAGGAAGGATAACTACAGCTCGGAAGGTGCGAAGTTGATCCTAACACATCTTATGCCGCCAGGCGACATATCGTTTCGATAGCATGCTTTAGTTTGGCGGTGTAAGCAGAAGTTGCTGTTTTCTCATTCAGCCGGGTGAATTGCAGTTTACTTGCTAGCAAAAAATTTAGAAACAACTGCAAACGACGCTCCTTCCATATTTGAAGCATTCAGCCTGGTCACAGAAAGCAAACTATATAGTTTGCTTCCGACACTGTGCACACAGTCAAATTCCATTACAACTGGTTCAGTTCCTCTACGAGTGGTGCATTCACACTAACACAAGTGACAATGTTCAAAATAAAACCCTCGATAAATTTCGGAAACCTATTGGAAGAAACGCCCCCGACTTGGCCCGATTGGTTTTACTTCTCACGTTTCACCGGGGTTTGAGAATTCCTACTGGCTGTGGGTGTCTACTGTGTTCCCAAGCCTGGACCCTACCTCGAAAGCTCCAGCGTACTGCGAGCACGACCTAGCGCCAGTCACCAGCCACAGCGTATACGTTATCGTACGGATAAGCTATAAATATAGTGAGAAAGGTGCACCACGACTCACAAACGGAACTCTCAGTTGTTATTATCCCGAGACACACTAACCATGTAACTTTATCAGTTTTTTTAGTCTCGTTGCATCAGTGCACAATATCATTATTTACTTTCTGAAAGCACGACAGACGTTATACTGCTTATAAATTGTGGGATGCTACGTGATATACTGCAACACGAGTCGCAGTGCGGGGTAGCCTATGAAGATCGAAAACAGTGAAGTGTCGTATAACTGTAGCAGTGGAGCAACGCAGCAAACAAAAACGTGTACCTTTCGGAGGCCCGCTAAGCGCAAACACTTTCTTTTTTTAACCTTCGGCTCACTTGAAAGGCTCTTTGTCTTTTGATAAGAACGATTCGGCTCGCTACGCATGCCGGACGTTAGCACGCACAGCGCAAAGATTTCCGCGGTTTCGGCTCTGAAGTTCTCGAGACCGATCAGAATAAGGTAATCGGCGGCAAGGATCCTTTCGGCTTCGACGAAGCACCTCGATTCTACGCCACAAACGAGAAATTGGAGCACAGGAACAAGCGAAAGAGCCGTCGTCATACCGCCGCGAAGCTGGATGTCGCAGCTATCTTTGTTTATTTGGACAGTGTTTATTGTGCGAGCGCTTCATATTTTATTTCTTACTGCTGAGTGATCTCGCCCCTCCTCGTTCGTTTTCGCGGTATACCAAACATTGCGCAATTATCCACGCATCACTACAAGGAGCCGGTAAACCGCCGCGTTCAAGTATCGCAGAGACCATTTAACTTGTTCAAAACGACGGCAGGGTTTTTTCTTCTTCTGCTTTTCTGTGAATTGTTTGAATCACAATGCAGCAACAAAATTTGAATGACTGTGACGAACGCAGGGCGCGATTAAACACAATCGCGCGATCAACCTTTGCAGCCGCTGATTTAATTGCAGCACAAGTCAAATCTTTCAATCATTCAAAAATATATGTACCACGATTTACGACTGCGCTACAGTGATGGAACAAACAGACTTTTAAATTATATGTGCGCCGTACGCGTACACGTGAAACACGTAGCAGCTGCGCTTGATCTCGCGCCGAAGGGCACCCGTACGCTTGCGCGTCAACCGCGTTCGCGAAGTGAAACGTCACTAACGTTTTGTGCATGCCGCTCTCATCGGAATACGGCCGCAGTGGGCGGGATCGAACCTGGGACCTCCAGATCAGCAATGCAACCCCATACAGTCACTGAACGTGAAGGTAACATGAACGTAATGAACTGCTCGTGTTGCATGCGATAAATGATGGGGACATTTTTTTAGCTGACAGCGGTGTTATTTTTACCTGACAGTGGTGTTATTCGATGAGAGCAAAAGAGAAATGATCCATGCTTTGCATGACCCGGTAGGAGAGATGCACGATCAAAGATGCATGATCAGGTACAGGTAGTGTACCGCAACTGGTAGTGTAACTGGTAGTGTACTAAACGGTAGGGTATCACAAAACATTTTTTTTTTTTCGTGTGCCAGAAAACCCCGTGCAAAACGTTCTTTTTTTCGTGGTGACGTCACTCAGCCTGGAATTCGGAGGTGCACAGAAGTGTGCCCGTTTGAGAGTGTGAGCACTGCAATTTTTTATTTCATTTGCTGGTCCTGTGCTCCGAAAGTGTTTGCAGTCAAGGGAAACGAAGCATGTCCAACATCCATATAGACCAACGATATGAGGTGCACGAGGAAATTTCTACCAAGCAGGGATGCACTGGTCATGCACGGTACATGGTGGATGTGCACGGGATTAAAATAGTGCGGTGCTTAACGCCCCGCAACTGCACAGATGGCTTATGAGGCATGCTGTTGTGGAGGACAGCGGATTAATTTTGATCACGTGGTGTACTTTAACACGCACAGCAAGCACAGTATACACGAGTGTTTCTACATTCCGCCTTCATCGGAATGCGACTGCTGCGGCTGGGAAATTTCGGTCGGGGGGGGGGGGGGGTGGGGGGGGCTCACGTTGCAGCTCGGCCTCCTCCTTAGGAGGAAGCTTTAGCTCGGGTGCTCCTATTTAAATACACGTAGAAGGAGAATTTGTTTTTCTAGGTAACCACTGCACCAAATTTGACGAAGTTTGTTGCATTTACAAGAAAAACCGAAATTCTAGTGACTGTTTTGGTTTAGGATTTTTCATTTAGGTTGTCAATTCTTTCCCAGATCACAATTGCCGACAAGAAGTCGTCACCCTCATTGTGATACCGGATCCGATGAGTCTAGGCAACGCCGAACTTTTCTGCCTTCTGGCGGTGGTTCAAAATCTTCGGCATGCATTTCGCACACAACAGCCGATAACCGAGATGTTCATGAATTATGGTGTGAACCGAACTTCACACGCTCTGCCAGTTCATCGATGCTTATCCCTCGTTCTTGTCTCACCAGCTCATCAACCTTTGCAATATTGTTAGGGGTGATTGAACGATGGCTTTAGCCCGGTCTTGGATCGTCTTTGCAACTTTCACGTCCTTCTGTGAACCGTTTGCTCCAACCCTTCAGTAGCCAATGAAATGCAGTGTTCAACGTACACGCCAGCCATACGACGACCAATTTATTTTTGGGAAACACCTTCAGCTGTCAAAAACCTCACGGCACCACGCTGCTCAACTTCTGGAGCGTCCATTACGTCACGCAACGATGTTCAACCAAGTGTATGAGAGCATTAAAAAACATTTATCCTCACCCTTGTGGTCACTTTTGTAAATGAGAGGTGCCTGTGTGCTACTCGCATGCCTCGCAGATAATGAACCGAACCATTATTGCGCGGGATGGGTAGGCTCACTTTCATTTGACTCGCCCTCGTACATTAAAATGAGAAGATACATTGGAATATACAAACGTGATGATACAGCTTGATAAAGGGAAAAAAGGGTCACTGGAAACAAAGTTCACTGCACGTATACACAAAACCTCGCAACAAGATATTTAAATATACGTATCTATGAAAAAGTCAGCGTATATAATGCGTCAAACAAGGCAAATAAACATGTTGCGTATTCACAGGTTCACAGAATTCTAGATCCCGCCCCATTCCATCCACTCCATCCGATGTATCGCGCGCGACAGAAGGCAGCGCGCTTGCTCCTCGCTTTTCTCCTTTGCGCACGCAAGACTGAGCCAGCATGGTCGGTTCACCCATTCCACCCCCTACCCGCCGTGGTTGCTCAGTGGCTATGGTGTTAGGCTGCTGAGCACGAGGTCGCGGGATCGAATCCCGGCCACGGCGGCCGCATTTCGATGGGGGCAAAATGCGAAAACACCCGTGTACTTAGATTTAGGTGCATGTTAAAGAACCCCAGGTGGTCGAAATTTCCGGAGTCCTCCACTACGGCGTGCCTCATAATCAGAAAGTGGTTTTGGCACGTAAAACCCCATAATTTTTTTTTCATTCCACCCCCCCCCCCCCCTACGTTCTCACTGGCTCATACAACTTGCGGCGCACGGTCACGATGTTATCGCCCTTGGACTTTATACGAAACATGAGGGCGACGGCGGCGGCAGGAATGAGCCTCGAGTGTCCATATAATTGCTATCGCAATAATATAATAAGAGTATCCGGCATCTGAAGCTTCCCGTGGTCCATTACTTTCCCCAAAAGAAATAACAAAATCGAAATTTCACCATGCGACAATTCGCTGCGCCGCAACAATGTATCTTTTTTTTTTCTCTTGTGGTGCGGGGGCACCGAAATGAAAAAAACGCAAATGACAGTATGTTGGGTCCAATCGGACGCCTACTTTGGGCTCCTATTGTGCCTACCGAAGGAATATCGAAGAAAACCTCAGACGCTTGGTCCACCAATAACCATACGCATACTGCTCGACATCCTTCATCGGCGAGACAAGACTTTCCGGAGAGGTTGCGCTCAAAGGAACGCGGTGCAATCCGTCGAGCCCCCACAGTGATGGCGGCAAGCGACCATTGTTTCTTTTTCTCGTCTGCCAGCCAGAAAGCGTAGAAAACTCTGCCAGGCGAAAATCCACTCAGTCAGAGAAAACCGAACGCGCACCGAAGCGCGCCGCGTGGTGGTCGAGGCAACACGAGCAAAACGCATGCGTCTGGCTGGCTCTGACAGCCCGCGGGTAGCGAGAACAAAAATATTGAAGAGGCTCAATGTGTCTTCGTGAGTAAAAGTGATGGTAGAAAAAATAGATAAGAACGCAGTTACCCTGCCTGGCTTTAGTATCTTGACATGAATGCTTTGGCGTAGGTGAAAAAAAATGGTGATATTTTTTTTTGTGTGACTTGACGGCACAAATAAACCACTACAACGCTTCGTCTCAGCGGACCTCGCTGCGTGCTTTGTCAACTTGTCTGATAGTCCGTTGATTTCGCTTGTCTTCTTGTATGTTCCGATGCAAGACTTCAGAAAAGTCAATGCAGCTTTGGCGTCAAATGTTTATAACAACATTAAACCCACAAAGTTCCTCAAATTATAATCTAAAGCACATCTTTGGAAATGTCAGTGCACCTTTCACATGAAAGGTTTGAGAACTTTATATCCATAAAGTTTCGGAACTGACATCCATGCGCTCCGTAGATTCCGCGGCCTCCGCGAGATGCCGCGGCGAGCCCGTTCGCCATGAAAACGCTCTTGGAACTTTCTGCTCGGATGGGGCTCTTTGCCTTAAGTGACTCCCGGTGCATGGGCGCTCCCGCAAAATCCGGCCACAGTTCGCAATGTTCGCGGTGAAATGTCTTTTCGAGCGTGAAAAAGACATTCTAGAAAAAAATCCAGAATGATTTCCGGCGCCGGAGGTTGCATTGGTCGCTGGTGCATGGAAAGCACGAAAACATTTCGGGAGGGGGGGGGAGAGAAGCCCCATAAGCCCCCCCCCCCCCCTGGCTACGCCCCTGGCCACAGCCACTCAGCTACCACGCTCGCTTCAGGATTACAAAATTAAAAATTAAATAATTATGCCGATCCAGCCTACGTGCTTGAATCCCAGAAGTGAAGCTTTCGTCAAGCGGTTAAAGAAATTCCGTGCAATTGACTCTATTCCGCACAGTGCTTTGCACAACAGCGATTATAGCTGCCTATCAGTAAAGGCGGCAAGACGCGGAGACCCCAACCACGTGACCCACGTGAACAGACATTATACACTGCCTCCGGGATTGTCCCCCATTTCGGTTGGCGCGCGCCGACTAAAGCGGATCGACCCTGGAGATATGGCGCAATAGTAAACCGCCCTTTACTCGGTACAAGACCGACCAAGCAGATGGATGCGCGAAACCTCAAGCCCTTGGAAAGCATACAGGCATGGAAAGGTATGCTTTAGTAACGCGTAATCGAGCTCATCATGACGTATATATGTTGCATGTAATCGAGATAATTTTGGTATGGCTTGTTTTATCACTGCGTAATTCCGTAGAAAACAATTTAAAGTCAGCAGCCAGAATACCTTTAAGGGCAGTAAATATAGTAGTGTTGTCCTGCGTGAGTTTTCCGCCGGAAGAACAGCAGCACCCCACGGTGAGAAATGCGACCCTTGAAGGGTTCCCAACGAAAGCTTAACACTCAGCCCGTCCCACGAACAGTGCTTTACGCACGCTGCCCTAACACAGCCCTAACGCCACCCACCCTAGGAGGAGTCTCCCAACTCCACCCCCCTCCCTCTATCATTTTCCTGAAGAGGCTCTGCTCCTCCTTGCTTCCAGCCACTGCTAGCGTCACCACCCCTTCCCCACACTCTGAAAAAAAAAAAAAAAACCACCACCCCTTCCCCACACTGAAACTACAAAACCTATCTGAAAAAGACAATTTTCGAAAGTTTTTTAATGCGAATACTGGCATACGAGTAAAGTTCTCCGTTTGAGATATTTTTCTTGCACTAAAAAAACAAACGTTAATTTATTTTCCATTTCACAATGTATTAGCTCTTTCTTGGCGACCCCTACCAACCAGTGGTTCTGGCGCAAGGCTTGGCACGGCTGTGCAAGTCAGCTATTACGTCGTGAGGAAAGGCGTTGCTCAATTGAACGCGGCGGTTCCGTCCGAGTTATTATTATTATTATTATTATTATTATTATTATTATTATTATTATTATTATTATTATTATTTCCTTGCGTGTCTCGTCAAATTGTGGCGTGCGCTTCACTTCAAATTTTGCGTGACCGAGCGTACAGCATTGGTTGGCTAAAGGTGTGAGTGCAGGTTTTTTTTATTATCGTGAGAATTGGCTCTGCGGCATCCGACGCGCTTGTCTCGTTGTGACAATAAATGCGGAACGCCCCGCGAAGAAACGTTGCTCTGTGTTCGTTCACTCTCCGTAACACAGGCACTTAGTGTCCGACGAGCAGCAAAATTAGTAAGTGGAATGTTTTCTAAAGGATAATGTGGGGCAATGTTGTCTGATAATTGTATATGAGTACATGGCGTGGTACGAAATTGGAAATGATTCTGTGAAAAGGATTCGCATAGGTTGCTACGCATTACGACTTTGTGCTGGCCATAGTACTTTTCATTATCGAAACGTTTTGTCTGGTCAGTTATATTGGTTGCATTATTCAAGGCCAATAAAAGTGAAGTTGATTTTGAAAGCTATTTGCCAGTGCCATTTATATCCATCATATTCGCTCAACTTTCTAAGGAAGCTACTGGAGCAATTGCCGTCTATAACCGCCTAATTACGTTCATATTAAGACATACGCCAGTCCTAATAGTTATAGGGCACGCTGGCGTTTTAGCAAGCTCGCCTCAGCCTCGAAAGAAAAACAACTGCTGTCGTAGCGGCCGTAATGCAGGACGCTAAAGAAATTCAAACATTCGCGCCAAGCAGCGTAAGACCTTGACCTCACTGCCATTTCCGGTTGTGACGTCACTCTTTCTTTTTGGAAGCTTCCCTACCAGTTTACATTTTTGCTTGGCCCAGCTGCCTGCAACCATCATAACGCCCTGCCGCTTCCCCGTCGGCAGTCACGATGCAGCCGACCTTGTTCACCGAACGCACGCTTGGGAGCAGCCCGATAGCACTGCGCAAGCGCTCCGTCACGTAGCTTTGTTCATATTTCACGGGCTTTCTTTGCAACCCAGGAAAATGCACTACGTGCGACGTATCGTACAGGAAACAACTCGATCGGTGGTTTCTGAAGGGGCTCTACAAATATGCATGTCATACTGGGGGTCATAAGCCAATAATTAAATAGTCAGGTAATTAAAGTCAATTAGCGAGTTATGGGGAAGAAAACGCCTGAGTTACTATAGGCCAGTGCGAATAGTAAGCGTTCGGTTCAATCCGCCTCCGACGCGCCTTTCATATTTAAAACGTTGGCTCAAGTTACGTGGAAGGGTGTCCCAACTTCCGTGCAGCAAGATTGAAAAATATGCAAATGCTACGTCGCTGTATAAAACCAACGTAATGTTATTTGCCGTCGCTTGGAGATCCTCAGATAATTTTTTGCCTTCCGCCTAAGTACATAATTGCTCTTAATTAATTCATCAACTTCTGAAATAATATAATTAAATCAAAAGTGTGAATGAGAAAAGTGTAGAGCTGCATAAAAAACTCCCTCTACAGCTTTCTGTTGCTCAATATGTTCTACATAAAAGTGTTTTTCCGAGCGTGAAAGAAGCCCGCGAATACACGCAAAATCGCCGTGCGACATGCGGCTCGACGCACTTTGCGTATATTCGCGGGCTTCTTTAACGCTAGGTACATTAAAGGGAACCTGTAATGTAGATAAACACTTGTCCACGATATCAATGTCTTGAAAGAAGACGAAAGTCACGTTGTAGGTAGTTGCTTACTTAAAAAAGCGCATACATAGTAACTAAATAAAAAGGAAGGTGGAAGGAAATAAAATTAACTGCCGACCGCTATTTCGCTGTCTAACGCAGGCAGCTGGCAGATGAACGGCGGGCAGCGGTGGAGGTGGGAGTCATTGTATAGTGAGTAAACTACAAGCTCGCTGTAATGCCATACTCAGCATAAATAAACATTTATTTATTTAATACAGCGAAGCTGTATACCTCTACCGCCCAAAGAAATTTTCGTGCCGTTGTTATAAGCAAGAAACTACCCATACATGGGCCGAACCCGGAGAAAGTGAAATGCCAGGCCGACCCGCGGCGGAGGTGAAGCAGGCGTTAAGCACTCCCCATACGTGGGCCAATCGCGAAGATAGTGTAAAGCCGGGCCAACCCGCGGCGGAAGTACATACACAGCTTCGCTGGTCACCCTTCTTCAGTGTAAGGGCACTGAGTTTTTATTCATTCACTTATTTATATATACCCACCGTGGTAGCCAGCGGTTATGTCGTTGTGCGGCATAATTCAAGGTCGTTGGTTAGATCCCGCCACGGATGCTGTAGTCCGATCAGGGCGGAATACAAACAACGCTCGTGTACTTAGATTTAGGTGCACGTCAAAGAATCCCAGGTGGTCAGAATTAATATGGGATCTACCATTACGACGTGCCTCATAATCATACCTTGGTTTTGGCACGTGAAACCCAAAATTTAATCAACCTTGATACTTATTGCCACGTTCATTCCCTCTGTTGCATTTGTGTTGCTGTGTTGATGAAGAGCAAGAAAGAGAGGAACGACATGGAGTAGTGTCTCCTCAACATGGAGGAAAGAAAAACCATGCTCGTACAGTAAGTGAAAAATGAATAAAACAGAGTTGAGTGCTATGAAACCCCCAGCCACACTTTCCCGTCACTTTAGCGGGCGCACTAGTGCCATCTGTACACGGCTTCCCAAACGTATTAGTTCCGCACGGGATTCCTGGCACATGAGTCACTTTTTCAAATTCTCGCGCGTACTCGCGCTCCTTCTGGCTCGCGATAGATGGCGCCACGTCTCTCGCGCAACTTTTTTTCTCGCAGTTGGCGAAAGCAGTCATGGCGAAGTTGTGACGGAGTTCGCGACGTTCTCGGTGGATGTGTCGCACGTTCTCTGGTGTTTCTCGGGATTCTGTGCCGCTATGTGCTAAATGGCAGAACGGAAATTCACGCGAGGTCTCAGCAAGCCGGGGACCGCGGCTCAAGCCCGCGAAACCGTCTCGCAAGCGGTCAGGGAGTCGACCGAACTGGTGAGTACTACCGTGCCCCATGCCAGTCTTGGATTGCTACCCCCCGCGCGTTGCCGCCGCCTCTCAGATGTTCGTCCCTCGGCGCGTCCCGTCGTTGCCGAGGTTAGGCCTAGATCTCGTTTGAATCGCACAGCTTGGTCGCGCCCGATGCAGAAGGCGCTCGTTCGTTGCTCGGCACGAGACGACACGCGACCTGACGGCGCGTTTTCGCCGTTCCCGAATGAATGGGTTTGGTTGCACGACGCTACCTGACACTCTTGCTCTCCCGCTTCGCGCAGAGGTTCGCGCCCGTGTTTTGATTTATTTTTCATTTCGCTGCCGCAGTATATCACGCATGCTGCACGGAAGACGAAACACGCGAGTCTTGGTGGCGTAGGGGGTGGCGGTAAATCTTCGTTTGTTGGGAGGGCTTCGTCGGTTGCACCGATGATTTACGTCACGCGCACGCCGACGGTCCGGTGGCGTGCCTCTGTGCGCCTGCAGGAATTCCTTCGTCAGCCGAGGTGCCGGCGCGCGTGGTGCGTCAAGGGTGGAATCTCGTGCGAACACCGCTTAGTCGTTTGTGATCAGCCGACACCGGTTTCGTGGGGCAGGTTGCGGGCGTGCAAAGTCCGGCGCGTCCTTGACAGCGCGGTTGCCGCGCCGACGGTAACGCCGAGTGTCTTCTCGCAGTTGCGTGAGCGCGCGGTTCCAACTCGCGGCGGTGACATTCCCGGAGCCGACAGCGTAAACACGCTAGGTGCGCGCGCGGAAGCCGCCACTTCCTCGCAGGCTGTGTGCGTGCATGGCGTGTTCCGCGTTAACCAACGCTCGTATTCCCACGCACGGCTGTGCGCTGCGCCCGGGCCTGCTGTGCGAAGTGTCACTGACCGGATATCCCGCGGCGCTCTCGCTCGATCGGCTGCCCCATCACAGTTGTATTGAAGTTGAAAGTGTCGCAGGTTGCGTGGCTGCTTTCTCCCTCGCAATCTCTGGCATCGCGAGCGTACTTTTCTGCGGTACGCAGCAGGAAAATATCGCGTGAGTTTCTCGATATTAAATTTGAAGCCGAGAGAAGCCGGGGCTGCATATAGTCGCTTTGCAGCGACTGTTGTTGCCGTCGCAAATGGAGTGTTCGAGATTGCCTTGTTCACGTGGTGTTCTTGGGCAGTGAAAGCAACTCACTCCCTTGCATATCTCTGAACTTTGTGCGCGGAGTTTAGCGACAATCGGTCTGGCCCCCTTTGAGTCGCTTATTGCCTCTACTCTGCCTGTTGGCCTTAGAGGTCCGTGTTTTAAAGTACATTTTTTCAATGAAATATTCAGCTCTCTCGGCCTGTTTCGATACAAGCCGTCGGCTATTGGGCCTTAATAGGAGGCCTGTCAGCTCGTTGGCCCGTATTGGGCTGCTTGGTCTTCCTGGCCACGTTCCATTCCAGATCGATCATGTTATTTTTACTAGCAATGAAGCGTAACATCGATTCGTGCACATCGCTTCAGGTTGTGGAAATGTCCGCTACAGGGCTCAGGCAATCTCTTTTTGGCAGATGCCGACGTGAGCACGGCAACTCACTTCTCGGTCGTTTCATTTGGTTTGCTTCTGTTCATTCAGCGACCGGCTGACTGTTTCGTGACGATCGCGCACGAACTTTAGATGATATCGCAGTGTCACATTAAATTACGTTTCGAAGCGGACGTGCGGTATCCGTTTCCTGATTGTCGATTGTGTTCGCAGTTGGCGAAGCGCGAGTGCATTGTAATATCTGGTGGGCGATTGTCCGGACAATGACAGCGGGGATATTGTCTCCCTCGAGGCCGTCGTTATCATTCCTTCCTACTGGCCCTGAGCATGCGGGCAAATGCGTAGAAGTGGTATACTTACGCAGTTATTACCATTGTTTCACCGCAGTCACGCTTGTGCCCACGCTGCGGCTGAACAGGCTCAAGTGCCGGATTAAAAATGCGTGGAAGCTTTCGAGAGATTACCTTAATTGAGGTGCGTGGGTAGATATTTTTGAAATAGATCACGGGCCTTCGAGTCGAAGGTTTTTCAATTTATGTTCGAATACTTCCCAACCAGTTGTGCTCGGCTGCCAAACAACGACCCGGAATATATGTATATTTTATTAGTTTTTTTCCACTGCGAGAAAGGTACATTCAATAATGCCACACTGCCAACGTGTTCGTTCTTTCACCCTTGCCTATATTGTCAGCTTTCGAAATGACTTGAACCTGAGTTGTTGATTGTTATGATCGTTCAGCGCAGGTAAAGCTGGGAATCTACGAGAGAGAAGGGTTTTGAAGGTATGACAAAGCGGTAGTTTACGATTATTTGTCGACCGTGTCTTTGTAATAGCGCGCGCGAGTCAAAACAAAAATGGATCGTCGTATGTTCCTGGAAGAATGGAAAACTCTTTTGGAAAAAGCCTTTAAACGAAAATTGCAAGTGCGCGTTGCCGTCATACTTTCTTTTATGAACCACTGAAAGGCTTTTGAGAATGTCGTACAGATCTTTCAACGCATATTGCCTCACTAAGGAAATGCTTGACCGCAGCATTTATATTACGTTAATTCGCGAATTCCTGATTTAAAGTTCAACGCCTGGAAAAGAAAAAAAAAACGACGTGCTGCTACAACTGTGAGTCCGTGTCTGTTTCTAGCAAGTCACGAAGAGATTTCCACCTGTCTGTTCTCTGCGTCACACGCATTGCAAAACAGGAAAAGCAAAACAGATGGCCGATATTTGTAGAAAATTGTAGAGCGACATGAAAAACTCCCGGTACAGCTTTCCGTTCCTTAATACGTGCTACATCATAGCGTTCTTCCGAACGTTCAGAAAGCCCGCGAATACACGCAGAGTGCCTCGAGCGACCAGTTGCGCGGCAGTTTTGCGTGCATTTGCGGGCTTCTTTCACGCTCGGAAAAGTACTTTTATGTAGCACGCATTGAGCGACAGAAAGCTGCACCTTGTAGTTTTTGATGTCGCTCTACAATTTTTCTCATTGGCAATTTTCGTCTAATTGGAATATTTGAGAAGTTGGTTAATTAATTAAGGCTAATTATCTTACTATGTAGAATAAAAAAAAATGAGTATCTCTAAGCGACGGCAAACAACATTCCCTATGTTCGGTCCAGCTTCGTGGCATTCGCATATTTTTAAACACTCGCTAAAGTTAGGTGGGACACCCTTTATAGCATGCTCGAATAACGTTCGCAAAATATTCGAGAGCTGATATGCTGTAGCGCGCGTGTCAAGTTTATTGCAACAGCCATGTCCGAGTTGCATGGCAACTTCGAATAGCGGCAGAATTGCACGATATTCAGTTCGTCAGAATTTCTCGTTGGGCAAGCTCGCGAATCGTCATCACACAACACACAAACAAACACGCATTAATGAACTAGAATCTATGACGAAGCAATACTTCTCGGCCTACGAGGTGGTGGGACCAAACCCTGGCCGCGGTGGCCGGAATTTCGATGGGGGCGAAAGGCAAGAACGCCTGTGTACCCCTGCATTGGGCGTACGCTAAAGAACCCTAAGTGGTCAGAATTAATACGGAGTCCCTCACTATGTTGCATGCCTCATAATCAGATCGTGCTTTTGTGGTTTTTTTTAAATGATGATTCTTTATTCCTGCACATATTATGCAGGCAATTGAAGTGAAGCTCAAGGCCATTCGGCGAGACAGGGCTTCAGCACGAGGAATAATAGACATCTGAGCAACAGGAAAATACTAACAAAATTAATTCAGCACACAGTGGCTATACCGTACTAAGTAAAAGTGTGAAGGGCATAAAAAAAAACGGGAAGATATTCACAGAAACATGAAAAAAAAGTATTGACAACATCTGCATGTGGTGTGCACATTTCCAGCGACTGCCTCCGCGGCATATACATACATAAAAGCAGGTTTAAAAACCAGGCAGATCTAGTCGTTTAGACGTCGACAACGGCACCTACAATCTATAATCGGCAACATTATATTAGTCATTCATACGCGTAAAACCGTAGAATTTAATTATCATTATTTTTCTTGTTCGGTCTAGTTTGTGCCCGCGCTATAATATCGCACATATGAGGAGGAAGTAAAGAGAGAAGGCAGGGATATTAACCAGAAATGCGTCTGGTTGGCTTCGCCACCCTGGGGGACGCGAAGGAGGGAATAGAAAGATGAGATAGCGAGAGAGATGGGATAGGGGAGGAAAGACGCGGTGAGCAAATTTGGAATAATTCCCTTAGTGGTAGAAGTCCGGCTTCCCACAGCCCCGAATTTTAGGAGATCACCATGTTCACGTCTGACACCTATGTAAAGGAACCAATTAAACTACAACCTGCAAGTCGGCTTAAAAATACGTCCGTGTTTATATAGCAAAGCTGCCTTGGTCAGTGACCTCGGCATTTAAAGGGAAAGAAAAAGAAGGGGCGGAACCTTGACAGGTGGTTTCGGGTACGTAATTCCCACCGCCGCCCCCCTTCTCCCCCTGATCGTGCATGTGGGTGCGTATATATATATATATATATATATATATATATATATATATATATATATATATATATATATATGGCGCGCAGGGAGGAACACGCAACCGCATACCACGTTCTCGTGGCGCCGGCGCGAGCGGACGGACGGCGAGGTTCTCGCGCCCGAGCCTCCCTCGACGCCCTTCTCGCATTCCAGCACGCCGGTCGGGCGTCGTGTGTTTCCCGCTAGTCGGCGGCGCGTTCGATATCCCCGCTGGCTGGCTGAGCGGTGCGCGGCGGCCGCTCGAAATGAGGCCTTGCGGGATTACATAGAGGTCGGTCTCGCAACTCCGCGGCAAGGGTGGCAGGAAGCCTTCGGCTCGATCGCTTTTTGCCACTGCGATCGCTGTCAGGCGAACAGAATGGGGGGCAGCGAATGTGCCGAGTTTTTGGACGGAAAGACAAGTCCGACTGGAGTGTGTGTACGTAGTGTAGAAGGGAGACGGAAGAAAACGAACAACGAGAAAAAAAAGCGAGGAAACAGCGGAGAAAAATGTCGCTCGTGCGCAATGTTCGGCTGTGCCCAGGCGTGCAGGAAAGTCGATCGGCGAGGAAGGAGGGCGCTTTGATTAACCTAAATTTTGACCCATTGAAGCGGCGCCGGCAGCTGGAGAGGCTCGCGAACCTCTCTTACCCGCTCGTCGTTTCTCTCTCACCCGATCCCCGTAACTTGCGGTTGTCACAGGTCAAATTTTCTCCTTTGCGCGGTTTGTGTGTGTGTGTGTGTGCCGCACTTTACTCATAGAAAGCAAAGATTAATCACGGACGCAAAGTGTAAATTTCCGCAGCTTCGTCGACTAGTGCCATAGATCTCGTAAAGGTGTTCATTTCCAACCTCTCTGTTTCTTACGCCCACTCGGAAAGCAGCAGTGTTGTTTATTTTTGGTGCTTATTGCATTACCAGCTTCCTGCTTCTAGGAAACTGAGCGGCCAAGAACGAAAGGCGCTCACCGCCTAATGGCGGTATAGTGTGCGCCGCTTGGATTGTGCCGCCCATGTGTCCATACTTCCTTCTTCTTTTTTTTCCGGAAATATAATCGCTGACGGTCCACAAGCTGGAAATCCCTTAAGTCGAGTAGCTTGAAGGTAATTTAAATATTAATCTCTTTTTTTTCTCTCTCTCTCCCTGCTTCCATGTCAACTCAAAAGCTCGTTTCGTTGCCTCCCGACAGCGACATCAGTCGTCCCAAATGGACCGACCGCCACGCTGCTCTCGCCATGCCGTACTTCCATATAGCTATATATTGCGCCACCTCCCCGATGCATATATAATGCTACTTCGCGATCCACCTTCCGTTACTAACCGGTTTAGGGCACTCGCTGCCGGCTTCGTATGCTCTCTTCCACTGTCGTTACGCCGCTCTTTTCCGTCATCCGTCGCACCTTGCGCAAAAGTGTAGAGGAGGAGAGAGAGAGGGAGAGAGATGACTTGGTCCTGGAGAAGTCGCCATCGCAACCCACGGGGGCACCGTTTGTGAGCGTCCACCACTCACACACACGCGCGTTTAAGAAGTTCCGTTGTGCGGTTCCTTGAAAAAAGCACGATGCTGGTACACCCGCGTTTTTGTGGCTGCCAGTGTATTCATTGACGCCTGCGTTTGCGCTGGATCCTGCGCACAAGAAACAATGTAGATTTACGCTCCTTATAAGAGCTATACTATATGAAAGTTCTTCATTAAACATACGCCCATAAGCGCTAGTATACAACTGGGTGAAGAAGTCGAGACTGCGACATCAGCAAAAACAAAAAAACAAAGCTTCTAACACAGCCGTGCAAGTGGAATTTCCTCAACCGAACATTGCGATCCAACTTGTACATCTTGATTTGAGCGTGCGTGCCTAAGCTGCGAAGAAAATAATTTTTAACGCGATAGCGTTAAGGGCCACATGTCGCAGAAAATTCGATGTCGGCTTCGGCGTCGGCGGAGTTGTCCATGAGCGAAAATTCTCCTATGTATTTAGGTATAAGTATATGCCACGCCTTGCTATATGACACGCGGTATATGCGGGTTATATTGCCACACCATTCTATCACTCCAAGTTGCGCATACCTTTTCTTACATTCTTGACAAGATTATTCCTCGGAACTTCAAGAATGACAGCCCACAAACAAATGTCAGGAAACAAAACACCGACAGCGCGTGCCTTTTCTGTTAAATCATCTCAGACTGAAATACTAAAAGTGCGAAACAATAACGGAAACCTGGGAACGATGTAATTTATTTGGCGCGGCTGTGCACAACCTCTGGGATCGGCCCACGTAAGCGAGAGGTCGCATTTAAGCTCGCCTTCGTGCATAGCGTTGGCCGCCAGTGTTTCCCCGTAAGCATAACGGTTACATAAGCTGCAGTTGCCGGGACGCGTGAGAAGCAGTCGGGGATCTTTGAATGTTATCGCGTTCCGCTCTTAAAGGCGAAGCTTCAGCGCTGTCCAAGTTTTTTTTTCGCTGCGTCTGTGGTCTTCAAACTTTTGCTCGCGACTGCACATTGGAATGCCGACGATGCGAGCACGGTCGGTCCGAATTCCGTGGTGATACGATCCTTTTAGGAGGAAGACGATGAGGAGGAGAAGGGGTGCTGCCAGCTGCAGGCCGGCCGAAGCATTGCAAATGCGGACGAAAATCGTTCCGCCCTGGCGCCAGTTTATCAATTGCGGTATAATGTCTCGAGCGTATACGTCACAACAAACATACACCAGCGAGACTATAGCAGGGAGGACGGCGTTGAAACTGGCGCGACACGCCCAGCTGATGGAGTTATAGAATGCGCTGCATGCATTCTACGCAGTGGGTTGCGTTTCGATAGTGTGGCGATTCTATTCGGATTCTATGTTCACTTCCGCGCTTGGTCAGTAATTCGCGCGGCGCCCAGCGTATACATTATTGCCAGGATCGGCCGGCCGTGAGCGGTGCATGGGTCGTATGGAAGGAACAGAATCGAGCGAGAAGGAATCTTAATGCCACGCGTCCCGATCATGGGCGGAATTCGGCCCCAGCCTTATGGGAGGTTGCGGGTCAAATATTTTTTGTTTGTGTATACCGTCGGCCCACCAGAGGTTTGATCTTTAGCAGGCAGATCAGGGCAGTAAGCTTTGGTAGGGTAAGCGTGATATGTATGTATCATATCAAATGTTGGATACTTTCTTGCAGTCTAACAGCCTATTTTGAAGCGATACCTTTGAAGTGATACTACAGCTTATGAAAAGCTTTTTCTTTTTTTTTTCTGGCGGGCTTTATTGTAGACCTTGAGGCCAGGCATGTGTTCCGATACATTTTAGTTTTTCTTTAGCATATTATTAGTGCATCGTGTGTCAAATCGCAATAGGTTCGCCCGACGCGGCAAATATTCAAAATCGAATGTTTAAAGATACCAATGGTTAACACACATGCAAGGGGCTCAGGGCTCAACAATGTCCTTGCACATTGAGGTTGTTGAAGGTAACTCCTGATTCTAGAAAATGCATTGCATATAGTTTAGAGAGAAAATGCTACTTGTCGCGCATTAATATTTTCTTTTGTTTGGGAAAGTATCGGGCAGGCAGAGGACGCGGTACCGGTGATTTGTGGTGGGGGGGAAGGTGGAGGAAGACGAGTCGGCTCCACCACCATTTCCCTTAGTTCCGCTTTTATCGTCCACGCCTTGCGAATTGTGTGCGAAGCGCTCGTGACAACCCCGTTTAATACGCGCGTTCGACTTCCGCGAGACCTGATGTGGAAGTTTCATGGTCTACATATAGGCGGAGCGATTCTCGGTGCATCCGTGCATGGCAATCTTTTCGCCCGTGGCTATGACAACGTCCTCGACCGTGTTCACCGCCGAAGAATTGGCGGCACGTATAGGCACGTTCTTCCTGCATGCAGGAAGTGCGAAACTGGGCGCCGGCGCGTGCCGCTCTGCCGTGTACCTCCTAAAAATATCGCCCGTCGTCGGGAATCCGAATCAAACGACCGCGGTTTTACTGTGTATGCGCTTGGTGGATTCTCTCGAATGATCCCGCAATGAAGTTGTAGACAGGTCGGTGAAGAATGCTGTGCTCTTTCGGCGGCCGCGTGGCAGAACGGTATCTGTAGTGCAGGAATTCCTGAATGCCGCCGATTTCGGCCGTGTCCATTCGAGGCTCGAGTTTTCCTTTCTCGCACACTCTCATTCTCACTTTCTAATTGTAAAGGCATGAATCGGACTCTAACGCGCGTGTTGCTTTTGTGGCCTGTTTCTGTCTTCCTTCCTAAAAGGGACGCGAGAAGAGAGACTAGGGTTATAGCTATAGTGTTTATATTTATACTTCACATCTTAAAGTTTCATTACTAATTGTTCATTATTTACGGGTAACTCCGTTTCATGTACTTAACAGGCAAAACTCTCGCTCCACCCGTTCTTTAGTGCAGTTGTTCTCGCACTGCGGTGCTTTCTACGGAATGAATTCTTCGCAGAATTCTGTTGCAGGGCGACTCCTTTCGACGTACCCAAAAGGAAGAGTTTGGGTGTCTGCGAAGCACCTGGATTCATCCAGGGGGGGGGGGGGGGGCGAGACATGGGCTTTACTTCAACCAACCCTCGAGCCTCCTCACCTGTCTCGTACTGCAGAATCCCCTTTTCTTCTGCGGCATGGGAAAGAAACTCGTCCGAGTTTGGAAATGTGCATACCAAACTACGCAAGAGGTTCCCAGGGGATCGCGTTAAAAAACTTGTGTACGTGCACTCGAACCTCGATGTCCTGAAGGCTTCGTCCACTGCACAGTGAAGCGTGGACGCGTCAAGCGGAAATGAATCGGACAGAGACTGATACAAATGTCTGCCTTGACGGTTTGATGTGAAATCAATGGCCCTGACGTGAAATCGTGCCCATATTTTGAACCCGCAAGCTCTGCTGGGCCTTTTGTGATGCATTGATTATATTATTTTCAGTTTTAGAGAAATTAATGTGTCGGCTTTTTAATAGCTCTGTGCGCAATCGTCCTTTTTCAATTTCGAGTATCTTTCTTAAAAAAAAGAAACGTGAAAGAAACCGGTTTTTTCATGCCCCTCAAAATTTCACGAAATTTTACGTCTCTAAACATGTCGCCGCGCGCCGTTTGCTGTATATGTGTGAGGGAAAGCGTGCGAGGGTGAGCCGACGATGGTAGCTCAGTCTCTTGCGCACAAGGGAGGAAAGCGGGGAGGAAGCGCGCCGTCCTCAGTCGCACGCAAGGCACCGGGTGGAGGGGAGGGGCGTTCTACTCCGGCGGCGCTGCGTATGGCAAGGCTGCGCGGGCCCTATCTTAAAAGCAATCTGCGATGGGACAGAGTGCGCCGAGTGCTGATAGCTTCGTGTGTGCTGTGTTCTCGCCGCTTAGTTCGTGTTGAAGCCAGAGGCAGTACAAAGGTCACTTCGCTCGCTGCTGCTGCCGCGCTTTCCCACTCCAGCGTTTTGACAGCCAGTGCGCGCGGTCATCGAGTGAGAAGTGTTCACGTTTGCTTGTTTGCGCGTGACACCACGCTTGTCAATTTAGAGAGTAAGTGAATGTTTACTAGATTATACGGTCGATAAAACTGCTATCGTTCGTATAGCGGTCTACTAATTTGCTATCGCAATGAATGCTTCTCGTTTCGGGCGAAATTGCGACTTTTTTTGCTTCAGAGGGCTTGTTTGGAGGTCGGTCGCTTGCGAGCTCGCTCACGTGGTCACTTTCATGTATGATGTCGCAAGGACTCTTGCACACCTACAGGTTAAATAAAGAAAAAAGCCATTTTCGTTCATGAATTGTCAAATATAATCACTAATTCGTAAAACAGGGACCGTGAGATAAAGAACAGTTGCTTGGGCAGTTATTTGGCTTTTAAAACGTGCATGCATCGTTGGGAAATGTCCCCGTCGGGAAGACGTTTTGCTGTCGGAATATTAAAATCGATGCACGGTGCATGACTACATGCTTTTTATCTTGCGTTCAGCGAAATGTTTCAAGAATAAAATGTTTTCATGTTGGATTTTCTCGCATCCATTCACCGAGGTTGCTTCATAATCACCGCAAATAAAACTTATATTCGTACCAACAAATCTCGAAGACTGGACGTTTTAGCTCTGGAAAAGCGAATTTAGGGACGTTGGCGTAGTGGCGACTCGTGTGCATCTCTTGGCTTAACCCTTTACTGCACCTTGTTGCATATATGCAACATACCGATAAACTGCCATAAAACAAAATCTAAGTTCAGTTGTTTCTTCCTGTACACGATGTTGCATTTCTGCAACAATAGTTTGAAAACCACGTCTACATTTTCTGCCCTCTGTGTTCATTCTGCGCAACTATTGCCAAACAAACGTGGTGGACGCTGCTCGCGCCAGCACGTAGCTATACAGGTAAGTTTTGCCAGTTATAAATGCCTTTCTGAACGGAATAACCTGTGGAAAAAAATGTTAAGCTGTGTAATACATCCTCCTAATCGTTTAGATGGCAAAACATATTATTTTCTCGCAATAGTTTGTTTCTCGCGACGGAAAGTTACTACGTTGCGTATTTGCAACAACGTGCTCACGGGGTTTGTTTTTTTGTTCTCGAACTAGAAATGGATCCTAAACGCTATTATTGCCGAGCTATTCCGTCAGATAGCCAAAACAGCGAACTTACCGGGAGTGACGACGACCCCGAGTGTAAGTCTGTTTGGATTTATCGTGTGTGAAATGTGTTGCCTGGTGGAATGCCCGAATTTTTTAATCAGGGTGTGTGCGCGCTAGCTGCTGTCTCGTTTTGTTACGGCTTCACCCTTATGTCTGTGCTCCTGTGTTTTAAATTTTTGGTTATAACGCGAAGACATCGTGCATAGTGGTTCCGCCTTCTTTCAATATACAGAGGCACCTTGTTTTCTATATCTGCATTTCGCTTTGTTTTACCGCTTATTTTATTCCCTGTATATCGCTGTCTGTTGGGGCTGCAGATGTTCAACCTGATCTCGAAAAGCTAAGCGACAGCACAAGCGAGTTGAGTGCATGCTCCGACGAGGACGAAGGTACAGCAAATAACACCTGACCACCGTTTTATACAAGCTAAGAGAAGGATCATTTGGAAGAAGGCGAATCTAGTGAGAGATCCGGAGACAGTTCAGTTCTCTGGACAAAGTGAACTCCCAGAGTACATTTCACAACTAGAGACACCATTCCAATACTTCAAGTTTCTCTTCCATGGCTCGCTGATTTCGCTAATTGCAGATCAGAGCAATTTGTATGCGCTCCAGAAAGACGTGAGTCAGCCTCTTTGTACCACCGCAGAAGAGATGGGAGAGTTTATTGGGACACGCCGCATGTGGATGTCGATCACTCAAATGAGGAACTCGAAGTGCTACTGGAGTGCAGAAACCAGGGTTAGCCAAGTGGCTGACAACTTTCCTGTGCGTCGCTTTGAACTGAAGCATAACACCCACTTTATTGACAATAGTACTCTCGGGCCAAAGGACGCGCCAGGAAGAGATCGGCTTACGAACGTGCGTTCTCTCATTGATACCATCAATGAACAGTTGTCGCTTGTGCCTCTTGAAGAGCATCTGTCTATTGATGAACAGATTATACCCTTCAAAGGTAGAAGCTCCCTCAACCTCAAGCAGTACTGTCGCAAGAAGCCCAAAAAATGGGATTACAATGTTTTCGTGCTCTCCGGTGTAAGCGGCTTCTTTTACAAATTGGAGGTGTATACCGGACAGGAGAACTCGGCGCAAAGACTTTCAGGGGAGCTTGACTGTGGAGCGAGTGAAAATGTTGTTCGCTTGAGTAGAATGATTCCGAGAGGCGTACACCACAAAGTGTACTTCGACAACTATTTCAACTGCCCAAGTTTGCAGGTGTACCTAGAAAAAGACTCTGTACACTGCATTGGTACTGTGCGGACAAACCGGGTCCTTGCAGTGAGCCTGCCTAGCGAGCAGGAAATGAAAAAAAAAAGGAAGAGGTCACTTTGAAGAGAGGGTTGCGGTTGTGGATAGAATTGAACTGTCATGCACAAGGTAGCAAGATACCCGAGCAGCGACTTTGCTCTCTTCCTTTGTTGGAACACAGCCTGCAAAAAGTGCATCAAGGTATAATCGTCAAAAAAAAAGAAGAAAGAGCAGAATGAGATACCATGCCCTGCAGTGATCACCATCTACAATAAGCACATGGGAGGCGTCGACCTTTTTAACTCCCTCATCTCCATTTACTGTCCCTGCTTGAGGTAGAAAAGACATTATTTTCGTGTTTTTCTGCACATTCTTGACTTGACAGCTGTAAATGCTTGGTTGCTTTACAAGAGGAACGTCATGAAAAAACGCGATCAGTACACTGAAAGGCTACTTCCGTTGGCTGAGTTCAGGATGGACCTGGCTGCATCACTGGCTGCAAGGCTGGGAAGACGGCGCTGAAAAAGCGAGGAAGGCCTAGCTATGAGTCAACAGAACAAGCTCTGACGAGAAGAAAAAAAAAAGGGGACCATCAACTCCAACTCAGGATGTCAGGCTAGATCATGTATTATTTCTCATCTCAGAAGCTTTGTCTCAGTGCTCATTATTTTCATTGCTTTCCTCAGGTTGGTCACTGGGTTCTTTGGAGCAAGAAGCGGCAGCGCTGCAAGCTTCCTGGCTGCACAGTAATCTGCATGAGCTACTGCGTTAAGTGTGGAGTGCATCTCTGTTCCACGAACAAGACCAATTGCTTTTTTGTGTACCACACTACAAAATGAGTCCACCGTTTCTCATTACTTACTGATTACTGCTCAAGGTATAGAACCAACCTTTTCAAGCAAGCAAGTGAAATAGCTTTCTGTTGTACATGTTCCCCCTTGCTGATTGTCATGTAAATAAATGTTAGTTTGAAACACTATAAACCGGGCTTTCCTCAACTTTTTCTTTATGTGCACGTTGTTGCAAATATGCAACGTACCCTTTTCTGCTTATAAAAACTGTAAAAGTCCACTGAAGATATTTTTTTTATTAGTACAGCTATTTTTATGGTTCCCTGCAACGACGTGAATAATTTTATGGCAAAAGAAAAAATTGTGCAGCAAAGGGTTAAGTATACCTGTAGGCATCCACACAAATACTTTGCCCACACAACAGCTAAACTGCCTCATTTTTTTTTTTTTGTGCTGCCTAAAACACCTTTTGGACACACAAAGCCGCATGCTGTGGAGGCATGCAATAGAAACTCGTTGAAAGCGTCCTCATAGCAGGAATGTCGTACAGCTGGCCGTTATTTCACTGGGATATGCCGTTCCAACTCGGACACCAACCTCGAAAAGAATTGTACCAGGTGCACTTCTTTTCTTTTGCCTCGTATTATATACGACGTCTCCGTGGAAAAGAGAGAGATACAAAGAAAGCGTATTTTATTCCCCGTTGAGGATAGAGCATATCGTCTGGGAACGTCGCAGGGCGCTCGTTGCTTGTTCTTATACTTTGCGACGCCTTTAACGGCGCGCGCCTTTCTTTCTTTCTTTCTTTCTTTCTTTCTTTCTTTCTTTCTTTCTTTCCATTAAGGCTGTCGCTCGTTCTGTACGGTCGCCTCCATTTTATCACCCTAGGTAAACGTGAGGGAGATCGCGAGTATGACTTGAACGTCACATTGACCTCGAAGCCTTCTGCGACTGCTGTCATTTATAGATGCTGTAGCACGCACTGGCGCCTGGCGGAATTTTTCGCAATGTTAACGCGCCGTCTCATGTGGAGGGTTAAAATGTGCACTCGGGGAACTAAGTGCACTAATCTGGATCTCTCATGAGAAAAAAAAAAACGATGTTGCTGAGACCGGCTTGAGGGCAGACGTGTGTACCGCTGCGTACAATTGGACACATAAAAAAAAAATAAGAAACGAGGCCACTGAATCCGGTTAGACCGAATTCGACTGACGAGGCATACCGTCAAAATTCCATTTTCGTCAACTTCGCGCGGTAAGAGGTTCGTTACTACAACAACACAATAAAGGCTAAACTTTAGTATTTTGAACGTCGCCCCGAAATCTCAGCGCCTGTATATTACGTCAGCGTCGCGTCTTGGATTTTAAAACATTTCTTATATTTCGGCTCTTGTGGTGCAGTAAGAAAGTTATCGAGGCATGGGGGGAGGGGGGGGGGGGGCACGTTTAGTCTAATTCGCACCCGTAGAACACAATGTAGTCCATCAGTAGATTAAAAAAAAATGAACTATAGGCCCGGGGAGACGCCGTCGGGATTCCTGGCGCCTCGGCATGCTAGGACGGGAACTTCAAGGCGGCGTCGCAAGACGCGTCTTCCGTTCTTGCGTCTTTTGTGCCTTTTAAAAAGCCCCCTCTCAAGGTATAAGACTGGCTTTTTCTTTTTGTTCTTCGGTATTGCATCACAAGGTTATTTAGTGTTGCAGCTCAACTTATTCATTTTTTCTGTAGCGTTTCTTGCGGCTAAAGTCTAGGCTGCATGTGATTCCGTACGCAGGCTGTGCGTCCACGGTCGTTCTACTCGTATGCTCGTCGGTGTCAGCCGCGCTGTAACCTGGCCCTTGCGCCATTAAACATCAATCAGTCAATTAGCCGCGCTGTCGGAGCACCGCAGCGCGGTCGCGGAGAGCAGGAATTAAGCGATAGACAAAAAAAAAAAAAAGAAAGTCGGGGATTGGATGACGCGAGGAAGCGGGCTGGACAAGGCAGCGCTTTTGTCGTCCTCCTTCGGTGTCTTCACAGCGCCGGTTGCAAAGGCAGAACTATACATCACAAAATCAAGTATTAAATTCTGAGATATTGCGTGCCAAACCACGCTCTCATTAATGCCTTATAGTGGAGGGGACTCCGGGTTAACTTCGACCACCTGTTGTTCCTTAACTTCCTTAACGTGCACTTACATCTTATACACGAGCGTTCTTTGCATTTATAACCCCCATAAAAATGCTGCTGCCGCGGCGCTGTTCACAACCACACCGTGACAGGTACACGCGGATCGAGCAGCTATAATTGTCATTAAATTTTCCAGTGCCACAAACCGAAGCGTCACAGGTACCTGCTGTATCCAGCGTATGTATAAAGAGAACAAGTGCCCAAAGGCCCAGGTGTACAAGCCAGCGCCACTTCTTCGGGACGAGGGCTTGTCTGGTGGAAGCGAAACGCGAGATGTTCGAGAGTTTTAGAATAGGGGCCCCAAAGAAATAGCGTCGAAGCCACTGCGCATGTGCGAGACGCAAACTGCGTTTTGGGGTTTGTGCGGGGCACGCTATTTCACTGATTTAGCGGGAGCCCCAAAAGCTTTGCGTCAGGAAACATGGCGGTACCCATCGAAGCGACGGCGATAACCTATATAGCACCAAACTGGGCTCGATTCGTGGCAACGCGCGAAGTTCGTAAACTAGGAGAAGTGACTGCGTTTATCGCTTTCTCTCAGCTAGCGTGCGTTATGAAGATTGATTCATTAAACGCCGCAGGTTCCGAATTCGGTTGTCTATTTCATGGCTTGTACGTAGGCCTAACACGGCTTCGCTTGGCTCGTGAAGGCACGTAAAGTTGGTTACTCAAAACGGAGCGCAACAAATTGCTTGCTGCTAACAGGATAACCCCTAAATTGTAAATAAACGCGAAAACACGAACGTCAAGATTACTCGATCTTCATATTATAAAACAGTATATTCTAATATTTATAATAGATTTTCTTTGACGCCGAAGTGGCGCTGCAAGCGCAAGACGCTGTCGGCAAATGCAAAGCCGTATTCTTAAAGCCAACGCTAACGCTAACTAATTATTAGCCAACGCTAACACCCGCAAAGCTCTTTGGGGCCTCACACTTCTGGGCCCATATTTAAAATTCTCTGTTTTCTCGAAACGTTGCCACAGAACGGAAACAAGGCCAATCGGTCACCCACGTACGGGAGAACGCGTCTAAAACGCGGGAGGATGGAACGCTACCCGAGCTTGTATTTTTCGTGCTTTTCACGGGAACGCGAGACCAAGATGCATCTATAGGCTGGAAATGTATTACGCGAACGTGACGTTTGCATCACGGGTATCGAGATTCAGCGATATCGTATCCGTATAGAGGCCGGATGTTTTGTCAATTAAAAATTGTGGTTTAGCCGGGCCTATGACAGGCACTAAAGTGGTAATTTAAGGTATATATAGGTGCCAAATACTGTTCTTTGGGCCATTGATAGGCTCAATTAAAAAGAACTTCCGCAGTGCACCTCGGAATAAATTATCATTTTCTAAGGAACAGACGTCCACTAAGTCTTCGTTTTCAGAAATTCAGTTTATTTTCTCGACAAAGCGGAATCAGGCAAGTTGCGTAGGTTGCAACATTTATCTGAAATTGACTAACGACAGCGTAAGCAGAGTTGTGAAAGCAGTGACAATGAAGCACCGTGCGTCTCAATATTTTCGGGTGTCGTGTCGCGCCTTTTTTTTTCTCTGAGTATCGTTTCTTTTATGAATGCTCAATATCGACCGAAGTTAGGGACACATACTTGTACTTTGGAACGTCTATTGGTCCAATACCCTCCGGAATTCTAGAATGTTCGTAGGCAAGAACTTGACAATTCTTTCAGTATACCGAAAACCCGGGATTTTTGTCCGTGACAGATGAAAGTCTCGAACTAATTTTATCTGTAATGCGTTTGTTAAGGATGGGGGCGAGGGCATTTTTCCTGAACGGCCTATTTGAGCCCATCCGGATGAGAGTTGGGCCCGAGCATTCAAGTTTCTGGAGGATTTAGGCTTAAAAAAAAAAAAAAAAGTGAGGTCAACCCACAAGTAAGCTAAGTCACTTTCAAGTGTATCGTAACGTAGCGTAGTTGAGCCCTTCTCAGCGATGCCCTCGTCCGCTGAAAAGCAGTTAGTAACAGACTAAGCACCGGTAAATTGTTTCTGGCAATAATTGGCTGCCTTCACCAGTTCCGCAGTGGATGATAGCGTTATAAATAAAATAATTAAGGCTATGACAAAGCACTAACAAATTGATGTTTAGGCGCTGAAAAAATTATCTTGGAGTGTCCATATAATTGCTATCGCAATAAAAAAAATTACCGACGATTACGTTACTTCCTAATGCGAAATTTGAGCGCAGCAAATAAGCTGTTTCACCTTTTCGATAGATTGAGGCAAAGAAATCGAGCAACACATGTATGCGCTATCACAGAATTTTTTTTTTTTTATTTTTCACACGTATTCCTTTAACAAAGACTCCACTAACAGTTCTTGACAGTCATGAAGGAAGCTTTGTGGTCGGAGAAATAGACTGATATATGTTCGACTTGGTACACCAATGCTTGATTCTCAAAGACGAGATCTATACAAGTGCCTCGCGAGGTTGTCACAGCCGTGGGACGCGTTACGAGCGAGAGGAACGGGATGTTCTCCCGCATAAGTGTTAGGAAATTGCTGTTTGTCTTTATGTCAACATTAAAGTCCCATCGGTCGTCTCGCTCATGGCTCAGAAAGAACTGGCAGATAATTTCGCAGTGGCGAACGGCAGCGGCAATTTCGGCTCGGGCGGTGCACATATACAGATCCGCCGCCACCGATCTGGCTCTCTGATTGCCACCGCACAGGGCGAACGGCAGCGGCAATTTCGGCTCGGGCGGTGCACATATACAGATCCGCCGCCACCGATCTGGCTCTCTGATTGCCACCGCACAGGGGTTGCATTGGAGGAGGAGCGAAGAAAGGAATTAAGTTCGAGCCGGCGCTTTGACAACCGGAGACTCGCAGGAAGAGGGGGGGAGGGGGGCGGCGTGTACACCCAGCGGCAAACGATGGGGGCAGAAGCGCGCGCAGCAAGCGGACAACACGATAAAGGGAGGAGGGAAGAGATAGCAGCGACTGACTGATGCCGCTGACGCCGATAGTGAGTCAACCCCAGCTGCGGAGTTGGTTTCAGGGACAACGCCGCCGATGCCGACACAAACAATAAGATACCCTCGCTTCCGCAGCGCTAAGAACCAGGTCTAGCCGTGGGAAGGTGGTCACGTATTCGTCGACGTGCCGGGGCCTACGTGAAATAACCGGCGCGTCGGCAACTGAAGAGCACCCTATCCGCCACACAAGAACAGGGGGGGGGGACCCTTTCCTCCTCTTTCTGCATGGCGGCGACGGTGTTCTATGCAGTCACGTTATCTTGACTCTCTAGCGGCGTCAGCGGCATCCAGCGGTATCAGTCGGTCGCTGCTAGCGCTGGGGGGATGAAAGGGGGGCGGAGCTGGTTACGAGGCCGACGACAACGCCGACGACGACGCGAAACCCAGGAACGGACGCCAAAGAGCTGCGCTCTAAAAGGCATTTTGCCTAAAGTTGCAATCTCTCCAAATCGGCATGGTACGTGCTACTGTTACTGTAATGCACAGCTCTTACATGTCTCATTCGCCGGGCAGCCATGGAGTTTTGTTTAGTTTAGCTGCAGATCCCGTACGGTAAACATAGTGGCTCGTCCGTCGTTTTAGTTTGCATTGCGGAGAATGTTTCTTTTAGCGCGTTCGATGGCATAAAATGTGTGCACTGCCGACGACGCAAAAGCGGGGTCAGCCGGGCATTTCCTGCCCAATTGTTGCGCGGTCCCCTCACCTCCCCCCTCCCCCTGCCCTAAGACCGCCTTCATAATCATATCCGCGGACGGCGGAGCGTGGCGGCTTTTAAACCGACACAACGAAGCCATTGTTTCCTTTTTATTAGCTTTTCTATGCCACTGCCGACGTCGGTGGTCGCGCACAAAAGGAGGGGCAGCGCTGAATACGAGGAAGTGCGCCTCTGCTGGCCTCATCTGTTAGCACGACGGAGTGAGCAACAGGGGAATGCGTCAAAATGAATTCCGCGGGAGCGGCAGTGCGCTTGCGCGCTCACGGGCTTGCGTGGCTGTTACGTTCGCTCCCCCTTTGTATTTCAATGGGCACGGGCGGCCGCGGGTGAAAGTGTGCGTGTGTTGTTTCTCGCGGCCTTGTTTTGGCTGACTGCTGTACTGCGCTGCTGGCCGAGTTTGGTCTCGTTCGCTCCTATTTCTTTCTTTTATTTATTTATTTCTTTTTGTTAAAGTTTCTCGTTTGGCTATCTCTAACAGAACGGAAGAAATGAAAGGAGTCTGGTTTCATTTAGATTATAAGTTATGAGCCTTTGCCTCTTGTTCGTCTACGTGGTGTGCCAGGAGGTTATGATGTTTGCTGTCGGAAAGTTTACGCGCCCGTGGGCACATGGCTGAACTGGATACAGAAAGCTTACGGACATGCTGCTAAATGGAGGCATTTCTTGTTGTGGAACGTTAACCGAACGTTCGTCATTAGGAAGTTTTAGAAATAGGGGACCCCAAGGTACGCCATCTGACAGGCGTGACTAAAGAACTCAAAATGCGTACAAAGGTTTTGTTTGTGCGTGTGTGTTTTGAGGGGAAGGGGGAGTGGCGCCAGGTATGTATGACCACTTGAGAACGTTATTTTTAAAGCTGCCTATTGCTCATTGTAAAGTATTTTCATCATCAGCTCTAGCCTGTGTGGCTACGATTACCAACGCACCTGTCTCCGCGGAGACAAGCACGTTGGTAATCGTATACCCAAACAGGTTAGATCTGCAATGCATGGATCTGAAGACACTGAGCTGCTATGATGTCGGCGAGGCCAGAGAGTGAAAAAAAAATATAAAAAATTCATAAAACAAACAAAGAAAGAAATAATGAAATAAATAAAGAAAGAAAGCAACTTAGGAGCTGGAGGCTACTTCTACGCCTTCGTATTTTGTCAAGCGGCCCATTTCGCCCGCTATTCGATTCCGCGAAACGTTCGTGTCTTAAGAGAGATATCGCTTCGTTCGTTGTTGTCGCCGAGCAGCTGCTGGCACTGCATACGCCGCGCTCGGTCAGACGCGTGAAGCAGCCACGGCCGCGGCGCGCGGGCGAAACCTACATTCCGATGGCCTCGCGTCAAGATAAACTCTCCCCGCAACATTCGCTGCAGAGTCGCGCTAGACGAAGGCCGCAGCACTCGGTGTACAAATATACATCCGCAGGCCGGCTCTCCCCTTGACGCGCCGGGCTCGCCTCAACTATAAGGGATGTGTATAGGGGACGATGGTCACTTTTAAAAATAACCGGGCGACTCGCTCGTACGCTCTTCAAGAGAAACGGCTTTTAGCTGTACCCGTGCCTCTCCGTTGGCTGCGACCGCTTTGAACGCGAACCTAATGATGCACACTTCCAATATGTTCGCGTTCTTTTCTTACCGTCTCACTTCCGGCGTTTGAAACACCTGCCGTTACCCGTTATAAACCTTGGAGTCCAGTTCTGTGGTCGTCGTAACGGTTGTCATACTCCTCCCCCCACCCAGCAACGCAGTTGAGGTCTCCACCATGCACTGTGTGAGGCAGTTATCGCTGTTTTCCTCTATTTTATGGCCACTTCCTCCGCCTCCTCCTGGCGCGAGTTTGTTTGTTTGTTTGCTTCTTTCTTTCTTTCTTTGCTCGCTAGTTGCCCTGGCGCGGCATTGTGCCCCTCGCCAACGAGCCCATAAAGTGTATCGCCTGCGGGGCAGAGGAGAGGCGTTGCGTGCCGGTAACGCTATAGCGCACGCTATTTCTCACCGGTCTCGCTGTGCCTAACTTTGCTCGCCGCGCGTCCCGAGTTGTCGTGATGCTTGTACGTTTTTTATTGCGACAGCGATTATATGGACAATCCAGGCGCATTTCTGCCGTCGCCGTCGCCATGAGGTTCTCTGTGAAGTCCGAGGGCGATGTAATCATCGCCGCGCACCGTATGCTGCATGTGCGAGAGAAAGCATGCGAGGGTGAACCGGCGATCGCGGCTCAATCTCTCGCACAGAACAGACGGAAGCGGGGAGGAAGCGCGCCGCCTTCCGCCGCGCGAAAGGCTTCGGGGGGAGTGTAGGGGAGCGGGGGCGGCGTTGTACTCCGGGCCGCTGTATCTTGAAAGCCATCTACGAGGGGCACAGAGTCCGCGCTGTGTTGTGATTTCGCGACTTAAGTTTGCGTCGATGCGAGTGGCTGCAGGTGGGTCAATTCGCTCGCTGCTGCTGCCGCGTTTCCTCACTGCAGCGTTTTGATCGCGAGTTTCCGCGGTCATCGAGTGAGATGTGTTCAGGCTTGCTTGTGCGCGCGTGACACCATGTTTGTTAATAGAGTTAGCATGCCTATGTTTAGAAGTTTATACGGCCTAGAAATATCCTTACTTCGTATAGCTCGCTCTCCACTAATTTGCTATCGCAATCGATGCTTCGCCTTTCTGCAGAAACTACGACTTTATTTTTTTCTCCAGAATACCCACGGGCTAGCCCTCTGGTCAGTTAGTGCTATAGTCCCAATGCTATTTCGAACTCTGTGCGTGGTAGTCATAGAACTCCACACCCGCGCGCGTGCCTCGAGGGCGCATCTCTCTCTCCTCTCTGCTTCGCACCCAATTCCCAAAAGGCGCATACATTTCGTACACTCGGGTCGATGCGGCCGAAGCACGGACGGAACGAGGACGGCAGCTAGCCGAACATTATACGCGTCACTGTCGGCGACACCACCACCACCACGAACCGTTTTGTTTCTTTACGTTTGCGTTTTTTGATGGCTGCCACCGAATCGCGCCCGTGGCGAAAGGTCGGCCTGCCTCCTTCTTTATTAGTCCGACTGCTCCCGATTCTCCGGCGTACACTGCTACAAACTGATCGAGCGATCCTGCCAGGCCGGCTGCCCAGCTGCGTCGGGCGAACGCCGCTTTCCTCCTCCACCTGTCGCGCTTATTTTTTTCTCGTGAACGTTTGCTTCTCCTCGCTTGCGTTATATACCTGCGTGTGGACCGTCCTGGTCGCCGTCGTCCCGACTTCTTTCTGCTTCGTCGTGTATAGCTGGCGAAGAAACTGTGCTGCTTCGCTCGAGGCGATCGGAGCCGAATTCGTCGCCCCGTCTTTCCGCACCGTGCGGGAATGCGTGCATGTGCGTGCATGCGTTGCGTGTTGGTGTGTGCGTGTGTGTCGCTTACGAGAGGAGGAAAACTTGGGCTTCCATGGCAGTTTGACCCGGCGGCCACCGGGTTGCTGCTGCTGCTGCTACTGATTCAGTTGCCGAAGCGACGGCCGCAAAACGAAACGCCTCGAGCGGAAACGCGCGTTATAGTGGTGGTGGTGGGAAGATCGTCGAGATATAGGGGTGGTCGTTGGGTCTCTAAAACAAGCAAACAAAAACCACCTTTCCTTCGTATGTTTTCTTTCCTCGCTTTTATTTGCGCACTCGCGCGTGTAATGTTTGGTTCGAGTATACGCCAGCCGTGTGTCTCCAAGTCTTCTACCCGTATGTGCGATGCCGGTCGGCGTCGGTGAAAAAACACGCTGTAAAATATCGAAGGCCCAGAGGCTATACTTAAAAACCGAGCAAGCTGTGCGCCTGTTGAAGCTCCTCACGCATGGTGCAGTATAGGCTGCGGGCCCGTCTATAGTTTTGACGCGAGGTGACGAATAAGAAACACGAACGGGAACTGCCGAAAGGAAACGGTGAAAACGGAAAAAATGTGGTGAACGTTCCGAAAGTATGTATATCTCCATTACGTCTGTATATGAGTCATTAACCAGTCTTAATTCTTGAAAGCAGAGCTGCGGGATCGACTGCATGCAAGAAAGAAAGCACCTCATAAGGGAGCTTCCCCTGCACAATAGCAGAATATTGTTCCTTCCGTCGGTGGACGCACCCACGAGGTCCAGGACGGAGGTCGTGCGAGCGTTGGCAACGGAAAACGGCCAGCACGCCTTGACGAGCGGCGGGCGCATCCAGGGATTACGGGGCCACGTGGCGCGGCGCTCGGGGCGCTCCCTTCAAAAGCGGCGCCGAAGCGCGTCGTCGTTGTTCTGCGTGAAGAGTTGAAAAGCCAGTTTATGACGGCGTTTGCGCGCGCACGCGCCCGCTGCTCTCTGGGACGTCCCGCTGCGGGGCACGAAACGTCGGGGAGGCGGCCCCGCGCTTCTCGCGTGGTGCTTCGATTGTACCGCCTCCCCCCCCTCCCCCACCGAGTTCTGGTCCTTGTCGTGCGGTTGTTCGGCGCCACCGTTCCTCGCGTGTGTGTGTGTGCGTGCGTGTGCGTCTTCGTGCGTACGTGCATGGTATTTACGCGCGACTCGTGCACCTTGCTCGCCTGCATGCCGGAGATCGCGTGTCGTGTTCGAAGGTAGCACGCACGACAGGGCCGTCTTCGTGGTGCTTGAATAACGCGGCACCGAGTTCGCTAGCTATATTCGTTGCACAATCGACCGGACGCTTGTTGCGAGGCGCCGTCGGTACTTGTTGCAGGGTGCTGTTGCTTGCGCGCGTGCGTTAGTTTTCATTCGTTCATTGTTGTATCCTCTCTAGATTTGCTTTTGCTTTTTGTTCGTTTTGTTTATCAGTAGTGGCGCGCAAGAAATGGGTTCCCTGTGCTATGGCCGCTGTCGGCAGCCGCTTCGAAGCGTAAATGGCGAGGCAGACGAGTTTTATGCGTTGTTGACGAATACGACGGCGTTTGCTTTATTCTTTTACGAAGCGGGCAGTTGATATTCTATACGCGGTTCTGGGTATCTGAGAGGACGTGGTTGGATTTTTTTTTTTTTTTTTTTGCGACGCTCACATAGCGGGCCTACTTTGTTGACGTACCGCGATGTAGCCCATGCCCTAGAGGCGCGGGCGCATACTCCCGCGCTGTGTATTCTCCCAGGCAAACGGGCGTAGATACACACAGAACCATTACGTGTTACCATCGTTGATCTCGCCGTATTTACTCAAGTCCTAAGTAAATCGTGTGTGTGGTCGGCCTACAAAAGACGGCTTGAGCTGACGGATCGTTTAATTTCTTCATTTATGCTGCTGATCTTCAACAAACGGGCCCATTGTATCAACATTACCCATAAGCATTCATTCTGTAGCCGTCCGTCTGCAGTCCTCGAACCGCGTGCTATACTAATATATAGCCTGTATCGCTCCGTGCGCCGCTACGTTGCTGCTTGTGCACTCTATTATCAGCGCCGCAAACGACCTGCTGTATTACCCTCTGGACGTCTACAACCCATCGACGTCCCCAACCATTCTTTGGCATCGGCGCAGATCTCCTAGGCCCTTTTCCAACGCCTAAAACCGGCAAGAAGTGAGTCGCTGTTGCGACATATATACTACACGACGCGTTACGCCATCACGCGAGCATTGTCGACAAGCTGCGCTACGGACGTCGCGGATTTCCTTCTGCATGACGTCATTCTAAGTTACGGCGCGCCGAAGCAGATGCTCACTAATCGCGGCCGTGCCTTCTTGTCCTGCGATGTCGAAGATCTTCTTTCCTGTGCTGCCGTGCACAAACTATCCACCGCATGTCACCCGCAGACCAATGGACTAACTGAGAGGCTTAACCGGACGTTGATGGAGATGCTATCCATGTTCGTTTCTCCGGGCCACAGCGACTGGGACGACGCATTAGCGTGCATAACATTTGCATATAAGTCGTCCCGTCACGAGACCGCTGTTTTTTTTTTTTTTTTTATTTTATCTGTTGTTCGGCCACCACCCAACTTTGCTCTTCGACACACTCCTCCCACTTGCGACCAACATTCTGAGTGTACCCGCGACATTTTTTCTCGGGCTCACAAAGCTCGCCAAATTGGCCGCTCACGGCTCACTGCCTCACAGGTCGCACACAAGACGAGGTACGACAGCCGCCACCGGGACGTTCATTTCTCCTCTGGGTCTTTAGTTCTTTAGCAGTGAAGAAGTTTCGGCGTGTTGGTGGGATACGTGCAAACTGGGATACATAGCACAAGAATGGCACAAGGACGAAGCTCGTCCCGCTCGTCCCGTGTTCCTGCTTCGTCCTTGTGCCATTCTTGCGCTATGTATCGCAGCTTTAGTTCTTCTTTGGACACCATGCCGCCGTATCGGATTGTCCGCAAAACTTTTCCCGCGCTACACATGGCCTTACAAGATCCTGCGCCAGCTCGGCGATGTGAACCAGGAAGTATCCCCGCTGGACAACCTCTGCACCTGTGCCCACTGATATCGTCTACGATTCTATAGGCTGAAGCCTTACGTCACCACGACTTAATTGGCCCCTTGCATAAACACTAGCGCCGAGATGGCGGCTTTCCGACCGGGGCGTCATGTTACAGGGCAGTGGGGCATAGTGTGACCAGAACAAAGTCGACGATTTGGCTTAAGCGAGCGTGCGGCTGTTTCGGCCATCCATTTTGTGTGTCCAGCGTTGCTGCAATTTGTAAATACCTGTAAATGCGCTTTCACCTCCCTGTTTCTGCCCCGTAGCAATATGTAGACGCCAATTTCCAAGTCGCGGTCCATTCCGTATATAGATGTTGACCACCTCTTCTAAAACCGAAGCTTTCTTTGCGAATGCTGAAGAATTCAGTCTCGAGGGGGCCGGCGACGAGTATGCGATTTCCGTCGCAGTGCATGCAGTGGATGTCCCGCCTCGAAGCTCCTCCTGAATGTCGCACCACGTGAAATGCGTCCTAAAGACATTTCAGCTTCCACGCGGAAGCCTTCTTCAAGCCGACAGGTATTCCCTAGCCTCGAACCGTTCGCGTTACGTTTCATTTTCTCATAACACGAACAGGTTCTTCTCTTTCTCGTAAACGTTGCACCTTGCAGTGCTACGACGGTCTAAAATTGTTTCTCATACGTCAAAATCCGCTCTAACCGGTATACCCACCGCGGTAGCTTAGCGGCTATATGGTGTTGCGCTGCTAAGCACGAGGTCGCGGGATCGGATCCCGGCCGGTCGCATTTCGATGGGAGGTGAAAACGCCAGCTTGTGGTCAAAATTATTCCGGCATGCCTCATCTTCGTATCGTGGTTTTAGCACGTGAAAGCCAAGAATTTATCTTTTTCTGTATTTTTTTTTTTTGAATTACGGCGATTGCGATGACCGGCGTTTTGATTCGTCGCTGCGCGGCATCTAGAGTCAGTCGTGCGAAAGCGTTGCGTGGGTGGGGGAGGGGGGGGGGCGGTGCAAGGGAAAGCGGCATAGCTCCGCGTGTGTGTGTGCAAAACGTGGCCGCCGCGGTTTTCCTTTGTGCAGATTGCACGCGGCGGAGCGCGCACTCGCTAATGACGTTGGGCGCGCGGTTGAGGACAAAGAAAACGAGCGCGTGTAACGAGGCAGCAGCAGCAGCAGCAGCCCAACAAGTTCGACCGGCGTGTGTTACGCGCGCACACGACATGCACCGCTGCAGGAGAGAGCCTTCTCTTTTGATGTAACGCGCACACCTTCCTCGCGCACGCGCGCACTTTCGTATACTGCGGTGCATGCAGCGCACCTGTATGTCCTTTCTGCATGTATAGCCGCGCGCACCCGTTTAGCGGACTCGTCGTGACGAGCGTAACGTTGTTCTTTATTGCACGCTTTTGTTCTTGTGCTTGTCTGGTGGTCGCTCGAGAACGCGTCACTTTGCCCTCTCGGCTTTTTTCCTTGTTTGCCCGTTGTCTGCGTTGAGGGTGGTGCGCGTTTTGAAAATGCGATCGAGCGGCTTTGTCAGTGTGCGTTTTTGTGGCTGGACTATATACGTGAGGAAGCTCTTGAGTCTGGGTGTGCGCCGTGGCTTCCGCCTGTGTTGTTCGCGTGTTATAGTTTGGTGCGTAGTTTACGTTCCCAGTGGCGTCAATGCGCGCGGTGCGAGATGAGTGGCGGTTCCCGTTTTATTATCGTGTTTAGCGTATACTGCGCGAAAGTGTACGGAAGCGTTGTATAGCACGACCGTAATTCGTGACACGCGCGTGTCCGTGGAGAGATATGTTATAGATGGAACGCGAGCCGTTGCCCCGGAGAGTCGTGCGATGGTCTTAATGGACGTCTGAAAGAAAAGAAAAAGACAAAAAAGAGGCTTTCAAACCGAAATTTGCGAGCGTGGTAAAGCATCCTAAGGTGGCCAAGATTATTCGTAGCCTTAAAAAAATATATATTTTTTTAGCTATTGCAGCAGTTTGCTGCAGCATCGATTTCTTCCAGTTGTCTTCAAAGCGTCTGCAGGGCGCAGCGTTAATCGGATCACCTTAAATCCCACTGCGAAGCTCGATTTCGCCGAGGCTCGTGGTATAAAAGCAGTCAAATGGAAAGAATAAAGGAAGTTAGCGTCTATGCACCACGGGAACTCGTTCCCATGCATATTCACTAGTGGAGCACGCGTTAGTCAAGCGCTTCCCTCCTTGCGGATATTCAGGTGCTGGCTGGGTGGCCGTTCATCATCTTCGCAAGGTGTCTTCCCAATGCAGAGCGAAGTCGATAGAAAAAAAAAAAAAAGAAAAAGCGGGTAAGTCCCGCTGTGGGACGTGCTCGGGCCCCCGAGAAATCGTGCTTGCGCGCTGCGCAGGGCAACCCTTTCTTTTTTTTATCCACTGCGCACATTGCGATCTGGTTGTTGACAATATATAAAAACGGGGCAGGCGAACAGTTCGGTAACTTGGCGAGCACGCGCTCCTATTCGAAGAATCTTCGTGTTGCTCGCTGCCCGCAGACCGCGCGCGACTCTCCTCTGCAGTAATCAACGTAGCCTCTCTCTCTTCTTTTGCACATTCCCGGCCTACGACCGCCGTTCCTGCCTCTTTTCTTTTGTAATTTCTGTAGACGAAACGAAACGTAGTAAAAGAAAAAAAATCCTATGCGGGACACGGGGGCTAGTGGGGAGAGTCAAATGATGTGTTAAAGAAGCGCAAGTCTATCGAGGCGAAGGATTTCTGAAGAAAAGGATTACCGGAGACCGGGCCACCGGACGGGCCACCGCTGACCGTGTTTCCCGAGTGTGTGTAGTACGCGCATGTATACGAGCACGCACCACGCGCGCTATGCAGTGGCCGGCGCGGTGTACCTCGCCGATCTCTTGGCGCGATAGGACGTCGCGCGCGGCCCCACCGCTGCTTCACGGCGCCTGGCTCGCTCCCTCGCGGGGCCGTTGGAGGCCACAGCTAGCGCTTTAGCGCGAGCGAGCGCGCATATGTGCGCAGCACGTGCGCTGCATGCTCACGCAGGAGCCCCGCAGTGTTTATGTGCACAAGAAGCGGCGCGTGCCGCGTTGCGCGTGGAGCGAGACGCCGCGAGAACACCCCCTCCCCCCTTCCCCTCCCGCCCGGAATTGCTCGTCGTTTTCTTTTGTTGACGTCTTGCGCTTTGTTTTGTGCGGCGATGTTAAGTGTGTGTAAGCTCGTCGTTGGCGGCCGCTTCACGGCTCCTCTCCACTGCGCTGTGCTTTGCCTCGCTGACCGATCTTGTCCTAATCCTTCTTCGCTACGGCGGCTTTCCGCCGCCGGCGGAGATGGCCGGTCGCTTCGCGCGTTACCGCCGAACCGCGATAAGGACCGAGATAAAGCGACCCACAAATGTAACCACATGCGGAGGGCGAACAAAAAAAAAAAGAGGCCCGAGTCCAACGAGGAGAAGCGCCTTGTTTATGCCTGGCGTCTTTTGTTTTCTCGTTCCCGCCGGCACTCCGTCCCGTATCGTTGGGTCTAGCGACTACGGCGGGACGCCTGCGTTGGGATCTGTTGCATAGCGTGTGGGACGCCGCTTATATTCGGGTGGCATTGTGGCTACCGGAGCGTGGCGGCTGTCAGTAGCACGGTCTCAAGGTGAACGAGCCTATATGTACACGCAGCGGACGACTAATCTGTTGAGCTTTGTTTACAATACGTCCGTGTCTGGAATTCGTGCCTCCATCAATTGAGAAGGACAAAGAGTAGCTCCTGCTTTTTTTTTTAATTATGCCGTATCTGTAGTGCATTGGTAGCAGACCCTGTGTCGGCTCTTGTTGACCGCAGCATATATATAACCTCCGATGCGTCTAGAATTTGTCAAGTTATCGCAAGATGATAAACTTAATTTGGGCAGTTCTTCACAGTCAGAACAACAGCGTGTGCTTGCAAAAAAAAGTGTTAGAAATGCCCCTTAGCAGTTATGTGTGCAAGGCTTTGACTCACCAGGTCACGTATTTTACACAACGAGGCGCGATAGCATCTCTAGCAGATGACGAGGCAAATTTTGCGCGGGGGGGGGGGGGGGGGTGGTTGTGAACTGTTGTGCTGTCAGTGCTGTCAACAGGGAGGACGAGACATTCATGCTCCCTCACGCGGACATATGTCCGTGTACTCTATTCTCTTGAAATTGCCACTAAAGGGACGCAATAATAGTGGTGTTCAGGACAGGCGTTGCCCCAGCCGACGTAGCGCTGGCACTTTCGTGCGCAGGAGTTAAAAGTTTCTTCGCTGATTTCTATTTCGATCAGTCTAACAAGAAGCAAGAAAAGTCTAGAGCCAGGTTTAAGGACGTGATCAAAGGGTAGAGGGATCAAGCGAAAGCTGCGATGAAAGATGACAGTCAGCCTATTTTTTGGGATCTAAAAACAGGGAAGGACTGTTAAAACATTATTGAGGGACAGACATCGAAGGGGCGCGTACGAAAATAGTCAGGTTCAGTTATTCTAGAACTGGTACAGCGCAACATACAAAGGAAGAAACAAGCCAAGCCGGCCCTTCTTCCTTTGTATCTTGCGCTGTACCAGTTGTAGAATGCAATACCAACTCGCCCAATCCTCAACCCTAGTGATCAGGCTCAGTTAACAGATTACGCTTCTTGAACAGCCGTAAACGATTCCTGCAGGGAGCGTAACTTTGATACTTCATGTGACGTTGCGAGCGATAGCTGGCGATACTACACCTTGTGACTCCCGCACCTGCCCTCTCTGACGTCACAAGTAACATTTTGCCGATGTTATGTTTTAACTCTTTAATAACTGAGAGACTTCATTGAAAAGCGAAAGTAAATTAAACATCAGCTAGTCCTCGATAATTTAACCGATCGACGTCGAAAACAACTCAGACGCGCGAAATTGTAATTACTGGATAGGGTCATTGTCCGCGCCGTAGCTTGATTGAAAAATTCCAAAACGAAGCTTTGTACTTTTCCGGAGTTCATTACCGCCCCTTCCCTCAATATAAAAGCAGACTGTCGAGGCTCGCGAAACGCACACTTCTAGCCCAGTCTGGTTTATCTCCGTGGTTCATCAATGGCCTGACAGAGTCGAATGCAGGACAATGACTTACCCGACGCATGTTGTTCTGAAGAGACCATCGGACACCTGTTGCGCACGTGTCCTCAATACAACGTCCAGCGCAGATCTTTATTTGCGCACCGCACTAAGCCGACTGGACTGTATACCAGAACATTTTCTGAAACAAAGGTTATTGGACCCTGGCCACATCCGTCGATGGCGTAGAAAGCTGTTCGTTTTTTTTTTTTTTAAAGGAAAACCGGCATCGGTGACCGATTATAGTACTGCTGTATGTCCTGCTGTGTGCGCGCACTTACACCCAGTGCAGGGTAGTAAACCGGACGCTCGTCTGGTTCCCTCTTTCCTCTTTTTGTTTTGTCTCTCGCTCTCTCCTTAGTGTCCTGTTAAAATTTCATTTTGAACGGTTTTAACGGTGCTGCAGCTTGCCTACATTTGCACATACGCGCCTATGGCATTTATACGCACTCTGAAGCAAACAATGAGGAAACCACGGGTGTTGATCAAGCGTGCCGTGTCGCCTGGTTGTGCGGTGACTTAGTTGCTTCGTCTAGAATATATTAGCATTTATTTCTTTTCTGGTACTTCCTGTATGTGGTGTAGATTTAGTGGATTGTTGATCGTTCTGTGGTGCCTGGGGAACAGGAAGTAGTTAGACAGGTAAAGTGCAGGCCCATATAGTATATATTCTTTTCACTCGTCAAAAAATCGCCACTCCACGGGATTCGTCTGCCGCTGCCTCAAAGTGCTCTTGAAACTAGGGGTTGAACTGTGTGGTCGTCGGTTCTGTAAAGGCTGCTTAAACCAAGCGCCGTCTCGGAGGAGAGCCGTATGTTTGTTGTTTTTGGTGGGGTTAACCCTGGGACTTACCCGTTACGGCCGTGCCTGTGTTGTTAAAGGCTGCGTCGCTTCTTGACGTGAAACGTCATTGGAAGAACTCTTTGTGTACCCGTATTTCGTGCGCCTTTATTAACTACACTTCGTCGAGACTGCTCACCACTTTTTCTTTTGTTTTTTCGTGCACCCGAGGAAAACGCGAAGTAAAATTTAAAGAGGTTTGCCGGGCACGGTTCGTTTTGCGTGTGTCGAGATAGACGCAGTGAAATGACGCGAGCACACTACACTGCTACAGCATACAGCGTCAGGCGTATCAAAGGCTAGATGGTGACAATATTTACGTTGAGGCCAGCCGTACACCGATGGGGTCGGAATCATGTAAAAAACGTTCGTCTACTACCATGCTTTAGTAGCATGTTACGAAAAAGGAAAACTAAGGTGACGTGCACGCCACCTTAGTTTGTTTATTTTCTCAATACGGATGCGGCGCTGGTTCGTTAAGGGGCACTTCTTATCCCATCTGCAGCTTCTGGACGTTGACCTCTCGTAATTCATTTCGTATCCCGAAGGGTACGTAGCATGGAACGCGAAAAGCGCCTTCGTATATATACGCCATGCTTTTTAACACTGTTACAGCTGCACTCGACATCCTCGCGCGTCTGTTCCCTTCGGCTTATTGATGTACGAGAAGTTGCCTTCTGCCGCAGCAGTTCAGTCTGGAAAATGGCCGCTCTCATCGAGCTTTTATGCGAAGAGGAGGTGTAAAGCCGGGTGTCGTTCGAGAATAACGCCGAGCCCGACAAATGGGCGCGCCATTCTTATTGGGGCGCCGAGGATTGAAAACGTGCCAGTGGGGAAGTTTCTATTTCCGTCGCTCAGAGGGCAAGAGTTACTCCTTTCGCCCGCACCTGCAGTCGCCAGGCGGCTACAACGCGACGTGCCAGCTGGTTAACATCTGAGCGCGCGTTGCGCTATACGCATAGACATACATGGCGGCGTATGTACGGTATATACAGCACATAGGGGTGGCAGCTATGGTGGCTCTCATCCTTTCCATAGCGTCTCAAAAGTGAAAGGGAAATGAGTCGACTGCCAACGTCGCTGGGCCCCGCGCGGTGGCAACACAATGGGAAGAAGGAACGCCTGCCTCAGCACCGGCAAACTGCAGAAGCGCCGGAGGATCTAACGCGCCACCATTTTTCTTTTCCTCGTTGCCGCGCATTGTCTTTGATGAACCACCCTGGGAAGGCCCGGAGAAAGCGTGCGCCGGCGTGCCAGCGCGCGAACAAGTTGCCCGAGAGCCATGCGGATGGCATAGCCGCTCGATTGACTCACGTTGCTGTTTGCAGCGAAGCTCTACAACGGTTCTTTCGTGCGACAGCGGCGGCGCGCTCGGTGTCGAGGCACAGGTGCATTGTATACATAGTATACATGGCGGAGCCGGCGCAACGCAACGGAATGTGCGTCGCGTATACAGCCGGGTTTATTGAAGCACTGAGTCCGTATGTAGTGACTAAGGCATTTCAAAAGACCGGTGGGTAGGCTGAAGGAATTGCGCCGGATATAATGGCGCGTTTGCAAAGACCCGGGTAGGTTTCGGGCAGTGGCAAATCAGACATCTAGGAAATCGGGAGACTGCGAGAATTTTGTTCGCGCACCCTTCCGGCGCTTGCTCCTGTGCTCTTACTTGTCCGTGCTTATTTTTTTCTTTTGCCGCTGTTTAAAAATAAATTTTGTGCAGCTTAGCTGTGATATATAATTTGTTTGGCCGACGGTTTCTTTTTTGTTTCTTTCATTTTATGTTTTTTCCCCCCTTCGTCGCTTGTTTTGTGCAAATGTAGATGTTCTTGAATAATTTACTTTCTGTGGTGGCCCAGCCATGCCTACTTATTTCTGATGTTGAGCATGCAATTTGTCATCTAATGTTGAATATTTAAGTATAATTGAATTATCCGAATTCGCTGCTCTGTTAGCATTTTTTGCCAATCTGGAAGACGCTTGTTCGGCACATTTGAGCCGTAAACTAGTTTTTAATGTGGCCTCCAGCAAGGCAGATTACTTAGGAAAAGAGTTAAAAAGCACGCGGTCTCCTAGTCTGTTGTTGGTGTAAGGAAGCAACACGGGAACACGCACAGCAAGACGCTACTCTTAGACACTTTTAGGTGTCACCTAATTTTTACGTGTTGGCTAATCAGGCCTTCCTTCCTTTACTCATAGTCCAATTAAAAAAAAAGTTTTAGGAAGGCATGGACACTTTGATGTAAGCGAATTAGTTCATATTACTGACAGTGTTATAACAGCACGAAGGCCGAAAACGAACCTGAACACATGCGCGCCACGAACACTCAATATGACAACACATAGGACATACGTGCCCGCTTTTCGTCTTCGTCATTTGCGCTATCAGAGCGCGGATCACAGTCTTCGGTGGAGGAAAATTCTCTTTACTTGGAACTTGAAGAATGTCGAGCAGCGCGGTGTGTGTTCGGTTTCCTATCAGAGCGAATCGCATGGGGCGTTTACATTGCAGGCATCGCTGGTTGCGCAAGGGGCGTCGTTGACCGTGCTCGGAGGAGCGCGGAAACGGTTTCAAGCCGCCAGCGGTCGCGGTCGTCTTCAGGTATAATGCGCAATTTGATACCATCGTATATGTACTGCCGCGTCGTGGAAGACCCAGTAGAGCTGTAACCCCCCCCCCCAAAAAAAAAAAAAAAAGAAAGCAGTATGCAAACACGTGACAGAGGCGTATACTCGCTATCAGCGTAGCCTTTGTATTAGCGCTCGCTTTCGCACCTCGATTGGCTCAGCTCTGAAGGCAGAGCATCCACCACGGCAAAAAGTTTGCAGCAGGGAGGAATAGGTATATATATTAGATAAGTGCGAGGCGTCACGTTACGACGTTCTCAGCGCCACGTAGACTTAACTTCGACGCACTTATCGCCGAGGATATATACGCTCACTTACACTTATTTAACAAACTGTTATGTAGCGCGTATTGAGGAACAGAAAGCTGTATCGGGAATATTTTATGTCGCTCTACAATTTTCTAATTGACACGTTTCATCGAAATATAAGATTTGATAGTTGATTAAGACTAATGATCTGATTAGGCGCAATGAAAAAAAGATAGTTTGAGTATCTCCAAGCGCCGACAAACAACATTGCATTTGTTCTTTCCAGCTACGTGGTATTTGCATATTTTAAAACTCTGTCTAAAGTTAGCTGGGACACCCTTATATATATATATATATATATATATATATATATATATATATATATAGTTGCTGCTTCTGACCAGAAAAAAAAATGTGTGGGTTTCCTTACCGCACATAAATGTGGCGTGCGAAGTTTTTGTTTGGTTGCGGAAGAGATAGGGTGTAGAAGTAATAATTTATCGGGATCTAAGACCTATCTTGAGGCATCTCGTGCACACTGATTTGTTGAAAACTTGAAACATCGCCTTCTATTGACGCAGTTCTGAACAGAGATGAACCGTCTTTTTATTTTTATTTTTACGTACAACAATAAAGTATATCTGTAGTTTGCAGACACGGATCTCACCATCATAACAATTAGGAGCAGCGCATATTTCATCAAAGTGCTCTGCCGTGCAAACGCTTCTCGCGGAGTCCGCCAATTGCCCTTAACTGTTCTCGTCAACTGTACCCGTACGGTGCCTGCCATATTTCATGATCCCGTGGCCCCATCGAAACCCGTGCCGTCCTCGCGTACGCTTGCACCGTTCCTTGGCACCCACCTGTTCTCTGCGCACGCTACGTTACCTGCCCAACCACCTTATCTATATCTAAGTCAGTAACTGAAAGGAGGATTACAAAGATAAAAGAAAAGCACCGGCGCGAGCGGCGCGGCTTCTTACAATAAGGGCATTCGTAAGCTAGAGCGCTTCGAATAGCCCCATTCAGTGTGCTTATATCCCTCTCCCCACTTATGGATTGGCGCTTCTGTTGGGTACATAATCTCGATCGCTGCTCTTTGTTTAACACGCAGCCTGCGTCGGCCACGAGCTGGCGTGCGACCTCAACCTCCATTCCGATGCATGTCTTTCTTTCTTTCTTCTTACTTTTTTTTTTTCAGTCGAGCGCTGTACCGCTCACTGAGTCGAATTCGTATCGCGCTACCACCACCACCACCACCGGCCCCTTTGACTTCGTGACGCGAGTCGTTTCATTAAGGCAACAATTGTTACGCGCCGCTTCGTGACCTGCTGTATATGTATAGCACGTCCTTTCCGGCTACCGATGGCGGCTGTTTAACGATAATATGCCGAACTCAGACTGTTTAGCCACCGATTAGCTAACTGCTTTCTTATTTACGATTCGCCTCGACCGTTTTGGACACGCGTTGACCATGCGCGGACTGACGAGCATTCCCAAGGCTCTGTTCCGTGGTTTCGGTTTGTTTCTTTCGATGCCAGATCTCATTCGTTTATGTTTATCCATTATTGGTCGTGCGAAGCATCGAACCCCCAGGTCTTACACTGTGTGTGTGTGTGTGTGCGCGCGCGCGTGTGTGTGTGCGCGCGCGCGTGTGTGTGTGTGTGTGTGTGTGTGTATGTGTGTGTGTGTGTGTGTGTGTGTGTGTGTGTGTGTGTGTGTGTGTGTGTGTGTGTGTGTGTGTGTGTGTGTGTGTGTGTGTGTGTGTGTGTGTGTGTGTGTGCGCGCGCCGTTCTGAATAAGAATAAATGTCTTGATTACGGGCCGTGCTCCCGGTGCTATTATATTCCATTATCGCCCTTGTCATTAATCACCTTGGCCTGCACGTGCAGCCTTTATTCTGTCCGCATTATGACCTTGAAGTGCTGCCGGGCAGCGCCGCTTACAGTTCTCGCACAATCACATCCGTAGTTCCGTCTGCAAGGAATTATACATGGTGCACAGTCTGTTCTCGCTCACTTTAACCTTTGCCCACTGTCACGTTCTTAGACCTACAGAGACAGAAAAGGGATAAAAATTATGTTATCTGCCATAGGCGATTTTTAAAAGATTCCGGAAAAGTTCAAAATGATCACCCCGTTTAGTACTAGTGCAGACATACGTATACGGGCATTTTAGGAGGCATACATGAAAAATAAGGTGACGCAGATGGCAACACGTTATTGCCGCTCTGTTCAACATAAAAATACACTTGGGACGGTTTCTGCTCCGCAAGGCTCTTCGAGAGAAATAAAATGGACAACCATAAACAATTGTCACGGCTGACGTATTCAACGCCGTCCGATAAATGGAACGCCTAGTCGTGTGCCTTACAATAAGAGCTCAGCATCCTTGATGGTCGGAACCTTAACTCGCAAGATGACACCCCCAACGCTGCCATCTTCACATACCGCATGCACTTTCCATTAATCGGGTAATTGTTAACGCTATAACACGTCTAGTATATGAGCCGATATTCGTGTCCGGAAATATGTTCGACAATAGTGAACATGAGTCGCTGTCGTTCGCCATTGCATCGGAGCTTACATCATCACCCACCCCAGCACTTTCACTCACCTTCCCTCTTCCCCAAGTGCAAAGTAGCACACTAGATCCGTTAAGCTCTGTTCTTCCGGTCAATCAATTCTATCTATCTAAGCGAGTCGCAGACAGCTCGTCACCTTTTCTGCCACATCTCAACGCGAACGCGAGACGTTTCTTCTTCGAGCAAGCTTAACTGCCTGCTTTGAGACGCACGCTAATTATTTCCCGCAGTTAATCCTCCCGTTAAAGTTATCAGGCATCTCCTTAGGAATGACGCAACGAGATCACACTGTAATACGACAGATCGCGCATACGTAATACGCGCGTGTCTCACGTATCTCGGCTATATAAGAACTGTACCCACGCGCATTCAGGTCTCGTGCAAAACAAGCGGCGCGCCCCGGATTTAGTTTTACGCAGGTGCGGCGCAGGACAGTGCGCGCACGTGATCAGAATACGTAACAGAGGCAGGCGGTCGACGCAAACCCTCGCGGGACTGTGCCCGCACTGAACACGCGCATTCTCTTCCTGTATACACACACTCGTATAGAACGTAGCACGGCGGCGTACACAGAACCGAGCTAGCTCGCCACCCGCGCATATGTATATATAACCAGGCGTGACCATGGTCGCTCTCCTTATGGCGCAGTGCGAGTGGTTTGCACGTGCTTTACATTGGCCCAAGGTACGGCGCGAAGGGAAAAGGGGAGGGCTGCAATACGCCCGTGACTGCGTTCAATCAAACGCCGCGCCTGCGGGCGATCGGCAGGGCATGCGCGTGACCCAGAAACTGGCTCGCGCTGCAGCTCGATCGGCTTCTGCTCGCGCCCTGCCCGGGACATTTTTGCTCGAAGCATATATATACGAAGCCCACACGTACGAAGGCTTTAATTACGCTCTGCGTTTCAGGTCCGCGTGTGTACCGAACAACGGAGCGTTAAAGAAGCATGACGGCTCTTCGGGAGTAGGGAAAAAAAAAAAAAGCTATTTGGCGCGACCCGATTACGAGCTAGTTGCGTACACTGGAACAAAAGATATACGAGAGAAAACGGAAATAACAAAACAAGAGCGGTTACAGGTTCTGTTCTTTGTCGGGTACGTCCTTCCGTATTATTATTATTAGCGTTCTGTTGTTTCTTTAATTTTTTTCTTCCTGTTGCGTTTGTCGCGGGCTCCGTGTTTCGTTTTGCGGTGGCAGCAGCGCGAGCGAGTTTGTGATTTCCGCTCCGATGGTTCGCAGCGCCCTCTCTTATTGGACGGGCGCTGGCGTGTGTGGGAAAAGAAAAGAAATAAACGAAAGCAAAATTTTGTTGTGCACCGAGTGCGGTGACCACGTTTGGTGAAGCGAATCTGATCGCTCCTTTAAACAGCGCTCCCGGCTGACCACCCACCCACCCACCACCTGCCCGCCCGGCCGAGATATAGATCCGTTCTCGTCTCACTCCACTCGTTCGATCTCGATGTTCAGTGATTGTGTGTGCTTGCGTCCCGTCGGGATCCACGGAGCCGCGGCACTCGGAACAATTTAGCGCCGCCGTCGAACCGGAACTTCCAGTCTCCGACGGGAACTGTGCAGTGTTTCTTAACCTGACGTTGCGGCTCTTTGTCCCGCCTTAATTGTGGTCTCCGTTCTGAAAATACGCTGTCGCGGCCGTGGGAGAAACGAAAGGAGTGGGCCTCGTGGCGCATGAGCACGATAAGCCCGGCGTGCACGTCCGTGCTGTATTTTACTTGCCGGTTATGTCTTGGTGCTCCGGAGCACTCCCGCTCGGAGTTCCCGTACAGTGCACGTATTGCAGTAACTGGACTCCTCGTCGGTCGCAGAAACGCGAAGAACAGGGCGCGCCTGTTCGAGCCACATGTAATGGGGTCTGAAGACATATCGCGAAGAAAGAGCTCTCTTAATCGACTCACGCTTTCTTAAGTTTGTTCAAACAGAAATATACTTTTAATCGTACAAATCATGGTCAACAGTCAACACAAGATATGTGGCACTCTTTGGCCTGCATGTGCCATAAAACATTATGAATCAATGTATGGAACTGGTGCGGTTTGGCTGTGTCCGAAGTGGTGCGGGCTTGTTGACGTAACGGTGTTGGGGCAAGTGCCGTCCGATCTTTTCGTCGGCGTAATTTTTTTTTTTTTTTGTCTATATGGTATAACGTGTTCGCAAGGTCATGCCGTGTCGTGCTTAAATAATGACCTGCGCACAATTCGAAATATGCGACACGTTTCGGGTGCGCCGAGAGTCTGATCAAGGTAAAGTAGTGGTATGCGTGGCTTCTTTTCCAGGTGCGAACGCGTTAAGAAAAAAAAAAACATGCTCTATAAGCAACCGCGTCAATTTTCCCTGCGATACGCGAGCCGCCGGTGCTGTTTAGTGGACATGTTTACCGCATACCCACACTTGCTTATGGCGCGCGCTATCTCGAGGTGAACGACACCATATATGCCCGTTATCAGCGCGCATGCAAGTTGAGTGGTCCCGCGGTCTGTATGTACTTACAGGCTACGCGCCGCTGCCTCAAAAGAACGTGCATGTGTGGAGGCAGCCGGCTCGCACGCGAACGAGCACACAAAAGGCACTCTTGCTTGCTGACAGCGAGAGTGCCGCTTTTATAGTCAGCTGAGGAAGGCTGTTCGGCTGACCCTCATCGTGTTAACCGGGATCTCGCTGTTGCGCGTTTCTTCAGCTGTGTAGCCGCGCTTGCTGTCGTCGCTTCGCCGCTTTTTCGCGCGCACTGCAGTCGCGGAAGTGTGTGGGCGTACGTGCCCCGACGTGAGTGTGGCACGTCGCGCGGCGGATAACCGACCTTCGTGTATAGCTTGATTATCAGTGAAAGCCGCCGCGCTAAGTACCCGCGAAATACTTGCCTAAATAGATAGGAACTCTGGTGACACTCGTTTCTATAGGCGGTGAGACCTCTATTCTTAGTTTCGCAGGCGTTGCTTTTCGTTCTCTCCGTATCTGGTGGATATCGGTTTTTGGTGGTTTTGCCGCGAAAAGTTATGTCTGTAGCCAGAGACTTTCCTCGGTCCTACTTATAGTTAGGGAAGTCGGGCCGCTGTACAGGCTGAAATCTTTCTGCCGTGGAAAAGCTTTCCGTTTCGAGAAAAGGTCTGGGTGATAAGCTCTAGGCGGTATACCATTTGTGGGTTTCAGTGATGCAGACATACGAATGAAAAGCCAGAACTATAGCGACACTGCTATGTTGCAGATGCAAACGAATAAGGGGAAACCCTGAAAGCCATAGAGTTTCCTACTAAAGTTACTCGTAGCAGTGGTGGAACAGGTATACGCTAATTGCCCCAAACTGGGCCGGGAATGGTGCCTTCGCGCCATGCATCCTGCGCGAAAACGGCATTTTAGCGGAAAATTGCGCCGAGCCTGCGCCAAAAGTAAGCATGCGACCGAAATTCTCCTACCTGCGATGCTTCGCAGGTAAAAAAACTGAAATCGAAACTAACAGTACGCTATCATCATTATCATCATCGTAAAAGGAAGCAGAGGTGCGTCAGAGTCATCCGGTTCGTCATTCCCGCATTTTTCTCTGACGGACGTTCAGTCGATCGGTTCTTTAACAGTACCGCTTGAGCGTCGACTGGTCGGCCACATGAGGGCCATTGAGAAAGAAAACGAAAAAAAAAAAAGAGAACTGTGTGAGTATTTGTTGATGGCCTAAGTGTGTTCTACAGTCACGGTTTAACGCGATAACGTTACGGGCCCCTTGTCGCGGACAATCCAGCGTCGGACGTCGTTCCGGCAAAAATATTTTCGAACGACCCATGCCCAGGACCTCCATGTGGCGCAAGGAAGTTACTGAACTAATTGTATTTCTCAAGCTAAAATGCGTAGAAAAAATGTAAAGTACGACTTATACACAACCTATAGACATGATAGCGTCGGATTGTAATTTGAATATACGAATAAACATAATTCTGTTAAGCGACAACTAGGAACAAACCCCTTTTCCAGCGTTTCTACAATCCATAGACCGACGACGGCGTCCGTCATTTGCGCGCGCCGGCGCGTGATTATTTCGGAGTCCACGGAGCGGCCCGCCCGTTTCTCTGAAACACTTCCAGATGGCGCTCGCTCCCTCCGCATGCGGCCCACGCAAGAAGCCGCGTTTCTAACAGAAAGCCCGCCTTCATGCATAGCGTTTGCCGCGAGCGTTTACCGGTAAACATTGCGCTTACATTCGCTGCAGTTGCCGGGAAGCGTGAGAAGCAGTCATGGATATTTGATTGCTATCGCGTTCCACTGTTAAAGGCGACGCTTAAGCTTACTCCAAATTTTTATATGTATCCTTTAACTTATTTCCCATGTCCAGATATTGCGACCGATTTTCGCAACGTCGCTTCGCACTTGCGTCATAGCTATCCATGCGCCCCGTAGTTCGTGACCCGTCGGGGTAGCCTTTACTATATGGCTATGGCGTTGCAGTGTTGAGCTCGAGATCGCGGGCTTGCTTGCGGTTGCGGCGGCCGCGTATTGATGAGCGAGAGATACAAGTACGCTGTTAATGCAGAAATTGCAAAGGTGCAAAAATAAAATTGTTTGCATAACGTTCTTATGTTGTGTCGTGTTTCATTGAATCAAATAAGAGAAAGCGGTAACCTATACGACACCGTTTACCGTGTTTGATAGCCGCATATTTACGAGGACTGAGGTCGTATGTGGTACACGGCGAGAGAGATAGAGAGAGACGTATAACTTTATTATGTCCTTGATGGTGTCCAGGGGTGGCGGGGTTTGGGAGATTAGCCCCGCGCTGTATCGGGGAGTCGACGAATTCGGCCGCAGTGCCTTTAGCGTCGCTGTTTTGAAGGAACGTCGCGTCCGTTCGTGGCCGCGCTCGCAAGGTAAGCCTCGCGCAAACCCGTCTCGACAACATATATCGACTGTATCAATTAAAATTTGCATGATATTTGGTAAGCATACGTACGTTTGACCCTGCGCCAAAAGTGGCTTGCCTGCTGCGCCAAATCGTATTTAATTCTTGCAGGAAACTCTTAAGGTACATACCACTTCTAGTACGATGAAGACGACGCGCCTGGCAGAAAGTGTTTGCCAGACACAAACACGTCACATGACGAGCTTTTTTTTTTTTTTTCCGTGTGTATTATTTTTGTATCACATTTGGCTGCACGTCGTAAACAGGTAACGTAGATGTGACTGCAACAGAGCAATGCGCGTTTCGCGTAGAGACGATGCGAAGCATTCGGGCGTTTAAGTCTTGTAAACGTGAATGCTCTGATGGCCATTACGTCGAGACGGCGTCGTCACCGGACGGATGGAGAACGGTGAAGGCCGCGCAGCCTTTGTCTCCCTCCAATTATACGTGCGGCATATTCAGCGGTCTTCTTTTCCGGCGTCGTCGTCGAGTCCTTGACCTTACCCTCAGCCGCTGTAGTATCAGCCAGTGGCGCTGCTGAGTTCAGTGCGTCCACGTCGACCTTAACCCTGTGTTTAGGGCCGTCGTTATGCGGCAGCATGTGAAGCTGCGTGGAGGTTTGGCGCGGAATTCGTGGCGGCAAGCACTTGTACTTGTAGGGATTGCAAGTTTCGCGAGCTGGCGTCTCCTCGTACGAGGCTGACGCAAGTCGGTTTCGTTGTATTTTTTATTGCGCATCGCTCTGCGTTAGATGACTCGCGTCGCTCACCGATTACGATGGATGGCAAGGGCGCTGCCACTTCGAAGTAACCCTGGATTCTCTGTTATAGATCTCTGTCCGGTGCCGTTTTCACGAAGTAAGCCAGTGAGCTCTCTCCTTGTTGCCGACTGCAGCGATGTGTCTTTCTTCTTGCCACCTCTTCTTTTTCCTTCATTTTTTCTTTGTCCACCGTAATTTTCCGTCGTCACGCGCCGCTGTCTGCCGCTTCTTCGGGGCGCCACATGTACAACGCCGATTACGCGAGACACGCACGCTGGCTTGAGTCATCTCTGTGGGGTACGGGGCTAACTGCCGCACTTTAGTACTCGGTAGAGCTGCGAGAGAGAGGGAGAGAGAGCTATATTGGCAGCTGCAGCGCTGTGCTAGACGTCGGAGAAGGAACAGACACAATCGGACAGGCAACCACCGCGCAATCTTGTGATCAGCGGAGGATGTGCTCGAGCAAGTGATGCTTCGAAGTGGGGGGGGGGGGGGGGGGAAGACAAACAAGGTGCCCCCCCTACACCCCGTAGAGATTGGTTCCAGAAGCAGGATGTATTGCCGTTGCGTTTGTTTGTCTCTCTCTGCCAACCCCAAAGACACTTCTGGCGTTCTCTTCGGCGTTTACGTCACCGAACGTCGGCGTCTGTGTGCCATTGCGGTTTCTGTGCTTGCGTGCGTGCGTGCGTGCGCGTCTCTTGCTGCTTCTCGTTTTTTGTGTCGACGGCGCCATTTAGTAGGAGGAAGCGGAGCGACGGCGGAATCCCGAAGATCGCGCGCAACCGGAGTGGTGGCACCGCAAAATAGGGTCAATTCCCGCGCGACACTGTTGATCGAAGGAAAGGGGGCGTTAGGAGGAGAAGGAGGAGGCCGGCGATGCCAAGGGGCACGCACACCGCGGAGGAGCATCATCCCCGCCCTCTCAACCTCGGACCTTGGCGGAGAACAGTGCGACGAAGCCGCCGCCACTCTGCGGCTTTTCCTGGTTGTCTTTGACTTCTTAAGGAAAGAAGAAGAAGAAAAAGACGTTTATGAAACCAGAGCGAGCTGACGAGGGCAACGTGGACCTACTTTTTTCTTTCTCGTTTTTGCGTCCTTGATTGTTTTGCTCATGGGCTGCCTTCGCATGGCGCCCACCTCCTCTCCAGAGAGCCGTCGTCGTCGTCGTCGTGCTGTGCCGCCGTCTTCTGTAAGCGAATACGTAACCGCCACTTTGCGGGCTAATAGTGTTTCATGACCCCCTATCGCGACTCTGGAGCTTCCTCTCTGTGGCTGAACAGGTGACCCTATACATATTAGGTATAGGTTTGCTAACGTATTCCGTCAAGCGTTTACTACCTCTCTCAATAACCATCGACTTAGGCGCATAGCAGCGAGTCACCTCTACTGTACGTCCAGTTCGGTTAGAACACAAGTTGCGTTCAAAGGCCATCGACTGGGCGTAGACATTGAAAAGTTTACCCGTACATGACACAGATATTATTCATGAAGCTTTCCAATGAGGTCATTTCTTTCTGGTGACAGTGGGTGACTGTCGATGCATCCGTCATCAGAATGGCGTCGTGGTTATTCGCTGTAAACTGTTTTTCCTAGAAACAAACACGTACTGTCTTTTCGTATCCTTCCGTAGCCTTCCTGGCCTCCGTCTTGTTTTTGAAATGGTGCTTGTGCTGTTGGGTGTTGCATTCCTCCTCCCGTCTCCATCCTCACTTCCTCTCCGCCTTCTCTCTATCTCTCTCTGTGTCTCTCTCTCTCTCTCTCTCTCTCTCTCTCTCTCTCGTAGCGCGCTATAGTTTTGGGGGCCACTCTCCTCCTCACTCTGTGGAGAGAGGGAGAGGCGCTCTCGATTCCTTTCCTCCCCTACTTCGAGCGATCCGCCGCCTCGCTCGCCCACCTTGCTCTCGCGTGGCGGCTGTTTCCCAGCGATCGGGCGACAAAACGGACGGCCCGTCGTCGGACTCTCGTCGAAGGCCGTTCCGATCGGCTCCCAGCCTGAGAAGCCAGGCCGGTGCTGCATCGCTATCTGTTCTCTCGGCCGACTTCGCGCCGCAAATATCCAGCCGAAGCACCTGTGCGCGCGCGCGCTTTCGCACCAGCTGTGCCCCGACGTCCGTGTCCGTGCGCGTGTTTGTGTTGTGTACGCTCTCGTCGCCGACTCGATTCACGAATCGCATGTCGCCCGTCAACTCGACTCAGTTTTCGATGGATGCGGCGGGCGCCGCTTGCGCGGCTGGCTAGCGCGTAATTCACACGTCGACGCCAGCGGCTCCTCGCAGCAGTGTTGTCTTTTCTCGTGGATGCTTGTGGTTACTCGACGCGGCCACTACTCCCGTGTGTGCTGTAGTTGATAAAAAAAAGTTTGTGTGCTCTGTGCCGCCGTCTCGCGTCCGGCGGGATTGCGTCACCGCCGCGGGAACCTACGCCCCCCTTGCCGTTGCTTCGGGATCTGGTTGCCTCCGCGGAGCCTGTCAGTCGCGCCAGGATTTACGACCCCGCGTGCTGCGTGCGCTGGAGAACAGGGCGTCCGCGGCACGAAAAGCAAGACAATGGTGTTTGCCGTGGCCGTGTCTTTCTCGGAGGGCGACTGCGCCGACGGGTCGCGACGACGCGGAGGAATTCGACGAGTGAGAGAGCCTGCGTTTGTCTTCCTCTTTCTCTTTGTTACATTTGTTTTGTGGTGTCTGTTCTGCGCCTTGTTTGTTTGGTCTTCGCTGTTTTCACCAGTCTCAATCCTTCGATGCGCGTGACGCGTTTTCGTGCACTAAGCTGCCACGCTTTATTTGCTGTCTGTAGCGTATGCACTCGTTTGTGGGTGTACTACCCAGCATATGTATGTGACCCTTGTCCGCCCCCCTCCGTCCCACCATATTGCAGTACGTGGGGAAGTTTGTGACCTTGCAGCCACCAAAACTTTTTAATGAAATTTCTTCATGCACCGTGTGCGCCTTCACTAATTACGTAGAGCCGCACAGAGTCCATTTAGCACACAGTGATGAGATTTAAGTTTTTTTTTTCCCGGAACTATCAAGAGTCTATGGTTTCGGTTTCACAGAGTAGCAATGCTAGCGCCGTGGAGAGGGTCTACTAACGGTTGTTGTGATCGTGTCAGAAAATGTCTGCTGGGAGGCAGTAGGGTGATAATTCTGGACATTGCCAAATTTCGTTATGTTGTAGAATTCCGCCAAGTTGGCGTTTTTTTTTAGCCAATCAAAGAGGCCCTGGTAGTTATTTGAGCCAGTCAGGATTGACGAGATGAATTTGACAGTTTCCAGACTAGCGCTCCTGGTGGAGCCCAAGTGCGACACGTTACCGCGTGTCAGCAGATCGTATATAGCTCTCGGTGAGGCGTCATCAATTTCGAAAATTGCAAACCAAGTGGCATTTGTCTAACTGTGCGCGTGGCTTTTTAGCGGTCTCTTAGCCATAGAAAGTTAAATTTCTTCGAAAAGAAATCATTGTGGTCAAAATGTTTAATGCCATTTCAGACCATGCGAACAATCAGAAACGAGATTCGAAATTTTGTTGCCTCGGCTGTTGGCAGCTTGCCGCCATAACATGGAATCAGGTTGGGTTTTTCTGCCAGGTTGTCCGTCGTGACGTTTCCGAAGCTGTTACTTATGTACAGTATAGTTGTACCATAGAAGTTCTTTGAACGGGTGGTAACGTGACACTAAGCGGCGCCAATCGAGAATTAATTTGGATACCTATATAAACTATCTTACGGTTACGCTATAGAGTGTCGGAATGTTGGGCTGTCAATGCGGACGACCGGTTCGCTATAATGAAACGCAGAGCGCCATGATTGATTCGCATGTTTACAAGCGATGATTCATGGAGATTGCATTTCATGAGTCACTGTTGCGGTGGCTTCACGAAACGGGCATCCATGCTTATGACATCAAATTTCAGTTCCGTTGTATGACGCCTGGCATCTTGAGCGTATATAAAAAAAAATATGTATGAACATTATTGGGCAGACATAATCTGGGCGTTTCACGTGCGTGTGAGCTTCGTGTCGCTTCGCACACAGTAGTAGAGGAAATAATCGTGTTGCAGCCCAAGATGGCGGCACCAATTAACCGAATAGGACGTCGTCTAGATAGGGTCCTTTCATATGCGACAGTGAGTTTCACACGGGCGTTTACCTCGAGTGAAACTGGGGTGCATGATTGTTAGGTGATATCTACATAAGCCGCCCTTATTGCTTATTATCGTTGCTTGATGGAGCAAGGTTTGCACGAGCTGCAAAAACACGTTCTAGTATGACTCATCGTGTAGTCATCGCCGTAACCGAAGCGATCGAGTGAGCCGCCTGTGGACGCGTCACCCAGAAAGCCTCCTATCGTGGTGTCTCATATCCGGCGTGTGCGCGAGCGGGGCGTCAATTTCGAAAAAAGCACGAGCCGCGGCTATCTGATACGCGTGAATGTTTTGACATTTCTTCGACGACGACACCGGCGCTTGTTGTGCCACGATTACGAGCTCTGATGCCAACCTTTCCCTATATATTCCGACCCGTCAGTTGTGTTTGCAATCCTCGTCGTCAGGGGTGCTTCGTCTTTCTCTTCCGTTCCGCGATCAAACAACCCGCGCGGGTTTTTCTTTGTTATCTTTCGGGGGGGGGGGGGGGGGGGCAGGGGGGCGTGGCCCCCGTATATATCAACGCGGGGCGAGTCGCAGTTACGGCCTGGGATATCCGGCCGTGGGAGCATTCCATTTGGGGTTCGGTGCTCGGTCGTCAAAGAAAGTCGGGAAGTTTTTTGAGTCAACCATGGAATCTCTTCCATGTTGCGGAGGCTGTCGAGAACGAATATTTTTTTTCTTTTAACCCTGTAATTTCCACAGTTCGATACCAAGGAAAATTTAACGCACTTGCCACCTTTATATATTGCGATACAGAAAATGCAGCAAAAAAAAAAAGAAAGAAAAGAAAACGCTGAGTAATATAACAAATTAGTGGTGTAATTAATTAGTCACTGGTTCTTTAACAACTGGAACATCGCAAGAGGATATCAAAAACGCCTCCGTAAGCTAGGAGTGAAATTTACGAGTTGCTTAAATATAAAAAGTTGTGAGTTGCTTAAATAAGAATTTTGAGGCATCAAACTCGGCGTATGAGAAGCATAAATGATGCGTCGGGCGCTAGAGTTAGCCCTGTAATAATAACGTACTATGCGCACTTTCACGTTTAAGCACTGAAATACTGCAGGAGTATGTTCTCTATGCGTAATTTCTCTACAACAACCGGAAAGTGTGCACATGCACAATATATTATGTATGCATGCGCAATCTTGCATACGCTCGGCATTATGTCGACGCAGCTGCACTTTTTTCTGAGTGAATTGTTTCGCTTAGAATTAGTGCATTGGGGGATGTATTACTTGCCTTGTGACGCGTGCGAAAGCTTATATACGCGCCCTTACTGCATTTAGTTGCAGGGTATATGGTGACTGTCATGTGTAGCTTGTCACTTTCTATTTGCTCGTGTATTTTATTTCGTCACTTCATTGCATTCCAACCTATACGAACTGGCCAGGAACTTGGAGGTTAACAGATAAGCTCAAGAAGAAGGACCGCGCAACAATCGACGGAACGAAAAACGTTAGGCTTAACGTTAAGATACATAAAGTCAACGGTGTGGATGAGCGTATAAGATAGTATAAGCGCGGGTAGCCGGTATTCAATGTTGGCGTCAAGAAATGGATTTGCTCGCTGAGCAGATAACTTGTGCCCTATAATATTAACAGAATACAGGCGCTGTATATGGGAAAGGAAACTCAGTCGAGGACCGCACAGAATTAATTTGTGCGACGCTATTAGATCTGCAGGCATATAGTATGACGAAATGAGCTGACGCAATACAGTGGTAATTGTAGATCGCTTGGGAGGGGTATTAGTACGCTGCGCTGAACACATGATAGCCTGATATGACGATGCTGGCTTTTCCTCATCGTTATGGCTTTGCAATGAGCTTGCACATTTTCTTGTTCTAACGTATTAAAGAAAGATATTGCGCATTATGACTTTTTATGAAGTATAACTCAAGTAAGCGTCACATCTATGTGCACTCGAAGGAACGCAAGTTCCCCTTTAGACTAGAGCGTTACGCCTGAATTAAGAAACTCGTTAAGCTCCCAGGAGCAGTTTCTTTCGGTCTCGTTGTTATGCCTATACGTAATGCAGCGTTAAATCTATAGCCACCACGCACGGTGGGTATAACGTGCGGTGCGTTTAAAGGGACACGAAATGTTAATATTAAGTCAAAGTGGACAGTTGAAATACAATCCCGGAAACCTCGAAACGCTTGTTTCGCGCGAAGAAGAGACTTATTTTAAGAGAAAATGCGTTCTGAAGCGTCCGCGTACCTCTAGCGCAGTTCAAATCACCCGCTCTCCGATCGAGGAGTATTGACGTCATGGTTTCATAGTGACGTTGCGCCGTCGGTGAGTAAAACGGCGAGCCCGCAGACGGCGCTACGGCTTTTCTGCACAAAACGCAAACGCGCGGCCAGAAACAGAGCCAAGACAGAGCCGACAGCAGCGCGAAAGCGGAATTATGGTGGCTAGCGGAAGGGAAAGCGCACGACGATAAGCTGGTTCTTTATTTTATGACGCCAACTTCGACGCTGGTTGCAATGGATGAACCTGACAACGACACATTAGCTCGCGATGCTGGGCTCGAGTTCAGCGATTTAAGCACTGATGAACGTGACCTGCTGTTCAGGGCTCGCGCTGGCGGCGTCGTTGCGTACTACTACGACGACGGCCTGCTTTGAAAGGCACTTCACGCGACTTCAGTAAGTCGGCGTTGAACTCGTAATCCTCTGGACGAAAGTGCAGCGAGCACACTACATGATTTTTCGGCTCTTTACCAGCGCACTGTGGCAGAGGTACGGCACTTAACCACTTCGAACGGAGAGGTTCACTCGATGGCACACAGTGATAAGTAACGTTGGATTCGCCGCTGCAACTGCCCTTGGCCAAGTTCCGCGGACCGTTCGCGCATCCCACGACATCACATGGACATGGCATTCTCGCTGCTTGTTTCAAATGCAAGTTTCGCGAGCCAGCAGGACCACCGCAGCACGACGCGATAAAGAAACAACTGAAACTCCAAAGCGCGCGCGGCGCAAAGTCGAGCGCGCTGAGTCGAATGAAAACGAAACATTTCGATCACCCATACTACTCAAGGGTAACGTCAAAATGTTATTTTTTTTTCTTAGAATCGAATAGAAGTAGACAAGTAGCATTTTCTTCCGTTATACAATCTCATGAAATGATCTTTTTAATACGAGTAGTTAAGTACTAGTGACATAAATTATGATGAGGAGTGCTTTCGTCATCGGGCTAGTACCGGAATGTCGCTGGGGGGTCTCAAATCGGGTCGTGCATTTACCTTAATTTCTCGGTTACTAAAGCTGTGTTCGCGATTATATTGACGCCTTAGACGTTCTAGAGCATCGCTTTATCACTTTAACTTGACTTTCTGGTAACCTTTAGTGTCCCTTTAAGGAACAGCGGGATGTTTTACATCCGTCACGGTGCCTGTTAATTACTGGCGCTGGCTAACACTCCCAGGGCTCTAGGTCTAGTTTACGTGCACAAAAATCTTAAGTTTACGGGAGGAAGGCCGCGCTGCTGTAGCTTAATTTGGGAAGCACCGCACGCGTAATGCTTCTTCGTCCACCTGCGGCGGCAAATTGTTCTTTCGCCCTCTTTCACTTTGCTTATTATTCATAAACGTTTCAGTGAATGGGGTTAACTTCCTCTATGCTTTCTCTGGCTCCATTGTCTGTTGGCTTTGTGCGGTCGTAATAAAAACATTGGGCAGAAACTGTCGACGGCGATTGTCAATGAAAGCGAATAGCCGGAACGATAGAGAGAGAGAGAGAGAGAAAGAGAGAGAAAGCGTTTTCCTTGCGGAGTCCGGACTCTGCAAGGAAAACGCTCTCTCTCTGTCACCGACCAACCGCGAGAACGGCCGAAAGAGCGAAAGAAAGCCGTATTCGCTTTAACACTCAAGCCGCGTGGCTTCCGTTACCCTTCCCGCTAACAACCAACACATGCCATTCTTTCAGACCGTTTTTCACTTGAGCGACCGAAGTAAAAATTGAGTCACTTTAGCGTATACGCCGAATAGGGTGAATGCGAAAGCCTGCGCGCTCAAGAGACACTCGTTAAATTACTTGGCATTCTCATTCGAATGCGTTGTTACTTCTCATTACGTGTTTCCTCCCACCAAAGGTCGTGGGTTCGACTCCCACAGAAGGTCGTGGGTTCGAGTGCCTTAACTCTATATTCAATAACTGTCCCTTAATTAGCTTTGCATTAACGCCATAGGTTCGACTCCCACTGAAGGTCGTGGGTTTGAGTGCCTGAATTAACGACGACGAACGCGCGAGCATGTCTATACTTTTCTGTACCGCACGCCGCGTTTTCCAGACCATCGGGGATATGAGCCACTTAAGGCTTTCGCGTTAAAGAGCCTTCTTGCGCACGTGTTAGAAAACGAAGAGTGCGCCGTACATTGAAAGTACACGCCTGTTTATAACAGCAGCATCCTGCGGCGTAACCGCGGAGGCCCGGCGTTCGGGCGCGCCTGCTCGCCGTCTGTTAACAGCGACACGGCGCCGTTCCACTCGATCGCTCGTCGGGCCGTGGACGCCGCTGAAGACATCGCTGCCGGCTGGGCCGGGCGCGGCGAACCCGTTGTGTCATCGCCTCTGCGCGTGTCGTAGTGATCGTTCTCTGGGAGCCTACGTACACGCTGTTTTTGCTGCTTCGTGTGCATACGCGTATACACTCCGGCAGCGTGTGCAAGCGCTTTTCAAGGGCATATCGCCTCACCGCCGCCGACAACGTTCGTTCCCTATATGCAGCGGTCGTTTCTTTTGCGCTCCTTGTTGCTTTTATTTGTTCGTATTATTTACTGCCGTGTATTCGTGCACGTTTTGCATACTCTGGCGTGTCTCTCTCTCTCTCTCTCTCTCTCTCTCTCTCTCTGTCTGTGTGTGTGTCTTTTCGCCTTCATATCTTACTCGTTGCTGTTTAGCACATCTGGATGCCACAACGTCGTCGGCGTTTCTTTGTTTACTCTCCGCCTTTTTTTTTGCCTGCATGCCTGCCTACGCGGCATGCTCAGAGCGCTGTGCGGCGAAACATCAGGGCGGAAGTTGATGTTTGGCAGACGCCCCTCCGGTCCCCTCAACCTCCGCCGCACGCAGCATCCCACCTCACGGCATCTCTCCCTCCCCTTCCACATCCCTTTTCCGCGTCTTCATCTGTCGTCAGCATTGCTCGCGGTCCCTTCTCTGCAGATGTGACGAGCGACTACGCCCCTCTCCTCCTTCCCAATCTCCTCTCCTGTCGCGCGACCGCGAGTTGCGTGTTTGGCGACTTGGCGTACCCGTGTTCTGAGCGTTTTATTATTTTTTTCTCTGGCGTGGGCAGCTCGCAAGTGGCTGGTGACCAGCGACCGACCCCCTATTCGGAGTGCATAGCGCAATATCACTTCTTTTTTTGTCGTGCTTCATTTGTGTTTTTGCGTATTTTAACTTTTCGCGGTATTACGTGTCTCCACCTTGAAGCTGCTGCTTCTATTGCGCTTTTTTTTTTTTGTTCATCGTGTCGATAGACGCCGTAAAGCACCGGGAAGGACTCCTTCGCCTCTCCCTCTGATGGCGACGAGCGATAAGAGAAACTGGAGCGACACAAGGCCTCTCTGCGTTCGACACCGAGGGAGAAAAAAAAAAAAAGAGAGGCATTGCGACTCGTTGACGGTTGTTGCTCCGTTGCTCGCTCGCGTGCCGGTGCGCTTTGAGCGCGCGGATTCCGGCTCTCCGGGTTCCGGTAACACCGTTCCCGTTCGCTGGATCTTGGTCGCGTCGTTCCCACCACGCGAGATTTTATTTCTTGGGCTTTGCGCGCAGGCCCACGCACTTGCCGAGGGGAGGAAAGCGCGGAGCAAGGAAGAAATAGTGCGCGAGCTCCTTCGGTCGGGACTGAGCGTTATTTGCTGAAATTAACCAGGAGAAGAGAGAAAGGTTGTTTGTTTATTTATTTAAACGTACTGTTAACGCTCATGTGAGGGATAAAAAGGGAAATTGTGTCGATGGTGCTGCACTGGTGCCGCGGGCGGATAAGGCGGTGCAATTATGTCATCGCCCACTACCGTAATCGATGTGTAATTTAGTTCGTTCCTGTCGCAAGTTGCAGTCAGCCGCTTTACCCAGTCTGACCGGCGAGTTTAGCTCCGTCGCACGTCGCTTCCAGTGACCAATTCTAATATAAATAATTTAAGCGACGGATTTCGCTTGCATAAATAAAATATACCTTTATCATGGAAGCTCCCTAGACATCTCCATAATGCTTGATGGACTGCTGCTATAGGCGATCTACGAGAGTGGTGCGGCATGTCGTTTCTTTGTACCTGCTTGAACAACAACAACAACAACAACAACTATGTTGAGGCTCTGCTATATGAAGAGCGAACTCTACACTGGGCATGTTTAGGCGAAGACTTTTGGAACTTTAGAAACTGTGGAATATAAAGATAATGGACAAGACAATTTTTATATGCAATTTCATTCACTATGGTCGTTCAATCATTGTTTCTCACTGCACTGATACCTAATGGGTGTGCATAGCACTTAAGTGATGTATAGAATTAAACGTATGCTAAAGAGGAATACTACGCTAAGCTATATTCTTGAATTAGCTCGTAAACCGGTTAAGGATGGAGAGAAGAAACGAAAATTTGGCGGCAGCGTTCCCTTGAAGTTCCCGCACTATGTAACTGCCCGTCTGCCCGTGCGGTAATGCACGCAACGTCTGCTCCGGACTAATTAACATTCTGTTAATAAATGAAGTGATTGCATCGATAGCGTCAACCAAAGTATCAATATAATGATTTATTTTTTTTACTTCTGCGCAGAAACTGGCCAAATACAGGAGAAATGTTGAGGCCGGAGCCTTAACACTGACTTAACTGCGCTGCAGTTCTGCGCGAAAATAGAAGCCAAACTTCCACCTTTATTTTCTCCGCTGGTAACCGATTAAGGCTCAATTAGTCAATAAATGAAAACGAGGTTATCAAGGAACATTTAACGATTCTAAACTGCATCTGTGTCCCTTAGAGTTCGACGCATGTTCTTTGTTGCCCCTGAAGATGCGGCAGAGCGACGTTGCAACCAATTGCACAAGGGAGCTATATTATATAACTGTTTCTCTACATACCTTACCTGCAACCGTTACACACGCTGGGAACGTGTCGTCCCAGTAGTGCGGAGGCGCTCAACCACGCTATAATAGTGCAGCCTTCCGGAAGCGTCCTTGTCAAAGGGCAACGGATAACCTTGCACGAGACCGAAATTAGACCTTCCTGCCGCAGCACTTTGATTAATTTTCATTACCCCTTTTCTTTCTGGCATGTATACCGGATGTGAGAAGTAGTAGGACATAATGGGAACTTCAGGAATAGCAGTGACATTTCAGACAAGAGGATATGTATTCCTTTCAGATTTATTGCACTGTCTCGATCAATTTCCGCTGTTTCCTGCGGCTTTTCAGTGAAACCATCTTCACAGTCTCGATAATTGAATACATTCGGCTTCGGTAACGGCTTTATGTTTGCATCAGATGGGGCTTGTCCATGTTGGCCAGTGCTTTCACAATAGTGCCCTTGGCAAGTTCTTAGCGTTGTGGGATTGTCATATTCAAATTTTGCCTTATTCAAGAAAGTGGCAGCATCTACAATGCGGCCGTCGTGTAAGGTGACTGGGACTGCACGTGACTTCGTCTCGTGTGCCATACTGGAAGCTGGAATAAATGTACTAGATAGGTGACAGATGGTTGGTGTAGACGCAGGGTGTCTACCAACCGGGAAAACCGGGAAAACCGGGAATTCTCAGGGATTTTGAGTAGTCTGGAAAAAGTCAGGGAAAACTCAGGGAATTTGGGCCTCTATCAGGGAAAATTAGCGGCAATATATTGAAAGGGTCGAAAGTCGCGGTAATGCTGGCTCGAGCAACAGAAAGGAGTCGTAATGAATCGTCTTTGACGCGCTGTCGTCGGCTGGAGGAGTTGTCAGTGTGCAGTCAACGACCGACTTTCCGGATTCCCGATAATTTGGACGGCTTCGCGCCACCGCCACGTAACCCATAGAGTCAACGTATCAGATCGTGTGAAATGTCGGATGCAAGAAGTCTTCGCCGTCCGATTTTCCGGACGTTTTGCCGTGACCGCAGGTCCGAAACGGCAATAATCAAAGGCACCACCGCTGCCGTTTTCATTACTTCGCCACCTCGAACCGGCACTCTCGCACGCAGATCCGCTGGCAGCAGTTGCCACCACTGCGGCAACGCTAGGCCTAGCTCCTTCGACGTTCGCTATGAAGCTTCTTGCCGTTGGGTGCCGAGTTTTTTATTGAAAGAATTAGCTGCTGTCAGCAATGGCACGGACTCCGCATTTGTGGCCCTCGCGATTGGCTTAGGAACTTAGAAAACACGGTGCGTTGCATAATGCCAGTTCCCGAAAGTCAGCTTGGCCTTTGTACAGGAATGTTACATGGTGAAGCATATGCAAAAGTATTGCAGTGAAGCATAACAAGCGTGGGAAGGGGCTATTGCCACGGAACACAGTATGCATTCCTTAATTATACACACGTGCACCCGGTATTTCCTGTCACAGTACGAGCGCCGATATGCCTAATATGTGTACCGACAGGCCTTCACAGCGTTTTCGAACGTGCCTGTCGCAGTTTGAGCCCCTAAGGGCAGTAAATGACACGCATTTATTTTTTTTCCAACTGGCCTATTTTTCGAACGTTTTCCCGACCCCTAGGGAGTTCTAAAAATCGGTCGTGGTCTCTGCAACTGACCAAGATGCTTCAAATGGTCCTTGGGGCGAACGAGTGGCAGAAGGAGGACAAGAACAGAAATGATGTACGCATTGAGGAATAAACGGGAAAGGAAGCTTTCTGCCGCCGTTTTGAAGAAGCTTGAGCTCAAAAAACAAAATTTTGGCTGATACCGAGATGCAGGTGTCCCTCATCCAAACCAGAATAAACTCTTTAAAGCAGTGAAACACAACACTCAGGCGTCTTGCGCGGGCTGAGAGTATGTCAGGACAGTTGAGGTTGACTTACGAGCCGTTGAGAGAGAATCTCAATGGTTACAGAGTTCAGGCCTCATACCACTGAGCTTGCTATCAGTTGATAGAAATAGCTCATATTCGAATATTTACTTCTATGTGCATCTCCTTTTTATTCGTATTTGTGAATGTCCGACTTCACTTGCAATTTTTTTTCGAAGACACTTTATTTGCTGTGCATTTTACTAACCCCTGCCTTCTATTCTCTTTTTGAATAACATAAATACTACTCCTTAGTATTCGAATTGGATTAAGTCGCTTTTTTTATTTTTTTCATGTGCTTAATAGAAAGTGACAGCATCAGGCGATATGGTTTCAGCCCGTCTTGACATAAAACATAGTTCTGCATCACTCAGGGAAATGGGCAAAGGCACTCAGGGAAAACCTGGAAAATTCAGGGAATTTGGAAATGTCAACTTGGTAGACACCCTGAGACGGAAGTTAAACGCCTAGACAGATAGAATGAGAATGTTAATTTCAATGGCGATTCCAAGCCTTGTCCTAAAACGGCTCCTGCTCCCTCTTGGTTGCTATCCCTTCTTTCATCTAATAAGCAACTCGTCTCATCCATTCCCGTCTCTTTCCTTCAGCACTACGGCCAAATTGCGGATCGATACCAACCCGTCCCAAATCGATTTCTTCGCGCGGTGAACATAGACGACAACGTCAGTGCTCAGACGTCCTGCTATTGACACGCAACACGAAAGGTCTTCGTGATCCCCATTGACAGTCCTGGCGAAAAACGCGAGATATAAGATCCCTCCTTGTAACGTGGCACTTTCCCAGTCAAGGCGTTGACGTTTCGGCATTTCGTTGGCGTTCGCGTGTCTTTTGCGTCTGTATATACCAACCAAAGGAGTACTGGGGTCGTTCACCTCGCGGTAACTTTAGGCGTGCACGAGGAGGGTAGACAAGATTCTTCCGCTCCCGTTGATTTGTAGGTCTAGAGCGGTGGTGGTCGGAAACTCAACTTTGGGAGGCCGCGCGAATGATTGATTTTTTCTAAACCTTTTTATTCGGCGATCACGTCAATTTTTTTGAGCGCTTTAGCTCTCGGAAGTAGATCGCACCTCGTATAATGCGGGGTTCTATTCGCCACACGACATTATATGTCCTGTCCGGCCCATATTTTAAGCAGCGTGCATACAGACAAGCACTAAGAAGGAAGAACACAACACGAACTGTCCTGTGTTCCTTGTTTGTTTGTTTTTTTTTTTCTGCGTCATCTTCGTCTGTTTGCGCACGGCTTAATGGATCGCTTCGAACTTGCCGCTTCGCCACCCTTCTATATATTTTTGTCTGAGAATATCCGCTACAGACAGCAATGGAGGCGCTAGCTCGACGACGGGAAACAGCTACGGTTCCGGAGCTCGATTTCGCCGTCCAACTCCAAGTTCGTCTTGCCGTGCGAGCAGCGACAACGCATGCGAAGGAAATCGGCAGAGATATTCGAGCCACCTGCAGGGTTTCCTTCACCGGAGGGAAAGGCTGCAGCTGGAATCGTACACTGTATTGGACGGTGGCCGCGTAGACGGCCGGAATGGCATTTTCAAGCCGCCGCGGCAATGAAAGCTGGGTGAGCAAGCAGTTTCTCTCTGTTTTCTTTTTTTCTTTTTTTGGTCAGCTATGTTCGATTCTTTCCGCGCATTGCGTGAAGTTAGTTCGCGCCAGTTCATGGACCGCCGTGTAGTTCCACTTGGGGATCTCCTGCAAGAAATATTGCAATGCACGAATCAAACGCAAATGCAAGTATTCTAAGGGTTCGTTAATTGTGCGGGCATCAAATGGGCGCCACGGACATGCTGCCGTGTGTGTTGTTGCTCCTGCCTCGTTTTAAAGGGACACTAAAGGCAAATATTAAGTCACGCTAAAGTGATAGATTAGTGCTCGATAATCTCTAAGGCGTCGATATTATCGCGCACAGAGCCTTCATAACCGAGAAATTTAGGCAAATGCGGGACATGATTAGAGACTCCCCCCGGGACATTGACGTACTTGCCTTATGACGAAAGCACTCCTCAGTTAAATTTTGTCTCTAGTACTCAACCACTCGTTGCAAAAACATCATTGTATTGCATTATAAGACGAGATAAAATGCTACGTGTCCATTCTATTTCATTTTTAGAAAGAAGAACTCGTTAAAATTTCCCTTGACAACGACGCAGGTGGTCGAAAGGTTTCGTTTTCGTTCGACTCAGCGCCGCCCACGCTCTTGCGATCCAGTAGTTTCGTTATCGTGTAGTGCTACGCTGCTTTTGCTGCCTCGCAAAACTTGCACAAACTGCAAGCAGCAGAGAATTCAACTTCCATGTGATGTCGCGCGTTGCCTGAACGGTCTACGCCACTTGACCAAAGAGCAGCTGCAGCGGCGAATCCACCGCTCTGTCTTGGCTCGGTACCGCCGTCTGTCGGGCGCCGCTTTAGTCACCTACGGCAGCTAAGGGTGGTTACGGCGTATGCAACGTCACCGCTCCCCCGGTTGGGTGGCGGAAGATTTGAATTACGAAAAAGGTATTCGGACCCTACAGATGCAGTTTTCCCGTAAACTAAGGCTTTTCTTGGCACGAAACAAGCGTTGCGAGGTTTAGGAAATTGTATTTAAACAGTCCACGTGGACTTGGTATTTGTCTTTAGTGTCCCTTTAACCGTGTAACGAAGCCCAAGGAACCCGCACGATGTTCGGATGAAACGCGAATAGGAAGCTTGAGAACCACTTTATGAGTAGTAACTCGAGAATGAGACTGCTGTCGTTACGTGTCTGCTCGCCAAAGATTGGCGCAGGCCCCAATGTAGGAATTGTACAAGATGAAATCGTGCCGACGTCGCACGAAGCGGTGAAAGCGAGTATAGGAATAACGCGCTCAAGTTAGCCTTAATTTTTTTTTTGTATCATTTCGTACGAGAGTATACAACTCGACTTCGCTGTAAATAACTTGGCTTTATTCAGTATTTGACAAAGCCCATGTTTGTCGCTAAAAGGCCGCTAATCGTTATAACGACGATATGGATGGTCTCGTCTTTCATGCCCGGAAAGTCGTTTCTGTGCGTTTCTCTTCGTCTTTTCGGCGATAAATTTGTTGTTTGACTGACGCACTCCTAGCAAAAAGTTTTGAATACTTATCGGTCAGCTAAGGTACCTTTCGCTCGTACGAGTATACAGACAATCTGAAGCTTCTGCGGTACGCGCGTAGCCCTGAAGTGCGCTGGAGCGACGATCACGTGACTTGGTTAAGTAACATATGTAACGACTTTTTCGAGAATCCCTTCCCATCGGGTTCCGTCCTACCTGTGCATTTATATTCACGCAGTAAGTTAGCTGAAGGTCAGTGCTTCGTCGCCTGTATTCTTGTTTGTCCCGTCCTTCGCGCTATTTAGGCTTTAACACGTGCTAGCTAGCCCACGCCAACTGTGCTTCACGGGTCTCTTTCAATTCCTGAGATATTTGCTGCAAGCAGTTATATTACCGATTCCTTTCTGCTACGTGTTACGTTTGTGCGTTTGGCAGCGTTACGGTCGCGCGCACAATTCGTGAATCTGAAACTTTGAGACAAATACTGCGCCAAGCATATGCGAAAATAGACACTAATCCTAGCCTATACATAAGATTGCGATGCAGGATTCTTGTTATACGCCATCTTGGAACACTATAGTGTATCGCCGTGTCCCTGTGTTCTGGTTGTCTTATCGTGGGCTCGTACAATTGCGTCCGCTACACTATAGTATTCCTATACATTATCGACTGTGGCCAGTTTTGTCTTCTTTTGGCCCTTTTGCGATTATCTCCGTTCTCTGTTGTGATCATCGTGCCTTTCCATGCGGCAAAACCTTATTATAATGTCCATTTCTACCGTCTCTACATATTTTGAGCAGACGGCCGCTTCGTCTCCGCTTTGTGTATCTCTTTTTTTATCCGCCCTGCAAAGGGCACGGGCCCACGCAGCAACCACTGTGTTTGTAAACAGCCGAATTCAGCCGCTTCGGGAATGGGTTCGCGTACACGTGGGATGCCTGCTGCCACCGCGCTGGGGTTGAAAGGGGAGGGGGGGGGAGGGGGTGCGTCGTCGAAAAAGCAACAAATCCTTCGCGGCCGCTGCATAGTGGAGGAGGCGTGTATAGCCGAGGATGTTGACGGAAACGTGAGGCATGGCCTTGAGGTGAGGGACCCACCTCATGCAGGAGCGATACGCTGCTTCACCGGGTCGTTGGCGTGGTTCTCAGCGGGGTGCCTTGAACCCTCTGTCCCCCGTTTCACAATAATCTGACACAGGAATGGGAAACGTGCGAGGGTGTACACTCCGGCGCCCGAGACTGAGCAGATGATCCACTCGGAGGCGGAGGCAGACGAAGGCCGCGGATGGGGCAGTCGAATTCGACTGAGTGACGTAGCTACAGTTTACGTTTCAGTGCCAGGATTTTTGTGAAACAGAGTATAGCTTTCGGAACTATAGATGGTAATACAGACGCCATTATTTAAGGATTGTCCTCAGGGTCTTCTTCCGGCTCCATCTCCTGCAACAGGGACTGCAGGCCGGACTCTTATGATGTAAGAGAGGCGCGTGTTACGGCGAGGTCCGTATGCATCCATGCTCGGAAACCGTCCAAATCACTGGACGAGATGTGCGCGGTCGAGGGAGTAGTCTTATTCTGATGTCATGCATACAAGGACAATTCCAGAGTAGGTTCGCTGCGTCGACAGAGGCCTCTGCGCCAAAGCACCTTGGAGAGGCAAGCCATTGTGTAAGTCTCGCGACACTTCGAGGTAATCGTTGTTGCCATCTGTCGACGATGCCGTGGAATCACGTTTTATTTTATTCGTAGTCTGTTATCAGTTGGTTCTGTAAGATCTGTAACTGAAAATAGAGGTGGTCATTCGGGATGTAGTATCCCCCAAATCATCTCCATTCTAACATAAAACGTGAAGTACTATCGCCCGCATTTGGAGCCGGCTTGTCAGCGTTTGGACACGTATAGTATTCTATGTAGTTGGGCAGTGTACAGAAAAAAAAAGCATATGGAAATGAGCACACTTATGTATGTATGCCTCGCGCGCCATGTCCTCCACTGTGTGGTCTGTTGCCTTTGGCTTTGACGTTTCAAGCACCGCGTTTCTTATTACCGTGGCGAGGCAGCGCGATACTGAGCGCTCGGCCAGTCACCGGTATTGCTTGTACGCCGAGTAATGACAAAATTTTCGATTTCGCTGGAACACACCCAGGAATTGCGACCATCGTGATGATATATCCGGAATTTCTGCAGTGGATCCGATCATTGAAACTACGTTGAATAGCACGCATTGGAACGTTTTGTTGACGCTTTCACGATGGAGAACAAGAATACGGAAGAAAGAGGGACTTTTTTACATTCATGTATCGCCCGCTTAGGGAGAAACGTTCTCAGCAATGTACTCTGCTACTCGACGTCCGTTTGTTGTCATAAATATTCATTGGCCGCATAGCGGACTCCGGGTGCCGCGATGTGCCCGTGGATGGTGCAGGAATGTCTGTCAGGGGCAAAATGAAGGCGGTATTTATTTTGCGGGCTTCTCGATATACTCGTATAGTATACTTCAAGGTACGTTGACTGTTTTGTTTTCTGTCTTCGATCTTCCGTTGTTTACGCACGGGGAAAAACCCACTGTCCTCCCCTCTCCGCTTCCGTTTGTTTCCCTTCGCTGGGCCTGTTTGTGCGTACCTCTTAATGTATATAGTTTACGCTTAGTTTGTGCCAGCGTCTGCGCAGCGTCCACACTTTTTTTTTTATACCTTCTTCGCCAGCCAGGCTCTTCCACTGCTGTACTTGCCCGCCTGGCAGCTAGCAGCGGCAGTCTTCAAACCAAGTTTAACTAACGCGGCCCCCCCTCAGCGCTGAAGGGTGCGCTCAAGAACACGCGCCTCCTCGTCGTCACGAAGGGCTAAAAAGAGAACCAAGATCATTGCGCGTATACAAAAGTTCGAGCTCCAGAGGATGCCGGGGGCTGTGGGGGAGCTTGATGCGCTCTTCGTGGGCCAGCACACCCGCGCTCTTCGGTCGGCAAGTGTGCCTATATACCCGCAGAGCGCGGCTTGCCTCAAGTGGGCATTCCTTCCCCCACCCTCCCTCCCCCTATATCCCGTTCCCTCCCCTCGTATAACTCGGGGAGGCCGGCGGCCTCGAAGGACTGTTTGCGGCAAACTTCCGTCGTTCGCTTCTTTTGCGCTTTTTGCTCGCTTTGCACGAGTATTATTGCCGGGCTGCCGCCGTTCAGTCCTCCCCGCGGGACGACCTCCGTCAGCCTTTCCTCCTCGTCGTCTTCTCCTCATCGTCGTCGTCGTCATCATCATCATCGTCTTACGCCTGCCTCCCCCGGGGCTTGGAATAGAGACGGATCTTGCGTAGTGGGCGTGCGAGCACCCGATCGCCGTTGTTTGTCGGTGTCCGTTCCGCCAGCGAGGAAACGCGCCCCTCCCCCCGTTTGCCTATGGCGTATACGAGTGCGGGCCGTGAGTCTGACAGCGCTGGGCAACCGGGGCTCTTCACGCGTCGCGCGCATTGAGCGGGCCCGACGCAGACGTGGTGCGCGCGTCGTGCTCCGCCGTCTTCGGTGGCGGTGGTGTGCTGTCGCGTTCGTTCGGTGCTCGAGTTCCGTTTCTTCGTTTGTTTGTTCGTCCCGACAGTGCCGGTATAGCATGCCGGTCGAAATGCGCGCGAACGTGGTCGACGACGACGTGACTGCCGCGGCCGCTGCTTCGGAGTGCTCGTCACCATTTTCGTCGTCGTCCCCCGTGGTGCTGCTCAAGTACTCGTGCCTCTGGGATTACAAGCTGTCGGGACGCTGCTTCTCGTGGCACGCGGGCGACACGCGCCACGTGGCCGGAAGGAAGAGCTTCCCTTTCCTCACCATGGTGAGAGTGACGTCGGCCACCAGAAGTTCTCTTCCGCGTGCAGCGCGCCCTGTTTCTGTTTTCCTTTCTCGTGTACGACCCGCCTCGTTTCGTTGTCGTGTGCGTTACATCGACGGCTTGTTGTTACACGCGTGTAGAACTGCTTCCCTCTCGGCCGCTGCGTGATAGCTTATAACGGTAGTAGCGGCGTGGTCGCCTTCAACGCGGGCGCGCTGGCGTATAGCTGCCTGGCGGCGTGATTGCGAACGGCTGCCGCCGCCTCTGTCACATCCATCACGTGCCGACACGCGGTCGCCTGTCAGGTGCGGTTTGTAGGCATAGAACAGCGCGAGCCGCTCGGCCTTGGCGCCTCGGTCGGGCGTGTCCGGTACACATGTGTTTGTAGAATGCACCTTTAGCGATGGCGTGGATGGTGGTTGATGGCTAGGTTTCTGGGCGAAAGTAGATTTCTTCATGTCGACTTGTGCATCCAGGTGCAACTGCATAAGGACGGGGTTGAAATGCGATTTGTTCGCCCCCCCCCAAAAAAAACAAAAAAAACAAGAAGGAATGCTTTTTCACAAAATGCTAGTTAACAGCTATTTCGGATATAGCCAGAGTTGGCGCGATTGTGGTGCTGGTACTTTCGAGTATATATGCTTCAGCTGCGCTTACAATTGTAGGTATCATTTTTGCAGCGGGTTGCTACACTTGTACCGCTTCATTTTGAACAGCTTGCAATGTGTCTGCTGTGTCAGTCACTCCCCGGTCTGTGGCTCGACAGTTGAACACGTACGAGCTCTCTTGCGCAGAAAAACAAAAGCCAGCGCCACTGAATGGAGCGAATCACTCTCCCCAGATGAGAATTGGGCTTGTTTGTGCTCATTCCATGGTTGAGCGACCCTGACATAAATGTGGCAGGACCAGAACAAGAACGTTAGACACGACTCTTCGTTATCTTTTTATCCTGCGAAGATTTTTATAGCGCTTGGCATGATACCTCAATTGTGATTTACTTGCGCGAGGGGCTGATAAGTTAATGCGCACCCTATAACGCAGCTGCGCGTGTGGCACTGCTGTAAGCCATCACCTTGTGATAGAAGCGAGCGATCTCGACCGAGTTAAGGAAATCTGGTGACGCGCACCATCAGCAGAGCAGGGGGACCGTGCGAGCTGCCTAGCTTTCAACTACTAATTTATACACGCTGTATGACGCTATATACAGGCGTCCTGCGCTATTTTCGTTTAGCTGACACAGCTGTATAGCGTTTAACCGTGAGCTCTACACTTCAAGAAGCTCTCGGAAAAGGCTGCAACGAATTCCATGAATGGGTCTAGCGCACACCGCATGGGTTCTAATCGAGCCGTCGTCACACCAAGGCGAAGCGAATGCGATTCCGTGTCCTTCCGTATACGCAAATGTCTCCTCTTGTTCGCACCGCAGTAAATTGCGCTTTAGCAATCGAGTTGTTCGATCCCACTGCCGCGATAACAGTTGTTCGGTACCTTTCTTTCTGCTGTGTAGTTGATGTGCTCAGCGCTTTTACATCCCAATTCTTTAGTTTTTTTCTCACGCCGACATGTACGATCGATTATCGCGTGCGCCCTCCGCTATCTCCGCCACATTTAAGAGCGCCTGCAGCCATTCACGTCGTCGTGTGTATATAGTTGCACATACGTCCCATATGCACAGTAATCAAATCCGCTTGCTACTAAACATTATTCTTGAGTCTGTAGCGCTTTTGCACAACCGTACACATTCACTCCCCGCTTACTGTTGTCCCAAATGCTCTTGACCTTGAAACCATGGACCAGCTTTCTATACGATAGGACTCGGCTTTGTTTTGTACCGGGGCGTATAACGATTTGCCCGTTTATCACAGTTAGGTATATTGCTTGCGCGCCCGTCCGAAAAAGAAAAAAAAAAAAAGAAAACGCCGGCGCGCATTTTATCGCATACATATACATCTCCTCGCACAATCGCTATCTAGAGATCCTCCCTTCTGTGTGTCGTGCTCCACGCACCCGATCGTGTGGCAGTAGCTGCCTCTCGTTTCCGCATGTATACATTGACCTCGAGCAGCGCACGAGCGCTCCTGCATAGGGAACAGGTGTTACACGTTCAAAGGGCAACCCGATCACGCGTGTATTGTTTTCCGATGTATACGCGTGCGCTCGCACGGCAGGGGCCGGGATAACGTTACCCGTTCGTTCGAGCTCCGTTGTCCGAGGTGTCGTCCCGTACGTGCCACCAAACACAATGTGCCCCTTTTGCCGGGAGCCGTGCTCGCGTCGCGAGCTTCTCGCGGAGCGAACCAACGGAACCGTCGTCGCTGCGCCGTCCCCCCGGCGCGTTTCACAAGCGCGCCCAGCGGGGATCTTGGCCTGAATACCTCGAATTGAATCCTGCCGCCGTGCCGGCTTCGCCCTGCAAGTCGGGTCGGCTGGTCCTCGTTGCCGAAAGAAATGTGATAATAATAGGGCGAGACGTTTGCAATCCTTCGTCCTCGGACGCGTGCTTTTGTCGAGGGTGATACGTCGGCATTGACGGTCGTATACGTACGACATGCAGGGCGGTGTGCCGGTGTTCGGAGCGCCGCTTTTGGCGCTGCGGGTCAAATTCGAGCGTGCAACGCGTCGAGCTGGTTATACTCGCGACGCGCGCTTGACCCTGCTTTGAGGTAACAACCCGCTCCTTCTCGAAGACGCTGTCCAAGCGCAGCTCGTCCAATGAACCGCGTATACACGTTCAATTTTTATCAGAGGAACACGCAGTGGTAGACTGCGGGGGCAAGTTGATGAATCACTGACTTGCAGCGCGCGAGAACATGACAGCTATCCTGTTAGAGAATCGAAACCTGGGCAAGTTGGTATGCATTCATGTTGAGACCAAAGCGCCAGACAAGGGAGTAAGTGGCAAATTCTGGCGCTGCTCGCAACTATCAAACATTTGGGACAGAGCCGTGTATGCATACAACGCTGACATGCTATATAGTGATCTGGCTATGACTAGTCATTGGGGTGTCAGAAATAAATCGGTGGTTATATTTCGTGTGCCATCGCCATTCTGTTGTTTGACTCGATTTTTCTACCGTGTATCGCACCGGGGTCATATAGGGGGCAGACATATCAAGATCGAATTGATGCGCTAGGGGGCGAAGTTCTTAGGCCATTGCCACCTGCACCACCTGTTGCGGGTCTGCTTCGATCGTCACTCCATAACGCTGTGATAGCACCTTATTCAGGTCACCTTGGCCCTTCGTCACGCCTCTGCTGTCAGTGTATACGTCTCTGCCCTTATACAGTAGGACCTGACGGCCTGCTCCGTACTGCGCAGGTGGCAGGCGACAAGGTGACGCTATATACGCTAGAAGGCCAGTTTCCGCGAACTGTATCGCCACGCCTGCACGCACAGGTTCCATAATTCTCTGGAGCGTAACGCACACAGGCACGCATAAGACCGGGCGGCTGACGTGTGGACATTGTAGTTCTTTAAAGGGGGTGACATTCGAGTAATCTGTGTTGTTAGGTTACCTTTCTGGGACCTTGCAGCGTTTGTTTCACATAAAGGGATCACTTGCACGGTCCTGACTGAAGGATCCGCATTATCCATTTTCGATTCAAATTGCCCGCGAAGGACTGAAGTACAGTAGGGCCCACACATCTCTGAGGTCATGCTCTGCTGGGCACTGCTGCCAGTGCATTCTCGCTGCAGTGTTCTTTAATTCGACGTCCATAGTGACGTGAGTGACTCCACTGGATGACTCGGTAAGTTCAGTGAGAATAATTGTTCAGTAAAGTGCTCTTTATCGGGCAAGGAAACACTCTGAGAGTGTTTGCGCTAAGGGATGCTTCAGCCGTTTACTTTTCCACTTCCAGTGCGGTGCCGAAACTATGCCGCATTGCGAGCGAAGTTGTATTTTTGCACAGCCGGCCCGAGAATATGCACAAGTTTTCTATCGTTCACAGCGCAACTATACTAAACTCTGTGTGAATGAGATATGGTATATGCATATTGTGAGCTAAATGTGTACGCTTCATCAATTCTCATTTGGATATACTCATCATCATTCCTCGTCGCCTTCTTTTTTGGGGTGGTTTCGTGAGTTTTCTCGGAATGAAAACAACGAGTCAGCCATTAACGTGTTATATAGTTTATATTTGTAGCCATAGAGTTTCCTACAAAAACCCGCCGCGTTGACATAGCGACTATGGTGTTGCGCTGAGAAGCACGAGATCGCGGGATTAAATCCCGGCCGCGGCGACCGCATTTAGATGGGCGCGAAATGCAAAAACACCCGTGGCTCCGTGCATTGGGGTCACGTTAAAGATCCCCTGGTGGTCAAAATTAAACTGGAGTCCCCCACTATGGCATGCCTCATGATCAAATTGTGGTTTTGGCGCGTAAAACTCCAGAATTCAGGGTTTCCTACAATTACTAAAGGGAACTCTGGCGCTGCGATCGTTCGACCACCATGGGAATGATGGGTAGTACGTGGATTTGTCTGATCTTCGTGCTTGTGGATTCAGACGTTCTTGTGGCTTCGTCCATTACGCTTTATCGGGGCCTAAATTGGCCTTAATTTGAAAACAATTTATACTTTATTTTTTAAATACGGAGGTAATAACACACTGCAAGCACGCATAATCGCTGCTAATTGCAGTGTTTCGCTTGTCCGTGGCGTAATGGTTTCAGTAACTTCCTTCTGGGCTATAGCAGTTCGATGTTCGAATCCTGCCGTCGGACAGTTTTATTAACGTTTATTTAGTTATTTATAACACCGTACTTTCTTTAAAAATATCACTTTCGGAAGTCACGAAGCCATTCAAAGCCAGAAGGGCGAAGTTTAGGCAAGTCTATGTACTTATGCTACCCATCAGTCCCATGCTGACTGAACTGCCCTGCTTGCAGGTCCCGTATAGACACTATAGCGCCACAGTTCCCTCTAGTAATTGTATGAAGCTCTGTTTCTGTAGCGGTATTCGTTGTACAGTCGAACTCCTTTATAACGAAGTGCCTGGGTACTCCGAAATCATTCGTTATACAGGTCACTTCGCTGTAAATGCCGCGCACCTCATTGCTCACAATAGAACCGGGACAGAATTATCTCTTTGCTATGCAGGTCATTTTGTTGTAGAGGCGTTCGTTGTAGAAGCGCTCGACTGTACAGGCAAGTGAGAAATGATAAGGCTCGCTTCTTGTTTCCTATTTTGTCTACAACGCGCCGCACATTGTGTTTACATCTGCTCCCTATAGCGTCGGTAGCACCACAGACGCACGAGTCGCGAATCCGTGAACTGTGCTACAGTATAGTGAATGTACTTTCCGTGGTGCTGCGCATGCGCCGTCTACACACACTGCAAAGGGAACCGACCGAGCTCCGAATTCCGCGGCGATCGCGGGCGTCCGTTGAAAACTCCTTCCTCATCCGGCGCAGCACAGCCGCTGCCGCACACACGCGCTTGCATTGGGCGTTCCCGTTCACGCTTCTTGCAGAGCAGGAAAGCCGGCAGCACCGCTCGAGTAATAGGAAACCCACCCGTATAGGCCGTCCCTCCAGCGGTGCGTGTTGACCTTCGTTTTTCCTCTTGCCTGTTCGATCACGCGCGTTGTGGTCGTGCCTCTTTTCAACTGAGTGTGCATTATATATATACGCACATACACACGCGCGCGCGCGCGCGAGTTGATCGTGCTAAGCCGTTTTTCGGGTCAGGGTGGAACGGGATTCACGTCTGTGCTGCATGTAACGGCGGCCATCCGCATAGGTATTTTTCACGCTCGAACGTCACCTGTCGCCGCGGCTTGCCGTTCGTCAGCCGTCGTCGAAAGACGCGCCGCGCTCTCTCACACCGTTGACGCTGTAGGGGGGAGCAGGCATGCGTGAACATGCCGCAAGGAAATCTGTGAAGAATGAAGCGAGGGAAGGGGGGAGGGGAGAGAACAACGAAACGCATTTCGAAGCAGCTCGAACGAAGCCGTCAGTAATGCAGCGGGAGCTATACGGTGCTGTCAAAGTTTCTACTCTGCGAAGCGATATGCTTCGTCAAGGGGACGTTGTCGAGTCTTTGTTCTGCTACCGTCTCGTAGGGAATGCACTGACGTCATAAGCTGTTCGCGCGGTTTGGTAGGGAGTGCAGTCTTTTTTTAAATGTTTGCTCGAATGCCAGACATTTCCTGCGCTCTGTCGCGCCGTCGGCGTGTGTGTATTTGGTGCCCTTGAGTTCGGCGTGCGGAGGTCGTCGGCTGGATGACGGCGTTTTCGATTCTGGCTGGTCGGTGGGAGATATTGTTTTGAAGCGTCTATTGGAAAACAGCGCACGGACGAGATTAGAAGGCAGAACAACGCACTTATTTCGCCTGCGAACAGCTGCGTTCATAAATGAGTTATGCTGCGAACGTTGAACAGTTATTTCTATTTCGTATATTTCCACTTTCTCGTGGATTTTCTTTAAAGTAATGCTGAATGTTGACAGTTAGGTCAATTAATGGACGGCGAACTCCCTTTTTCCTTGTATTTTTTAATACCTCCGAGACATCCACCTTGTTTGTGCGTGAATGCATTCGTCCTCACGCCCTGAAGTCGGTGGCCACTATTGGGTTCTTAATCTTTTATGTTTCTTTTTGTTCCAACTGTTTCTTTTCTTACAAGCATCTAAAATGATGGAAGTTGCTAGTGATAGCGTTGTATTGTACATTAGAACAAAACGAGGCCGCAGGTACTCCGAGTCCCTTTTTCCTTTTGCCTCGGTTTGCCACGCCATTTGACACATGGCGAGAAAGTGCCGCATTAAGCGTTTTGTATTTCTAAGCCAGCGGAACAGGCATGGTGGCTCGCTGGCCAATATGACTTTTCTGGCGCTGAGAACAAAGTCGCGGAATCGATTCCCTGCCGCCGCGGCCACTTCCGATGGGAGAGCAATGAAAAAAGAATGAAAAGGAAATCGTTGGCAGATATTTTAACACACAGGTGTTCAAAATCGATGCGCAGCCATCCACTATACTGCGACCTTCACCGTTTTGCTGCGGCTGTAGAACCTGAAACTCCATCATGTTTTGCGTAATTCTGTTGTTAACGTCAGCTGGGGATGCGTGATTATACGGTATTGCTCTTGAGTGCGCGGAGCCATACAACGTCTCAGCAGGAGTGACGGTGATTGGTGTATATTATCGTCAGAACATCATATAATTTCATGAAAGTCTGTCTTTTTTTTTAATTATTGCGCCCATGCACGGCACGGTCCTGACTTAGAGGAGGCGTATCCTCTATTTTGGTTTCGAATTAAAGCGATAAATGTTTGTCGGCTAACTGGTTTGGTGAAAAAGCATTCAGATCATAGTAGCACGATATAGGGATGAAATGATAAATCTCCGCGGCCTCGCATGCGCTGTATCGATCCACGCCTGATTACAATTCAGTGTACTGATCGAGTAGCATTATCGCTTAGTCAGTTATGGAGAAAAAGCTCTACTTCCGCGGGCTCACGTATAAGTTTTTATACGTGACCCCGCGTATAGAACTTATATGCAAGTTTTATGCTCAGCGGCAAAGATTTTTCGCGCGCGAGCTTCTGGCATCGTTTTATTTCGCAGGCGAGTCGCGACCTTGAACGACTTCCCGTTAACGCGGCCGCATCGAGTGTCGTTGCCGTTATCGCTTCTCTTCGAAGGGAGAACTTAAAGCGGAAGCCGGAATATAATGCATCTTAAGCAACGGAGAGCGGCCCCCCGAGAAAGTTTGCGCAAATGTGGTACGCCATACTGAACTGGCCGCGGTGTAGAAATGTCGCTTTCCGAAACCCAGCACTCCTAATCGCAAGCCTTTTTCCGCCTTGCTGGTGGCGTTGAATACGTGATTTCGAAACCCGTAGGCGCTGGAATGCCTGCTGCTGTTGAGGACCACTTCGAAGGGTACAATCGCGCCTTGACGCGTACTGTGTGGATCATGTCGCTTGTAGTTGCAAGATGCGTGGATTTCTTGAGAAAACCCGCGTGGCTTCGTGGCGAATGGAGGGGAAGCTTCCTTTAGGATGGATGCATGTGCGGATGCGTTTGTGTGTTCCGAATACGACCAGTACCTGCTTGTGCGCGCGGGTATACGGTAAAAAAAAAAATTGATTATGATGCGAGAAATTATCGCCTTGACGCGATTTCTTCGTTTTCGCTTGTCCGATTTCTCCTCCGCGTTTCTGCCGTGTGTCGGCGCTTGGACGCAACTTAATTTACTGCAACCACGTGTAACGTAACGATGCGAGACAACCGTTGGGTTAACGAAGGCTTAATGCAGACACGTTAGTGTTCGCCACCATTCCTTTTTTTTTTATGTGGCGTAAAATGGGGAAGAAAATTAAGTTGTTGTTGCTTACGTTGTTAACGACAAATGATAGCTGTAACGTGAATAGAACGCAAGACAGATGTGTGGATGTGAGAACGAATGCATGTACCCGACATTGCACGTATAACTTGCAGTAAGAGGAAAGAGTCTATTTGGGCAAGTTGAGTAATGACAGATCGGATGTTTAGGCACTAAAAAAGAAAAGTGTTTTCTTGGGAGCTTATCTATATAACATGCGCTAATTAAAGCTGTCACTTAAGACACATGTAGGCACAATAAACTTTCCTTTAGGCCATGCATAGGCTCAATTAAGAACTTTTTCTGTGCATCTGAGGATAAAATGCAAATTTTTAAGTAACACAGCTCTATAAACCCCGCTTTTGTGATATCTATTTTCTCGATAAAACGCAATGAGGCAAGTTGTGTAAGTTATAAGACTCGTCTGAAATCTAGAGTGATTAGACTCCACGAGAGATTAGACTCCACGAGACTCCACGAGTTGTGTTGTGAAAGCAGCGACAAAGAAGCACCACGCGTGCCAAAATTTTCGGGTTTTCTGTTCCACCTTTCTTTTTTCTCCGAGTACATTAGTTCGTATGCAGAAAAAGAAAACGTTTAGCATCCACCGAAGCTAGGCACACGTATACTTGTACTTCGGAACGTTCAGTGGTCCAATTATTCCAATGCCCTCTGGAATTGCAGAGTGTTCGCCGGTGAGAACCTTTTACAGTTCTTCGAGTAGCGTGTGATTTTTCGTCCGTGACAGATTGAAGTTTCAAACTAATTCTCAGCGACCGGATTCGTTGCGGATGTTGGCGAGCGTCCTATATGAGCCACACATTTCGGGTCAGAGTTTCGCCCGAGCATTCGAGTTTCTCGATGATGTCTGCTCAAAACGTGAAAGGAGCGTAAGTACGCTAAGTCACCTTCAAGTGGCATCGTTCTGTAAATAAGTTGGAGTCCTGTCACAGCGACACTGTGGTCTGCTGCAAAGCTGTTAATAACAGCATTTACACCGGCAAATTGTTTGTGTAGCGGTAGGCTTTCTTTAGCCAAGTTACCCAGCGGGTGATAGCATTATAAACAAAATGATGCCATAGAGGGCAGAAGACGGAAAAAGGCTTTTTTTTTTAGGCCCGGAAAATCCAATATAGGCATCAACATCGAAGTAGGCCTTTAGAAGCACAATAAAAGTGCTACTACAATGCTTCTAAATCCATAGTTCGTGCTTATATATTAAATGGAGACGATAAGAATAGCACTTTATGAAAAAAAAAAAGAAACATAGGCATTTTGCTTGAAGTCCCGGTCTCTATTAATAAGTATAGAACAAGTGGTCTAGCAAATCATCTTTACCTACATCGCGAACAAAACTAAGCGGACACAAGGAAGGACTACAGCACACGAGCGCTGACACACGACTGGAAGTTCGTTGATAATAATTCACGCCGTAAATGGAAAATAATAAATTTTCAATTGTGAGTGGGCGCTTGCGTGGTATGGTCCTTCCTTGTTTTCCCGTCCGTTTTGTTCGCGCCGTAGGTAGAAGTGCAATTGTACCGACTCGCCCAGCTAGTCACGATTCGCCCGTCAAAGCAACGCAATGGCGGGATCAAATCCCGGCCGAGGCGGCCGCATTGCGATGGGGGCGAAATCCGAAAACGCCCGTGGGCCGTGCATTGGGTGCACGTTAAGGAACCCTAGGTGGTCAAAATTAATCCGTAGTCCCTTGCCTCCCCCCTTCCACTACGGCGTGCCTGATAATAAGATCGTAGTTTTGGCTCGTAAAAGCCTAAAATTTAATTTAAAGCAGCGCAATGGGTGTCATTGGAAAGAAAACGCAGCTGGGGATGGTGGAAGACCACGTGGCGCGATGCGATTAGAAAAAAATTTGCAGGTAAAGTATGGTGTGTCACCTGACGCGAGACGAAAGGTAATTGGAGATACGGAAAGGCCTTCGTTCTTCACTGGATGCATGAAATATCGGTTAATGATGGTCGTAATGCTGGCGGTGAAGACTGTAGTTGCTATCTTACACGACCTTTAAGTGCCACCGGAGCGCACTTTAATGACCACTCGAAAATTTCATTCGCGAACCTGATCGCGGAAGTTATCTGACGGCCTAGAGTCTAAAGGGAAAAGGGAATCTAAAGGGAAAAAGAAATATCTCTCGGTCGTTCCTCGTTGTAATTGCGTGGTGTGGCGTGGTTTTCTGTTTTGATACGACCCCGCCCCCCTCGTTCACCAACACGCAAACTGACGTTACGCGTTGCAGAAGTTATGCGAGCGCATTTAGGGTATACACTTAATCCCGGCGCAGCAAACGATCACTATTAGAGCAAGGTGCAGTGCTTGCTATAGGACACCTATCAGGCCGTTTTTTTTCCCTTCCTTCTGCGGTCCTCTTCCTTTCTATGCGCTTGAATGGTCACTTATACTTTCCCACGGCCGAAATGGCGGTCCTTGCCCTATAGCCGGCGCGCCACTTGCCAAATCATTGGCTCTAGCGCAGTGCCCCGGCGCTGCTGGTATACACGAACGCTGCGCATACACACACGTTCGAACGCATTTCTTCCCGCTTTTTCACTTGTTTGCCGGACACCGGCTATTCTATATATTCCTGCACTTAGTTAGACGACGCGGACATATCCAGTGCTCTCGACGGTGGGCAGGGTGTGGCACTTAAGCGGCGGGGAACTTCCTGGTTTCCTAATCAGCTCTTCCGCGCCGTTCTGGCTTTTTCCTCTCGTGACTTGAATAATCGTCCGGCTGTCGCGAGACGGCGAGGAAGTTAGCCACACTTGATAGCTGATACTTTCGTATTCGCCTGGCTTGCCTCGCGTAACGCCTGTTCTTCATTATTTTTTTTCACTATGCAAATGCAGAACTCGATAGCTTTTGAAAGAAATATCGCAACTTTCGCATCGCGCATGCAACGTCGTCACTCTTTTAGCCAGCCAGCAGTAGTACGCGAAGCTGCAGTAACTATAATTGCCGTGGCTGTGCACGCATGATTTGCATAGACTAAAACGTGGGTGAGTTCAGATTAACTAGAACTTGCTCTAGGCGTGTTTCTGTGTTCGTTGCCGTTTGTTAGGATGTGCTCTTGCGCACACGTGCATTCTCCTGGGCGCGACGTTGGAAGGATCTATTTTGACACGCGGATTCAGGAGCTGCAAACCGCTTTGCGACCAGCCACAGGGTGATTGAAATTCCCACTCGAACTGTGATGCGCAAGCTCGTTAGTTCGCTTAATTTTCGTTTATTCTTTTGTTTTCGTCTCGGTCCATGCAGGCAGTGCAGAACACTTATCTCCGGACGTGTATGTGTAGGGTGTAATTCACGCCGTGCACAGGAGCTGAATACTAGTGCATGTTCCTCCTTTATCTCGTGACTTTTGTCGTGCCTCTTAACAATTCATTACTTTTGTTTGAGTGTGTGTGCTTGTGTTTTCAACTGTTCCTTATTCTTTTTTCCGCACTTTGTGCGTCAGTGCATTCCATCAGACACTTATACTGCTGTTGGATGATGATTACTTCGCTAATTAACGCCACTCTACTCCGCTGTATACCGCAGGTCCGGCACCAGTTGGTGGAACCCCTGGACTACGAGCAGTTCGTGTCCAAGAACAAAACCATCCTGCACAATGACCCCCAGCGGGAGATGCTCTTCTTTCCTCCGGACGACATCTCGGTGAGGAGCGATACGTCTCGCAGATGCATAGGAATGCCGATGCATATATATACAGGCATCGAAAGTGCCTGACCTTGGCGTAAAGGGTGGTCGGACATGTACATGAAAGGGAGCACCTCATCCATAATCAAACAACGATTGCGGTAGGAGTGCGAGTTCAGACACCGCGTCGCTTTTACGTGCAAAATAAACTTCTACTGCCGAAGAACCTTCCCCTCTGCGCTCGCGTGACGTCGTAGCAATGCGGAGAATTCGATAACTTCCGGTGTGCAACGCAGATGAGGTGTTCCTTTTCGTATTGGTCGTCACTGTATTTCGTATTAGACATCACTGTCGGTCACTATGTGTGCAGTGCTGCAGTAGCCCGATGTCTATGCTGCTCACGTTGAATGTTAATGAGATCCAGAAGCAGCGACAGCATTTCTTGCATGGTTCGTGTAACGCTGTTCGCAAACTACTTACGACTCGAACTTCTTCACAGGACAAAGCGTATACATGCATACAAGAATGGCACGCCGCACTTTTCGTCTCTTTCTTTCTTTCTTTCTTTCTTTCTTTCTTAATCTCGGCTGGTAGTAAATGCTTACTGTTGAATACGTTCTTTTGTCGTTCTTTTGCCAATCTCAGAAATGCCAACATAAAATATACAGCCTCTATTTTAAATCATTGTTTTAAACTTACAATTAGGCAAAATTATTAGACATGTCCTGGCGCTCTTTGGCCTTAGATGCCCGTGCGCGGGTGAAATGTAATAATCATCGTTCCAACCTAAAACAACAGTGCCCATTAAAGGAAGTCTGAGAACCGCATTGGCTGTGTGATTCCAAATCGTGCAGTTAGGAGAGAGCGGCACTTCCTTTCTCGACGAGCAGACACAACCGTAAAGTGCGCATTGCTCAGCCTGTCACTATGTGTAGGCATCCAGGTTACAACATGGCGTTGCGCCATCTATCATACTGAGGGCGCTTTTTGGACGGCCAACACTTCACAATGTTTCGACTATGACACCCATTTGAAACGCAGCTACTGAGGTTTACCGATTGAAGACGGCATTATTCAATATGTTTTTTTTCTTTATTTATTATTATTATTTTTTATTTTTTATTTTTTGCCGTGGTTTGCGTTGCGCTGCTAAGAACCCCGAGGGCGCGGGATCAAATCCAGGGCACGGCGGCCGCACTTCGCGATGGGTGCGAAATGCAAAAAACGCCCGCCTATATCGTGCATTGGGTGCACGTTAAAGGACCTCAGATGGTCAAAGTTAATCCGTAGTCTCTCCCTCGCCCCTTCCGCACCAACTGTTCCCCACTACGGCGTGCCTCATAGTCATGCATATCGCGGTTCTGGCACGTGAAACCCCGAAAATTCTTTTAACGTTTCTTTTAAAGATGGTTTTATGACTTTTTTGTTGGAGGCTTCGCATTCTCGAAGGGAAAAGCCTTCACAAATCTTATAACCTAATCTGTAGCCCAATCTATGCATTCAAATCGCAGAGACATGCATTCTGAATTTAAAACTATACACCCTGAGAGGCACTGCAGACATTCAACTGTGGGTTTTGATGGAAGCATCGCATGCTTGAAAGAAGAGGAAAGAATACATTAAAGAACCTTTATGTAACCTAGCCCAACGTGTACCTTTGAAGTAGAGGTATTCTTGATATTGTAGTATACACTTTGAGGGGCACTGTTGTTTCATTAATGTGCCCATCTCTCGCGCGGCGCTGTTTATTTACGCATACATATAAATCTTGCGTGTAAACAGGACGTGCGTCGCCATCACGTCCGCTTCATCGCGCGCTTAAGGGAGCGATTATCGCCACGGCGCCTGTGTAGCCCGATTAGCGAAACTGTGTCGTCTGGTGCCGTAATCGTTAAGCGCAGTTTCCCGTCTGAAGCTCGTCGATTAAGCGGACGACTTGGCCAAATAGGTTTCCCATTCAGCCGTTAAGCAGAATGCAAGAAGCGTCTCGTGCAACGTTTTAAATATTTGGGGCACCGTGCATTTTAGACGGAGAGAATTGCGCGCCACTTCCGATCAGCGAGATTAGATTCGAGAATCAAAAATGCATTAGGCGTATCGATTTCTTTTTCTTTCTTTCCGGAACGCTGTAAAGCCTTTTAAAGTTGGCGGCTGTGCTTGTGTCGTGTGGTACTGTGTAGCGATTAGCAAAAATAATAATAAATAAAAAAAGATTAGAAGAGTCCGTTCGTTGACCTAAGCGCCTCGCTCACGTACGCGTCTCCTTGCGCCTAATCGGCCGTAGCCAATAGCGTGTAATTGACCCACATTTTCCTTTCCTTTTTTTTTTCTTTCTGTATAACGTGGGTTAATAGCTGCCTCTACACGCGCTCCTTTTCGAGAAAACAGGCTTCTTCTGCTTCACAGACTTTTATCTGCTTCGCGGAGTCGGACGAACGTTATGCGTGTATGTGTGCATATATACAGTGTGAGATACTGGAGTTTTGCCTATGATGCCCACGCTGCGCGGGTCATTTTTTTCTCCTTTAGATAACCGAGAATGAATAGGCAGTGGGGCTGTATTATCCTGCACCCCTTTGTCGTCGATGAGCAGAACGTGCTTGCAAACTTTTTTTTTTTTTCTAGCACGAACTCGTGTAACAGCGTACTACGTGATAGCATTGTTTTTTCGAGCGCTCCTCGGTCAGTTCTCTCGATCCCTTCGAACGCTGTCCGCACGTCCAAACGGGAGTCGGCCGGCTGCTTCTCTCGCGCGTTTTTTAGGTGCTGCCTCTTCGCGAAGTGCAGAGAACGAAGTCTGGTATCGTCGTTCTTGCCGAGTTCAACGACACCCCTGAGTTCGGTGTTCGAACGAGTCTACGGTTTTTTTTTTTTTTCTTCCTGGCGCTTTCCGTTTGTTTACTTATTTTGTAACACTATATATGCTGCGCTCTTGTCCTGCAGCGATTGTGTAGCCAGCCAGAACGCACGCGGGAGAGCTGTTATTGCGCGCTATCTATCCAGTAGCGTAGGAGAAGCGGTGGCAGTCTACGGCCGGAGCGAGGAACCAGTTTCGTGGGAGTTCGCATGTATAAACGACACACGTATACATACTGTACATGTCTGCGTATTTTTATTTATTTTTATTTTTGCTGTATTTCAGGTTCTTTCTTTGTTAACAACCTACTAGCATCGAGGCTGATCTGATTCATTGGTTTATTCCAGACGGATTGTTATGGCCGATGGAAAAGGGCCATTGTTGTAATCCCTGCGTGCTCTTGGGCGGTCTACTGCTGACGTTTTATTCATTTTTTTTTTACTACCTTCATCCCATATACATCGTGCGTCGCTCCTTCTTTAGGATGCCGGCCGCGTCGTGAGAGCTCTGGTCGTTTTTAATTGACGTCGTATACCGTACGGTTCCACCACGCGGTCGCAAACTGCGCGCGCCCGCGTGCTATAGGGAAACTAGGTTTACTGCGTTCCCAATTTGCGTCTGCACGAAAGGAGTGCCTTTTATTACGCATTGTCGCGTGCTAGCAAGATGCTAACAGACGTGTGGACGAAGACCATTAACTGGATGAAGCTATCGAAAAGATTTGCGGGGTGGCGGCTCGGATACGGGAGTGCGTCGGACGAGCAGGCTCCGACAAGGGCATAGTTAAGCTCAGTTTTGTATTACGACGTAATACAAAACTGAGCTAAACTAGGAGCCTGTTCGTCGGACGCACTCCCTACTCCGAGCCGCCACCCCGCTTAAGCGCTGTCCGGGAATCTGCATGAGTGTATACGTGCTTTACCGGAGGCGTATACAGATGGGAGCAGCAGCGCTGGTGGAAGTATCTTGTGACGCTGCGTTCAGCCCGTCTGAGTGCTCTGTCACTGACACTGTCACCGATATTGTCACTGACGCGTCACTATTGCGCCAGATAAGTAGAATAGAGGTGTTCGGTGCAATTACTATAGAACAGCGTGTTATAATGTGTCCATCGGTGCCGTTATTTCATATCTGGCGTCTCGCCAGGACATCGTGGTAATTCAAGGAAAACTGGGCGGGTGCTGTAGATATATTGTGGGGAATGCCAGAAAACGGGGGCTTCGGATCTTTATCGGAGAGCCGCGCAGGAAACCGTGAAGGCGCGCGCCCGGCGGATAGCATTTCGTCTTGTCACAACGGTTGAGTCGCTACTAAAACGGCGGCCTTCGAGTGATTGAAGATTAGCTTTCAGTATACGGTTACGTATAGCCTATACTGTTAATAGAAGTAGACGCTGCAGTGTGGCGCGGTATATGCATTGGCCACCACCGTGTCGTACTATTCTTTGACGCCCGGCAGGCGCAGTCCGCGCCTATAGCATCCACGTCGCGACGCAGTTTCATACGAAACGGCGTAGAGAGAGAGAGAGAGAAAGAGAAACGCCCTGCTTGCAGTTCGACTCGCAGTCAGCGTAAGTGCGAGGTGCGAAAGCATTAGCGGTGTTTAATATTGCATATTGTTTAGTGGTGTATCGAGCAGGTATGAAACTCGGGTCGGGTTTATACGAGTACACAGAGCCGGCCGCAGTAGTGTAGACAGCGAATATCAAAGTAGAGATGGGGATACATAGCCCAAGCCTACACACGCCTACCGCACGCAAGGACTAGGAGCCGAGTAATCGAGCAATGTAATGGCGAACGCACACTACAAGCGCCAACTACTGAAGTTGGTGTAGGGTTAACGTCCCGGGCTCCGCACGAGCACCGTGCTCAAATCTGAAAAAGCTAAATTTACTCTATAATATAGGTCGGGGGATTGTCTTCATTTATGATATATCGCCCTGACCCAGCCGGTGGTATCGCATCGACTTTGGTAATAAACATTTCCTGTGCGCTCAGCGTACGCTTTCCCTGTTACATGTATAAATAGAGTATATTAAATATGCACACAGTTCCGCACGTAACTAACGAGTAGGGAACTCCATTTCATGTACGCTCTTGCTTTCAGGGTCGCATATATTTTCATTGGAGTGTGGTACGTGTGTATGCCACCGGCCCTTTCATTAAAGGAGGGCGCTGAGATCGCCAGTCTGTAAAGCTCTTGGATCTTCCCACGGGATTTACGCCTGCCGGAACAAGCGCACCTAACGTTTGCGTGCTGCCCTCATCTCGCGCATCGCAAACACAAGTGACACGGGGGCGTGTGACGGCCACTCGACTTGCCCGATCGACGTAAACTTTCCCTCTTCGCGATCGAGGCAGCGGCGCGGCACGCGCATCGAAAACAGATCAAGATCCGATTTAGTGCCACAGTTTCGGCGCGCTTGGAGTCGTTTGAGGAAAACGGCGCGATTTCGCTCAACGGCAAAAAAAAAAAAAAAAAAAAAAAAAAGAAAAAGGCAGGCAGACAGAGAACAGCAGTTGTGGCCGGTCGTGGCTTCTCACATGCGTCTGCTTGCGCTACGACACATAAAAAATATCAAAGAAACAAAATTACGCCGATCGGAGAGGTTCGGGAGCACGCGCACCACAACCCCGGGGCGTCGTCCTCGACGCCCGTCAGCCCGAGCGGGTCACCGATCCTGGAATGGGTCAATCGATGCCTGTGGGGTCCTGCGTGGCCGACATTCGGACACGCCGTGACTGCACGCGCGCTCATAGGCGAGAGGGCGTGACGCCTGGCCAAATTGCCCCGGCGCTGCGATCCGAGACGTCCCTAAAACCCAAAGAAAACAAGGGGGTGGGGCGATAAAAAAAAATTATGCCTGGTAGCCGCCGGGTCAGTTCTCGACGATAGAGTTATTCATTGTTGCAGGGCGCAGCGCTGGGAATCGGAAAGGGTTCGTCGGGAGATTGTCTATCTGCCCGTGGCCTCGCGAGCGTAATGGCAGTAGACGGAGTGAGCCTATATATACGTATAGCGACACGAAGAGAGAAAGAGGAAAGAAAAAAAAAAAAAAAAACAGGGGCTATTAGTCTGACTTTTACCTTGCTATCAATACACTGCCTAAGCGCATTGTAATGATAGCAAGGAAGTAGGAATGAAGCAACGAAGTCCATTATACTTTCTCTGGCGTCTTTGTTGGTTATTAATGTTCTGTCGAAATGCGAGGAAATCGGTATGTTTGCGCAAATTATAGGCTGTCGATGGCGGATCGCCCTTCTCCACGTAGATGTGTCCGGGGTCATTCGAGGTCATTACCAGAACTCTAGAGCGCGAGTAAGAGTGCGACATTCCCTGTCGCATCGTGCATATGTAGCTATATACGCCAAGCATTCCTACAAGGAAGGCACACGCTTTTTTGGCACCCCTGATTGAGGCTTTCACTGATTCGCATTTGCTGCTTTATTTTGCCGTAGATTACTGGGATGCTCAGACTGCCGAATTATTCCATCTTTCCGCACCAAGCGGTGAAACGGTTGGGCTTTGATACAGACCTACGTACGGTGCTTCGAAGGATTTCTGCGTTAGTTCGAAGTAGTTCCAAGTCGGTAGACCGTGGTCTCTCATTGGAAGTGCTTGCGCTTTGACCGGGTAAGGTGTGCGACAAAAAAAAAAAAAAAGAAAATGAATGAAGGCACAAAGAAAAAGAAGCTCAAAGGACTCTGCTGGTTAGCGTCGGAGGAAAGGAGCAGTTGTGGACTTACTTGAGTAACTAGGAAAATTGGTTAATTCTCGCTTGCATAAAAAGATTGATGCGTGTGCAATTGTTCGTTGTCATGGGAGCGTTTCGGAATGGAAGTGAGGGTTTATATTCTCGTGCGGTATCTCGGCGCACGCCACAGCGCGCATGACATCTCACTGGGTGAAAAGTTGAAGGATTGCTTCCGCATAGTTTTCGAAGTTGTAGAAGCTCAGCCAAACGCTTCTCGCACGTATAAGAATCGCATTTGTCACGTGTGACGGTTTGGAATGACGTCATAACGCATGGCACACTTTGCTGGCGTGTTTTAGCAGTAAGACCGGGAATGGACGTTGGTGCATGCTCACTTAAAGAAAAAAAAGTAAATAAAAAAAAAGCGAGAGTGCTGCGGGCGTTTCCTCGAGCTGCGCTCGCCTGTGGCAGTTTGCAGCTATCGCAGGAACGCAGCAGACCGGTTTATCATGACGTCATGACAGATCCAGCTCCTTGGTACTGAAACCGGTTTGGAGAAAGACGTACGATAGTAAATACTTATCAGGAGGGAACGAAATTCAAAGCTTATCCACGATTTCTTTGGTAATGTTCATTTCCGAGAGGTTGCCATCACGTTGCGTAATACACCCCACATAAAGAGAATCGGCGCTGGCCAGGAAGCGCTGCGACAGTTTGCATGTGCAAATAACACCTGCTGACACCGCCCGGTAGAAAGTCCACGGAGGATGGTGCGACTACACTCGCGGCCAACTTTCTGTGGCAATGAAGGGAAAGCTACGGGGGCGGAGCTTCTGCACATGTGTTACCGCGCCAAGTAGTCCGCCAGCGTTTGACAGGGCTTTTGGTTGCTCGGAACAGACGCTGAATCGACGCAGCTTCCACGTGCGACGGTTTCGGGTTTGCCCAGACGCGCAAGGGAAAAGCCGCAAAATAAGTAAACTCTTACACTCAGTGGTGTGTTTCGTCCTATTTAACTGCTGCTAATAAGATGTTTAAGTTTTCTCTTCCCGTGCTTAAACTGACGTGGATGAAAACACTGGACTCTTTTCAGAAGCGCTCTCTCTTGTGCGCGCTTTGCCTCCGTGGCTTTCCCTTGATTACCACAGAAAGTTGTCCGCGAGTATAGAGTACCCGCATACGCTCCCGTGTGACATATTGAACGATAACAGACGCGCGCCTGTGTCAACGTTACAGCCCGATTCGCCTAGCCGTGCTTTGACCGTGGGTCAATCAGTAAGTTTGGCCAGTCAGGTCAAAGGCTGCACGTCAATATGAGCGCTGAATTCGCTCACGCGAAATCGCGGCATGTGCTACTGAGAACTGTTTCCTCCGCCCGCTAATCTGTGTGTTGCGGCGCTGCAGTTGGCATGCAAAGTTTCAGCGCTGGTTCCCCGTATGGTTTCGGTTTTCGCCCCGCGCGTTTGCTATCTTATCGCCATCTTATCACCATCGCATTCGTGACGTTCCGCGGCGCGCGGCCGCATGCGTTATATATATATATATATATATATATATATATATATATATATATATATAATGGAGTTTTACGTGCCAAAACCACTTTCGGATTATGAGGCACGCCGTAGTGGAGGACTCCGGAAATTTAGACCACCTGGGGTTCTTTAACGTGCACCTAAATCTAAGTACACGGGTGTTTTCGCATTTCGCCCCCATCGGAATGCGGCCGCCGTGGCCGGGATTCGATCCCGCGACCTGGTGCTCAGCAGCCCAACACCATAGCCACTGAGCGATCACGGAAGGTCGTTGATTGGCGCTGTACTACGGGTCCGCATTATGTGTGTTTCCGAATTATTCAGTGCCTAATTAGGGAACGTCAGGAAAGGATAACAGGGACAGTATTATGTAAGGAATATTTCCCCCCAATTCTGTTCAGGTGTATCATCCGACATAGCGGATGTAGGGCTTCGTGCGAGCCACTGACGCAGGGAAAGAAAGAGTGGGAAAGTAAAAGAATTGTTACATATTACGTGTTCAGGAAGGTTTTGCTGGTTTCGTTTCTTTATCATAGTGGCACATGCTACAGCTGGCAGGAAATGCAATGCCGAACATGCAGCATATGTAGGCAATACCTGCGAAAACTTACGTACATAGAAAGTCAATAGACATTCTACGGAGTATCCAAACATTTTTGTTTGTTTTGTGTGTTTTCGTCTGTCGACAGTGGGCTACATTGTAAAGACCATAATTTGGTTGGAATATCTCTCAGGCAATAATAGCCTCAGCAGCCCTTCATTCAGACCGCTTAGTGTTCCTTTTACGAGAGCATTAAGAGGTCAGAAGTCCCAACCATAGGGTTTTATAAGTTTAAAGGCTAAGCACGAGAAATAACTGACACTTGGATCATTCAGTCACTGTAGGGATGATTGGAAGCACAGACATTGAAATGAAATTGGTTGACTCAAGGCGCTATGTTACTGACTGAACTGTCTGGTTTTCTTTCCTGCTGATCTTTCTTTCTTTTTGCATTCCTTTGTCATTAGTGTTGGTCTACGGTAATATTTTAATTCTTACTGCTGTCCTGTATTATTTGTCATTGTTTTGCTTTAGTCTTTATGTTCTATCATCTTGTTCTTTCTTTCCTCTTTCCTATCATTCTTATCCTCCATTTTATTTGTTATTTCTTTTTTATCCTGTCCTTCCTAAAGAGAGTAGGCAGGCATTGTGCCCATTCCAGTGGTAGTTGCCAGTCTGCTTGTTATTTCCCTCTCTGTCCATTGTGTGTTTTCAAACTGAATAATAATAATAATAATAATAATAATAATAATAATAATAATAATAATAATAATAATAATAATAATAGTAATTATTATTATTATTATTATTTTTCACTCTCGATTTTCTTGTATGTTGGTGGTTTTTCCTTGAATATGTTTTTTCACTCGTAAATGTCACTTCACTCAACAATCCCTAAGTGATGCAGCCGGACTACCATCCATAATTTGTCGTGCGAGCGGTCAAGCAGCATTTCGGAGAAACCAATGCGCAGTGTAATATTTGAGTGCACTTTACTGTGTGTTTAGATCTTTAGTGATGAATTTTGCTCAAGTATAATAAAACTTTTTAGCAATGTAGTGCGATGGTTTTATTTCTGGAAACTGACTTTGAAAGTGAAACCAAGCCAAACCAAGCATTGCATTTTAAGCAATCATCGGCCAAGCTGATTGCTCTCCCAGTGCTCCTTCCCACGGTGTGCTTCAATCATTTGCATACCAGTTGAAACAGTATAGAGAAACCAACATAGATACTGTTGCTATACAGGGTGTTTCACGTAACTTGAACCAAAGATTTTAAAAAAGTGGTTAGCCGCAGCTGAATGAAACCAAAGGCATATGGTTTGCTGTCATGTGGCGCTCCTTAGAGTATTTTTATATTCCGCTTAATTAGTTAACTAAGACGAATTATGCAATATTTTAATATTCACTTTAGAGCCAAGTGCATTTCGTTGCATTGTATAGGGGGTTCAGGAACCACCAATCCAATTTCTTTGGGGCAACGTAAATGCTGCGTGGTGATATTTTTCAGCGTTTAAAGTAAACCCGCGAAATATGAAATAAAACCATGTGACTGCGCTCGTGCGCTATCGTATTGCAGCGCCATCAACTGTACCTTGAGCCTATCGCTTATCAGGGACGACGGCGCTTCCTTTGTGCGTGCCACCACCAAAGATACTGACGCACTGTGAAGCCAATGCCTAGAGCCGCGGCCGCTCCCTTCGCCACAGTCTGCGCGCATGGTTCTTTCGCACGAAGCACGGTTGAGAGCGCCGCAATACGATGGCACACGAGCGCAGTCATGTGGCCTTATTTCATATTTCGTGGGCTTTCCTTAAACGCCGAAAAAAAGATCACCACGCAGCACGTACGTTGACACAAAAGATTGGATCGGTCGTTCCTGAACCCCCTCTATGACGAACCGAAATGCACTTGACCCGAAAGTGAATATAAACAAAAATTTAATAGTTAATCTTAGTTAATTAATAAAGATACTCTTAAGGAGCGCCACATGACGGCAAATCGTATGACGTTGGTTTCATTCAGCTGCGGCTAACCGCTTTTTTAAAATCCTTGGTTCAAGTTACGTGAAACACCCTGTATATTACTCAAGGTAACATTTTAGGAGACTATAAGGTCACAACAGTCTGGCAGCATTATCATCTGCAAGGAGGGAAACGAGACATCCTATCGCATGTGGGTACAGTGTCATGACTGCAGTACAGGCTAAATGCTTCAGAAAAAGTGCAATAGAATGTTTCAGCCCATGCTGTTGCTTTAATTCATTATGTTCTGCAGGTCGTCCATGGCAACTTTCATCTTATTCGCCGTTGAGACTTGCATTATGTTTTGTCCCATTTATAAGAATTTGAAGGAGGATCACACCTGGCACCGTAGAAGTGTTGCTCATTGCCTGATTAATTTAACGATGCACAGTTAAACTGGAGTGAACACTGGGAAGGCTGCTTGCTGCTTCGTCTTTGCATATTAAATTGTTCTCATAGAGTGCCAGCAAATAAAAATAAAAGAACATTTTACTATTAGCATGCAAATTGCATCCCATCAAATGGTCTTGCTATGTTTTATCAAGTGCACTTTCATAGGACATTGCCTGCAACTTCAGTGTTTGCATTTGGAGGAAGAGAGCACATAAATACACATAAATACTTTTTTTTGTCCAAGTATGTGTGCCAAGCAGCTCACTTTTACTGATGGCACTGCTCATTTCTCATTTTTATGCTTTCTTACAGCAAGCCGTCATTCCCCGTGCCATCCGTACCACAGTGCCAACAATCCCTGCCAATGTGCGATTCCACTGCCTGCCCTTGTTTGTGCGCCAGTGCATCAAAACCTACACGGCTGACTGGCACAAAGTCTTGTACAAGTCAAGCGTCTATTCGGGAACGTACAAAGAGCTGCTCAGGTTGGTTGCCAGTTCGCTTAAATTCTTTTTCACTTGATCGAAATGGTGAGTTGTGCAAGTCGGTAGGTCAACATTGTCAAAATCACATTGCACAAAGGGAACAAAGGATAACAAAGTTGGACAACGCAGGGTGCTGTGTAGCGCCCGTGTTGTCAGAGCCTTTGTTCACCATGGGCTGTTTGAGTTTACTTTGGGCTGTTTGAGTTAGACCACCCTTTTCACCGCTGTTGGGTTTAGCTTGGGATGTACTGGTCGACTGCTTTAGAGGTAATCCCTGCTTTAGAGGTAATCGCCAGCGTGTGCAAAGAGTGGCCGTGGCGAGATGGTGTGGCACCATGTAAGCTGTCTTCCCACATGTTTAGTATTGGAGGTTGCGTAATCTTGAGTTCCGATGACCCGTTTGTAGCGAGAGGCTGACGAAGCATTCTCCAACGTGGCTGGCTTCGCTTAATTCGTACCACCAATGTGAAGATATCGCCGACGTACGTGGCATGAAACCGTATCATTTGTCGCCGACTCCCAAATTCATCAAAATGAATTGTTTTCTCATTCAAATTTGCTGTTTGTTATTGCCTGATAATTCGGAAAGTTCTGCGGCCCCTTTCTGTGTAAGAAAAATCAATCGGCGATTGTACTTATTTGCATGAAAGGTCGAATTTCAATGCAATGAAATTTCGATATAACGAAGCAAATTGCTGATTTTACCGGCTTCGTTATATAGAGGTTTAACCATATATATAGGCAATTAAATGCCACCCCTGCGACAACATCCTGCACTAATCCTCCTCTTTCTTCATCATTCTTGCTCATTGGTGCATCAAACTACCAAAAGGGGTGGGGATTTTGGGACATTGAAAGAAAGTACAGGAATCCCTTTTAAGCGACATTTGAATGATGCTCAACCTATTTTTGACATTAGCATCACTTAATTATTAGTCGTGGAGCTAGTGGGAGGAATGGGCATTTGTCGCCCGGGTTTGTCTCACTGTACGAGAAGATGCATTGTGTTATGGAGAGTCATAATTCCCTTGACAACACATTAACTAACTGAATGGTGTCACACTATTGCAGTGCACTTCACTGCTGTAGTGTTTCAGTTGGTTTCATCTTCCTTTTCATCTGTTCCAGTCGAATACCACGGCCAACGGACCTGCAGGACCAGGTGTATGAGGTTGACACAGAGACCGAGGTCAAGGACTCGGTATGTCAGTTCTAAGCTGTATTTTACAAAATATTTGTTCGTAACCTCTCTGAGATAAATGTTTGCATTTTCGTTTTTCTTTTTATGCTGGTGTTCTGTGCATAATTCTCTAATGGCTTTTCGTAAATTAAAAAAAAAAATGTCCATACCTTTTTAGTAAGTGGCCATGCCATGCTTGCTGTCGCAGTCTCTTCATCTGGGTGGTTAACTTTAAATGCGTATGTAGTTCTACAGCTGACTTTAAATGATTCACCCTTGTCAGGACATACTGTGGCCTTATGCTATAGGCAATGTTAAAATACAGTTTCGAAATTTGAAGCAAAATAAATATCTTTCAGTTCAAATGCCTTTTCATTGTAGCCTGTGCCTGTGCTCAGAGGTGGGAAATGTACCAGTGAAGAAATGAAGTGAGTGGAGTTTAATTGAAATGAATTTCCTAACTAATTTTGCATTCAAGGTCTCGTTCTGGAAGTTCCACTCTGCTTTGAAACTTCGGCTCAGTTTTCCATGATTGCACTGATGTTGTTGATGGCTCAAAACCTTGTGAAATAAGCATACTTAAAATATTAGGGTTTCGTAGCTGCACGTGCAGGTACAGTTGTGGCTTCAGCGCCAACAGCAGGGAGTCTGTGCATACCATTATATGTTATGTGTAGGCTTTTGTTGATGCTCAACCTTTTTATTTTCTCCAGGAGAGCAATCTCAAGGGTGACTCTGAGGTCATCAAGGAAGGCTACATACTCAAGGGGCCAGAATCTGGCACTGACAGCTTCATTAGCTTGGCAACAAAGGTAAGTCTGTTTGCAGTCACCGATAAAAGTGCAGTTGACTTGCCTAGATCTAGGTGCGTAGGGACCAAATGTTATTTGTATGCACTATTGGAAACAGTAATTATCTGAAACTGAATAATATGGGGTCCAAAACAGAATTATATGCTCTATTATATCCATATGCATGATGCTTCCTAAATATTGATTCTTCCTAATTGAAATTAGGTAATAATAGTTATAAATGATCATTAAGCTATAAATTTATTCGCAAAAAGAAAAAGAGGTGCAGAGCGAGAGCGTTTGCCTGGCTTGAAGAACCGGAGATGTGTGCACGTCTGGAATATCAAAGCTACCTGTGCATGACTAGGTTCCTTGTGTCTGTCAACGTATAGAGTAGCCTCAGGAAGAAACTTCACAACATTTTGACTGCAGCTTGTGCCTTCTGTATGCTCCTGCTTAGTAGGCTTTTGCCTTACTACTCGCACTTTCTGAAGCCGAAGACTTCTACTAGCTAAATGGACAAGGAGCCCTTATTTGAATTAAATGACTTGAAAATTTGTCGTGAACTGGAAGGATATTCAAGTTATAAGAGAAATGAGACATCCACCCAATCGTACCAATTGCTACAAAGGAAACCCATACGGGTTCCTCGAACGAAAAGCCTCGCAGTTGAAGAAAAATTCGTCGAGGTCACAGGCCAGGATGAATTTTTCTTCAACTGCGAGGCTTTTCTTTCGAGGAACCTATATGTTTTTTTTTTTTGTGGTAATTGCTACGATTGGGTGGATGTCACATGTCCCTTAATTAAATACTTCTCTCCACCTTGCGGGTTTCCGCAGAACTATTATGCCAATATTCAAGTTTCTTTAAATAAAAATAAATTTGAGTTAAGTATTAGCGTTTGAGTTGGCTGCAATTAATCTGTATTGAATTCTGTTTCAAACAATAATACACAAGCAACAAAGGTGCTCTTGTGCATGTTTCTCTTAGTTTTCTGTTCTCTTATTTAGTCCATAGTGCCACATATTACCTCTGTCATCGCTTATAGCGTCACTACCTGTGCATTATTGTAAGATACCTATTAGTGTATTTGGTGTATTATTATTAGTATATTAGTGTATTTAGTTTCTCTTATTCTTCTTACTCTTCTGTTCTCTTATTTAGTCCATAGTGCCACATATTACCTCTGTCATCGCTTACAGCGTCGGTACCTGTGCGTTATTGTAAGATACCTATTAGTGTATTTGGTGTATTATTATTAGTATATTAGTGTATTTAGTTTCTATTATTCTTCTTACTCTTCTGTTCTCTTATTTAGTCCATAGTACCACATATTACCTCTGTCATCGCTTATAATGTCAGTACCTGTGCATTATTGTAAGATGCTTATTAGTGTACTAGTGTAAGCAAAATATTTTGCTAATATTTCTGCTTCCCAGTGCAGCAACTGAGGCTTGCATTATGCAGCTTATTAAGGCGAAAGCATTATATGCCCCATTATGCGAAAATCCAGCATTGTAGTCGGGGGCGTGACTGAATGATAGTACCAAAAATGGCCACCGGCAAAGACTAAAAACACGTAAAAAAATACTCGGAATCACGTCAGATTTCTCAGGCAGGTTCCTGTAAACAAAGTAAGCAAATGCCTTTGAAAAGAATATTAGGTAAATTTCAGTCTGTGAGGGAATCGAACCTGGGCCTCCAGGGTGCGATACGAACACACTTCCCCAACACCACAGCAGCTCCATGGTTCTGATTGGCTAGGTGTGTGCCTAGTGCATGCATCATTGCTCGCGTCACGTTGCAGCCATCTGGCTGACTAAACGTGTGGCCTAGTGTGCATGTCGTTGCGCACGTGATGGTGCATCCACTGGGTAGGAGGTGTATAATAGGAGTGTATAAAATAAAAAGCGTTAATGTCCAGTTGAACACCACTGAGTGGTCCTTCGAATTATGAACTTCTGGAATGAGTGTATAATATGAGTGTATAAAATAAAAAGCATTAATGTCCAGTTGAACGCCACTGAGCGGTCCTTCAAATTATGAACTTCTGGTGGGCAAGCGAGCTCGTTGAGACGCATGGCGCGTTTTCATTTGGCCTTACCGAGGCGCAGTTAAAACGCAAGTGAGAGCTTGCATAGACAAGGAATGCGCAGAAAAAAACATTTCACCAAAAGGACTGTAATGCTTTTGCATTCCCGCACGTAAGCAGTTTTAAGTGTGTCTGCCAAATTTCTAATGTACTGAGCATAGTGTCTGTTTGTGAATTTGTTTGAAAGTTGGTATTACTTTATGGCACCGTAGTTCCTTACCCATTATACATTCAGGCATGAGTGCTTGAATTTAGCACACTGTAAGGACTGTGTTCTCTGTTGAAGTTATAATTCTCTGATAACCTCTTGACATATCTTTTCTGCTCTTTTGCTATAGTGACTTGGATAATGTTATGATTACACAATACTCATTACATGTTCTCTGCAACTTGTTTCTCTAGTCATTCAAAAGAAGATACATGACACTAACACGAGGAGTGGATGGCAGCCACTCCCTCGAGTTCTACAAGGATGACAAAAAGACGGAATCAAAAGGCACCATCTGCATGGACTTTTGTAGCAAAGTAGTCAGGGTAAGTCACGGAAATGCATCATATATGTTAGAGCACCCTGTTTGCAAACTGCAGTTCTTCGCAATATTTGGATTGTTCTTTGGTAAGAAATATGGTCTGTGTGTGTGTTTAGGCTATCCCAAAAGAACTTCGGAGCTTTCTCACTTTTGTGGGAAAGAATTCAAGGCGATAGCATGAGCTGTGTTGAAGTTGGGTGGCATTACTTATAATGCATGTTTATTCCTCAAACTCTTGTCACCGTTCAGCACTTGGCTACATGTGCTGCTTTTGCTACGCACAGCAACATGGCCACTGCTGCATGGTGCCAAGCATACTTGTGTGTGTATAGCCCATTGGTCTTATAAGGGCATCACGCAGTCTTTCATGTGCAGCCCTTATTCTTAATATTCTTCACTCTATGAATTCTTAGTATATGTCAGTTCTGCCAATGCAACGACTCTCTGCATTAAAGGGCCCATAGCAAATTTTGGTTATACTCTGGAAGTTATTCTAGGGAGTGTTCTGCCGCAAAAAATTTTCAAATCGACTTATTAATAGCCGAGATAGAAATATTTAGTACTGAGAACCCATCATTTTAGCAGGCGGGCTCCACTGCCAAGCAAGACGCTCTCTCCACTCGCCTCGTCTAGCCTTTGCAAGCGAAATTCCCTCCCTGCGTTCTCCCATACCAGACCTCGAGGATCGTGTCACACATCTGTCACAGGCCCCGCCTTCATTTTTATTTTCTCCTCGTGTTTTTTTTTTTTTTTTCCTGCACAACGCATTCCCGCTGACCGCTCCGCACGCGAGCTGTTGTGTCCTTTGCGCAGTGCACGATTTTGCGCGCTGTGCACAAGAACACATGACTACCAGTATAATTCAGTGCTACACGAATACTGAGGCAGAGCAAGCAGATCGCAGAGTGTGATCACGCGCTGGAACACGGTAAAAAATGGCATAGTTTTGACACCTGCGCGCGTGACTGTATGACCGCGGGAACAAGCAGACGAAACGGAAGTACATCGCTTTTGCTTCGGTGCGAAGTAAAAAAAAACATGCAGACATTCCGTTTGTGTGTTTTATTATTTCTGTAAACCTCAATTCATTTATTCAAGCAGCAGATCACACAAATAACAGGTGTTGCCTTGCATAATTCTCGAAGTCGCGTGTCACCACGAGCTACGTCACACTGCGGACACGATTACGTAGGTGTAGGAGCCCGACTACATCGCTGTCCCTCTCCGGGCAGATTCGCTGCGAGGGAAGAAGGAAACTGCGTTCGGATTGAAATTTCAGGCCTCTCCGCGGCGCGTAGCGATGTAATTCTTTGCAAACACGATCGTTGGCGTGCATTGTATGCTCTGTGCTTGTCAGCTCAAAATGGCCAGACCTGGTGAGGGGCCCTAAGGAAAGGAGGTAGTCGGGAAGGTTGGCAGCTGCACTTGCTCTTCTTCTCTCTGTTTCCTTCACTCATGTTTTTTTTTTTTTTTTCATAAGGACATGTAAGGAGCAACTCTAAATTAGTCTAGACTGGTAAAAATGCTGTTAGTTCTGGCTGCAGTGTGAAAAACAATTACTGCCTCCACATGCCTACACAATAGAAGAGTGTACATAATTGGTTTCTTCAGGTCCGAAGACAAACAAGCCTGGTGCTGTACCTAACTTTGGGGGAATAAATGAAAAAGAAGGTAGTGAATACATACAGTGGACCACAGTGTGACACATTTTTTCTTCATCTTTGGCACTGGCCTGTTAGAAATGCTAAGGGTTAGGTAGCCATACTGTTTGGAGGCAACAAACTGGCTATTGCTCACCGAGTCCTTTGGCAGGGAGGCTTGGTCGAGGCTTCCACATGAATTAAAAGAATTTTTAAGTTTGCAGTGTAGCCCACAACAGTTCTGTGTAACAATGAATTTGCAAGGGTTGCTTTCTTTCAGACCACAGAAAATGAATCGCTGGGCCTGTTGCTCTCTGGTGTTGAAAGTGGGGCAGGCATAATTTTTGCACCACAGTCAAAACTAAACTAACGTAGCACATCCAAACTTGCGCAGCAGCAGCTGGAAATGCAATGACCTTGTGGAGAAATGCGCTGATAAGACAGAGTTGGGAAAAAAATATTTTCGAGAACAAGAGCGTCGGATAACATTTCACCCACCCTCATTCATTGCTTCCAGGCTTGTTATCATGAGTAGCAGTGAGAAATGAAAGTCTCATTAGGTGAAATTGCTTTTATTGTTGCGTGTCCTGCTCTCACCATTAGCACATCATTAGTCTTCATCTACTCTCACTCAGCTCATCCCAATTCCTATCAAAAAGAGACTCAGTTTACCCATGATATCCTCGACTGAGGACACTGCCTGCCTAGGGCGAAAACTCTTGCCTGCTCATTTTTTTATTAGAGATTATTACTACGGCTACTACCCACGACTGGACAAAAGTTCTAGTTCACTTGTATACCATTGTGTGTAAGGCAAAGACTTAGTCTTCACTGATGGCATGTTGTGTCTCTTGATATTTCCATTCGCTTCTTCGCCAATCTTATCAAGAAACATTACATTAATGGCCAAGCTCTTAGTATAAAAAACACTTCGTAGTTCCTGTTCTTTCCTTGTGCTCTTGATCTTGAGCACCAGTGTCTTTATCAGTTGCTTGCTTTAGTTGTTTGTGGCACTTAGGTGCAACTGTCACCTCCAGTTTAACTTAACATTAGAACATACATAACTGAGTGATTTTACTGCTGCATGGCATGAAGGCACCTTCTGTAAGACGAACCTGTTACTAAACTCGGTGCATGCGCTACATGTCGCCTATTTTCTCGTATCAGATTGAAAAAGTCGTGCTGCCAGGGTCAGCTTGATAGTCGCATTGTCAGGTCCTGTTAGTTCACAGGGACCTGACTCGAGTGGTTCTTGCATGAATAAGTGCAGCTCATATATGGGAGTTTTGGTCGAGGCTGATTGAACTCTGCCACTGTGCAGAATTCCAAGCGGAGCAAGCTGAGCTTCGAGCTACGCATGCAAGATGGCCACAAGTCGTGCGTGCTAGCAGCTGAGAGCGAGATCGAGATGGACGGCTGGATGGCCATGCTGGTGGCCATCACCACCAACTACCGCAATGCCCAGGAGTGCAGCAAGAAGGCTGCGGCCACCGTCGTCTCATCACCTGAAGGTCTGCTCTCCCTGTGCCCCATATTTTTGCATTTGGTGCTTTCTTGAGGAGACCGACAGGGCTCACTTAGGTAGCATTCTGCTTCAGCAAGGTGAATGGGGATTCTTGCCTTGTGTGAAACGTCCTCCACTTTGCAGATTTTTGCAGAGCTTCTGCGAATGTAATTTTTATTTGGCATGTCAGGTTGTGAAATCATTTCGCCTTGCGCTGCTAACTTCCTGGTTGCCAATGGCAGTGCAACTTCACTAGTCAGGTGGTGGTCCTGCTTTTGATAATACCTGCGATTCGACAACTTTTAAGTTTGTTTCTGAGTTATTAAGCTGTGGGTAGAAGTTTGTCACTACATAAAGCTTCCTCCATATTCCAGATTTACATATAACTTATTTTAGTCATCAAACATTAGGAACACTTGTAAACATGCATAAGTTATTCGCTTTGCACTTTTATTATCTTAGCAAGGGCGTTTTAGGCCAGTTGGTAATCTGTAGATTTTTCGCTTGGTGTTTTAGGATGACACTTGAAACATGAAACGACAGGCACAAGCTTTAACTTCCAACTAAGGTTTATTATGGGCCAAGGTATTGTGGTATTGCGGATTGTGAAGAGTTCCATTCACGAGAACATTGTGAACAAATAAATGCAGCACTTTGTATGTACCCATATTGATAGCTTTCAGTACCAACTTTACTTAGATACTTTGTCTACAACCTTTCCAGAAAATGTGGTAACGTCACCTTCATCACCCTATGGCTATGGAACATTGAAAAGCTTGGAGCACAGCAAGAACCCAGACTTGGTGAAGGTATTGAAGCCATTTCTTTTTGTTCCTGATGTTTGCTCTGGACTAGTGCTGTTATGTGTAACTTTATAGAAAAGCTGTTTTACTGGTTTTAATTTCACAGAAGAGAATGTGACTAATAGATCTCATTAAATGATTGTTTTATGTTCTACCCAAATGAAGTATATACCTATGTGTTAAAACTATGTTTGGTGAATTGTATCTTTAGGTTGCCTATTTTTTTTTTCAGTATGCTAAGGAAACGGACTACTCCATATCCCAAGCACGTAAACAGAATAGGCAGAACCTGTTCTCTATTTATCCAGACTTGCAGGTAAGTAGCATTTTAGGAATTGTGGTCTTGACTTGGTGCTAATTTCTATGATAAGTGACATAACTATTTCCTTGTGGCATTCTACAGGCATGAACTGCTAGCACTGTTTGTAAGTACTGCATAGTGTCAGCAAAGTGTTAATCAACTTAAATTTTTTGTATTTTGTAGAATGATGGGCCTACTTCAAATTGTATTGTTGCCTTTTAATCCTGAAGTGCTCATTGGCATTGTGCCTCTAATTTCATCACTTACATTTTGTTTATAGCACTTTCCTTATCATATCTTTTCTTGCCAAAGTCAATTTGTAGGATACCAAATGCAATGGTTTGATATGCGATTGGTAACAGGTTGCCTAGCCAGCTGTTACCTATGCCGCTAAATACAATTGTTATTTGTGGCTTGCTAAGGACCTGTGCGATTGAGGTGCTTCTTTCGCTGCTGCCAATCCTTGCAGAGATCAAGCAGCTGCTTGCACATCTCTAACTATGAGCGACGTGTGGAGCCCTTCAAAGAAGAGTTCAACACTCGCATGTTCGTGAAGTGCGAAGAGGTCAAGTTCAATCTGCAGGCACCTCTGGACTGCCAGAATGGATCCCTCTGCCAGGTAAAGTATTGCTTGACAATTTTGCACCAGCTGTACTGTAAAGCTTACCTTGTCGTGTAGCACAGTTCGCATTGAAAGTTTATGGGGCATAGTTTCTGCAAAACAGTTAAATTTTCAAATGGTTTGTGCCTGCACTTAGTAAGACTGTACAATGCTTGGTTGCTGGCACATATTAGTAGACGCTGGGAATTAAAATGCACACCACAATGCATGATCACTTTTGCAGAAGTATTAAACTTTTTCTTAGATCCCCCGCCCCATAATTTTTGACGCTTATAGTACACCTTGGCCCAAGTGCCTGAAAAGAGGGTGCATCAGCGGCCTTTAAACGATGATGGTTCACAATTTGTTGCTTCTACTATAATCTGTGCTTTCTTAAGTTTAGTCCTTGTTTTTTCTCGGCTTGTCCTCTTGTCTCTGGGCAAACTTTTTCAGTATGCAGTTCAACCAACTAGCCCAACTATCTGCTCTCCTTAGTTTAGAAAGGGCGTCCCATTGCACTCTTTGACTTTGGGACTGCCTTCGCTTTATTAACATCCTGCGATCTTTCTAATTATCACAGTAAAGCCAATTCTGATTCTGAAAGCAGAATAGAAATTGTGGTTAGCAGACAAGTAATAACAAAGGTGTGATGCCTGTACCACTGAAGTACATTCCAAGTTCAAGAGTGCAGTGGTTTGCTGTACATAATTTTGAATGGTGTGAGTGAGACATGCACGAGGCAATAAATTACATACACAAATGCATGTGTGCGTGTATGTGAGCCGTTCTTTTGTGTGTCTCCTTCTTGCCATTTGAAAAAATTTAGAGTGAACAACACTATCTTTTGTTCTAAAACAAATTCACTTAAATAAACCTTACTCTGCTGAAGTTTTAAAGCTGTAATGAAGTTTCTTCATTCTCTTCGAATGCTTTTTTAAAAAAAATTACTTATTTCATACTGCACACTTAAGGTCTTGAAGACCGTGATTATTTCTTTGGTTTAGTGAGGTAATATTGCTTTGTGTTCTCTATTCAACAACTCTTTTGCACCACCTTTTATGTTGGATGAATGGGATATTTAATGTGCCATTGTGCCATTTGATCTCCGAACGCTTTGCTGGTGCCCATGTGTGGTACATTCCTTCCATGCTTGTTGAATGCTCATAAACATCAAAGTGGGAGCAGACACGTGCCTCCTTGAGCTTAAAGGAATAGTAGCTCAGTAAAGAATGATTTGTTTATTTTTTTTTATTTGGTATGAGAATAATAGGTGCTTGATGTCGGCATGGTATACAAAGCATGGGTCTTCTCTTTGTTAGAAGGTTGTGTGCACTTGTGTCAGGATTACAAAAATAGTCATGCTGTCTGGCAGTACCGAAAATGCTTAACCATAATACACTGACTTAATGGTGCTTTTTAGTTTCTCTTTTACTAAAAATTGCATGAATCTGCAAGCTTTTCCTTGTGTGAGGGCCAGGGTGGCGACCTTCTATAGGAAGTGGTATATTGGCATTCTTCAGTGCTTTCTTTTGCCTTGTGCTCAGTGTAATGTTCTTTGAGTCATCCTCACTGACTCAGACAATGTTAGATTTGGCTCTCTCGCTTTTGTTGTTTTAAAATTCGGCGGCTCTGGATATGCAGGTTGAACCCTACTTTACCACCATGGCGGTTTACGATGTCCGTCACATGCGCAAAGTGACAGAGGATTTTCGCTTCGACGTCAACAACTCGTACATGCGCAACATGCTGCCAAAGACAACGCGGAGGAAAAGTACCAGTGGCTCGGTTCCCAATGGGACCGCAGGCACTCAGCTGAACGACGCGCTGCTACCTGGAATGAGCGAGCTCGGAGAGGAATGGCTAGCATTTCCACAACAGGTAATAATTATACCTTTCCTCTTTTTTTTTTTTTGACATACTCTGCTGACTTGTTTTACCGGTATTCTTGCCCAGATACACTAGCCTTTCTACCCTTATTTTCTGCTACAGCGAGCAGTTGCTATAATCGTTTGCCACCTCCCACGATGGCTAAGTGGCTGTATAGCATTTGTTGCCAAGCATGGTGTCGCAACTTATATAAGTTCAATTTGGGATCATGGCTGCTGCATTCCGATGGAGGCGAAATGCAAGGTTATTTATGTATTGTTCTTTATATGCAAACTTTAAAAACGTCAGTGGTAAAAGAATTATGTAGATCCCGCACACTGTGAGAGACAATTTCATGCGAAGCATTTTCCGGGTAGCTGACAATACAGCATTATCTGGGGTTCCTCAGAGTTAACAAATGGACCAATATGTTTGTGTTAAGCAAACAACTGTGTGTGTGATGACAGAAGCAGGATGGCAATGATGATAGTATGACAGCAATGGCACGATGAGAGTTTTATTTCTACTTCAGTGAAGAAATAGTGCAACTTGTTCCGTTACGAACTGGTCCGATCCTGAAGGCGGCACAATGTCGCACAGCGTCTTTGTAGCGTTGTATGGTACGAGGAAAAGACTGAGGAATCTCTGCCGATCCCGAACGCAGTGCAGCTTAACACAGCATCTTAAAGTGTTAGCTACCATGAGGGAATAATAAAGAAAACTGGCACGCACCAGCCCGTGATGCATAGGATAGACAGGGGTATGTCTGACCACTAGTGCGTGCGCAAATGACCGCGCTCGTGCACTGGGACGGGACGCACGTGCCAGCCGTCTCAAAGTGCCAGTTGGCCTTGGCACAAGAGAAACGTGCGTGCAATCGTGGCCTAATGGTTAGAGCAATGGGCCGCTGTGCTGGGAGTCACAAGGTTCAATCCCACCACAGGGCACTTGAATTTTCTTTTTGTTGAAGAGGTTCGGAATGTTGCTAGGTGGGAGCTTACCTGCCTACCGCAAAGTGCCTGGGATGAGGCAAAGAGTGCCTCGCATTAAGATTGCATTCACCTGGCTTGACATGGCTGCATGCCCCCCCTTCTCCGCAGGCCGTCTTCATGGTTCAGCGTCCGGACTCTGAGCTGTTCCTGGTGGTGCGTGTAGAGAAGGTACTGCAGGGAAGCATAGCGCAGGCCTCGGAACCTTACCTCCGGCACAGCAGTGATGGCCGCCAAGGGACCAAGGCCCAGAAGATGTTCCGCCTGTGCTGCCAGCGGCTTGACCATTTCCGCATGCCCTTTGCGTGGGCCGCCAAGTGAGCACCCATAGCTTGATAGCTTCCACATCACTTTTCTCTCGTTGAAATATCTATTTGCGACAAGCATCTGTGGGCCGGTTTTAAAGGTGCATTAAAAGCGATTACGAAATCAAGCTGGAATGACAGACCAGGGCTACAGAATGTTTGAAGCATCACCTCTACGAAACACAGCTGCTCATAAAGTGAGAAATTAGCCTTAGACATAAAACAGGATTGTTGCCGTCACTGGGAAAAGGCGGCACCAGCTCCCATGATGTAGCATGACCCATTTGTAGTGGGTGAATTGTAGTCAACCGCTGATTATTTAAATTTTTTTTTTTGCATTTCAGCATAATAGAAGGCTCAATTTGGCTAGTGTTGTTTTTCTACAGAACTATTCATACTGCCCTACCAGCGCTATTTGTGAGAGTGTGGGGCTCCGTTTAAAGGGACTTGTGAATCAAATCAGGCTTGGCTGGACATGGCCTCAAAAATTTATTGTAGACGAAAAAAAAAAAAAATGGCCAACATAGCTATCGAAGAGAACTTCACTCACTATCGCCAATATGAATGGAAAAATTGTGCTTTGGTCATGATTTTTGGGGTCTATTTGGTCATGAATTCAGCAGCTGCTGAATTCGTGGTATGCTGAAGGGCCATTTGGCCTTTCTACTGTCTTAAGGAGTCCTGCAGCTTTCGCAGTGCTGCAAACAACTTGTGAGATGGAGTGTAGACTCTAGATAGGTGTTTGCCTTTACTATCCCTTCAAACAGTATTCCATGTGGTTCATGGGATTGTGCACTGGACACTGTTTGCACATGTGTTGCTTCAACTCCTCTTTCAGTACATTATATGAAATGTCTTACTAAGTGCCTTCCATAACCACATTCTCTTCTCTCCTCCTGCTGCAGACCTCTGTTCAGCCGTCATTCCAATGAGTTGGACAAGTTCATGGAGTTTGGGCAGATCTACCGGCAGGATAGTGCCAAACTCTCTGAAGAAGACACGCTAAAATTCCTCTGCGACCTCAAGAGGTAGGCTTCCTTTTTTTCTCGTTAACGTAACACTTAATGCAAATGAGCATTTAAGAAAGAGTGACATTTGGACATTTCGTGCATTAGTGACTGAAATGCTTAAAGCATCACTTGTACTGAGCACTCATGAATGAGAAAAATGATGTTGACATAAGAACGGTGCCACTACTGTAAAAAACACAAAAGGCGCTCCCAATAAGTATTGATCTCCTTTTAGTCATTGGTAAACAGTCGAACAACAAAAAGATCATTGCATTGCGTTTGAACATGAAAAAAATAGAAAGTTTGGCTGACTTCATTGAATTTTGATACAGAAGGGCTACCTCCTCCTATACTGCTCTATCAGTACTAGATTTAGAAGTGTTGTAGTTGTACGAACTTTCAACAGCGTATAAAAGGAAGGAAGATTAAGTGTGACTCACTAGTGAAGCTTCACATGCAAAGCTACATAGTGTGTCATGGTTGTCACAGTTGAGTATTGTCTACTAAAGATGGCAATCATTGTTGACTAGTACAGTCGAACCCACTTATAACGATACTGGTTTTAACAATATATTGGTTATAACAATGAGAAGCTGCTGCATCATCAACTTGTGTGTGTTTTCCATGGTGAAATAACCCGCTTACTCCAATGCCCCGATGCCGCATTATAGGTTATAGCGATAAAGTTTGGCTGCTGGGTGTCCGAGCCGAACGGTAGTGAAACTTCAAAGGTTTCATCTCTTTTTCTGATTGCCAGAATCACAGGCATGCTACATTTTTCTTATTATACAATGTAGTGTGTACATCTAGGGTGAACATTGTTTTCTACTTATGACAGGTGTGCATTAGATGTGGGGGCATGTTAAAACAGGGCAAACACTGCCAAATAAAGCAGCATATCTTTTTCTTTCTTTTTCTGCTTCTAAATTTGACCCACTGGCTAATTTGGTCAATTCTGTTGGTCCTTTTAAGGTCGAATTAATGTAAGTCAACTGTAATTTGTTTTCAGATGTCTTCTTGAAGATATTATCTGCTCAGTTTAGCATCCATGAAGTATCATAGTACTTATGGCATGTATTCTTCTCACTTTTCACTAGTGTTTATTCTTCTTTCTTGTAGGCCAGAGAAAGTGAAACATTTCACAGTGATTCCAGGGCACATCAAGGTTTCGCTGAGGCTATTGCGACCTGATGAGACTGTTGACAGTGAGTGCTCTTTATTTTATCTTATTGTTTCCGTGAGTTCGTTCCACATTGTGATGCCGTTCAGCTTTCTGCAGCTGGCTGCTGAGGCATGGTTGTGTGTAGTTAAAAGTGCATTGACATTTTATTGGTCTGCTGTATTTACTTAACAGCCGTGCATTCTTTTCTTTTTCTTTTTTGAAATTCTTATGCTTCAATGTTGACATTTGCATTATTAATGGATACCATGATATTAGCATAAGCAGTGCCACAATGCAGCTAATTTTGATTACCTGGAATCCTAGTGTTCCCACTGTTTTGCCATCCAATGCTGGTAAGGTCTTTCTTGAAATAGATTGGTGTTGCACATAGTTCTGTGTTGCAGTGCAAGAGGAAGGCCATGTAGGGAGAATGATGTATGGAATGCTGCTGAATTTCTCTGCAGGCTTGAGGTGGGGTATCAAGCAACTGGTACTAGTTTCAAAATTTCATATCAAGTGGGCAAAAGTGCAGCCTGCACTAGGTCTTCATTTCAACAATGACCAGTGCTGGTCATTAGTTGGGCAAATGCGTAGTGTGGTGAACAGCAGTTGGCAATTAGAAAAATGGTTTAAGGGATGATGAAGGAAGTAATTGGTAATTGTATAATTTTTCAGATTGACCCATGTTTCAATATCTTTTTTTCACCCTTGGCGTGCAGTTCATCTAACTGCTTGGCTGAGTGTAATGATGTTTTTGCCATTCTTCAAAAACAGTCTGTTTAATTCGCTTTGCCGCAGACTCCCTGACAACGTCTCTGGTTCCTGTGGTGCCATTTCCGATGCCTCCCAAGCCCAGGGAAGGCCCCACACTCGAAGTGCAGCAGTTCCCTACGGACGTGGCTGCCGACAGTCATCCATTCTTTTCTTACCTCAATCACCTGTACGTCTACCCCAAGAGCCTCAAGTACGACAGCCAGAAGGCATTTGCCAAGGTATGTTAGCTATAGCAACATTGCTTCTTGGCCACTGGTGCTTAGGATTGTCGATGGGGCAGTAGTCTGTCTTGAATGCACCCTGAAATTATGTCTCAGAGTGATGAAAACAAGCTTGATTTCTTATTCAGGGAATTACATCTTTAAGCCAGTGCACATAGGTATTGCGAAATGGCATGTCACAATACTCTACTGTCCAACATCATCAATGCATTTACATGTCATGTGACCACTTACAAGCGCTTGCACCTCAGCCAGGTACATCCTGCTTGTCATCAAAAATACATTTTGCTAACATTACGACTACTGTACCATTAGCTTGTTTTAGAGCGATAGCTGTACTGCTCCAGGTACAAACTCAGAAAACACCTGGTTCCGTAAGTCTGACCTTCAAGCTCAGCCAAGGCCAAATTGGAATGCGCAGGGTGCTGACAGCGCCAAGCAGCGTCTGCGTGTTTTCCGTTAATCCCATCTCGTGCGCATTGAGGGGCAACACCTGCAGTGCTACTGGCACGCTCATCACTCCAGCCTCCTGAGATGCCTTCGATTCAATGCTAAACCATGCTACCGCTTTCAATGCTTTGTCTTGGGGTAAAAACAACAATTTTTTGTTAGATACAGTCAGTAGCTGCAGTGGGTTCAGATTCACCTTGAAAGTTAGGTGCATATGTGCTGTGGCACTGATGCTCTTGACGCTCGTGCGGCAATAGATTGTTTTATTTCCTTAGCACTGCTGTGTACCAAGTCTTTCCTGCATCACAGTGCACTACGCAGTGAGGATTTAAAGGCCAAGCAAGGTTGAGGATCCACGTTTAATTTTGCTGTGAACAGCAGTTACGAGCTCCGAAATGGGCTTAGTGCCTTTGTTTGTTCACATGTTCCGCTGCTTTGAGGTCAGTGATGTCAGGGGCATGCCTCTTGTAGCAGGGGCATTCCCTGAGCTGCAAAGGACTATGCGCAGCAGCTGAAAGATTGGAAGTGGCTCCGGTACGGTTGTTGTGAGGTAGTGAGGAGCAAATCAGGACTGAATGTGGTCTCTTTGAAGATGCCAGGCAGAAGACAATGCCGCCGCAGAAGCTTGAAAAGAAGTGCCCGTTTTGAGGTGCTACTAGTAATGGTGTGAACATATCTGTCCGGAGGACACTGTTGGAGATTGCAGGAGCTTCTTGTAGCTTGGACGGCAGTGTTATTTTCATGTATACAGGCATGTGGTCTTTATAGTCTGCATCCCATTTGCAGGTTTCAGACTCCTGTTTGCAGTAATTATGTTAAGGTGATAAGAGGCGCTGAAGTTCTTTATATCGAGCCGTCCTTTCTAAAAGTTGACAGCTTGCATACTACTGCCAATGTAGCATCCCTTGAAGATGTCTTCCAAAGCATCCGTTGAATTTCTGTGCAGGCAAGAAACATATCGTGCTGTGTGGAGCTCAGAGACAGAGACGATGAAGGAACGAAACCACTAAAGGTGAGTCAGTGACCCAGTCATACGACTTAAACCTTAACTGTTTTGTGGCAATTGTGAATGACAGCTCCACTGACCTTTCCCAGATATGGAATGTGTCCACCATAGTCTCTTGTTGAACAGGTTACCTAGGTCACTGAATTGTCCTTTTGCACGGAGAATGATCTTGCAGCCATTGTCTTGTTTGTTCTAATCTTATGTCAGAGAGCAATGATGTGCCCTGTTTTCTAGTTCTTTCAGCATTGTTCTGGGTTTATTTTGTTCCTGCAAAAGCATATCACTGTTGTATTGGTAGTGTTTTACAACTTTCTTAAGAGCTTTCTTAAGTCATACAGATATTCTTTTGCACAAATTGTGCAATTAAATCCTTTATGACCTTATTGCATATATTATGGATGATTTTTTGATATCGCTGACTGCGTTTGCAAATTTTCAGTGCATCTATGGTCGACCAGGGGAGCCCCTCTTCGTCTCGCAATCATACACAGCTGTGACACATCATTGCGTCACGCCGGACTTTTATGAAGAGGTAAGGAATACTTTTCTATCTTGTGACTGTTTTGTGCTTCACATGAAAAAAACAAAAAAAATAAGACACCACTGCACTTTATTCGTTTTTTTTTTCTTGCACTATACAACGAAACATAAAATAGTTGTGGTTCCACAAGAATAAGGAACACCATTAATAAGTTTTGGACATATGCCTTAACCAGTGGGAACTGCACTTTCAGTAGTTCTATGTATAGTATTTAATTTACAGAGCTCGAAGTTTTATTTCTTATCTACTGCTTTCTCCTTGCCCTTACTGATTTCTTTTACATGCTGTCCAAAATGTGTTTTGTGCATTGGAATATCAGTTCGATTTGATCTCACTTAAATTTCAAGTAGTTCTTTCTTTCAAGTTCATTTAGCACATTTATGCCATTACAGCTCAGTGCACCATTTCGCACATGTTAGTAATTGTGGAATATAGAGCTGATAGCTGAAGGTTACGAAACCTGGGCCGGTATAATGCAAGGATTCCTTTCTTTCACTTTTCATGGCTGGCCAATTAAAGGGATAATGCAGGTGGAGCGCCATGTGGACCATTGAAGCAACATGAAAAGGAATAACATTGGAATAGAATAATTTCATTATCCTGGCCCCCCTTTAATTTTTATTGACTGAGGCTTCTAGAGCTTTGCTGTGTGTGTGCAACAAGATGCAAATCTTAAGGTATGGATGCGACGTTACACATTCTGAAACTGAAGTGTGCCAGTATTACAGAAAGAAAATGAAAAGAAGAGAGGCCCTTTACAGAAATATTTAGAGAAAAATTAGTTGCACTGGAAGTGTTTGCCTAGCATGAATTGATATCAACTGTCTTGTAATTGGATCATGTTTAACATTAGTCATTTCTCTAAAATGTTCTCTTCAGGTGAAGGTTGTGCTTCCTCTGGAATTGCACGAACAACACCATCTTCTGTTTACCTTCTACCACGTGAGCTGCGACATTGCCAAGGGCGCCAAACGCAAGGAGGGTCCCATTGAGAGCATTGTTGGCTACTCCTGGCTACCTCTGTTCAGCAAGGGAAGGTTGGTGCAGTCAGTGCCTTTCTTGTGATCGTTGGGCAAGAGAGGATGCCAATAGCTATACCCTCATTTGCACTGAGAGATCAGTTATAGCGACTTTGCTGATTGCAGTGGCCAACTCTTCTAACCAGTTGCGTGCGAATAGGCAACTATTAGACGTCACTTCCTTTTGCTTGCAATCTGCATCCTCTCGCCTGTGCCAAGCTCAGACGCTACAGTGGCGCGAAAGGAGCTAGAGGCTCTCTGTTCAGTACATGCAATATCCATGTCTCTGGGCAGTAAAATCAGTTTTCCGACACAGTGTCTTCTGTGAAACTGTTCTAGGCAAAAGAAAGAAACCAAAGTTTCTTAATTGACATTCGACCCTACTCTAGTTGCCTATCTCTAAGTCAGATCTTTATGGCCACTAATGTCAGTGTTGAACAGACAAAGCCAGTTACTTCTCATCTAAAGCATTTGTGCGTCCCAAAAATTTGTGAAGAACTGTTGTAACCTGGAATAGGGGCTCCCTTTGTGCATTGAAACCCTTGAAGTGTTCTGTTCTTGGAAGTATGGCACAAGTAGACCTTGGGGCTGAGCCACCTTTGGTGGTCTCTTTGACCTATAAAGGGACCTCGAATGTCTGTTAATTTTACAGAAACTTTGAACCCTACAGAAAGGGAAAGGTAAACAGCAGTTCTTGAACCACTCAAACTATTAAAAAAAATTTGTCTTGACAATGTCTGAAAGGGACAAGTCTTCTTTCGTTAGGCCTGTCTAAAAGCAATGTCTAAAAGCAATGTCCTCGAAGGTGAGACATTGAGACTATGTTCCACTGTGCCACACACTTGTTGGCCAAAGCTTCAGAACACCGCATTGCCCGCTTTTGAGCTGGTGGTAATACAATTGAATCCACAGGAGGACAGATTTTCTGTGGAGCGGCTGCTTATAGCATTTCTTAATGAAAGGAGTACTGGCATGACATTTAGCTTTTTAATTTTTTGCAGTAAACGAAATTCCTCGACCTCGTCATACTAGAAAGGATGCTGGCAAGCTCCAGAGCATCCTAAATAACCTACTATAGTAATAGTTTTTCTGTGAACCAGTTTAAGTTTCTTTTCCCAGGAGGCGTGTGTGTGATGACGTAGAATGTGGTTGGGGAGCAGAACATTGTGGCGTTTTGGCACTTGTTATGGCTAGCTTTCCTGTCTGCTAAGGCTTCACATTGGCCTGCTCAATGTGCAGCAGCATAGCAGACGACTGAGGGAGCTGAATCGAGTGCCAAAACATCGCAGTGTCTTCGTCCCGCATGACCACCTTCTGTGTGACAACACATACGCCTTCCGAGAAAAGAAACTGGAACTGATTCATAGAGAAGCTATTCTAATAAATTATTTTGGGTGCTCCGAGGCTTGGCATTATTTTTTTTCTAGAGTATTGAGGTATTCATACAAAAATGTGAAAAGTTACAAATGTCACATCATTCATTAATCATTCCAATTTTACTTCAAGATGACTTTAGGTACTAGTATTGCACTATAATGTCATTTAACAGTTTTGCATTCCCTTGCATGCGACGCTTCTCAAATGGAGGCAATCGGTTTAGATTTAGTGGAATCTAACAAGTCATTTTAGTGTGCAGAGGTACCAAATTAAAAGAAAAAAGAAGTGGGCGTGTGTTCAGGATGTTCCAGATTTTCCTTTTATGTGTTCTTGCTTTTTGGCAGGCTAAATATTGAGGAAGACATGCTTCCAGTTGCTGCCAATTTGCCACCTGGATACCTTTCGTACAAGCCTCTTGGCCTTGGAAAAGGGGTAAGTCTTCACTGAATAACTTTTCTCTCAGCTTTCATTTCTGCATCTGATTTCTTTGAACAATCTTTTCAGGCCTAAAAACATTCGATGATGTCACATTAGCTTTGTGTGTTAGTTGCTTCTGTACTATCACAGATTGAAGACTCTAGCCACTTGGGTTGACAGTGCATAAGCCAGTTGCAATATCCCAGTAAGGTATGCAGTTGTAAGGAAAGGTAGTCATTAAAACAGCACGTATGCATTTAACCATGAAGCTTGATCGTAAGGCAGCATTAAAAACCCACCGCTACTAGTGTTGAGGTTCCCAAAGAGGAAACCAAGCTGTTGACATCTATGTAAAGTTCTTTTATTCCTGAAATGAGCTAAATGTGCCAATGAAACAATAGTGATGCACAAGCCAGGCCCAATTTTTCTTGTCACCAACGCTTCCGTAAATTGACTTGCTTTTTCTGTGACCAACAACCATGAGCATTCTTTAGGTGCATGTAGCAGCCACAGCTTTTGCAAGGAATCACTAGATTTGATCTCTGTCCCGAGTTCAAGCACGTAAAGTGCTGTGGCAACCTATATTGAGGCACCAGTTGTTTGCCCAGCATAAGCGCAATCACAGTTTAATGCAGTAAAACCCCGTTATTTCAGAGCAAAAAAAAGAAAAAAATGTTCGAATCTACCGAATGTCAAGTTACCAAGGATATCAAGAAAACGATAAACAAATGCTTACTACATCAACGCGCATTTATTTATTTTATGAGCAAATTCTGTTTCTATTTTGCACAAAGGCAGTGTGGAAGCTGCAATTCTCGTTATCTTGTGACTGATTGACTCCCGCAGCGGCAAAGGTCTCGTGACTTCCTTCGCTGCGTGCGCCCTCATCTGAGACATGCTTATCGCTACCGTGCGCAGTCGCGATTATTTTTTTTTGCCAGTGAGCTGGTTGCTAACAGATCATCTGTCAATCACGATGTAGCCTCTACTTTTCATCCTCGAACAGCTTTGCACCGAGTTAGAACGAAACACCTGTTTGGCACTGTCGACATGGACACCAACCTTGCGGTCCTGAAGGCATGTGGCCAATGGACGCACAGAGTCAAAACGGAAATACTTTTAGCCACAACTGCTGCGAATGAAACCGGGGTCGCCATCAACCCAACCATGAATGGTGACTAAACAGTTATGAAGGCACACAGCCAATGCAGTATGTTGCATGGCGGTGAACTCAAGAATAAAGGCTTTAAAGGCACAAATAGGCACAAAGTGTTTTGGTGTTGCTGTCATTCATGTAGGACTTTCGTTGATGACTATGGCGATGCAGACTCCACAGCTTCGTTTCGGTTGGACATTAGCGATGTTTTTGCTTTTTTGTGCTGCACAGTTGCAGCGTTTTGCCGAGCTCCGAGAGGTTTCTGAATTAACCTATGTGCGGCCAAGTATGTCCGAATTAGAGTTTGATTGCATTAAATAATGCATACGCTTGCTGGGACCAGAGGACGAGTCTGAACTATCCGATTTTCCAAATTACTGAGGGTCGAACTAACGAGGTTTTACTAAAATGGCATTTGATAGCTGGTTTAGGCTGCTTATAATGTAACTCCCTGAAATTGGGGATATTTGCATTATAAACGGTACTGTGCTATAACCAAAACAGTTTTGCGAGCCTGCAGACAGGGCATCACCTGTGTGCCGGTGTGCATATCCGTCGATTGAAGCATGCTACCGGGACGTTTGCATACTTTTAAATTTGCAATCTTTGAAAGGCTGATGTTCGAGAAACATTGTTTCGGTCTTCGCATGAAACAGATAAATTAACACAACAGAAAATGCAAAAGCGGAAAATATTTACTTTCTGCACCCAAATTAAAGCCTGAAGAATGACAACGTGCATGCATTCGGTGTGGAGTTCGGTGCAGAGTGCCCGCGGCCTGCAAGTGGCTAGAGCACAGCACGCCGTCCGAGATCAATTAGTGTGCGTGGCTCGATTTTGGAGATATGAGCAGAGGACTCTCTGTTGCCTAGGCAACGCCCACACATTCGCAGCTTCTGTCATGCTTCCGCAGAGCATCTTGTACCATGTGACTTACGTAGTGTATACTGCCACTGCGGTAAGCAGGTGTGCTGTTTTTTCGTTCTGTTTCTTGCTTGTTTGTTGTGCGTGTTCTCCTCCTCTACATTGCCCTCTTCGCTCTCCCATACATTGCTGGTGCACCTCATTGAGAAGTGTGCCCGCTGTCCAGTGTGTCTGCACCAGCAGCTGCCGTACAGCTGACTGTTATTCTGCCTTGCATGGCTGGGATTATAAGTGGTAGTATTTGTACACACCAAGTTCGTGGGAGGGTAAACGAGAGCAAAAAATATACATTCTTATATTCAGTCCTCCACTATAAGTAGTTACATTGCAAGTGGTCAGAGCTGTACAACACAAGTGGCAGGTGCGATGTACTGATTCTCCTGCTTTCTCATTGTTTTGTCTTGCGATCCTGTTTGTGGTTCCATCATACCTGTTTGATTCACCATCTGGTCTCAAAAGCATACCTCTACATTTCAGTTTTGCGGACCTGATGTGCGGCTTGTGGAAAGCGGCCGGGAGCTGTTCAGACTTGGCTTCAGGCTTGTCTCCACTGTACATACGAAGGTATGATTTCCTGTGAATTACTTGCTTGTCTCTGTATTGACTCTGCTGTCTGCTGTAAACATTGTGAAATCTGTAGGGCAGCCTCACTGTTTTTGCAGTGTTGTGTGATAACTGTGCAATAATGTGGACTATGCAGTGCAATGAAATAGAGATTACACCCTCTTATAATTGCCGCTCGGCAGGAATGAGCATTAATCTCCCCAGAAATGAGGTTTAGCAAACGGGTTTAGCTGATATTCTGGTTCAAATAACGACGAGTACATGGAAGTTTGGCACTTCACATATATCATTAGGACCGATCCAAGCAACCACGGATGTCCATCGGACGTCCGATGGATCCGGCGTTCATAAATCTCCAACAGACGTCCATTGGACGTTCAGTGGATATTAAAAAAAAAACGAATTTGTAAATCTCTCAGACATTCGAAATGGGATCTGCGTCTCGGCCATGGCTGTGCGTGGCTGTAACCGCGGCTGAGCGCAGACGCAGTCGCCCACCCTGCTTTAGAGGCAATCTGCTGCATGTGCAAAGAGCGGGCGTGCATGTAAGCATCTAAGCTGTCTTCCCGCGCGTTTAGTATTGAAGGCTGCGTGATCTTGAGTTTCGGTGACTCGTTGGAGTTAGAGGCAGACGAAGTATTCGCTCGCCGTTGCTGGTACTTTTCACGATAGCGTTGTCCTAGTGTGGGCGAAGCTATCAGCCGTGGGAGTGGAGTGCACGCGAAAGCGTGGCTGACTTCACTTAATTCATACTGCCTATGTGAAGACATCGTCCACGTGGCTGGAAACCGTATCATTCGTCGCCGACTCCCAAATTCATCAAAATGAATTGTTTTCTCATTCAAGTTTGCTTTCTTCGATTGCCAGATAATTCAGAAAATTCTACGGCCCCTTCTTGTGTAAGAAAAATTGATCAGCGACTTTATTTATTTGCATAAAAGGTCGAATTTCAATGCAACGCAATTTCGATATAACGAAGCAAATTCCCGATTCTACCTACTTCATTATATTGTATTACCATTCTTTAGTAAGGTAATCGAAAAGCTAATAGAAAAATGTTTAACTAATTACCTTACAAAATTTAACATTCTCTCACCATTCCAATACAGCTTTCGCTCGGGTTACTCGTCCGAATTGGCTCTCGTTGCTCTAACCGATCAACTAAAACTAGCTATCGATGAAGGGAATTATGCAGCGTCGGTGTTTGTAGATTTAAGCAAAGCGTTTGAGAAAATAAATCACCGCATCTTATTTCGTAAGCTTGAATCATTGGGAATCACCGGCCCAGCACTCTTGTTACTATAAAATTACTTAACAGACAGAATGCAAGTAGTAACCATTTCAGCCGTTCATTCTAAAACCATGTTCACTAATATTGGTGTGCCCCAGGGTTCCATATTGGGTCCACTTTTGTTTTTATTATACGTGAATGATCTGCCTAACTGCCTGTCCTTTTCGAAATGTATACTTTATGCAGATGACACTACTATTATTAATTCCAATAAATGTATTACAACCTTAGTATCTAACCTTAATAGCGACTTACGCAGCCTGATGGAGTGGTGCCAAACTAACCAGCTACAGATAAACCCGTCTAAAACAAAATTTGTTGTATTCACTTCCCACCAACGAACACTTCACTCCATTCCTCCTATCTTATTGGGCGGAAGTCCTATCCCTGCAAGTTTTTCATGCAATTATCTTGGCATAGAAGTAGACAAACATCTTAAGTTTACTGAACACATAACCAAACTAAAACAGAAAATTACCTACGGGATTAGGGTACTTCTAAAAGCACGAAACATATTTGACCATCAAATATTACTATCATTACACTTTTCATTTATTCATTCCCACATTAATTACTGCGTTACTTGCTGGGCAAACACTTACGTAACACATTTAAACTCATTGCAAATTCTACAGAATCAGGATGTTAGGATAATTACATTTAGCCCATATAATAACAACGCCTCATATCTTTTACGAACTAATCACATTCTTACAGTCACACAACTCGTTAAATATAATCTAGGTACCTTTTTGTTCCGTCAAATCAATTACACACGATGCGATAGCTTGTTACCACAGTCTTCTCTATTAAATACTAATATTACCAGGTTTGCAATAAATAGGAACTTCATTTTACCTAAAATCCATACTAATTATGGCAAACAGAGCGTCCATTTTTCATCTATCGCATTCTGGAACACACTACCAATTTACATAAAAACACTTAAAATTCACGAATTCAAGAAACAACTAAAAGATTACATTCTGTCGAACACTGATGCCTAGTCCATACTCATAACCATTCTTTCAGGGTGCCTTCATTTCATTTTCATTGCCATACCGTTAGGTTTCTGTTTTTGCCTCACATATACATTCGAGTTAACAAATTCTACTGTGTTCGTCACGTCATCTACGCAGTTACTTCATCAGTTGTCAACGAGATTGTGTTACATTGCTTTTTTTTTCATGACATTTATGCATATGTAATTCTTCAATCATGGTATTCATACTAAAACCGGTAATTTTTTAACAATTTGTTGAAAACTGCTGTACTTTTGTTTTATTACGTTTACTTTGTAAAGGAGGTCCCATTGCAGTCTTTGACTCCGGGACCTCCTCCTGAATATTAGCAACTTGTAATCATTCTAATGATCTCAATAAAAAACGATTCTGATTCTGATTGAGGTTTAGCTGTACAACTAAATGAGGTGTCATGTGATTATCATGCTTATTTACTTTTTTTTATACTGTCAAACCTTGCGGGGATTCATTATAAGCACATGCTTTAGAATAAACAAGCAAGGATAAACTTGTGGCAGAAACCACAAAAAGACAGCACAATGCGTAGGGAAAGTGTAAGCATCAAGGCTTACCTAGGTGTCAGAACGGGCTAGAGAAAGGACGACAAAAAGGGTGGGATGAAGACAAACACTTTCTTCGTCGCGGCTTCTCTTTGCTGTTCATTGTGTTGTCTTGCACTGATTAAACAAGATTACTTTATAGAGACATAAAAACAACAGTCTACACAGAATAATGTAAAATATCATTCAAACAAAATTACTGTATTTACTTGCATAATGATTGCACTTCTCTGTAAAAACATTGACGCAAATTCAGGGGTGCGATCATTACGCGGGTTATATTTTCCGCGAAAATAAATTTTTTTTTCATCCTGCATTTGCTGCGGAATGACAACAGGTCAACAAACAGGTGGCTGCCATATAGGCGGCTACCGCTGTAACAGTGCAGGACACCAAAACAAAAATGGCGGCCGGCAGAGCAAGCCGAACGCGGCGAACGAAATTTTTTTTTGTTCTTGTGAGTACATTACGTGGATTGAAACATTTTTTTCCATACCAGTAATGAATAACATTGTTAATATCGGTAAGTTTGTGGCAATAACGTGGCCATGTCCACTTTGAGGGGACAGAAACAGAGATGGGCGCGCTTAGCTGCCAGTGACATAGAAACATGGTAGCATGCTGCGAAAACTGCTGCATTTGTCTTCACTGCTATCCTAATACGGCAGGTTTCCGCTTAGGGTGGGTGGATATCTTAGCTGTGTTACAAGCGTTGGAGTATGAATAGGGTACACTGCTAGCGTATCAGTGTAAACGTGGCTGCTATAATTGCCGCTCGTGATTTGTTGCGTGCCCATGAGTGCAGATGAGAGGAATCGAAACAAATCTTTTTTGTTGTTGTTGTTGACCACAACTATAAAGCCTGTTTGGTTGTAGCTTTTTTTTTTTTCATGGAAGTGCGGAAAGTGATGAAAGGAATGCAATGAGGCATCTGCTTAAGAATGTTTGGTGCATGCAGACCACTTGGTATGTCTTGAACAGTCGTTCACATAGCATTTGACAGATGGTAAGTGCGATCATCATTAGCTATACTTGGCACACGACATATCGCTGCAGCAAGTTCGGGGTGCGATCATTACACGGGAAAGAAAAAAATCGAACTTTGACGACAAAATTCAGGGGTGCAATCATTACGTGAGTGTGATCATTATGGAAGTAAATACGGTATGTACAACATGTCATAGATAGGACCCATTTTCAAAGATATGAAAAACATAAGATGTGGCGCACCTGCAAACTCATAGGGAGGGAAAGTGTTAACACAGAAAGCACGGCCACTTCTGTTAGTTTGAGGGGTTTATGTATTGGTAACAATAATTAAAATTTATTATGCATAAAAGGAGCATTTTCTCACTCAGATGCTTAGTAAGGAAAAAATTAAGTGCATGACACTTGAAATTCTGAGCTTTTAAGGCTCAATCCGAAGTCCTCAAACATGGCGTTTGTTTGCAGTGACGCTTTCTTTCGTGTGAACAGCTTTCCCTTCACTTTAGGGCTTGGTGCCACCTGTGAGCGAAACATGTTCCAATACTCCAGTGACTCAAATAGAGATAGATGTACCCGTCATACCTCAATAGCTGAGCAAGTGACTTCGGGCAGGCTGTGAAGAGGGCAAACGAACCAGCACTGCACCGAAGCTTCACCGCCATTAAAACATTATAACGATGGCTATAACTTGGATTCGATCGGATCTCGGCAGGACACTTTCGTTGAACAGCATGCGTTGCTGCCAAGGCTTTCTGACACATCAACGCAATTATAAATAGTTTTGTTGAAACATTTTTGTTATAGATAAAATTAGGCAGTGAAATAACTACTCGTTTCGGGAATAAGCTGTGTCTGAAAAGCAAATGCCTATGACGTGTTTCCGGCTCCCAAAATCGCTTCTGCTGAATTCAAATAGCAAAATTATAGCAAAAGCATAACCTTAGAGATTGTCTACTGTGACATGGCGTCTATGATGTACTTTTGCTTCCGTAATTGTTTAGTGCAGCCAGTGAAAGCATAGCCTTTGAGATCTGTTATGCTTCATGCTACAGTGGGTTTGCCCATATATTGAAATCTGCATAACTGTCGTCTTAAGTTGCAAGGAAGTTACTCGTTTTGCCTTTCTAACTATATTTTTTCCATATTAAGACATTGATCCATGTCTTAAGTTATGTCCCAGCCATGCCTATTTATGTACGGCCAGGGGACATTCAAAACGGGCTGTCCCCTGGACATACTGATTGGATGTCAGGAGTGGGATATGGACGTTTCATGTACGTCTTATGTATGTCCGTGATGGATATTTAGATGGATTGACATTCGACTAGTGGTGGACGTCCCACAGATATCCGTGGTTGCTTGGGGATAACCAGTGATCAATAAGGTAACAATAAAAGGCTCTAAAAGAAGAAAAGTGCAGCTGAACATGGCAAAGGATCAGATGGTGTGATGAGATCAATAACTTTGCAGGCACATGATGGGGTCTGCTGACAAAGGGCAGGGTTAACTGGAACTTCTGCAGTTGACTTAAATAAGCTGATAGTGACGATGATGATCTCAGAGTCCTCAGCTATGGCCACTTTTGAATGCTGGCTCTCTACTTCCACATTGTGTTGGCGTTTTTTGGCTGCAACTTCTTTCCTTGTATTTCCTTTTTGCATCCAGGACCAGCACCTGCACAATTTCTTTGTGCACTGTCAAAAGCTTTTGGAGACAAAGGTTTTGGGCCCTGATACTGAGACTAGTACACTTCTGAAGGTAAGATTTTTCCTGGTCTTCAACTTTGGCTGCTTACACACATTGTGACCTCGTGTGGCATGTTTTGATCAGCGAATATTTAAGCTTTGAGGTAGCCATACTCAAAGATTACATATGAGTCCAATAATTGTGCACATTTTCATAGTATTCTCATGGAAACTACACATTTATCTTCTGTAGAGTCCGTATCACTTCCGTAATACGGAAACCTTTCAGTATACTGTATATGGGAACCTTTCAGCAGGAAGCGGGTGCCTTTGTAAAATAGATAGAGCCCACTTGGCATGTCACAGAGACGACACGCTGAGACTTCTAAAAGGTTTTCAATGTAATGTTTCCATTGTGCTCCGAAATTTGTCAGAGGAAAAAAATTCTCCATCCTTGTGTTCTGTAGTTTCAAGGTAAGCGAGTCTCCACAGATGAGTCAAAAGTATCTTTGGTCATGGAGGTAGGAGAAAGGGGACAGGGTAACAGTCACCAGGCGTAATAGACCTGTGCTGGAGCCATTTGTTCTTCATGGCAGGCACCAGCTATTTTAGGCATTTCAAGCACGAAAAATTGAAATATTTCTTGGCTATGAATACTTGTGGCATCAAATTTGCCGCTTGTCAACAGAGATAAGCACACTGCAGATAGCTTGAGAAACATGATTTTTAATAAAAAGAAGAAGGAAACTGCACTGCTAACCGGCTCATTGATATAGTCACTGTATCTGTGTTGTAGTGTATCCAAAAAGTAATGTACCATTTGAGGAATAGCAATGATCAGTCTTTCCTTTGCAAGGGCACATTTGTTACCTTATGCCATTAAAGTTAGCTGATGTTATCACTCTATTGGTACTGTCTCTTGAGTTGGCAATGCAACATTTAGTATGTTGTTGTATAATGTTGTATTTGATGTTTCGGTATGAGTATTGATGTTGTCTAGCATGGCTTTTTTATGGTTTTGAATGTAGTGTGATGAAGCATGTACTGTCCAGAAATATGGCGCTGTACGAAGATTACAGCATGCCAGCTTACAAGTCCTTGCACCTTGGTACTATATTCAATGTATTGCACTTGCTCCTGTGATGTATACATCTGTCTGCTTTACTATGAATATGAATAGTTGCATTGAAAGTTTTTTTTTTTTTACTCTTGTGCACTTGAACCTGAATTTGTGAACCATGTAATGTAACCCATAGGTGTGTTTTTTTTTCCAAGTTATATCCTGTCACATGGTTTATAGTTGTCACCCACAAGCAGTGGAAGTATGTACGCCCAGTTACTTTTGCTAAAGTCCGTAAAGTAATTTTATCACTAGGTCATTATCATGGCTCCGATAACTTGAAAGAAAAGCAAAGTAAGCATATATATATATATATATATATATATATTAGCTTTTCAGTTATCCTTTTCAATCAACTGAGGCCTGTTTAATGACAAAAGCTATTATATTGCTTATATTGCTGTTTGCTCAACCAGTCACCAGATTAAATGTAAAAACCTCACTAAAATTGCAATGAATAAGCGACTCTGCAAGCTTTTCTTTATTTCTTATTTTTAAACTTCCATTATTATGCAACTGTTGTGTATATGCGAGCTGTAATATTGGCATTAGCCTTGTTGGGGGGGAATATGCAATGCAGTGATATGCATAGCCAGCATGTGGAGGCAGCATTTGCATATTTGCACACTAAGTAGCATTGCATTATGGTATGTTCATCAGTAATGACTGAAATACGATGACTGTACTGCGTGGCCTTTGGTGTGTGCAGGCATGTATTGTTCCAACTATGCCAGAAAGTCGCAACTAAGTACATAGGCTCTGTAAATATCAGCTTAAGCTATCCTCAAATAAAAATGTGAGTCGGCACACCTGTCGCAAAGCACAAAATATATATGGAAAGGTCATGCACTCAGAGTATTGCGTTTCATTTGTTGCCAACTGTGCTGTGCTTTTGTCACCTGGGGCGCAGCCAAATGCTGTTGAATGGCCACTTGTTAATGGGCTTCCGGGCAGAAGTATTGTGCGTTCGTGCATGGCTACTAACCTGCAACCTGCCTTCTTTTGGTATGACCACTGAATAACCCCGAGTGGTGGCTTCTTGGCACGCAGCATGACTAAGTGACGTGGTGAAGCATGTATGGCACCTTGCGTACACCCTGCGCCTCATTAGATGTTACAAGTTTATTGTGGCTGGATCTTGGAGCTCCCTAATGTGTAACTAGACAGAATTGTTCTCTCTGCCTGTCTTAGATGGGCTAGCTCTTTTTGTTTTAGCACTCTCAGAATTATTAGATAGCTAGAGATTCAGAAATGAATCTATGCTGGTTCATTTACACTAAAGAGCAAAAGTTTATGGAACACAGTAAACGTACAAACTTTCAATTGACCCTTTCAGTGTCACTGACGTACTGGTAAGTTTCCGAGTTTCTGTCCCACCATGTTTCTTTTAACATTCCTTTTGTCAGATAAAAATGGGAGGATTATACGAAGAGGGCATTTGGCATTCTCTTTTTTTTTTTCATTTCTGCGCAACCAATAATGAACCGTTGTGTTTGTTTCATAATACTCGAGAAAGAAACCCAACGCTACAAGTGCGTCACCTCCGAAAAAAAAAAAAAAGAAACTGACACTAAAAGGGTTAACTTGCGGCTTAGTTAGGTTAGGCTACAAGTACAGGCTGCATAGCTTAAAGTTGCAATATTTGGAGGTGCAGATTGCACCTCTCAATTCCAGAATGCATGAGCTTCCTGGGATGTGATTTTCTTTATTATTTCATTGCAGCAATGTTCCAAAAACTTTTGTGGTTGATGGTACATCTTGTAGGCTGTGTTGCTTCTTGGTAGGGATACATTTAGTGCAGACCATCGCACATCGTTTCAAAGATGTGCTCCTTGCGAATCCTTTATGTTGTGCACAGAATTCAAAGATTTACCGTTAAGGGGGGATGAGGGGATCGGAACTAACTTTTTCATTTTTTATCTTAGAGTGATGAAATTTGGCATACAGGTTCGAAATAGCATCAAACAGACAGCTGCAAAGTTTCACAATCATATCTTCAGTAGTTTTTATTTTATCATTATTTATATATTGCTCACATGTTGCTTGCTCGTGGAAAGCCTAGCGTGACAGCAAAATGGGTTATGGGTCTGTAAATGTTTTTAATAGTTACTAAGAAGTATAGTCTAAGTCAAGATTCTCTTAATTTCTTTTTAAATTTCTCTGCTCTTCTTCTAAACGATATAGTATGCACCTTCTCTTTATGTTTAGAATGTATCATGCTCCAATTATTGTGTAATAAAAAAATGGTGAGCCTAAATGGTAAATCTGAGACTGTCTTGACATAAGGCACACTTCACCAATTGCAGCAAAACAAACAGGATTAAAATCCGTGCTCCCATTGCCGTGCTATGCTTTCCACGAGCGAGGTGATAAGCTCAAAACAAACTTTTGAGAAAACAAGCCTCAAAGTTCCATACTGGCACACACTGTCTAGAATGCTCCTGCATTGTAGAATTTGGTGTCCTTGGCAACAGGTGACTTCTTAGCCCTCTGTCCTTTCAGGAGATGGACTTTGTGTGCCTTCTTCATTCGCTGGGAGTCTTTCTCGACAGCCCGCTGAAGAGAGAGGGCACCAGGGCGCAGGCCCAATGTTGTGCACAGGTCTGAATAAGCTTTCAGACTGCCCGAGTTGTACTTTGAAATTGCCTCGTGCACTGCTGTTTCCACAGCAAACAGTGAGGCATGCTGGTCTTTTGATACTAGTGACCATATCACTGAATGGAGACTCTCAGCCGCGTTTTGAGTTTTGCCTCCTCTGCACCGGGCCAGCAACTGAGGGTCTGAGAGGCGCTGGTACACAGGCAGGAGTGCTTCAGCAACTTTAGCTGAAAGCTTGTACTTGTGAGCTGGTGCTGGCTGCCCTTCTGCCTCAGCTGACCGGTGGTTGCACCAGCTAAGGGGGCCAGGGGGACACAGCTCATGATGGGGCTCATCATCTGTTGATGTGATGTGGTAGTACGTTGCCATTACTGCCCTTTGCATTTCCTCGACTTCCGAGTGGTTCCGCAGAGCAAGGCCATAGTAGTTTGTCAGTTTTTTGATGAGCTGCTGTGTCAGGCCCCCCTTTCCACCTAGTGGCTCTCCTTTCTTTGCCTTGGCCACCAAAGAGCGAAGTGCAGCCCCCATTCGTTTTTTAACATGATTTATGCAGTCCTCTTTAGATAGCTGCACAAAACCATAAACTTCTTCATCACATAGAGTGCGAAACATGCGGCTGTCCCCGTCACAAACTATGTTTGTGTAACGTAGATCATTTCTGCTCAAGGAGCACCTGAAGAGCTGTAGTGCAGCCTCAACCTCCATTCTTCCAGAATTCACATCAGTGTTTTTCTGGAACTGGTGTTGCTGCTTCCATTCAGCATAGTTGGGGTCACTTTCTGCTGGCTGTCGGCTGCACCCAAGGCAGAAGTTGGACAGAACTATGCAGTCCAACACAAGCCCTGTATGGAAATCAATTATACAGCCTACGCCGGTATGGGAGCTGTGGCCGCGTGTCAACCATGTGCCATCATACACTACTGTAATGTTCTTTGAAAATGTTGTCTCCATTTCAGTGTACACCTTTTTCACTGCCTCTACAGCATCTGTGAAGATGTTGTGTGCAGCTGCCGCTGCGGCAGGCTTGAAAGTCTTTTTGAGGTGCCCATCATATGTTTTGTGGTGTAACCCACGATGCGAGACATTCATGGTGGCCCAGAAGTCATTAAGAGCAGTTGGTCCTTTCCCAATGCTCTTTATTGCTTGCATAGCTCTGATGTTGACCTCGAAAGCTCTAGAGCCGCTCTTCCTTTGTGAGGACCACTCAGACTGTAGGGTACTACCACAGGAAATGCATGAAAGTACCATCTTCACAGCTAGTCCCAGTTCAGTCTCGCGGTGCACTGCTAGGCCGGGCTGCTGACAAGTTGGGCAAAGCGGGGAACCAATCAGCGAGTTCAAAGCAGCAACTTGAACAAGCATAAACTCCTCTTCTGGAGGTGCGGGAATGGCATTTTCCTGTGAGCCAGTCAGCCCGAACTTGCGCTCCGTTGCTGAAACCGCGCGAAGCGATTCGCGAACTCTCGACGCTTGCAGTTCTGCAGTTTCCGCGGACACAAATCGTGTTTCCAGGTGAGCTTGAATAGTGCGACGTTCACTGGGCGAACAGTCAACACTGCGATGAGCGGCAAGGTCGGCCGCCGGCGCATCCGCGGCAGCGAGCGTGCGCCCGCGTTGCAGCTCCGTCGAAGCGCCGGAACTCGTCGATGGCATGGGACTGCCTTCACTGGCGGTTGTTGGCTGCGGAGACATCTCGGCGTTGAACGACACACCGCGGAAGCGCGTCTCCGATGCTCTGCAGTCGGGCGGCGATGACCGCTGCAAGCTCACTCCGTAATCTGTGCTGGACGAACTTGCGACGGGACGCTCGCGTACGGCGAGACTCACTGGCATGTCGATCGTCACCGGTGAAGTAACACTGCGCCCGCGCTTCGACGGCAAAAGATCATGGTTCGTCTCACTATCGCTGGCTGGTGCTCGACTCGGCGCAAGATCCCGCAGCACGTTGGGCGAGAGATCGCACAGCACGTTGGGCGCGTACTCCGCCGATTCTGAACGGACGCTCGGCTCGGCCGAACCACCTGCTGACAATCGCCGCTTCTTCCTTGCTGTGACGGGCTTGCGTTTCCGCTTCCCGTAGGCATGCTTCGTCCGGTACTTCTTTTCGAACGTGCGCGGATCCATTGCACGTGGCCGACGTCCTCGAAACACAAGAGAAGGAAAGTCCAGAAAGGCTTCCCAGCAGCGGACAAAAGCAGACGCTCCTTGCGCTCCTTGCCTCGGCCGCCATTATGGCGCGGCGTCGACCAATGAGGAGGCGCCTTACAACGAGCCGCGGCGCAGAGCCAATCGGGGCGCGGCAGCCATTGGCTGCTCCGTGCTGCCACTCTCCTGTTTTTCTTTTTTTGTGCGCTTGCTGGCTGGCAGGGAAGGAAGGGAAGGGCTGGGACAAAGAGTCAAAGAGTCGGGCTTTCCAACGATACCAAAATGGCGGCGCTCCGTGGCGGGAAAGCCGAGCAGTCGCGCGTTGAACTTCGCGGCTTTTTCGCGATTTCGGGCGGATTTGTGGACACCGGCACCGACAAATATATTTATTTTAAGTGCTTAGAGTTTGTTTTTCGGTGAAATATTTCAGTACAAGATAGAAATGATGCTGTAGATTCTGAAAAGCGTACTTTTCAAAAATCGATTTTTTTCGCGAAAATCGCGATCTGATCCCCGCTTCCCCCCTTAATGCCCTTCAAGGCTTTCTAAGTTTCTTGGTGGTACTATGAGGTACTATCGGGGACAAAAGTCTCCGGACCGCCGCGCACGGCCGCCGGAGCAGCAGCGAGCGCATCGCCGCGCGCTCTCGCGGTGACGCGCCTGGTGACGAGACCGACGCTGCGCGCATGCGCATCCTTTCTTACCTGCGAGCATGTCGGTTTACTAGCTGGGAGCCGCCGCTGATCGGTTGTCTGGGGCGCGCCAGCAGGGCCCGTCGCTGCAGTGGCACGCTGCTGACTCGTCGGCGATTAGCGGCGCGTGTCGCTCGCTTGACCATACACTTGCACACGCCTATGATAACGCTTGTTGGTTATCTTCGCCACTTTTCCGGCCATGATAAAGCAATAAAGAGACGATTACAAAATGCACAGCACCTTAGCCGATGCGGTATCAAATGGTCGCGCTTGCATTCACTCATACACGATGTGACTGTTTCACAGCCCGCATAGCCATAAGTTATGCCCGCACAGCTTGTTTCCTATATTTTTATTCGACCTGCAGCATTACACTGGTTAGTGCTCCTCAGTGCGCTCTCGAGTATACAGCGTCTTGTTTGACCGTTCAAATGTGAAGAGGCCGCATCGTGCGACAGGCACTCTGGATATTTCATTGTTTGCGGTGTTGTAATTGTTGCTTTATTTATTTTACACGGCCTTCACACGCGCTGCGCTGATAATTGGCGAAGACGAGCGTTATCGTAGTCGGGTGCCAGCGCCAGGGCAATCGAGCGAGAAGCGCCTGTCAACTCCGGTGCAAAACGATTTACCGATGAGTCTGCAGTGTGCCACTGCAGCGACGGCCCCTGCCGGCGCGCCCCAGACAACCGATCAGCGGCGGCTCCCAGCTAGTAAACCGACATGCTCGCAGGTAAGAAAGGATGCGCATGCGCGCAGCGTCGGTCTCGTCACCAGGCGCGTCACCGCGAGAGCGCGCGGCGATGCGCTCGCTGCTGCTCCGGCGGCCGTGCGCGGCGGTCCGGAGACTTTTGTCCCCGATAGTGCAGGAATAGATGTTCACGGACTGAATTGCAACTGAAGTCTTTTTATGTACAAATGGCCTAGCCTTAATGTTGTTGTCAGTGATTACAGTTTAGGCTAGAAACCTGCATGTCTGTCAAAAGGCATTCGGCTCCAGTAACTGCATTCATTGTTTGAGATTCACCCATGAATGAGGAGCACAATTTACATAGAAATTTTCAGCTAATGAACAATGACTTCTTGCACAGTCCTGATTTCAGTTTCAAGGCCTTTATTTTGCAAGTTGTAGTAGCAAGCTGAGAAATGGCTACTATTTCAACATTGATCACTTAGTTGCTCTGCAGAGGTGCTTGGCTGAGAATCTAAGGCTTAAGTTACATGACAGAAATTCTGCATACAATAAGTAATACAACCACCTACTTCCGTTGTTATATTATAACCACTTTTTGTGGTAGTTGGCTTACTTATGGTCTTTTCACTGTGATCTATTACTAAAGCAGCTATGTAATGCATTTTGTGATAATCATTTGATGTCACTTGAAACACGAGAGGCTAGTTCAGCAACTGCACCGTGATTCTGGAGAAGGAATACACGCTGCGCAAAGAATATACATGTTACGTGCGGCTAGTAAGTTGCACAGCTCCACTTGCCACATAAATGATAATGAGTAATAAACACACTTGTGACAACACTTCAGTCAGCAATTTTTATCTGGCCCAAAATTGACACAGCTCTTTTCCTGCAGTTACAAAACAAGTGCTACATAATCTTGGTAGTTAGCAAGCCACATCACTGAGGAATGCGGTGCAATTTCTGTGCGCTTCAACGTGGTGGACACAACCTTCGTGATTGTCCTCTAACTTACTGATGAACATCACTCGTTCAGGGCTTAACATGGCTAATATATTTCCCCATCATTTTTCTTTCCCTGCTTTGACACATTCATTATGTAATTAACTCTTTTAATTAATCCGTCCTAATTTTTGGGTGGCTTTGGTGCATTCAGTGTCTTTGTCACTGCGACAGCCTTCCTTGGTAATATGCTGTCTAAACAAAGTCAGCAGCAGTGCTAAAGTGTATTAACATATAGAAAGCTCCCCTGGGACAGGTTAACATAAATTATAATAAAGCAAACATATAGGATTCCTGGCATGATTTTGTGGCAATTCTCTTAACAAAGTCAATATGAAACATTGTGTGGTATCTCTTGGTCTGCACTAAGTGCTAGCTAGATGTGCTATTTATCTATTTTATTGTACTTCACGTGGAACATGACATGTCCTGACTGACAAACCTTCTAACCTTGTGACACCTTTGACTTGTCATTTCGAAGCACTCTAGAAACAGCTTTGAAAGTCATGCAAGGCAGCAGCTCTGGTTTGTTATTTAAATAAGCAGGCTTCGGCACCCACTGAAGCACGGCCATAATTATTAGGAACTAGTTAGTCCTGCAGTGCACCTTGAGTGCCTCATTGCACAGTCTGGAGTACTACGAGATGACTGGTTGATAGTGCCATAAACAGCAAAGTGCTTTAAACAGCTGAGACGAAAACATTTTAGTTGCTCTTGCAAAGTTTAAGTCTCGGAGGAATGCTTTTTCTAGAGTTTTGAAGCAACCATTCTGCCAGATGTACATCTTGCTTATGCATTTAATTTGCTCTGTCATTGGTACACATTCAGATATCTACATTTGTTGCACATATATAATGCCCAGGCTTTGAGCTGTGCTTGAAGTCTGTTCCAAGTCACAGAGAAAGAAGGGAATGGGAGTGTTTCACTGCTGACTTCTCCAGTAGCAGATATTTGAAACTCTGCAAGCAGTGTTCGCTGTAGAGTGAAGTGCTTTTCTAAAGGTTGCATCAGGCCATGGGAGAAGTCTGCTCTAAAAATTGTTCCTGTGATTCATCAGTTGCATCACGTTCTAAACACCATGTATAGGTTCAATTACTCCTGCAGGAAATAAAACGACTACATTATTCTAGTAAACGTTGTGCTCAGACAAGAGATGTTGTGCTACTAAGGTATTACGTAAACAAAATTTTGCTGCAACGCATTCATGGCATTACGCTGTGTAGCAAAGGTTGCTTGCATTGTGTTGCTTGCAGAGTTTTGAATATACTTTCTTGAACGGCGAGATGTCAAAGGTGTACAAACATGTTTACACTTAATGCTTCGTAGTCGCTTCCATGTTTGCGTGGCAAGCCACACTGAGCGGGATTACTCATGAGCATTACTACCGTATTTTTGTGCACATAACCCTTATTCTAAAAATAAACATATCTAGGTAAAAGTGTGGATCGTATGCTAATTTTGCTTTGAGGTGTAGCTTCATGGCAATGCAAACCTTGCTTTTAAGTGCACCTTCACAGCAATGCATGCGTGATCGCTGTGAAGCCACATTTGAAGGCAAACTTTGCTTTGCCACGCAGTTTGACCTCTCCGAGTGGGCAGCAGAAGCGATGGCAGCGTCGAGTCGCACACTTCTGAGGCTTTGCATTGTGCCAATAATTGTGAGGAGTTACTCTTGGAAATACATTATTTTTATTGCGCGTGGTTGTTTACATTGGTTACGAGGTTCTATTTAGAGAGCTGTAATTAGGGTGCGCATATATTAGGAATGGGTGGGTATATATGTGCAAAAATACGGTACTTGCTCCGGACATTGGAGCTCACAGCTCAGTCAGATTGTAAGTGCACAAAGCCAGTGGCGGTGTGCATGTGGTGCAAATATAACTCGAGATGGCAGGTTGTGCATGTGGCCATGCAGGAACAGGCACTCCCTTCAATGGGCACTGAAGCTGAGCGGGAAATCTCAAAGGTTGTCAAGGTTGGTATGCCCCCCTGTACATGTCTGTGGTCTAGGCCTGCAGTTCCACATAGAAAGTTGCACCCTCCTGGTCAGAAAGCACAGCAGCAAATTTTTACCATGAGCAGCTGTGTTTGTCCCACTCGGCATTGAACCTGTCCTCTCTCTGACCAAACCTCAAAACCTCTCGTTCATCCCCTACATCTTCTTTACTAAAGTGGCATCCTTAAATGCCAGCTCTTCATATAACCCGAGAATTTAATAAATTTAGTTTTTTAGCTCTTCACTGGCTCTGATGTCCATCCAGCTCTGAAAGTTGTGCAGGCCTTCCTAAATTTTGTGCTTGTGGAGACCTTCCTGCAGGCAATCTGGTTGACCGGTGCAGTTGTATAGAGAAGTAGTGCTATCATCACAAGATAGCACTTGTGACACTGCTTACATAAGACAGCAGGAGTTTCATGAAGGAGTAATATCCTGTGACATTGCTTTAGGACCAGGAATATAAATGTAAGATTGCTTTGAAGTAATGGGATAAATGTTGGTCCATATGTTGTTCAATACGTGAGCACATATACTAAACTAAAAACATGCGTACTAAAATTGTGTTCCTTGGCATTGTGACACCTGTCACATTTTATCTAAATTAACTGAGTATTCCACCACTACTGAGCTATAGGGCTGGAACTAAAAGGACAAAAATAAACTTGAAGCAAATCACTGACATTAAGCATTGCAACGAAAAATGATAGGTGTAAATGTTAGAAAGACAGCTTTTATATAAACCAGAGATGCAATGTGGATGAATGCTATTCTGCTTGAGATTAAGATGAAAAAGCGCAGTTTAAAAGGTTATGTAGTACATAGAACAGGTCATATGGTGGTCTTTTAGATTAACACAATGTGTGCTAAGGGAAAGAAATAAGTAAAGGTAGACCGAAGATTAGGTGGCGAGATAAGATTAGGAAATTTGCCAGCATAGGATGGGTTCGGCTGATGTGGGACAAGGGTTATTAAATGTCCCTGGTAGAAAGGTCTTTGTCCTTCATTAGACCTGGAATCGGTTGGTAGCGATGATTTTGAACACTAGTGTTTTGATGCTAGCTATGTGCCAGCTGCAGAAATTGCACCCCCCCCTCTTCCCACCCTCAAAAAAGCCATAACCTGAAAAAGCATAACTTTTTCAGCTGAATCCCTTTCTAGTGGAACTGCTGTATATTTGTGGAGCAAAACTACATGACCTTGCATGAATTGTCAAAAAGGAAAGGCTTGTGGGTTGAGGTTGTAATGTTGCTTTCTAGATCAACATACAAATAAAATAAGCATGGCAGTCTAACATTACAAAGTGTTCTGTGCATGGGTTCTGAGCTTTTCTTTTCTGGCTAGCCTCCTGTTTGGGACTTTTGTAAACTGCCACTATTTGTGACCTACTGCCAATCGGGGTCTCAGAACTGTTCAATCATACTTCTGTGACGTGTTGACGCTGTACAAGAAATTTCATTATAGTATGACTAATTTTGGCTCGGAGATAACATTTTCGCCCTTCTGAGTGGGGAAATGGTCCTGTAATAGCTCCAAATGAAATGCAAGATGTGTTTGTTTACTGCAGTTCGTGTTTGGTTGTAACATGACCCCTCAAAGGAGCCAGGTAAATGTCTCCAGCTTTCAATTAAAGTCAGCATCCCTCTTCTTCAGGAAGTTTTATATAGCATGACTCCGGTTGGCACAAGGATGTTTAACAAAGGCACCAACAGAGCTTACAGGATGCTTTGGGGGTGGTAAAACCTCAATCCTGAGCAGCAATACTATGACCCAATTTTAAGTTTGTCCAACATGTTCGCATAACAGTGCTTGTTTATGGCAGCTAAAAATTTTTTTTCCTTAAGCAGCTTGTATGTCATTTCGACATAACAAGCTGCAGTAATGCTACACTGCTTGTTTGCCTTAGTGCGATCATGAAGCTTGTCATGTTTTTCTTTTGAGATTTGCAATTGAAGCCAGCATTGTCATCAAGCAGTTGTAGTGCAGCGTAACGGACACTGGCCACCTGCTGCAACTGTGCCTAGGCATGAGCATTCCACACGAATGGATTCTAAGAACTGTGAAGTTACGGACTGATCCGATTGACAGCTTTGTGCCTTGGTTCGTGGGGTATTATAAGTTCTATGACTTCAGTTCCTGCATAAGGTGGTGTGCACTCTTTTTCTTTAGCTATCGGCACGTACCTTATGGCAACTTGTTCAAATATTAAAAAGAAAAAAGAAAATAGTGAAGAGGGATTTATACGTTTCTCGTTATTCACGTGATCACACTGGGTGCTCTAACACACTGTTTGCTTAAGTGCACAGAAGATAAATGTATAGCATGCAAAGGACTTCCCTGTGATTAGCGTTTAGGCTTCAGATTAGGCTGAAACTCAGTCAGCCAGTCGCTAGAGAGCTGGAGGCTTTGCATTGTTAATATTTTCTGTGGCAGAGCACATCTGTGCGGCCTAAAGTTTGCTTTTTAGCTTTCTATACTCTACTTGGTGTAGCTTTTACTACAATTTCATCAGTGGTGTTTGAGCACGCTATCGGGAACTGAAGTACAAGACTTAAGCAGGAATCTTTTTGCCAAAATATGTTTGAAATGATGTCATCACTCTACACTGATGTATTGTAGCTGAAAGTTGAGTTTGCTGATTTTGTATTTTTTAAGCAGCATCTGTACATTCTTAAGACAGCCAGCTTAAAATTTAGTTCTTTATTTCCTCTTTGTCGGTTCAAATTCAGCAAAGTTGAAAAAATATATATATATATATATATATATATATATATATATATATATATATATATATATATATATATCACTTTACATATAATTTTTTGATGGGAATAAATTTTTTGGATTAAAATAACAATTTCTGCGCAGTAATAAGATCGTGTTACAGAACTGGTTTCAGCTGTTATCAAAAATGCCATGTTAAAAGAAAGCCATGTGGTCTTGCAAAGAATTCAGTTCTGCAAAATTGTTTAGATTACAAGGAGTGGTAGTCCTTGTCCTCCATATTTGTGTCCTTGTCCTACATTTTCTGACGCGTGCAAAATGGGAGAAAAAAGGAAATAATGCAAGACATGATGCCACACCAAGTGACCATCTTGTTTTCCTTGAGGCATTCATATATTTTTTTTACCTCTACACACTTTACAGATAGTTAGCTATTCTGAGTGACCTGCCACATTTGTCCCAGCAGCATACAGCCTTACCAAATTAGTGTTCGAGTTTGTTGGTGATGGTCCATCTTTGTCTTTAGTTTGACCTGTGCACGAAGGACAAAAGACAGATAACACACTGCTGCGTTCACAATGAAAGCTTATTTGAAACTGAACATTCATATTTAGTATACATGACCAGAAGCAAACACCCAGTTGTTACGATAGTTCTAGTTACCACTTTGAACAAATTAAAGAAAACGGCAACAGTAAGGACCAAATAATTTGGAGCACTTAATAAGCGAAGTCTTTTTTGCTGAAACAGTGCCGGGTGTCATTTTTGATATCCAGAATGCATGGTCAGATGTGATTTGATTTAATGATGAATTGCCTTGGTTGTTTGCACTTTCTTAGTTTTACTTTAACTAGAAATTGCCTGTTGTATTTGTTTCTGTCTATATAGCTAACGTTCATTTTTCAACAACCTTTAGTTGCAAGAGTGGTACTTTGCCCTCTTTCTTTCGATCTCCTGTCTTGCCTGCACTGCTCCAATCAAAGGGAGCAGGGCTCAGGATTATTTTCTTGCTGAAAGATGAGGCAACCCTGCTTATTGGTGTTGCTCTTGCCATGTCATTACGAAGGCCCTGCACGCTGTGGAGGGCAGTGCCATGATCCACTTCCTGCCGACCACACTGAACCAGCTTTTGAAGCTCCTTGTGAGCACAGGCAGTGAGGAAGTTGCGCTGAACACTGTGCGTGTGCTCATCCACTTGGTGACCTGCGTGCACGAGGCTGGCAGGGAGGACATTCTGCACAGCTATGTCCAGGTACGTACCTCCCGTGGCTGGTTGGATGGCCAAGGTGCTGTGTTGCAGATTTGATTCTGTGCATGAAATGCATGCATGCTGATGTTTTTGCTGCCAATTAAAGAGCCGTACACGGTGAAAATTTATTGAAGATGCATATAAACTGCTGCCAGAAATGCGTGCCAAACGTGCTTTTCGTGCTTTCACATTCCTGCAAAAAAAAAAAAAAAGTACTGGTTCCTGTACAAAAGCACATGCCCGAAGAAGAGACATGCCCCAACAGTACCGCAGCGAAATGACTGCAGGTAGCAGCCATTTGCTACCTGCATGGATGGCAATGATCATTGTGTGCGGTGACCTAAGAAGATGGCTCACAGTGCAAACACGTGTACTGCAACTTGAAGGAATTGAAAGGAGATTAAGAGATTCTTTAGCCTGACTTCTCATACCAAGAACCTTCTAAACACCTTCTTGAGAAAGTGAACAAGATGTGCACTGCAGCTGGGAAGAAACAACACGGAAGGCAGAGCTTATCCCTCTGCAGACATATCATTGTCATTTGTTTCTCTCAAGCACCAAAACCCTGTCATCCCAGGGGGAGGCAAGTTCATCCCATGGTAGCATTTAAGCGAGTCAAAGGCTAATACAGTTGTGAGCACTATGAGAGGAAACACAGAATCGGGTTTTAAGTAGGGGCGTGCAAATATTTGAAAATTTCTAATATTATAGAATATTATATTTTTAATATTCATTTTATTTGAAAACTAGGTATTCGAAAATTTTCGAATATTCGAAACAAATCTAATATATTGCTAATTGTGCAGGGGAAAACATGTTTCTTAACGTTTATTTCCAACTAATCTAAGAAAGTGCGTCTCATTTTGTGCTGAATTTTGCTATTTCATGCTGCTGGCGAAATTTCGCCTGTAAAACACACTTAGCCACTGGACGTATAAGCAGTGCAGAAAAGCCAGCTTCTCAGTAGCAATGGGCACGGGTGTGCGAACAGCGAGAGGGCTCTCTTATGCAGGTTCCACTCCCACTTGTGTGCTTACTACCTGATAGCAAATGTGATACGTGAAGGCTGGTACAGGGTCAAATGCCTCTGTGTTTACAGGAAACTGATTCGGTATAGTAAGGCACAGGTTGGTGAGAACAAATAACTGGCAGAAATTATTCAATTTTCCAAAGCTAAATGAGCCAAATACACAATCTTTTAGTATAACGGCTTACTAGTCTAATTTTTACCAATGACAATGTAATTGCAATGTTCCAAAATGTTAAAATAAACCAGCTTGCTAACAAATGCATGTGCATATAATTATTCAATATTCGATTTGATATTCCATGCTAAGTATTCATACTCGATTCGTTTTAAAGAAATTTTGTGTTCGCACACCTCTAGTTTTAAGCAATGATTTCTCATGATCGGTGTATTCGCATTTGACATGTTGACATGTAACCAGAAGCTGTCCCATTGCACATTTAGTCTCGTTGAACACATTTATGTGGAGCATTTGTGTTTAGCCGCTATGACTTTTCAAAGCAATTTGAGTGTTCCCTTTCATATTGCTTGAGGGGGTACCTTGTAGCAACAAGAAGGAAAAGGATCAGATGGTGTGATTTGGTGGTAAATTGTAAACTTGCTCCCTTTGAGGTGCATCTTCCACTGCATTCTTGACCTGTCAAAGACTATGGTGATTAGTGCATGCTGGGGGGAACATGTTCTTAGTTGTTGCACAGTGTATTCTGGAATGAAACTTCTGGTAAGACGGACTGTTGCACAAATCGAAACACCAGGTACACGTGACTCTTCCTGCTAGACCGCTGGCTCGTATGCACTTCAATTTCACACAGAGGCAGCGTTTTGCCATGAGTTTAATTTATTGCTATGTTTTCGAACTTTGCTTGCCAGTTTCATCCTCAATAAATCTGAAGTGTGTACTGTCTCCAGTGGTGCCACTAAAAAATTGTTGATTCTGCAGACACAGATTAGCGGCACCGTCTGTCACTGCTATGATGAAAACACTGTTTTCTGTGTTAGGGTGCACATTAAAAAACTTCAGGTGTTCAAAATTAATCGGGAGTCCACCACTATGGCGTGTGCCTCATAATCATATTGTCGTTTTAGCATGTAAAACCCCAGAATTTAATTTTGCGATACTTAAAACTGGCTAGTAAAGCCCAGAAACGAAGTGTTCAACCACACACAATATGTGCGAAGTTTTTGCAGAAATTAGCCAGTTGTTTAGCTGGAAAAGTCACTTGCAGCTGATGCTCGTATTCATTCAACACACAGCTCTCCTTGCTCTCCATTCTCCTTACCTGTGCATACCCTTCTTTCCATTTCCAGTACATGTTCGTGACTGAGCCTCCCCAAGGCTCGCAGCAGGCGACGGTGCATGAGGAGTTGACAAAGGCCCTCTCATCACTGCTGGGCCCGGATAATGCTGACTTCTTGGTGGTGCACAAGTTTCTGCACCAGTCATGGTTCTTCTTCCAGATCCTTGCAAAGTCCATGGCTCAGCATCTGATGAACACGGACCGCATCAAGGTATGTGGGTCTCACCACCACTTGTTGCTGCACTCGTATGTCTCGCAGTCATTCAAATAGGTTCAGCAGTGCTCTCGCATTTCATTTAGGGAAAGGGTTCTGTGCTGTGGGCTCTTTCCCAGCGTGAAATTGTGTCAGTAAGTGTTGAAGGTAATAAGAGTCGGCTGCCTAGGTTTGTCCATTGGTGTAGCGGTGTTACAAGGTACAGTCAGATTATTTGCAATTAAGTCATCAATAGGTCACTACTGGTTTATTATAAAGCAGGTTAGGATACATGAATAGTATGATAAGGGGCTGCAAATGTCCCTGTGATTGTACTGTGGATTCTCACAGGACTGCTACAGCATTGTGATGGCCTTTTACGCATTCCGCCTCAGTGCAGGCCCGTGCATGCCTCAAAGACATGACATATGCTCTAAATTTCAAAGGCAGGTTCACTGTGGCAAAGGGTTTTTCATTCTGGTGAGCAAGGGGAGTAACCAACAAACTGGGATGAGGAAAGAAACCAAACCACGTACTTCATCGCTGTTGAAGCGTGCTAGATGCAGGTGGGTGTAATATGCATATGGCACTCAGGTTAGATAGGGGGCTGCAGTTCAAGGTGTGTGATTCAGTATCCACTGCTTGTTGTGATCTTGTGTATTAAGGTAGGCCAATTAGGCAAAGGTGGTACATAAAGCTGTTTTGCTGCAGAACATCTAATTATCATTAACAGTGCAGCATTCCAACCTTGTTGTTCAATGTACATGTTAACCCCCACTCCCCCTTTTGACATTGTTGTTTTTCACTTGTAAGTTATTGAAAAATAGTTCCTGTTGCTGAATTAGTTCTGTACATGGCAATAAGTTCCTAGTTCAGCAAATAACTGCTGCTGCTGGTTGTTTACAAGAGCTAGGATAAGCATTTGGTGTGAGTTGAGCACATGATGTGCATAGAATGATAATGACATCTCCAAAACTCTATCATGAACATGTGCAAGAAACATATGTATTGTGACTGCATGCAAGTGCATGCCTGAGAAACTAAGCAAAAAGAAAGTAAAAGCACGGATATATGCCAGGGACATTGTGAAAATTAAAAACAATAGACTTGCTTCATGGCAAACCTCATCATTTTTAAGCAATGACTTTGATATGACTGAAAAGTGCTTTGCAGATTAAAAAGAGTATCGGGATTTTATACCTGCAGCAGTGAGAAACATGATTATGGACAAAGCAGTTACAGCGGGTTCATTATAAAAACAAAAGCAGTCCTATTTGCCTGAAAAAAAGAATACTTTAAGTTTATAGCTGTGTCATTGGTGGACAGTTTGGTCTGTGCAGTGTCCAAGTGTTATGCTATGTTCCTAAGTGCCTCATGCTTAGGTGCATCTGCTGTTCATTACAATGTTGTACAGAGGCCCGATTCTCACAGCCTAGGCCGTTATGGCTGCGCTCGTAAGCATGCAGACTGTGGCAGCAGAAGTTTGCCTTTTGTTTGGACTACTAGTTTGGAGAGTACATTTATTCACTCGTCTGCTTGTCTTTTGTGTAAGTGTGGTACACATGCATGTGTCATATTTTTGTGTGCATTTTTGGTGTACACCATGCACATCCATGTGTGTAGGCTAGGCCTTGAACACACATCTGACATCCGCTCATGTTTAATGGGTTTATGTGTGTGGTTGGTGTGCATAGTGCATGTCCATCTGTGTAAATAAGGATTGTGCATGACTTGCAGTCACACAATGTCTGTCGTATTATTAATGGTGCGTAGCATGTGCACTGCGCAGTACGGTCCCCTGTTATAGGGAACACGTGTTTGGCTGCCAGTTCAAGCTGAATAATGGCACAGAGGCATGCAGATCATATTTTAGTGCACAGATGTCAGCCTAAACTGGCCAACTGGGTGCATACTTGTGAATGAACAAAAAAATAAACCGGCGAGAAGACGCTTACACAAGTCAAGAAGTGCTCTAGAGCACTTTTTCCCTTGTGTAAGCATTTGTCCACTGGTTTCCTGCTCAGTCACAACTAACCCATACTATCAGCCGTTTCTTTTTTTTCTCTGTGTAATGTTGAAGTGTTTCATCTATGTTGACCTCATCAGCCAGGTGTTCTCTGAACAGTAGTACTATACACTGTGCATATGTATCACTGACGCACATTGTAGTATGTCATACTGTCGTTACATTTCCCCCTCTTCTTTTCCCTGACCCTCTCCATCAGTCCACACCCCTGCAAAGCAAATGTTTTCACATTTTGTTTTCTAAAGCCTTTCACATTCTCTGTCATGCAAACAACAGACAGGTTGTGCTGTGCTGAGTTCTCTCAGTTTTTGCAAAACAAGTGCGCATTAGTCCTCGGTACAAGTTTCATGCCTTTTGTGATTGCGGCTGTTTGCCTTGTGCACTGATGCACTTTCCTTGCCACTTTGTCTGACAACTCGCCTCCTTCCAGATGCAGCGCCACGAGCGCTTCTCCAAGGAGTACCACAACCGGGTGCGTACGCTGGTGCAGTGCCTGATTCCACACATCATGCAGAAGCACAGGGACCAGCGCAACGAGACGAGGCATGCCAACCAGGGCCTGGCTCATTTCCTCAAGGTGTGCTTTTCCACTCGGTCACCTGATGTGTGATTTGAAGAAAGAGGCATCAATTTTGAGGGGAATTGAATGTGAATATCAAGTTGAGCTGAAGTGTGATAAGCCAAAGTTTGAAGGTACTCATATAATCACTTTCATGAAAGGAAAAACTGTCATCCACCCAACTGTAGCACGAAGCTATACCTTTGTTGCTCTATGCTACAGTTGGGTGGATGCTAATTTTCCATTTCAGGAACCTTCCTCCACCTTGCAGGCTTCCACAGAACTGATTTGCCATCGTCATCTTTGCCAAAAACAAGCTTCTTATATAAGCGAGGAAATGATTCTATGTGCAGTGATGTTCTGTGCCAAATTAAATGACTTGAGGCTTTCTTGGCATTTGTTAAGGTTGTTGCGTTTTAGTTTGGCTAAGCGGAGGATTGCTGCAAGCTGGATGGTACATACATTAGTCAAAATAATGCAAACACACGAGAGACGAGGTAAGACAATATAGCACTATATGCTGTCCATTTCCTTATATCGTTTCATCCATTCATGCTGTTTTGACTATGTCATTTGGCTAGTAGTTAGCCTGTTAAAAAATTTCAGTGAGGAAGTGGGAGCCTTTTTCGTTCTACAATCATGTTTATATTTATCCGCTGTCTCAGCCAAACCAGACAGTTGTTTGTCTTAGCTAGTACGCTCACTATAGTATGCTTGGCTCGAAATTGTCTAGATTTCTTTTTTATTACTTGTAGTGATGTATCCTAATTATGGACAAATAGGGAAGCCTTACGTTTTGGTTTGAGCATATAGGAACAGCCTTCCTCTTCTTTCCTAATCCTCAGAAATGCTTTTCCCTGATGGACCGTGGCTTTGTGTTCAAGCTCATCAACCTGTATTTGGAGAAGTTCAAGTCTGGTGATGAAATGGTATGTGCCGACGTGTTTTGGGCCGTGTCCAAGTGTGATTATTTCTTTCATACCTTTCTACTGATATAATCTAAGTGTGACGTTTGTCCTTTCTGTTAACAAAGTTTTTGACTGCACATTTTATATGTGCCACTAATAGGTGGCTAATACAAATGTATGCCAGACATATATGAATTTTGTATGTGTCACTTCTTTATGTGCTATGTTTAACAATACCAATACCATATTTACTTGAACCTAATGCACACTTATTTTTCGAGAAGATTGGTCCGTAAATTGCCTGCACATTGCAATTGGATATGAAATCAAAACTGTATTCGTGGCTTTGGCAACAGCCTAACCACAGAGCCATCAGATACAGCATCATCGCCATCACAGAGCATGTTATTGATGCAAAGGTTGTTGTTGGTTCATATTGAGCTCCACCGCGATCTAAAGTGGTATACCCGCCAAATAACTTTTGGAGATATGTACAATCATTTTAGTAATATTTTGAGCGACTCGGTACCAGATGCGTCGGCATAGTCAGTCACCAGCATTTCTGGCTCTGTGCCAAGCTTGCTATCTGCGAACAGTACTAGGAACACTGTCACACATGTACTTGGACAGGTCCGATGCAGTCTTGCGAAACTGATAGCAGTACAGTTAAACCTTGATATAACGAAGTCGGTAAAATCGTCAATTTGCTTCGTTATATCGAAATTTCGTTGTATAGAAATTCGACCTTTTATGCAAATAAGTACAGTTGCCAATTCTTTTACACAGAAAGGGGCTGCAGAATTTCCCGAATTATCGGGCAATCGAAAAAAAAAAACTAATTTGAATAAGAAAACAATTCATTTTGGTAAATTTAATAGATGGTGACGAATGATACGGTTTCATGCCTTGTACGTCGACGACATCTTCTCGATGGTACGCATTACGCAAAGCCAGCCACACTTTCACATGCACTCCACCCTCTTGGCTGATAGTGTTGCCCGCACTGGGACGACGCTATCAGGAAAAGCGCCGGCAGCGGGGAGTGAAGCTTCATCTGCCTCGCTTCAACGGGTCACCGAAACGTGAGATTACGCAACCTCCAGTACTAAACGCATGGGAAGACAGCTTACATGGTGCCACGCCATTTCGGCACACCCATTCCTTGCAGACGCTGCAGATTACCTTTAAAGCAGGGTGCGCGGTCGCGTACGCGCTCAGCCGCACTTACGGCCATGCGCAGCCACAGCCGAGGGGCGCACCAACTAGCAGCCACTTGTACTTCAATCAAGTTTCCATTTATTGTCTCGGCATTCTTTTGCGGCGGGAGGGAAATTTCATTATCTTGAAACCGCATACAAACGGGCTTCGTTATATGGAGGTTCCAGCTACACGGTGTTCTATGGACAAGAGGTTATGAAAAGCTAAATACTTTTTTATATCGAGGATTTCGTTATGTTGAAGTTCATTATATCGAGGTTTAGCTGTGTCTCTAAAAGTGATAACTCGAGGATACCGCCCCTGTGATCTTGGTATCTGTGGCCAATGACGTGCAAATGGCAACGACGACACACCACTTTTATTAGTAAAGCTCAGTAAATTGAGGTAAATTCTGCATGTCTCTTTTTTTTTTTATTGCAAATGTGAAGGGCACGCTATATCTTTCTTTTATGGATCAGCAGCACGTTACATTCAAGTGCACTTTTATTTTCTTTCTTTAATCTGTGAAAATTGGGTATGTTTTAGATTCGGGGGCACGTTGGAACCGGGTAAATACTGCTATGATACACAACCATTTTCATAGCAGCTACCTGTGCCAGTCTTTACATTTCTTCAAATTATTGCACTGGGTACTCCAGTTGGTTGTAATAGAAAATGGTCTACTTTTCTATGGGCTGACATTTCTAGTGTCACCTGCTATGTACCAGAGTTGATAGGCAAGTTAAGTAAACAAAACATTCGTTTTGCTCTTGTAAATCTTCTGGTTGTTGTGTACAGGAAACAGCTGAGATTTGCTGAGCACACAAAACCGGCCTTTTGTCAACACTGTGCATGTGAGGAAACAATAGGACTGATGATTGTACTGATTATTGTACTGATGATTGGACTGATGATTGATGAAGTCCCTTTGCTCGATTCTGTTTCTTTCTTATCCGCCATTCACAACTGACCGAGCTGGTAAAAACACGGGGGGAGCACCACTCCACCTACCTTACCCCAGGCTCGCAAAAACGAATAGCAGAGGGGTAGAATCATTGCATTGTCCCAGGCTGGAGCTTACATGAGTTCTTTCATAGTTTACATTTCTCTTCTGAAAAGTCTAAACTGTCTTGCACAAAAGTTTGAGCTTTATTAAAAGTAGCCTGTGATTTCTGAGTGAAAGGAGTGTTTGGCTCAGGCGACAGGTGCACTGGTTTCTTCTTTTCCTTTTTCGCTGAGCCTTGCTAGTCTGCAGTTTATATGCCCAAGATAATTTGGTTCCCCTTTTTTCCAGGAACTTCATTGCTACAAGTTTGACTTTCTGGAAATTATCTGCTCACACGAACATTTCATTGCACTGAATCTACCTTCCTTGAAAGGTGCTTACAGCCGAGGGCACTCAAAGAATTCTAAAGGTATTGACAAGCGTTACCTTTCTTTCTTTCTTTTTTCATTTCTTTTTTAAATATATTTTTGTTAACTTCTGTTTATATTGCTTGTTGTTGCACTGATGTCTGTGTTGTGTACACGTATTTCTTCTCTCTATTCTTGCTTAGCAGTGTGAATTTTTGTGTTTTAACCACCGAAAGTACCTTGTGTTTTTTTACCACATTGTGTCCCCTCTTGCTGATATCCTCTCCGTCTTCTTGCCACATTTTTCTGCACTTAAAGAACGGGAAGCAGAAATTCTGTGGGACAAAATTAATTTACGTATTCAATTTCCAGACAAGCATACATTTACCAATGAAGGCTCGAGGAGAGTGTGAATTATGTGTTGTACAGAGCTATAACTTGGTGAGCGGGTGCAACAGTTTGGTCGTATTAAACGTCGTGTTACATAAGACGTTTATGTAATGTGTTCTGTACCACAAAGTATGGGCATAATGTGGTTTTTGTACAAACCTTTACCTTGCCAGATTCTTTTTTTTTTCTGCAAGCCTATATGCAGGGAAACTATTATCCAGGTATGATAGTCAGTAGATTGCATCTTCAGCTCGCGAATGTTATTTTGACTATTTACTGCTGTGATGTCACAGCGGTCAAGGTTTTTGCAGCCCGCTAGTGACATAGTGCCTTCTTATTTTTATTGCAGCTTCAGATTCAGTTTGTAGATATCTGATGTACTATGAAGATAAGCATTGACTGAAGCTGTTGAGAGTGTTTGTCTTTACACCATTTGATGATAAATAGGAGCTACACTTTTCCCTTTCTCACCTACTCTTTGTGCAGTACGTTCAGCTCAGTGATGTGCTCATTGTTTTGCACACAAACACTTTATAGCTTTCTTATCACCGCAGTTGTTCGTCTGCATACTGCTTGCACATACACGTGTACATGGAAAACATCCTCACATTTTTTTCCTCACTGAAAGCACAGACACAGCAAGTGAGCTTTACAAGCATTTTCGCACTTGCATACATATATGCACTCTGTTGGCTCACTTAGTGTTCTTGCATCCACTTAGTATTAACATAGAACATTCAGATATTTATTTTATAAGGAACTTAAACGGACACTAAAGGCAAATAGCAAGTCAAGCTAAGGTGATAGATTATTGCTCAAAAACGTCTAAAGCGTCAATATGATCACGAACAGAACCTTAATAATCGAGAAATTGAGGTAAAAATGCAGGACGTGATAGGAGACTCCCCTGGGACATTCAAGTACTTGCCCGATGACGAAAGCACTCCTCAGTTAAATTTCACTAGTACTCAACCACTGCTTGCAAAAAACATCCTCGTATTGTATTAGAATATGAAATAAAATGCTACTAGTCCAGTTTTATTTCCTTTTTAGAAAAAAGAACTCATTGAAATTACCCTTGACAGCGACGCGGGCGGCCTAAAGGTTTCGTCTTCGCCCGAATCTGCACTGCCCACGCTTTGGCTTTTAGTAGTTTCGTTATCGCGTGGTGCTGCGCTGGTTTCACTGGCTCGCGAAACTCGCACAAACTACAAGTAGCACGGACTTCAACTTCAGTGTGATGTCGCGGGATGCCTGAGCGGTCTATGCCACTTGACCAAAAAGCAGCTGTAGCGGCGAATCCACTGCGCTGTCTTGGCTCAGTACCGCCGTCTGTGGGGTGTAGTTTTACTCGCCGATGGCAGCAAAGGGCGTATGCAACGTCACCACTCCCCCAGTTGGGCGGCGGGAGACTTGAATTACGAAAAAGGTATTCGGACCCTTCAGATGAAATTTTCTTGTACACTAAGTCTTTTCTTGGCACGAAACAAGCGTTGCGAGGTTTCTGGAATGGTATTTAAATAGTCCACATCGACTTAGTATTTGCCTTTAGTGTCCCTTTAACATAAATGTCTCTGGCAGCTGTTGCTATTAGGTATTCTGAGGTATTGAGGTTACTGTAATACTAGATGATTTCATTGACACATTTCACACTGATGCTAGCTGGCAAACTAGAAGAGGTCATACAGTAAAACCTCGCTCATATGTTCTGGAAAAAGAAATGCAAGTAAAAAAACATACTAACCGGGAAGGCGTACAATCTGAAGCCGCTAACAAATTTCACAAGCTCAACTGTATTCTATAGTTGACACCTATGTAATGTGAAGTGTGCGCGAATCGCTGCAGCTTGAGATGCCGACATGCACAGAGCTGATGGGGTGATGCTGGATGCCGCCGAAATGAAACATCACGTATGCCCACATCATGCTGCCGGCAGCAGGGAATGGCAGCACGTTCGGATTATCACTTACTAAAAGCGTGCAGTACGCTACCAATGGCACTACGCACCACGCGCTGTGGAACAGATAGGTGAAGATGCTTATCCCAATAGGTTTTGTGGCGATAGCTGTGAATGCGGCATGCAACAACCTGACCGGAGATTTGTTGGTACCAGAATAAGAAACTGTGCGCGCTGTCGTTTTCTTGCGAGACGGGCAGCTACATAGTGTTCTCGATCGCACACACTTCGCACCTTTTCTTGTTCGCATAGAATCTAGTGCTGGAAAACAGTCTGCAGTCTGCAGCAGGGAATTATGGCACATTTCGGTTATTGCCTATTAAAAGCGTGCGCTATCTTTTGATGGCACCACGCACTGTGAAACAGATAGGCGAAGATGCTTATCACAATAGGATTGGCGGTGATAACTTTGAATGCTGCGTGCAACGACCCCAGAGAAGATTTGCCGGTGCCAAAATGAAAAACTGAGTGTGTGCCATCGTTTTCACGTGAGACGGGCGGGCAAGTATTGCGGTGAAGCTGCCATGGCGGGCAGCTATACACTGTTTTTGATTGTGTGCGCCTCCCACATTTTCTTGTTTACATGGGATGTAGTGGACAAAAAACGTATCATACAGGCAATGTACTGAATGTTGATGTGGAAAAATTGTGTTTTTTGGGAACGTATGAACTGGTAAAAAATGAGCGTAACTCAATGGGGTCATTTTCTGTGTTCTCGATTGCGAACGTTTACGCCGGGAAAGCGTACTTAATGGGAACATATCAACGAGGTTCTACTGTAAATGTGCAATCATCAGTATTGTTGATGCAATAGATTAGGTTAGGTTGTAGGCCCCATCTAATCCATTCCTGGAGCCTCATGAAATCACAAGTACACAGAGGTGCATATAGCACAGTGCTTTTCATTTAGAGTAAACAGTTTAAGGGACCATACATTTTAACTTCTTGATAGTAACATACCAAACCCTGTTGTCTCATTCTGCACTATGTTTGCATCTGCTGCGGAGCAGACGAAAGCGAGGAGGTTGCAACGGGCGGTAAGTTGCCCACTCTTGACTGGCTTGTAAACAGAGAGCATTTTTTAAGGGAAGCAGACATTTTCAAAATGGTCGAACACCCTGCACCTCCCTGATCACCCTGCCACGGCTCTTTCCTCTCTGCGTCTTTGGTGTGTCCCTATCCTGCTTGAGGCCTTCGCTTGCGTGTGCGGCTCCCTCTGGTGCTGGCGTTCTCGCAACTGCTGTGACGTGCACGTGCGAGACTGGTGGTCCACTGTGCGTGCAGTGTGGTGTGTGTGTGTCTCGAACTCTGGTCATTGGAGAGTAGTTGGAAGGTTACTTGGAGGGAATCGGCAACACAGCCTTGTTATTTGGACTGACACGGGGTGTGATGTTCCAAAACTAGGCAGAAGTTACCACAATAGCAGGCACATTTATGTGCCTGTATGTACAAGAAGGGCTAGTGGAAGTGACAGCGTGATTCACGCGGGTGCTATTTATGATGGCTTTGTGGTCTGTGAACGCCAAGGAAAGTGCTTGATGCCATGCATTGCCATGACAAAGATACGAAGTGATTGAATACAGTTGTCACCGAGTTTTCCTTTTGTGTAATGGGCAACTATCATAGCAACAAGAACACATTATAATGCAAGCTGTTAATTTCCCACGGTAGCTCAGTGCCTATGGCGTCGCTCAGCTGAACTCGAGGTTGCGGATTCGATTCCGCCTGTGGCAGCCACATTTCGAAAGGGCACGGAGAGTGTGTGTGTGCCATGCATTGGGCGCACGTTAAAAAAACCTCAAGTGGTCGAAATTATTCTGGAGTTCCCCATTTTGGTGTGCCTCATAATCAGATTGTGGTTTTGACACATAAAACACGAAACTTGTATTAAATATGTCAGCTGTTTACTAATGCACATTCACTGCAGTCTGCTAGGGTCTTGACACACGTCTGTGGCATTTTGAAACAAATAAAACTGACCTTTTTTTTTTGGAGAGAGATGAGTTTCTGTCAATACTGGAAAGGCATGTTAAACGGTCCGTACATGACAGAAATTCAAGAAGAGCCAACTGGTGTTAGATTTTCTAAAAGGTGAGAAAAACTTCCTGGCCAGGCGCGTAAGCTGGTTGGGAATTCAAAAATTCTCGCTAGAGCTTTCAGTACAAATTAGGTTGTGCAGCACACATTCCGTGGATGTTGTGGCTGAGTTACGTTTTCCTCCAAGTTACCATAGCAAACTTTGTGTACATTGCAACTGTAGCTCATTAGCCGTGCTGTCTGCTGGGCTGCTGAGGGCTGAGGTAGAGGTGGCTGCTGGTGCTATTGCTGCTGCTTGATTTTCAGAGGTGTGTGTAGTTGTGCCCAAGTGTGACTGGTGACCCTGCTTGCTTGTAGTCTGCATTCTGTGTCACTTGTTGTATGCATAGACTATTCCTTCTAGTTTTTTTTTTTTTTTGTTAGCAGAAATTGGTCACATGTCATTCTGTTTTATTAGTTTAGCTTGTTTGAGAAACTAAGGTGACAGGATTTTTTGCAGTTGCTGGAAGTTTTGTTGGGGAACAAGTGGGATACATGTTCTTAGCTTGTGTTGCAATGTACGTATTTAATGCTTTTTGTTTTATTGCTGTGGAGTAGGCTTTCACTTTCCCAAACAACTGTGGGCTCTGCAGTAGTATATTACAAATACAAAGCTTTCTGTTTCATTGCACAAAACAGTTCAAATTCCTCTGTCATTTCGAGTCAGTCGGGCACCAAAGAGAGAAGATATTGTCAGGGACTACCTATTTGGGCATGTAAATACTTTAAATAATGACCATTTATCAAACTGACAAAATCCAATGAAAAGCTAAATTTGTGGCTCTTGCCATGTTTGAGAACCTTACACATACCTGTAAAATTAATATAGTTCAAGAAACGTGTTTATTGAATGGAAGGCCTCGCCTTCTTTTTTTGCAACTCATGAGCGTGTGAGAAACAAAAAGAACTACACGGAAATTGTTTATTTCTGTGTAGTCTCCATTCCTTCAGCTCTTTAAGTCAGTGATATTATTGCCAAAAATCACGAATACTGCAGTGTCCACAAATACGGCGACTTGTTGTGAGTAAGGTTGTTTGTTTTAGGCACCAGGCATAAGCTGTGGTTTCTTGACAGCCATAAATCAATAAATCCACAAATAAAGTTATGGCCATAGTGCATAATCAAAGACAATGCTATGGCACAAAGGCTTGGACAGCACATGTTGTTTTTTTCATCTCTGTCATGAAATTTACTTCGTTCAAGCTGCATTTATGGAGGGATGAGCAATTTTGTAACAGACGCAAAAACTTTGAAAAGTTAAAAGCTAGTAAAGTTATTTGTATGCCAAAGGTGGCTTGTTTTTATACCTCTAATTTGTGCATATGTGGTTGATATTTTGAAATTTAGTTTTATTCTAAACAGCATGCTTTCACAGCCTTTGCATTTGCTGCTTTCTTTCTAGTTGCAGTTGGCGTAAGCCATGCATTCATTAGAGGCATGCTTCATAACAGAGCCTATTCTTTTGTTTACAAGCTTAGCTGTAGCAAGGCCACATCTTTTTTTGTAGTTTGGCTTTCTAGCTGCTTTTTATGCAGAAGCATCAAGGTTGAAAGTTCGTGGGCTACATATTGCATTTTTACATGCTCTAGGGAATCATTTTTTTTTTTTTCGCTATCTCTTATTTTGCATAGTATTTACGTAATTTTGCCTTGCCATTTCCACATCCTGTGCCTGAAAGTGTGGAAGCATGTATTTTTCTTCCCTGTCAATTAGATGTCAAGGCTTAGGTGCGGTGCAAATGTTTCTTGTAGTGTACCTTAGTACAACTCCTCTATATACGTATAGCAAATATATTGTCACAAACGAGTGTTGTAAGAGCAGTAAGGTAGAAAGTTGGGCTAGTTGGAATAGATGCGTACTTTAAATTGCCATGGAAGATGACAGCAACACGAAGGGGCGGTCACAGGTTGAGCACCGTCTAACAACTGTTCATGTTGCTGTCGTTTTCTGTGCTAATTAGTACCCATGTCACACTGGCAAACTTAGTTTCACTTTAAGCAAATGCACTTCAGCACACGGAGTGTCACTTTGGCGGCACGCTAATACACGAGAAAAAAGTGTCCTTTGGAATTGACGACACTGGCAGTGGGTGAATCAGTAGACACAACATATATTTGTTATTTTAAGTATGATTTTCAAAATAATTGCCTTATAGTAAAAAACAGCATTTCGAATAAACTTTATTGAAACTGAAGGAATTAATTGTAACCACAATAGCATTATCAATCATAACGAGCCAGAAGAAAAGAGCATTGCGTCTACAGCGAGCAGAGGGAAAATAGTGGATTCCGTTGCATATGGCGCAAGAACAGATCACGAACATTTGGAGTGTGTTATGGTAGGGCTTATTCATCACTTACGGACCACTTTGAGACTTTGCTCACCTTTTCATGCACTGAGACAATGGAGAGAATCGTGCCACTTTCACATATTCAAGAGCGCTTTTGCTAAAGACGTAAGCGACGCATAGTCAGCTTGGCTGTAGAACGACAAAGAAGTTCACATATGTGAGCGCCTTAATCTCCTCATCCGAACATGTGATTATTGAAGCACTACTTGCGTTCACTAAACTTGGAAAAAACAATGACAGCTGCACAGGTAGGGTAACTAGCACAGGCATACACAGGCATAACCAACTGCCTGACCATTACACATAAACAGCCTGAAATCGAGAATAGTAAGCTAGCTTTTTTTACAGTATAGTACATTTTATTACCTTAAAACATTTCCACTCACAAAAGAAAGGTGGTTTAAGTTTACTACCGAATGTGCTTTCAATTTTAGTTTATATACATTTTAAGCATTGCTACCAAGGCTACATAGTTGGATGCAGTGAAGTGAGTTTGCCGAACACACTCGCTGCCAAGTGCATTCTGCAGCGAGTGTCACTAAGCGTTACCATATGACAGCCTGTGAATGACACTAGTGGCGGAGTGCACTCGCTCAAAATGACACCAAATTTGCTTGTGTGACAGGAGTATTAAAGTATGTAAGAGCAAGTGGGTTAGTTAGAAGACATTGGCGTTAGATGTGATCAAGTGCTTTGAAGTGACAATTACGTAACAGAAGATAAAGGGCTTGTTGTCACTTGGGTTTTCTCATAAGTAACTGTACATGCCTCACAGTTTCATTCTTCCTGGTGATGGTTTTATATTTGCAAGTAAACACTCTCTGGTGATGGAAGGCGCTTTGTTTTTAACTTTGGCAATACAGGGTGGCTTGCGTGTTTGTCTCCATTAAGGTGTTATATTTTTGGCTTTTTAACTGCATTTGCAATCATGTACTGGCCATCATGACTCATTATCATCTTGTCATGCAGTTGTATCTCATGTTTTTTTAATAGTGTGCATTAAAGGAGTAGAGACATCGAAATTACAACTTGTGCTCTGTTTTGCTTGGAACGACTGATACAAATTTTGTCACTTGCAGTGGAGGTCAGTGTGTAATATTCAAGTGGCCTTGGCATTTTTTTATATTAGGAAGTGATCTGAATTAACGATTTTGGTATTTGAAATCAAGGTACTTAATTTGTTCCATGTTTCCTTGGACAAGTGTAGCTCATTTTCATGATTTTATGTTCACTTGCTTTATGCCTGTGCTTGTTCTTTCGGACTTGCGGGCCTTGCACTACTATATCTGTTTGGCACACTGATCACAGATGGCTGCACCATACTGTGTCACTTGAGTTTTAGAGTTACGGTGAAGGCTTCATATTGCAGCCCGCCAGCCCTTCCTATTGGTGAAGTCTAGCCACTAAAATTTCAGACTATGCATGCACAAGTGACCATAAGCTTGTATCTTAGTCAGTAAATTAGGCCATTGTTCCTGCTTTATAATGTTTTTGGTGCTGCCAATTTCGAAATTTGAAAGAAAATTAAGTTTGTGGGTCAAATTTATTTCGATTCATCGGCCATTGACATTCACAAAAGAAAATGTAGTAGTTGTACAATCGTATAGAGACTTGTGTGGTGTGTTTTATTGGGCTAGTTTCGAACACCTCACAACTTCAACAGCTAGGTGCATTGCAGAAGAAACTGATTTTATTAAGTGAACGCCACAATTATTTTTGATGTGTCTACTCCTTTGAAACTCTTTAGAGTACGTATTTGTCTTAGAGAGAGTGTTTTGAAATGCAAAGTGAGCGTTCATAATTGTTTATATTATGACAGAGAAGTGCAACCGTTTGGTTTGCTGTCAAAGATGGCACATATTATATTTAATTACCTGCATAAAGCAATCAACATAGCTTGATAGAGAGCCAGTGTGCAAACGCTGCGCAATTTTTACCTGTGAAAATAACTCATTGTTTGTGCAGAACTTGTATATCGATAGCTGCCATTGGAAATAGACTGTTTATGAGCTACCCAAGCTTATCCTTAGAGAGCATGACTATGACAAGGGGTGATAGGATACAGAAGTGCCCTGGCGTTTACTGCTGTACTAAGAGCACAAGTACAGTCACCTTGTGCATGCCACCCTCAAATCCATCTACTGTCTGTACAATTCGGCTACCTCTCTAATTATATAGCTTACAAGGGCCAGGCTTTCGATCAAATGTGCATCACATCAAGCTGTCCTGATAAATTTGACATCTGTGAAGCTAAGTGGAGGAATAGTAAAAAAAAAGTTTGTCATGAAGCATCATTCTTGTCCATAAAAGAGTTAAGGGGTTCGAGGTTCGTTTAGGGCATCAGCTGTTTTCTAACATTTTTGTGGCTTTTATAATAGCTTCAATGTGCTCCATAGAACATACGCGCAGAACCGCGATCAAATTGCTGCTGCTGCACTTTGGTACCAGAAATGCACGGCTGTCAGTATACTTGACTGCAGACTTATAGTTTGCGTGAACTACAGAATTTAACCATTTTAGTCGAATATTCATCAATATGACTTAAACTTGCAATATTTATTAACATTATGTATTAGGATGTTTCATTGCTTAGATAACATGAACACATGAACAAAGGCTCGGGCTGTAAGCATATGCCAACTTTTATTGTTATCACATGCTAAGTAAGATAACTTGTTCTTGGGCTACTTACTTGGTGAAACCATAGTAACGCAAATAAAAACAAACACAAAGAACACAAGATTGGACGCCGCAGGTACTACCAGTAGCACCCTAAGTCTCCAGTCTTGTGTTTTCTGTTGTTTATTTTATGCTATTTTATTATTAGTATTATGTTATCTCTTATTTGCACTACTATGGCTTCACCAAAGATTCTAAGTAGTATAGATTTTTTTTTATGCAAGAAAAAAACATTTTTTTTTTTTTTGCCCATTCAAGGTGCATTGTATTGTAGTTAGTATCTTGGTAGGTGTGTGTTCTCATTGTATTCTCTGTGGCCCGCACCTTCTCCCAATGGCAACTCACCAGACTACGAGATGGAGTACCGGTTGTCGGAAGAGTTCTGTCGCAGCCACTTCCTGGTGGGTGCCCTTCTGCTGGAGCTACGGGCAGCACTCAGTGAGGTGCAGAAGGTTCGACAGAGAGCCATCAGTGTCGTGTGCAACCTGCTCGCCAAGCATGCCTTTGATGACCGTTACCAGGGGAAGGTATGTGTGTTCACGGGCTTGAATTTCCATGCAGGCTTTGATAACATGCAGCAAAAGTGAACCTGAAGTGAATACAGTAAAATGAATACAGTTATACTGGGGACAGGGCAACAGAGCCGGACAAATGGTGCCTAGGAAGTAGGAATCTCTCCTTGGAGGGCATGATGGCGCTCTAAGCCTGCAGCTCATGCCAGGCCGAAGAAGCTTGGCAAGTTACTGCACATATGCATCACTGCCTGTACAGTGCGAAATGCACGGGGAAAAATAGAGCAGCAGACAGCACAAGTGTTTGACTCATCTCAGCTGGCACTTCATTTGGATTAATGGCAACATGTGTTCTGATGCTGGTGTGTTTTGCAATGTGCTTACAGTAATGCTCATGCTGTGGACATCTGACCAATCAGCAGGCCATTTTTGCAGATGATGACAGAGCTTTGTGTGTCTTGCTCTGCACAAATATTATAACCGAGAGCCAATGGTGTAATTACATTTTGCTTGTACATATGTACTTTCACTAAAAAGTATGTACACTCGTAACAGTTTGCTTTTTGTATTTGCTTATCACCAAATTGTTTAAGAATGCGCATGATCAGCTCTTTACTTTATACTAGAAAGACAGCTCTCTTAGGTTAGTGCACGGCATGCATCACTGTGTAGTTGAGCAGAAATACTCGGCAAAGCATGGAGAGTGAAGCTTTTATGTGAGTGCTTGCAGTTCATAGTTCGTATCTTGTTTAAAAGCTGACAATCCTTGCATCTAGATTTAGATATTTCTGGGAGTAGCCCTGTTATATTATAATTTGTGGTAAGAGAGTTTTGTTCACTTGGAAAGCCTTGTCACTTAACTCTCTTCAGCACCTATGGAATGTGTTGCTGTTTATGAAATGGCCTGGTTTTTTAATGCTTTTCACACTTTTATTCAGTGCTTTGCTAATCACTTATGAGGCTCAGTGCCGTAATATCTCATAGCATTGCTGCAGTCATCATTTTGGTTTTCATCGGGTTCAGTGTGAAGTGTTCAGTGTGAAGTGTTCATGTGAAGTGTTGAGTGATACTAAGCATGGGGCAACACTACCTGAACACATGCATAAAAAAAGTTCATAAGAAGCAAACATTCAAGTAACACTGCGTTCAGCATGCAAGACTTCAGAAATTTTTCTCCGTCTTTCTTGCTCGGTGTTCAGGCCCAGCAAGCTCGACTCGCATCACTCTACCTGCCCCTCATCTCCGTGCTTCTGGCCAACATCAACCGTTTCAGCAGCAGCACAGAACAGCAGCAGCCATCCTCCGCCGCTCCGAGTGCAACTAGCACGGCGGCATCTGGCACGTCACCATCTCGTAAGATGAGCAAGGCAGACAGTCTGAACCATGCGGCTGCAGTCGCTGAAGACCCAGGCACACCACAGAGCGTGACGTCATACCGCAACAGTGTGGCCCTCGACGGGCCAGCTTCCTTGCCGGGCTCCGGGCGCCACAACCGGGATTCAAACTACTTATCCATCATTGCTGGCCAAGGTGGGTGAAAGTCTTTCCATTTGAATTGAATCCAATATCCAGCTTCTTTCTTTTTCCGATTTCTAAAACAGAATTTAAGACAGTGCAGCCTTTGAGAAAAGAAACAAAGCCAATCGCCGAAAGCACAATCAAAGCTTACTTTAGCCCTCTTGTCAGAAAACGTTCAGCATGTTGTTCGTCATGAAAACTTAGGAAAGGGAGAGGAGGGGAACAGCACACTGCAGTGAGTAGTGTCATTTGCTCGAGATGTCACATAACCCTAGTCACCGTAAAGCAAATAAGTGTCTGAACAAAAGCACTATGCTGAAGGTTTGGAAGTGATTGAGCTGTTATTTGCGTAAAACATCACAATCAATCTTCATTTTGGCCAGGCAATAAAAGCTAGTGATCGATCAGTAGGAACATGTAGCCTTGTTTTGGGTGGCAGTAGCTTCACTCCTTAGCTCCAAGCACGATGCTTATGCTTTCGAACATGGCATACTGAACTCATTGGCACATTGAGCTCAACTGTGTGTGATATTAGTAGCGTAACTGTGGTGCATTATTTTTGTGCCGAGGCTGAAATCGGTGGTGGCACAGGAATGAGGCATCCCTAGTAAATACAGTATTCTGCTAGGTGGGTACACACACACCCACAAAATTTGTGACATACACACTACTATTTGTAAAATGTCTTGCAATTTGGTTTTTAATGTGTTAGTTCTTCTGCACTGACAGCTACGTGTGCCATGTTGAACAAATTCATGCCATGGAAAAGCTTGTTTTCATGTGAATGTTGCAGTTTGCAATAGCTTGCAGCTTGCAGCTTTCTGATGATAAAAAAAAGTGCTGCTGTAGCACTTGGGGGCAGTAAGAAGTCAAAATTCTATGAGCAGCCTCTCTCCTTATTCTTTGCCTTCCGAGTAACCATACTACTCAAAAAACCTTATGTACTTGGAAAAAAAAGTCCTACAGGCTCATACTGTCTTTGGATCATAAATTTCCTATTGTATTTGGTATAACTTTTATTCTTATTTTCTGAGGTGTACGTGTTTCATTCACTCCAGCTTCACCATAATACCTCGGCCAGGACCTTGCAATAAAACAAGCGTTACCTCCCTGGTAAAAACAGATCCAGTATTAGAATTCGGTTTGACATACTTTTTTTGTACATCGGTATTCGATGGCTCTCTCCGATTCAGGTTTGATGTGGCTTGAAGTTTGACTATTTGCATGTTCCAAGCAGAATTCCTTTCCAGGGAGTGTGTATAAAGCACGGCAGCAACAATACACATCATACTAAACATCGGACAAACGCAAAACACTTATATGTATTAAAATTTTAACTAGATAATTCACTCAGACGCCAAGCTGCGCAAGAGTATATTATTGACGTTTCCAATGCTTTGGAGGGATGGGTAATAAAACAAGCCTTTTTTCTTTCTTTCTTGAGTTGTCTTTTCAACACTGCCTAATTTTTCTGATCTCTGGCTTGTATGTGCCAAAATATCAGCATGTGAGCGTACCGTGCTCACTTGTTAGTTAACTCTATGGTTGTGTTAGCATACAGTGCACAACAGTTAGGGCAGTTTTACTTTTGGAATCGTGAACTTGCTTTCTACCCCCCGTTTTGTATTTTTTTTTTATTCATATGCTTGCACAAACGATCTCTGTCCCGTAGGCTCGTGCAGCAAGTTTGTAAAAATTCAATTTTTTCATTCAGATGCAATAATGGGGCCACAATCAAAAATACTCCCCATTAGAAGCACTACATTGGTTCACCTCTTGTTCCTTTGCTTAAAGCACACTTGGAAGTTCTCTTCTATTAAAAGGAAGCTTTAGCTCGGGCCCAACTCTGACGCGGCCTATTCAAATACATGTAAAACATAAAAACATTTTTGTGAGGTAACGCCTGGACCCATTTTAATGAAATTTGTTGCACTTAAGAGAGAGAGTTAAATTCTAGTGACTGTTTTAGAGAAATTTCGATTTAGGGCCCGAATTTTGTTAAAAATCTCTTCAAAAATTTAGAAGTTCGAGAAAAAATAGAAGCACAAACTTTATATGTTAATAGCTCTGCGTCAAGAACAAATATCACGGTTCAGTAAACGGCATCCATTAGATCATTGAAAGGGGACAAATTTGATGTGTCATTTTATATCCTGCCTGAATTTGTTATGTTGTGTACAAGGGTTCTGCAAAAGCTGTGATTTCCATATTACTACATTTTTTGGGATTCATGTGCAATGTATAAATTTTGTCCCCTTTAGATGTGCGATTATATGCAATTCACATAATTATGATATCATCTTTCATTGTTGACTTACAGTGTTGTAAACTTGATAGTGTCATTTTATGAAAATTTTCTATTTCTGCCACTTTTTAATAAACAATTCACGACCTAAATCAAGAACTCGAAACCAACAGTCACTATATTTCAAGTTTTTCTTTTAAATGCAACAAACCTTGCCAAATTTGGTGCGGTGGTTGCCAAGAAAAATGAGTTATTCTTTTACGTGTATTTAGATAGGGGCACCTGAGCTAAAGCTTCCTCTTAAGTGCTTCAGGAATGGTGTCGTTTCCTTTTGAATTGTCGTCGCATCCCTCAAATGTATAATTAATGTCTAATTAATGCCCTTGATCGTGTTGAGATGTAACAGGGCTAAATCCAGCAAGTTGGGAGGATATTCTGGCACAGTGATGGAATTGCACACCAAAAAAGCATGCAGTATCGATGAAGAGTGCATGACGGCCTTATCATGGTGCAGAATCCAGCGCTACTCTCTTGATGGATTTGGTTGCACGCAACACGAATAATCTCTTGGACACTTCAGGACCTGGAGGTTGGACCTGCAGGTACAAATTCGTGGTGCACAATTCTGTGGCAGTCATACACAATCAACATGATTTGATAATTGCTTTTTTCTTTCACACTTTCTTTTTGTCTTTGGCTCATCTTTTTACACTTCTTGCTCTGGGACTTCAGCTCGACGTTGTATTTGTAAATTCAAGTTTTGTTGCTGGTGAGAGTCCAGTGTTAGAATTCAGCATTGTTGTCCGAAGCTTTCCAGTCAATGCAACCATCTTTTCATTGCATCTTTTTACTTGGTAGTCGACAGTTTCAGCACCATCTTGGCACAAACCTCTGTCATTTTCAAATTTCCAGTCCAAGTCTGTTGAATGGATGACTGGACGACTTTCTCAAATCAAGTGCTTCTCATATCATTCTAACAGTCATTTGGTGATCACCGAGTGCAAGTGTTGATATTTTTCGTGTCTTGATGGAAAAATCAATCAAGTATTCACACACATGGTTGACGTTTTCAGCTTTGCTTGAGGTGGAGAGGTGTCCTGACCTTACATCATCACTGGGGTCTTCATGGCCTTTCCAAAAACACAGTTCTTTCCTTTAGTGTATCCTTTCCATAAGCCTTTTGCAACATTTGATAATTTCTGCACCATTCTTGCCCAATTTCACAAGTAATTTGATATTGATGCTTTGTCCTGTCCATTTGCCGGTCTCCATATCAGCAAAGTCTAAAAATGGGTTGCACAGAAAGTGCACACATAAAATTAAGCCTTGCCTTGTCTATATTGTGCTAGAGGTCAACCAGGCCCTTTCAAGCGAAGAGAGCGACATTGCTGCATCTTCTCCCATATATTTTATTGCAATAGCAATTATATGGACACTACACGTGGATTTCTGTCGTCAGCGTCGCCGTTGCCATGAGGTTCTGTATGAAGTCCAAGGGTGATAAAATTGTTGCCGCGCGCTGTGTGCTGTACTTTAGTAAAATCATGTGAGGGTGAGCTGGCAATCGCGGGTGGATCTCACGCCACCTTCCGTCGCACGCAAGGCTTCAAGGGGGGAGAGGGGGTGCATTCTACTCTGCGGGTGACCCAGCCGGGCTGCTGTATCTTCAAAGCCATCTGTGACAGGTACACAGTCCGCACTGCGTGTTTTCGCAGCGTAGTTTGCGTTGTTGTGGGCAGCTGCACGAAGGTCAATTCGCTCGCTGCTGTTGCCGCATTTCCTCACTGCAGCGTTTTGACACCGAGTTCGCGGTCATCGAGTGAGACGTGTTCATGTTGGCTTGGCGTGCGTGACACCATGCTTGTTAATTTAGTTTGTATGACTAAGTTTACAAGTTTATATGGCCAATAAGACTACCATCCTTACTTCATATAGCTGCCCATAAATTTGCTATCGCAATTGATGCTTTGCCTTTCAAGCAAAACTGACTTTTTCTGACTGACTGCATAATCTTATGGGACAGACCTCGTATACACATGCATCTGCTCATTCATTCTTTATTCACATTACCACTGGCATTGTGGATACGAAGAACTTGATCAGCTTTTCTTGTTTGGTACGGTACGCAGTTCTGGTGGTTTAGTCTTTGCTTACTTTGTTTGAAGTAAAAATGCTGTTTGAAAATGTGCAATTATTCTTGCTTCTTGAAGCAGGTTTTTTTTTTTAGAGTCCCTACAATGACTCGATTCGTGGCACTTTGGTTACTGTGAAAATATATTTGTGTGCATACTGGCCTGTCTGTTGTCATTGTTTTCTTCGGAATTTTGTCGTGGGAGTCTCGTGTTGTGTATAGTAAATAGTATACATGTTGCAAGCATAGTCTTTATGTTGCATGAAATTAGAGATGACTTCCACTTGTTAGCATTCCTGGGACATTGCACTTTCTGTGTCTTAATCTCAACCTAGATTTGCTTGATAGAAGGGTCCACATCCTTCAGGTATTTGCCCCTATTAATTTTTTAATTGCAGCAGTTTTATAGGACCGAAACCATGATTTGCATGTCTTCAAGTATTAGATAAGGCATATTGCCAAAAGCTTGCCAATTGCAGTGGCCTCCGACAGGTGCATTTAGCAATGTTGCCTTAGATGTAACATGCAAGCCTTGCAGCATTTGGCTTACGTAACAAAATATTTATCTGCACTTATAATTTGCTAAAAATCTGTAGAGCAATTCTAAATAAGACTGTTAAATGTACATTTAATAGTGTAAGACATGCCATGAGCGAGGTGCAACAAAAGGGCATACTTGCACAAACTTAAATGTGGAAATATCTCTCCACAATTAGTAGCTTTGTGAAGCACTGCATGTTATAAATTTGGAACCATGCTCCAAATATCACGCGAATCTTCATAAATCTAAAGTATGTTCGAGGAATAAAAATTAAACACTCACTCACTCACTGAATCGACTGCCCTAAAGGGCCAACTGCTATAAAATTTCACTTCGGCTAAATTGGTTACAAATGAGTGATATGTACCATTGGAGCAATCTTGGCAAAGCTGGAGGGTTGGTAATTGTCTAATTTTCTTATAAGTGGTCTTTAAAGCACCTAAGCAGACGATGCCTGCACCTCATGGTTAGCTGATATGATTTAAATCTCGGGGCATTGCTTCCAAGACTTGATCGCGCCACAGGCAGCCACAAGCGCCACCTAACCTCAGTGGTCATGCTAAAAATCCATGCATTCTGCGTCATGCGTCACTTCTGGCAAGTGGTAGTGGTGTCGGTTTCTTTTTGTGCAGTTTTGATATCAACATCTACTTATGCGAGCTTTTTATGACATATACACTTACGTTTCAAAGTAAAATTATGCATGGAGGCTGCTTCGTATCAGCATTATCTGAAACTAGGCTCTTCACATGGCCCAACATTTTATTGTATTTGGCCTTTGAGAAAAATAGTAAAAAATGCTTCTATTTTGCACACTGTATTCTCCCATACCTCCATACCTGCTTCACAATTTGCATAGCGAATTGGATTGCTGCACATTGATGCTGCCTATATAGCCATCATGTTTGTGTTGTGGTCACTATGTCATTGTGTGTGCGTGTGTGTGCATGCATGTCTTTATGTGTGTCATGTGTATGTGTACTGGTGATGCAAAACTTGATAATACTATTAATGCTATCAATATATTATTGAACTATCAATAGCAAACTATTCATATCAATAGTACTATCGATAGGGAAGAAGAAAGATTTACTGATAATGTAAAATCACGTAATGTACCACATGTAAACACTGCAACATAAACTTAGCGATGTTTCCCTTTTCCCAACTGCATGAACTTAGCATTACTGATGGTCAGTTATCTCAAGACGTATAGTAATATCACTAACCAAGAACTTTGAAACTATCAATAGCAATGTCAATTGTGAGCTGTTCTAATACTATACATAGTACTATTGATTGTACTCCAGTAGTAGTTGCTAGGAGTTACTATGTTAATACTTAATTAGCAAAATATTTAATATTAGTCTTTTTCACACTACCGATAGATTAAAAAGGTACTATTGGTACGATAGTCAATTTACCAATAGTTTTGCACTACTAAATGTGTATGTACAGGCGCAGCCACTGTACATACACATACACCACGCAACCACACGGGTTGCGGTGTTCCCACTAGCGAACACGGCAACTCGTGGCATCACTGCGTGTAACGCAACCATCAGCGCCTCATGAACTCTTGCAGCACAAGTGTAATCAAAGCAATAGGCGTAGAGCCTGGCATGTTTGTCTACTATGGCTCCTCCCCATTGCGGTGCACGTTGGTATCTCAATCGCGTGCACTCATGGTTCTGAGTTTTCAATGCTGCATGCAGGCATAGAAAAATTTGGGAGGAACTGCAGCAGACGACACACTGGACACTCCGCCTATCACTTTGATTGCGCCTGTACTGCAAGGCTTCATGAGGCACCAGTGGTTGCAGCATGCGAAGCGATGCTACAGGCTCCCGTGTTCCCACTAGCAGTGGGCACGTCTGCACATGTGCATTTCTGTTGTGTTGTTATATTCATCAATTCTCAAGGAACGCGCAGCGAGTCCATATTTGTCTTCTCTCTCTTCCTGACTTGCGCCATGCTTTTTTAGCCTCCTCACCGCTTCCTCTAATGAAGAGGACAGCTTGGCTAAAATGGCGCCTGTCGCATTCCTCAAGTAGTAAGTAGCGATCGGTGTCATCGCCAAGGCCAGCAGCAGCAGTAGACATTTCGCTTTCTCTGTAGCGTGCACTTTGGGCTTTTGTTTATATGTAGCAGCTTCTTTCCCTTCTGTTCATGCACATTTGTAGTCGACGCACTGCTGCCATCGGGCCCGCCTTAGTTGGCTTGGCTTTTTATGTTTGTATGTTTAGCAAAATAATGCCAAATTTGGTGTCTTAAACTGCCTCTAATCCATCACGTCAAGGGTTCCTGTTCTGAGGGACGTTTCACCGTTTATGACTTACATGTGTATAATTATTAATTTTATGAAGTCAGGCTGTTGTGTACTATGCAGTTACTTAGGCATTAGGTACATTACACAAGTCAACATACCTAGAAACAAAAAGTTTTTCTTGCTCACACAAGCTCTGCTTAATGGACAGCGAGCACTTTGGCGAAGGTTGTTAATTCTACAAAACATATAGAGGGGAGAAAATTGTCGTACATATTGCCTGGAATCCTGGAATCCAATATATTTGTCCTTGTGGAGGTCTATTGCAATGTAAAGGGTAAATTGGAAATACATACAGATAACATTGCTGTAGGCTTTTGCTGAGGGCTGTTGGTAGGTAAATGTGAGAGACAGTACACCAAGGAAACTGCCCGTATATGTTGCTAGGCCACTGAAGCACATATTGAAGTGAATGCAACAAAAATAGCACTGTCTATATGTCTACGTAAATATTGTCCGGTGCTTGTAGTGTGCTGTCAAATGCACTTTGTATTCGTCTGTAGGTTGCTGGTAAAGAGGGACTAAATAGTGCATGTTTGTAGTGCATCCATTCAGATTAAAATTGCATGCTTCATTTATTTTTTGCATAACTCCAGATTTCCAGCCATTAATATCAGGAAAGAAGAACTCTTGTTTTATTTTTCAATATTTAATTCTTGTTGATTAAGATTTTCAGTTCATTAGGTATATCCCAAGATTTCCAGATTGTGATACCAGCACAATTGGCATTTTTTAAGAGTTTACTGCAGAGTCCACAGTGGTATAAGAAATAATCACTGTACTTCATTGAAGATAATTAAGTTTGGGTCATTAACGTACTAACTAGCTATATCTGTTAGTTTTATCTGCAAATCTCACATTCCTAGTGACTTTATTTCATGGAATAATAATAAGAAAAAACATTGCATCCTGTAAAAACTACAACATACAAGATTGACATGAGGACCTTTGGGTTTATGCTGTTCATGCTTACGAGAAATTTGGAAATCTGGATTAGTCATTGCAATGTATTATGCATGTTGATGCTCCGTGTAGGTAGAGGTTGTAGCAGATAGTTTTGCTCTTGTGCAGTTGTTTGTAGTTTGTATATATGAGGCCTATGTGGTCAGAAGTGTCTTGGAGATGAGTACCAACACCCTTATGTACAAATACATCCTCAGTCATTGTGAAAACCAGTAACTAATTATTCACAAATAAATTTTGACGTTGACATTTTATGCTATTTATACTTGCATTCTTGCACATTTGCTGTGGAAGAGCTTTTAATACATATACAGATATTTATGCAAGATAGCAGCGCTGGTTGTAGATCTTTAACATTTAACGGAAAAGTGAGGGATTCTTTGTCCAGTAGCCTAAGTTTCAGGGATACTTTTGTTTAGTGGATGGATGGATGGAAACAACTTTATTCTGAATCCGGCAAATTTGACGACCCGGGCTCAGGTCTCCCATGAGGGGACTTCGAGGCCTTGCCTCGTCGCCGCCTCTCGGGCTTGCTGGACAGCCCACTCTTGTGTCTTGAGGTTGGAGCTGCGCAGAGCGGCGACCCACTTCGACGCAAGAGCCTCCGGAGCTACCGCCATTGTAGCTGATGCAACCCGACACTCCCACAACATGTGTGACAGCGTCGCTCTAGTGTCCTGACATAATTTGCAAAGAGCAGTCGGGTATTGCGCGGGGAAAATGTGCTGCAATCGCACCGGACTGGGGAATGTTTGTGTTTGCAATTGTCGCCAGATGACTGCCTGGCGACGTTTCAGCATGGGGTGAGGTGGGGGCAGCAACCACTTGCCTAGCTGGTAGTGCTTGGTGATGTCATTGTACCTGACCAGGCGTTCTCGCGTGTTTTGAGCCACCAGTTCCGAACTCGAAGAGGCGGTCTCCGATTCTGCGCGGCGGGTCAGTTCTCGCGCAGAGCGGTGTGCTACCTCGTTCAAGTTAATGAGGCCCTCATCGGTGGGGGTGGCGACGTGCGCTGGAAACCATATGATGGCGGTGTTATTGAAGTGCTGTCGACCAGCTTTCCTTAGAATCTGGAGAGCTTTGGAGGAAATGCGCCCCCGCGCGTAGTTGCGAACTGCGGATTGTGAGTCGCTAAAAACTACCTCGCAGAGGGGGTCGGTAAGCGCAAGCGCAATCGCTACCTCTTCTGCTGTTTCGGGGTATTCCGTTGCGACACTACACGCGTGCGTAAGCCGGGAGCTAACGTCTACGACTACAGCCGTGAATCGGTGTTCTCGTGTGTATTCTGCGGCGTCTACAAAGCGCGTAGTCCTCTTTCCACCCAAGGAGCGCAGCAGTGCCTTGGCACGGGCCTGGCGTCGGCCCCGATTAAATTCGGGGTGCATGTTTCGAGGTATAGGGGCGACAATCAGCGTGTCGCTGAGGTCAGGTGGAATGACCTGTTTCTGACCGTGTTGGACATGGTAGTTGAAGCCGAGTTTCTGCAGGATGTACCGGCCCGTGGCTGTCAGAGACATGCGTTCGAGTTGAGAGGTTCTTTGCGCATCCACGATTTCCTCAAGCGTGTTGTATACCCCCAGCTGTAGCAGACGGGCAGTGCTTGTGGACTCCGGTAGGCCAAGGGCGATCTTGTAAGTCTTGCGTATAAGGGTGTTGATTTTCTCCCTATCAGTGACATTCCAGTTGTGGAAGGCAGCCACATAAGTGATGTGACTGATTGCGAAAGAGTGTATGAGTCGCATGACACTGTCCTCCTTCATGCCCGTGTGCTTGTTTGTAATGCGTTTGATCAGGCGGGTAGCCGCTGTAACTTTGCCTTCAATTTTGCGGATAGCTTCTATGTTTGACCCGTTGGCTGTTATATGCATGCCTAGGATGCGTATCTTCGGGACTCGGGGAATGCAGGAGCCGTCTTGCGTATAGAGGATTATGTCGTCACATTGGCGCGATTCGGCTGTAGGCTTGGGCCGGCGGCGCGAGCGGTAGACGAGCAGCTCCGATTTCAGTGGAGATAGTCGGAGACCTGTGTCTTGGAGGTAGGTTTCGACTGCAGATACCGCTGCTTGTAAGGTGCATTCTATCTGACCGTCACTGCCCTTGTTGACCCACAGGGTGATGTCATCTGCGTACAAGGCGTGATGGAGGCCATCGATCTCGTCGAGGTAGGCCGGGAGACCTAGCATCACGAGGTTGAAAAGGAGCGGGGATATGACCGATCCTTGAGGAGTGCCGGTGCTTCCTAGTGTATGTTCGTCGGATGTCATGCTGCCGACCGCGAGGGTGACTGTGCGGCGCGAGAGGAAGTCTCTGACGTAGTTGTAGCTTCGCTCACCCAAGTTGAGCTTGTTTATGCGGCTCAGGATTGCTGCGTGTGCTACATTGTCAAATGCCTTTTCCAAATCTAGGCCGAGGATGGCCCGATTGCCACTAGTTGGGTCATTGATAATCTGGTGGTAGAGCTGGAGCATGACGTCTTGAGTGGAGAGGTGTGACCGGAAGCCCACCATAGTGGGTGGGTAGGCTCCAGTGTCCTCGAGGTGGTGGTTGATGCGGGAGAGGAACGCGTGCTCCATCACCTTGCCGACGCAGGATGTGAGGGAAATGGGCCGCAAGTGGTCGAGGCTGGACGGCTTGCCTGGCTTCGGTATCAGGACTGCTTTGGAGCGTTTCCACGCCTCTGGGATGCAACCTGTTCGCCAGCATTTGTTGATGTATGCCGTAAGAGCGGTTATCGAGGCATCATCGAGGTTTCTTAGAGTCTTGTTCGTAACCTTGTCGGGACCAGGTGCTGATTTGCCATTAAGGTCGTGGAGAGCTGCGCGGATCTCTGACTCGTGAAATTCTTCATCGAGTGTCACATTTGTCTCTCCAGTGTAATCTCCGTGTTGCACATCAGGCCGTTGAGGGAAGTACTTGGCTAGCAGGCGTGTCACGAGCTGGTGATCACTCGTGGTAGTCTGTTCCTTGTGCAAAAGGCGTTGCAGGTTTGCTTGCTGAGCAGACTTGCTCTGCGTTTCCCCCAAGAGGTGACGAAGGAGACGCCACGTGCTGCCATTGTGGAGCTGCCCATCGACCGCGTTGCAGATGTCATACCACTGTTGGCGGCTTAAGGTCCGGCAATGTTCTTCAAGCTGGCGATTGATATGTGCGATCTTCTTACGAAGCTTTCGGTTGTGCCTTTGCTTTTTCCATCTTGCGTTTAGCGACGTCTTCGCTTCCCAGAGGTGGGCTAGTCGGCTGTCGATCTTGTCAACCTGGACCTCGGGTGCGAGCGTCTGCGTTGCCTTGTTCATGTTGTCGTTGAGCGTCTCCATCCATGCCTCGATGTCATCGATGTTCTCCTCACCTCTCTGTTCAGCTCGCTGCTTTCGGAATTTGTCCCAGTCCGTCCATCTGAATAGCTTAGGAAAAGGGGGTGTACCCGCCTGAGGAATTCGTGTTTCTATGATCATGTGGTCACTACCGAGATCTTCAAAGGTATTGCGCCACATTGCTTGAGGGATGTTACGGACCGCCGTCAAGTCTGGTGTCGTGTCCCGTGCCGTAGACGTGCCCGTGCGGGTCGGCGCCGTGGGATCGGTAATAAGAGTTAATTCGGCATCATGTAGGTCCTGCCACAGGCGTCGACCTTTGGCGGTAGTGTAGCCATAGCCCCAGGCCTCGTTCGGGGCGTTAAAATCTCCCCCCACCAGAAACGGGTTTGCGCCCGCCAAGGCAAGCGCCTCTCGGAACAGAGAGAGGAAACGAGCCCGTGAGTGAGCCGGATTACTATATACGTTGAGGAGAAATACACTGTGGTTGCGTGTTCTACAGGGAAGGAGCTCTACAAGCATGTTTTCCGCATGTGTGCCGCTTACGCTGTGTTCTTGCACTACTGTCCCTTTCCGAATTAAAATTGCAAGTCCGCGATCAACGGGAATCGGCGAGGCATGCGCAGTGTAACCTGGAAGCTTTGGTACGGTACCTACTGTTTCTTGTATCATTATGATGTCGGGTTTGGGCTGCGCGTGTCGGACGTATTGTTGCAGCAGTGGTTGCTTCTTAGTGAAGCCCCGACAGTTCCACTGCCACACCACGAGCTCGTTAGTGGGGCTGGCCATCGTGGTGCTGTACTTGTGCGTTACCTGAAATAGGGCTAGGGTGAATGACTGTAGGGCCCATGGTGGGCATCATTTCCATGCCTGGGCGAAGGCCTATGTGAGTCTCAATTTTGTCTATATGAATTTCAACCCTGTCTGTTCGAGCAGTGAGGTTATTGACCGCAACGCCGATGTTGCGGATCCCGGTTTGAATTTCTGAAAGCAGCTTCCTCATTTCTTCTTGTTCTTTCCGCCAGTCATTTATCGTGACATATGCTTTGCGCCAATCACTTACTGCTGATTCGCGGTTCTCGAGCTGTTGAGACTCGGAACTGGCCGCCGCTCGTTTCTTTGTGGGCGGCGCCGCACTGTCGTTACCGTTCGTGACGGGAGTCGGGACTAAAGCAGGTTTAGGTATAGATGTCTGCGCCATCGACTGTTTAATCTCTCGAATTTCTTGGGTTAATTGTAGCACGACCGTACGTAATTGTGCGTTTTCATGCTGCATTTCTTCTAATGCCACATCCCTGGGGTCCCTCTTATTATTGGGTTCTGAGGCGGTAGCTCCCTCAGTCAGAGTAACTCATGAGCACTTCTTTTTTTTTTCCTGCTAATATTCTGTTCTGATATTCTGCTCTGCTGATAAGCATTCCATAGCGACTTATAGCAAATGCATAAATTTTTTTTACTGCAACATGTTAAGTTGCAATGACCATTGCTCATTGGTCTAAAGCAAGCCAAGTTGGCCAAAATTGTATCATGCTATTTATTTTTCTGTCCTTGACAGATGACGCCTTATGTTCTGTGGTCCTTCGCACAATCTACTGCTGATTGCTTTAAGATAACTAGAGAAACAAGAACACCCAGCAAGATCTTAGAACCATAGTAATGGCTTTGCAATTGAGTACAGTGAAAAATAAATGGAAATACCATCTGTAGCATGCCTGAAAAAGTGATAAAAGCCTATATGTGAGAGCCTATGAATGCATTTGCACTAAACTTCAGTGAAGTTGGAAGTCGGCAGAATGTAGCAGGAAGAAGTTTATCAGCCAACCTTTGCTGCAAGCAGCCCCATTCAGCTTCATGTACATTTTACATAGAATAAGCTGTAAGACGTGTTGATGCACTTTTTGACTGCTGTCGCTGACGCTAGGACAATTCAGAGGAACGCGTCTCCAGGTCAAACTGCATGTTTTAATTTGAGTGTGTGTTGCACATTTACGCTGTGATACTGGTGTACACTTGCACCGGGGCTCCAAATTTGTGTGAAGATGTGCAAGCCGTCACTAGCAAAATATTCACTTCCCCTGTCGTAGTGAAATATTATTTCCGAACCATTCTTTTGGAGACGACATATCACTGCCATTAAGAGTGAGCACATAGCTTTTCACAGGCAGCGTGCAGTGTCATATGCGGATGCTTTGTTTGTGGTGGCTCTGCTTTTGAGCATGTTTGTGTGTGTGGAAATGCATTGTTTTTCGACTTATTCCTGCATTGTGTGTTTGTGTTCTGGTGTGTAAAATTAACATGCGCTTGTTACATATTCATCGACATCAAGTTAGTCACTATCCGTTGGTTGTGTGGAATGTCACTACTTAAAACGCATGCAGTTAACAGGCGTACCAGCACTGTAGCGTTCAGATGCTTGGAATCAATATTTGTAAAGTAGAGACAGCGTATGTAATAGCTAGCATCAGAAGTGAAAATTTTAAAACTTTCTGCAGAATCCCTTAGAGTTTGCCCTCGTGAAGTAATCTGTCATTTGAAAAGCAGTGAGGAGAATTTGAACATTGAATTTGAATTTGAACTTTACGATGACATTGCTGCTAGATATTTATACTATGCTAATATTCTTTGCAAAGTGGAAACAAGTTGGTGTTACCAAACAACATATTTTTAAGCATGGGCTCCATTTTTCTTTTTTTTTTTCATATGTGATGATGTGCTGGTAAAAATCATTGCATTCAGCAGTGCATCTATTGCTTGTGGCTGTAAGCAGCTAACCAGCTGTTGCACATAGCTAAATTCCTCAAGGCATACCTGATATGTCTAGCCTTTGCTGTGAATATTTATTGAACTTACTTAAAAGACAAAGCGCCTGAAGAAGTGGCACACGTATGAGCATAGCACTCGTTCTCATACAAAATGAGTATTGTTATTGTTATTAATGGCCAAGCATTCAGATGGGCAGCATACTTTTGAACTGCCTATTGGGACTGACAGGATGGCAGAGCAGTGTAACAAAGTAGCAACAAGGCTGTTCCCTTGCTTTTATAATGACCCCCAATGTTCATTCCTTCCCACTTCTACAACATGCTGCTATCGATGCAGCAGTGATGAATGTGGGCCAAGACTTGCTGCGTTGCAGTTCATGTATACATGCTTTCACTTTTTAATGCATAAGCATTCTTTGGCGAGTACCCAGGAAATTGTCCGTCATGCGAAATGTGTAATGTCTTATATCTGCGCAAAAATGCGTAATTTGCAAATTCAAGACATTGAATCATTATAATACAGTGAAACCTCGTTAAACCGTAGTTGGTCGGAGCTCTGAAAAAGTACATACTAAACGGTAGTACTGCTTAACCGAAATAGCATGAGATTGCTCACTTACCTGTCAAAAACGGAACTCGGAGTGCGAGAGTGCGATGAAAGGGGAAGAAACATGCAGTATTTATTTACTTCACGCGACAAACATGCTATTTTCGTTTGATGTCGCGGCAGCCTAGCAGTGATGACAGCAGCCTCAAACTTGTTGAAGCTGTGAGCCAGCTTTTGAGCCAGCCCCCTCTTCTCGGCAAACACTCGCATGGCAGATTCCTCGTTGGTGTTACATATTCTCCGTGCACAGGCGCGGTAGTGTTGCAGAAGTCGCGGGGCACTTTTTCATTGCGGGGTGCTGTTCTCGTCGCGACAATTGGATTTATGAGGCTGACGTAATGCGTAGGTTCTGCCACTGTCAGGCCTGAACCGCCAGTGCTGTCGCTTTCTGTGTCGTCCTTATCACTGTCCCTAGGCGACACTTCAGCAACAACAGAGGCAACCATGGCGAAAAGTCGAACCTCGTAGCCGGCATCTCTCTGCGGTCGCAGCAGCGCTGCTGAGCAACTTCTTCGCATTCCAAATGCCACACACCGTAGTCAACAGTAGACCCATGTCACGTGCCAGCGACGACTTTTCGCGTCACATTCGATAGCACAAACGATGTCTAATTTTTCTTCTAAGCTAAGCACCTGGCGTCTTTTATATCCGAATTTCGGAACGACGCTAGTTCTCGCTTGCACGATGCCACAGCACTCTCTGGCACGGTGCCGAAATGATATTGATGTTGATGAGGCTTAATGCGCAAACGCACAGTGTGCTTGGAGGCTGTTGTGCTGATTTGTGAGGCTTGTTCTGCCGGCCGCCCAATGGAGATGACCCACCGCCGTGTTTGCGTGCCGAAAAGTCGAAACACTACGTGTTAACCGATACGTACCCAATAAGCTGGTACGGTTTATGTGGATACAAAACACATTATGTTCAATGGCCGCTGAGTCGGGGATTTGACTTTGCTAATTCAAAACAAAACTACTGTTTAAGTGGGTACGGTTTAACGAGGTTTTACTGTAGTGTAAATGTAGGTAATTGGTAGCTTTATAAGTGATAAGGAACAGTTGGAAAAGAAAAAGGAAATTGATCAGAGAGAATAACCATATGATAGATTTATGCCTACCCGTATGGATACATAGCGTTCCTATGCTAACTGAAATTTGGGGCTGGGCCAACTTGAAATTTGTAGGTAGGCCAACTCAAATTTGGCGGTATGCTTATGCATACTTAGACAACCCCAGGGGCTTTCTGCATAATTTTTGCTTTTCGAGATGTGATATTCCGGCACAGATAACCGAAACCAAAATTTAGGAAGTACAGGGCGTGAGTTCATAATGTGCATTTTCACCAGGTATGGCTTCAGGACAATGCTAGTGCATTGTCATGAAACTGCACCTAAATGGAAATTCTTGCACATACAGGCTCCATGCTGTGGTGAAGCTGTGCCGAACTTCACCGAAGAGGAACAGCAAGAGCAGTTGTTTGCTAATGCATAAAACAAGATTGTTTTCGACGATTTGCTTTGTGTTAAATTTTCTTTGCAAAAGGCAGGAGCTGGCTAATACGCAGAGTCGGGTTGTACATGTGAATGCACAGTGCAATTTGCTTGTCACTGAAAGCTTACTGCAAAGCACATTATCAAGGGTGTGGAAGCAGGGAATGGATGACATGAGAAGCTTTGGTCTTTGTTTTGGTTGCAGTTTTCAGCTCGAATGCACTTGGCAAGCTACTGGATGTGGCTTACTCCTTTTTTTTTCTGCATGTCAGTGTTTTCCAACTTCCTTTCAACTTTTCTGTTGCTCTGCTGCAGCTCCACTTCCACACATGGGAGTCACATTTGCCACCAATGGCTCTTGCACGTCGCTGGAAAGCGAGTCATCCACGCCGTCCAGTTCATCTGCTAAGGAAATTGATGCACCCATCCGTAATGGCGACGTTGGATCTGCACAGTGTTTCACACGGGACGGAAGCCTTGTGAGCAAAGGTCATGCTAGGTAAGCTGGGTGGCACTGCTGCATGGGCTGACACCTCATGCATACTGCAAGCTTTGCACGAAAGGTAGCTTCTAAGTTTACTGGGTGGAGGCACCGAGTATAAAGCATTTGAAGACTTACTGTGTGGTGACCAGCTTGGTGTTCATTCTAGGCACAAAAGAGTGCAAAGATGTGTAGCGATAATACCCAAGTCTAATTACTTATGCATATTACTAGTGCCAAGCAATTTTTGTTGTTTTAGGGAGTACTACGCTGTCGAAAATAATGCAGTAGGTTCCTTCTGAGACAAACTGCCAATATCTTGACAAACCGAACAGCTTGTGGTCATGTCTTTAGGTTCCCATGGCTTACTAAACTTCGGCTAAGCTAAAATTCGAATAACGCAAATAGATTTCGAAAGCGACTTCTCACTCAGGTATTAAGCTTGTTGTCTAATTAGGTACACATACTGAAATACATTCACATCTTTTCATATATTTGTGCTATTTGTGTTCTCGTGATGCCTTGGTTCATGCCTTGTAGCACATTTCCGCACTTAATTCATTGAGTAATTTGCCCACTCACAGTGCCAGTTACATTCAATGTAGCTAGATTATAAAACAGTAGAAAGCAAATTAAACAGCCAGTAGATCTATGAGTGATCGCCATACTCTCACATTATTGGGGAGACATTTATTTTGATTTGAGCCTCTATGCCTATCTTGATACTCGTGCATGTTGCAGGGTGACCTTTTTTTTTTTGTTTTTCTTTTCTTCAGGTCGCAGTCTTTGCCATTTGCAAGCCCCACAGGCATTGTTAGGTATGACAAGTTCGAGCCCTCTGAAATCAAGGACCTCTTGGTCTGTTTTCTCTACCTCATCAAGCAGCTGAACGAAGGTTCGTAAATATGCTTTTACTAGTCGCATTTTAACACTTTCTCTCTCTTGCTCTGAGGAAGAACACTGCTACAACAAGCTTTTGCTGTAGATACATGGCAGTGAAAATTTGGGGGGGTTTGCTGCAAATACTGGTCAATCGGTGTAAATATATTTTACTGCTCCAGCAAGTTTGCGACTTGTAATAATTTTGACAGAACTTTAAGAAAAATCTGATGACACCTAAGCACTTCTTATTGAGTTGTGAATGAGATAGCATTGTGCCGCTGAGCGGTCCTTCGAGTTATGAATTCCTCACAGGCAAGCGAGCACATTTTATTTAGCCTTACCGAAGTGCAGTTGGAATGCTTGCATGGACAAGGAATGCACGGATAACACAAGACTTCCGAGAGTGAGAGCAACGATCATGTGACATCACAGCCATACATAGCTCACCGGAAGTGACGCGTGGCACAGAACGCACTCTTCTCAGCATGGCCCTCAAGATTAGGCACCACCCACGACTGCTTCAAGTGCATTGTAATATTTTGAAAGTGACATCGTGTCCGTTAACCACCAGGTGCAGGCGTCATCTGCTTAGGTGCTGCTTAAAGGCTGCTAGTAAGAAAATGAGACAAACACCAGCTGTGTAACTTTGCCAAGACTGCTTCAACAGTATATACCACTAATTTATAACCAATTTAGCCAAAGTGAAATTTCATTGTAGTATACCTTCAATTGCTGTTCGAAACTTTAAAAAGAAGTTAAGCTTTCTTCTTAGAGGGGCTACCATCTGCTTTGGATTGCCATGTTAGTGGCTGGTGTAAAACTTGAATTGCCACATCTGACTTATGTCTGAGTAATTGCCATTTCTTCGCTAGTGAGCATTTTATAATGAAAGTGCCTGACAATGTGCTGTATAGAACAGTCATATTATGCTGCGACACCAGCCTTTTTCCTTCTGTGCTGCATAAAATGGCTGCCAAAATGATGCCAACTATACTTAAATAACTGGCTTAGTTTCTTAACTACAGGACATTTACTTTTATGTCGTGAAGATGTAAAAGTTGGTCAACTTTGAAGGCTCCTTGTCTCGTCAGTCATGGCAAGTCATCACCAAAGTCTGTAAGATGTGGGTCACAAGCGTGGAAATTTCGACGCTGTATTACTCCCTGTCTCTCAATTTTATGTAGTTTCTATTTTTTTTGCATGCCAAACATTTGTTCTTGATAAGTCACCCATCTGCTATTTTAGAATTATCTCCCAGCCTTAATGCTTTTGCTATTGTGCCTCTTTAATGTAGTTATGTACTGCTTAGTGATGATGGGAGGTTTCCATAGTATAGATGTACTGATGTAATGCCTGTTATAAGGGCATTTAGGTTTAGTGCTGTCATGATTACCGTATATGAGTATATTTGTGATTTTATTTTTGTTGCTCATTGCAACATGGTCTTGCAGGCTAATTTTGTAGGTTTCTTTTGTTAGCACTTTAATTCTGACGCAAATGACCATATGTTGCAAAGACCACACTCACTTGTGTGACAGTTGATCATAATGCACACTTAATTTTTTTGCTAATTTATAGTCATCTACACATTCATGCAAGAAGTTATTGCGAGCATTAAAGCACACTAATAGATGCTTTTTGTTTACAGACCTACTGATTGGCTGGTGGCAGCAATGCAGAGACTGTGATTTACTTGACTTCTTTCACCTCCTGGAGTAAGTTCGTCTTCTTCTTTGTCTTGGGTGTGCAAGCAGAGTGTGTGCATGTGTTCTGCGGGAAAGTGTTGGTTATGTGGAAGTTCCAATTGTTCTATCTGGAATTTTTACACATTCTTACTGTGAACTCTCACACAGGCTCTGTTTGCATCAGTTCAGATACATGGGCAAGAAGCACATCCTTAAAGGACGGTAAGTGCACATGACCTAGTCGTTTATATGATTCCATTATGCTTGGATAAGGAGTGAAAAAATGTAGCAGCACATTATACATAGACAGAAGACGAACAGAGCCCCCTGCACATATTGAACCAGAACCAAAACTAATAACATAACAGTGATGTTTATCCCGCTTTCGAAGGTGCGTCCATTGTGAGAAAGTGCTGGTGTTTTTCTATCAGGATCTGGTAATCAACAATGGCTCTAAAATATATATATATATTTTGCCAGGCCATTCATCTGACATGTTAGCAAGTGGTAGCTAATACTACTTCGAAAATGTGCCTGTATCTGTACAGGCTTCCCACTTTGTAAAGCAATGGTTTTAGCTAATGTGTAGAAAAAGATTGGTGCGACTTGGATCCATGGTGTGAGTGAAAAGTTACTGGTATATATGTAATTGGATGCAAGTGCAAGTTTGGCCATCAGCTTTTTAGGCTTAACAATAGTTTAAAGTGGCTTCTTGTAGTTTTACTATATTGGTCATTGTCATCAGAATGCCATGAAAGCCCCATAATTTAATTTAATTTGATTTGAGCTTTGAGTCCAAGCCCTGTTTACCCTTCCTTTGCATACAGGCATGCAGTTTCCTTGGCTTTTTAACTAGTAAAAAGTAAACGTAGGATAAGCACCCTTCCCGAGCTGTTCTGGGCAACCAAGGGCAATGTTTCGTTTCAGTAAATATTTGTTTCTTTTCTTTCTAATGTGTCGCAGGTTATTTTTAGGCCGCATTTTGCATTCTCTCCTAATTTTACCGTGGCATATTTGATCCCGCTTCTTTTTGCTGCTCTCTGTAATGTAATAGTCAGTTTTATTTTAACTAAGCATTCTTAAGCTAACATTACACAATTTAGCAGTCAGGGTGTATTCAGGTTTTCGGGGGAATGTGGGACTGTGGTTCCAGTGAGATGCGTCACCTGTGGTGTTTATAGAAACATTACTTTACTGGGTCAAGTTGTAGTGTCTAACTAATATTTGTTGAGGGGAGGCGCATGAGGATCACAATGTGTTGCCACAAACTCGGAAGGCCAAAGCACCAAGTACTACTGCAAAGCTATATTGTGCACTTCAAGACTGGTGGGCTGATTGTGTCATTCTTTTATCATTAAATAAACAAGGAATCAGCAGTCCTCAAGCGCACAGGCCAAGGCGATGACTTTGCCTGCCAGGACGGCTCCACCTACGTTCACCCAACGATGCAACAGCACTTACAGCGAGAATGCAGCCATGGGTAAGCTAGCCTGTCTGTTTTATTCTGTTAATTTAAACTGTGCTGACATTTGCAGGAGTTAGAGAAAATTCAATTGCATCAGTACTGTAACACAGCCTTTTTAAGGTCACCACTACACAATGGGCAATTCTCCATGCATTTGACTTGTGTAGGTTGAGATATAAGAAAAAGTACTTCAAAAAATGTTTAGTTAATCATCAACCTATTTTAGGTCTATGGCTGGATGCGGACGCCCCTCAGCAATTTTCAGGATGACCATCAGCTCCTGCCGATGTGTAGCATCAGTCATCAGCTTGGCAGGGGCTGTGTTGCGTGTTCAGCATTCTCCATTGAAAAAATTTTTTGGTGTAGTTCGTCTCTTGGCTCTTTGAGGGCCACAGAGCATGAATTTATCGAGGCAGTACAGATTCACTTGATTGTGCTCTCAATATGTGAAACCAATGACATATATTCTTCTCCATTTGGAACAGTTGTGATGATATCATTAGGAGTGCATATTATTGGACTAGCCAATGACAATAACAGAAAAAAAAAACTCTTCAACCAGAAGCTGCTTGGCTTTTGCAACAACTTGTTTTTATGGCTTGTTGCTATGACTTGCCCCGACAACTATGCTGTTGTTATGATATCATTGTGCACATATTTAAGCCAAGTAGAGGAATGGTTTAATCTGTTGTTGGCAGCACTCAACTTCTACTTTGGCAACTTTCTATACATATATATATATATTTTTCAAACTGGCTTTAAGCAGTACATGTATATTATGTATAGTTGTGCCCATCTAATTGACTCTAGTGTAGTTGCATTGCTTACGAGATGGGTGCATGCATTAGTTTCTGCTAAAATTGTTTGCGATTCCCATTACCTTGGGTGCCCCCTTGGGTTTCATCACATTTACTACAATACTGCTTACAACACCATAACCCAGCTTAACGCTAATGGCGATAAGTTAAGATAAATAAGCTTGCAATATAACTTTTAATCATTGATGTTAGCACCATGCGACAGGTACATCTATCGAAGAAGCATTTAAACAACCTACAGGTGCACAAAACAACTCTAAAGGTTGGGTATGGCAACTAGGGAGTGAGGGAAGAATTTGTTTGAAGAAATGTAGAGAGATGCACCTTAGATAACTATCCTCTAGCATTCTACTCAGCTCAGAGGGAAGGGGAAGAGGAAGGGTGTAAGGAGTGATGAGTAGGATAGGCAGTATGATAAAACTATGTGCATATCTATGTCCAATGGGCTAGTTCACAACCTTGGATCTAAGCCTGTGTTGAGGAAAAAATTTTGAGAGGCTTGATAGCTCGCTTCATTGATATTATGCCTGGCCATGGTCCTGTAACACTTTTTCACTCAAGGGCCTGTTGTTAATTGGTACTAACAAAGATTTCAGTGTCTGCCGTCCGCAGTCATATTGGGGGCAAAGAACAAGTACATATGTGCTCCACTGTCTCAGGCACTCTGCCCAAGGTAGTAACTAGTTTAGGGGTATAACCAATGGTCTGATGGATGTGCAAAGATGTTGAGAGCTGAAAACACCCGAAACTACTGTGGCTCTGCATGGCTTACTCGCACTCGTTGTATTCACACAAAAATGTGGCATCTCTTTTTTTTTTCGTTCTCATCACTAACTGTGCCTGTTTCTTCCAATGCCCACAGAGAACGGTAGTGAGGTCGATGGAGACAGCTTCTACCGAGCGCTACTAGAGGCAAACATGGCCACCGAGGTTGGCCTCATCACCCTCGATGTCCTGGGACTGTACTGCGGGCGCTTCAAGGAGTCGCTGCTGTTCAACGACGGCGACAACCCGACTATGCGGCGCCTTTTCGACATCTACCTCTCCTTTCTCGAAGTGGGCCAGTCTGAGAACTTGCTGCGACACCTCTTTGCAGCCCTGCGAGCCTTCATCAACAAGGTCCGTTTTCTATGTTTGTCATACACGTCGTGTGTTCTCCGTTGGAGGGTACTACATGCTCGTCTTGTGATAGGTAGAAGAAAGAAGTGGTAACTCCTGCAGATTTAACTTTACAGTTAGTGCTGCTATCGCTCAGGGGCTAAATGTGACAAATACACTTAGTTTGGTACTGTAGTACCTACTCAATTGAAATGAATAACGAGCGAACTGCAGCAAATTAAAACTATAATGAGAGCACTGAAGAAGCAGCTTTCCTGTTTAAGGTTATTAAGCGCAGTGGTAGAGAGGAACAGGCAAGTAGACATATGAGTGTTTGTGTGTGTCCACTTGCTTGTTCCAGTGAGTCACTGCACTTAAACATTCCTGAGTATGTCGTACCAAGAAGACGGAAGATCAGTGCTTGTCAACTTTACTGTGTTCAGCTGTTTACGACTGCATAACTAACACCTAAAGAGAGGACAGCTTTTAAAAGTGCACAATGGGTAAAAGGTCAATGAGCTTCGGAGACATTGGGTACAAACATTGTTGCATTTGGCTGAGGCTGTTTTAATGTTCTTCTAAAAGTACACTTGATTGAAGGTATTATCAAACCACATGAACTCCTTAATGGCAAAATTTTGAGGCACAGGAAGAATGTGCTGCGGCAATGGATAATTACTAACTCTTACATGTGTTGTACTGTGCATGGTAAAGGGAAACTGTTTGTGATTTAGCACAGCTGTTTTATTCATACTTTATTCTTTAATGTTAAATACTAATGCTTCTTTATTAACGGTGCATGACTCTTGCTCGTATCAGCAGCCATTATCTGGTTGAAGTTGTACCTTGTTCTGTTTCCAGTTTCCTGTTGCTCTCTTCCAAGGCGATGCCTTCCTTTGTGGAAAGTTGTGCTTTGAGGTAAGTACTGAGCTCTGTTCATGTCTGTTTTATTTCTGGGTTTTTACACTTAGTTATTCAGAAGTGATGTGAGTTTTCTCTTGCATTCAAACTGTTGGAAACCAGATGCTATGCCTGGCCAGCTTCACTTTTCTTTCTTAAGTCTTGACAGTAGAACACTTAATTAGTGAAATTTTTCTATTTTGTCAGTCTGTCATGCAATTTTGTAAAGCTGCACTAGAGTGCTTGAACTGTACTAATCTTTGATCTGTGGTGACCATGCTGTATGGTTTTGTACTGCATGTGAAACTTTTCTTTTAACATTTTACACGCACTTATAAAGGAGCTACACATAAAATTCTTCCCTTTATACACCATACGAGAGAAAAGCAATTAATAGATAATTGAAGGAATTCAGCTATCTCATTCCAGATAAGGACATCTATGGGTTTCCAACGAACGCCCTAAAACAGGCATTCTGCAAAGGATATATAAAAGGAATGTTGTGTAGTTCCCGCACCAGATTTGTTATGGGGTCATTAAATGTTGGCATTTATTTCATTTACCTGTTGTTAAAAGCAGGGGTTCCGTAAATTTTCACTACACTTCTAAAGTTTTCTTTAGCGTCTTAGCTCCAAAGTTTTGCATTGCAGCCTCCGTCTGGACACTGCTTTTTAACAGTATCTATACTAAATGTGATCAAGTGCATAGAAATTGTTGGTGTAATTGGTAGTTTTATTGTCTCACATATGGCAAAACTCCAAGATATTACAGCCACATTAAGAGCCGCGCTGTTCATATGCGAAGGTCAGGTCTGTTATAGTAATGTGCGAGCTTCGGCGAGTAGTACCATTTGTGCCACCTGCGAGTAACTGCTGGTGCAAAAGGTGCAAGCATGAACCACAAGAGTCATATGCCTGTTTTCGGACCATATGAATCATATGGGGGCCGTGAGTTGCGTGTTGTAGTCATGGCTTACGATAATTATGACCTCGAAATCTTTGTGACCTTCCAGGGCATTGACATTCACTGAAATACAGTAAATGGCGTAAACCATTCAGGTACTCTGCCTCATCCGTGAACACTGCACCACCGTTGCCCTGTCTAGCCAGAAAGTGTCGAAGCTCTGACTTTTACCCTTCACAAGGTGAACAATAGCAAAAAAATCAGGCATTTTGTTTTCACAGCCGACGCCTGTATGATTGCCAGTAGTGCCGATTATGAAGAAAATAAGTTCTGCAGAAATCTGCAATGTGGAGGGAGTTTTCAGGTAGGGAAAGATTGTTATCCATGCGTAAATAGCACTGAGTTGCAAATGAAACTGATATGAATTTGTCAGGAAGAAAGCTGTGTTGAAGAAAAATTTGTCCTGATCCAGGGATCCGAACCTGAACATTTCTGGGGTGGTCATTCACTCCATCTTGGCTAACCACAAGGCTAGCAGATTGCAGAGTGAGGCCAAATTAATTTGCAAATGAGAGGCACAGTAAATTCCGTTATTCAAATCGTTTCTCTGAATACCCTTTCATAAAACTCCTTCCATCTTGCTCATTTTACAGTGTTTGACTGAATGCAAGTTGATTCTAGAGTAATCGCAGAATCACCTGCTGTGGTTGCTTAGTGGATATGGTGTTGGGCTGCTAAGCACGAGGCCGCGGGATCTAATCCTGGCCACGGCGGCTGCATTTCGATGGGACCGAAATGCGAAAACACCCATGTACTTAGGTTTAGGTGCATGTTAAAGAACCCCAAATGGTCCAAAATTCCAGAGTCCCCCACTACGGCGTGCTTCATAATCAGGAAGTGGTTTTGGCACGTAAAACCTTCCCAAAAAAAACACACACAACAAAGAGTAGTCGCAGAATCACATATGCTATGCCACTCTGTCATACTTTTCGCACGTATTGAGCATGCCGTGTTTCACCTGTGCAGCTCCTCCGCTGCTGCAACTCAAAGCTGTCGACTGTTCGCAATGAAGCATGTGCCCTGCTGTACCTGCTGATGCGAAGCAACTTTGAGTTCACCCGAAGGCAGGGACTCACCAGGGTGCACCTACAGGTATACGCTACGCATGTTGTCACCTTGTGCAGCTTTGATAATTTTACCTGCATCATCCGCACTAGAAGTTAAGTAATAGCTAATTGATGTGCTGAGGTTTCGACCGAATCAAACGCTTTCTCGTAATCAATGAAAGCTATATATAAGGGTTGGTTATATTCCGCACATTTCTCTATCACCTGATTGATAGTGTGAATATGGTCTATTGTTGAGTAGCCTTTACGGAATCCTGCCTGGTCCTTTGGTTGACAGAAGTCTAAGGTGTTCCTGATTCTATTTGCGATTACTTTAGTAAATACTTTGTAGGCAACTAACAGTAAGCTGATCGGTCTATAATTTTTCAAGTCATTGGTGTCCCCTTTCTTATGGATTAGGATTATGTTAGCGTTCTTCCAAGATTCCGGTACGCTCGAGGTCATGAGGCATTGCGTATACAGGGTGGCCAGTTTCTCTAGAACAATCTGCCCACCATCCTTCAACAAATCTGCTGTTACCATGTTCAATTCTATCCATACTATACTTCCTTATGTCAGCTGTCTTACGCTTGTTGATTAACTTCGAAAGTTCTGCCAGTTCTATTCTAGCTGTAGGGTTGGAGGCTTTCATACATTGGCGTTTCTTGATCAGATCTTTCGTCTCCTGCGATAGTTTACTGGTATTCTGCCTAAGGGAGTTACCACCGACTTCCATTGCACACTCCTTAATGATGCCCACAAGATTGTCGTTCATTGCTTCAACACTAAGGTCCTCTTCCTGAGTTAAAGCCGAATACCTGTTCTGTAGCTTGATCTGGAATTCCTCTATTTTCCCTCTTACCGCTAACTCATTGATCGGCTTCTTATGTACCAGTTTCTTCCGTTCTCTCCTCAGGTCTAGGTTAATTCGAGTTCTTACCATCCTGTGGTCACTGCAGCGCACCTTGCCGAGCACGTCCACATCTTGTATGATGCCAGGGTTAGCGCTGGCATCATGTGAAGTTATTATGTGAAGCTTGTCTCGTAGTGGCACACCACGGCAATGCTGAACAGGGTACAGTGCAGGAAAGCTGCATTGCTCTTTTGTGAAGAGCAGCAGTATGAATAGTAATGACTGCTCATACGAAAGAGGGCTGTTTCTGAAACCTTGCCTCGTGCTGATTTGTCAGTTTCGATAATATGCGTATGTTTGATCACTTGACGAGCATTCTTTTACTATTTTGCCAGTGTCACGATATCACAATCACTAGATCACTTTCATTCTCTTTCAGTCTGGTTTAAACTTTATTCTCTCTTTTTTCTTTTCAGTTGATAGTTTCTGTTTCAAGATTACTGGGTGAAGTGATTGGGCTGAACACAGCGAGGTTCCAGGAGAGCCTGTCCATTATCAACAATTATGCGTCTGGTGACAAGGCCATGCAGAGAACAGGTATTGAATCTTTTTAAGCTTACATAGGTGATCTGGTCAAAGCTGCATGTTTTGCAAGTGCTTCTACAGCCAACCATGCAGCCAGATCTATCGATCTACTGAAAGTATGCAAGCCATTGGTGAACCAGGCTGACAGCTTGCATCTCATATGCGCAATGTCCAATCTAGGGTTTTAGCTCCGTTGCTAGCGCAGTGGACTTTGATGACTGTAAAACTGAGAAATTAAGTTTAGATGTAATGAGTGTATTGGTTAGAAAGCTTCAATTAAGTACTGTGTGTTTGTGGCACATGGCTTCTTTCATAGTTCATTCATTCATCAACTTTCATTCTATGTTGTATTGTAACCAGCATGACTGAGACATTTGCACTCCTCACATGGACTCTTTGTGGTTAACAGCTGCCATGGTTGCTTAACGGCTTTGTCATTGTGCCGCTAATCATGAGGTTGCAGTATCAAACGCCGGCTGTGGTGGCCACAGTTCAGTGGGGGCGAAATGCAAAAACGTTCGCGTACCGGGCACTAGATGTATGTTAAAGAACCCCAGAGGGTCAAAATTAATCTGGAAGTCCCACTACAGTGTGCCTCATAATCGGATTGTGGTTTTGCCTTGTAAAGCCCCAGACTTAATTAATTAAAAATTTTGTGGCCAACATTGCGAAATAAAAGCATTTTGTCTGGGCGGGCTGTTATGTGTAAAACCACAAAAGCCTGAACTTGATAACAAGGCCTTCCTTATATAGGTGTTATAAGTTTTCACTAATTTTGTAAGTTTCTGTCTTATCACTGTCCTCGAGTTGGAAGTTGATACTATGTGTAAATATGTGTGTAATGAATGTGAACTTGGTTAACCTGGCCCAAAGGGCACGTTACCTTTCTAAACATTGCCCATCTTTCTTTTCATTTTGTGTGCTGCGTACTTCATGCTTTAATGTCTCGGCAAGTGTGAACACATTTCTCACATTGTTGCACTGCGGCACAAGCTGCTCTTGTTGTGCCTTGTTATGTGTACTGCTTTGCCGAACTCCGCGACACCTTGAGAAAAGGTTGGCTGCTAGATATCTGGACCTGTCCTTGCAGTCTTCCCGAGCGAGGTCAAGGAGCTGACCAAGAAGATAAGGACGGTACTCATGGCGACAACACAGATGCGGGAACATGAGAATGACCCCGAGATGCTGGTGGACTTGCAGCACAGTTTGGCCAACAGCTATTCAGCGACACCAGCCCTTCGCAAGACCTGGCTCGAGAGCATGGCAGCCTACCATCTCAAGAACGGCAGCTACACCGAGGTGGGCCATCTTGTCTTTGGCACAAGAAAACTACACTTTGAAAATCCCATGTAAAGTTAGCCTTAGATACACCTACTAGAAGATGTGCTAATGTAACAACTGGTCGATTCCTCCTCCGACTTCTCATAACTTCCAGCATAACAAGGTACCACAGTTTCAAAATTACTACATTTGAGATCTGCAAACTGTGAAGCTTCAAGCATTATGATGTCTGTACAGTAGGCTTTCGTTAATTTGACTGCAGTTAATTAAATTTTTCAGTTAATTTGATCCTTGCCTAAGGTCTTGGCAGCAATCATGCATTTCAATGGGCCCAAACTTCCCTTATTTAAATAGTAAAATTAACCTTCGCTGAATAATTAGAACTTTACCAGTCACCACACTGCATGACTGTTATGGTGACCGTAATAGCAATCCCGTATTGGCAGCATCTGTCTCGGCGGAGCTTAGAGGACAACGAATGCGTTGAACACACGTCACCTCTCCCCAAAAACTCCTATTTTCAGCCTGCCCTAACAAGATTTTCAAGCAAAGACCGTCAGTAGCTCACAATGTTTGAATATGGTATTTACCCAATTCTATCTAGTGCCTTTTCTTAAAAAGGAAAAATGGGCCAAAAATTGCCTGCACAGTGCAATCGGGTACAAAAGCAAGACTGCCTTCTCAATGTTCATGTGCTTTACTGTATTGCGGTGAAGCTGACTTTAAAAAAATAAACTTGTGGGGAAGCAGATTTTAGAAAACCAGCCGCAACTGGGCAAGCAACAATGTTTCTTGCTAAAATATCAGGTATGCATTATGTTTCTACTTCGTTTAGGAGCTTTAATGTCATTTCTACGTTAGACACAGAAAAAGTGGCCGTGCATTTCATTTGGAAGCGTGTTAAAGCCGGGCAAGTATTGTCAAATGAATCAGCGGTGTGTATTGGTGTTTTTTCTGCATCTTGGTCAATGCGACCCGCCGGATAATTTGATTAGTTTCGTTGGTCCCGTCAGGGTTGATTTAATGGAAGTTGGCTGTAACACAGGTGCACCCTCCTTGTTGCTGTGTGCACACTGGTGCATGATTATCGATAAACATTCCGGGTGTTTCTTCTTTATATGGAGGATTTCGTGGTATTCTTTTGACAAAGAGCACTGTTTAATGAACCCTTGGAAGCTTGTTAGTGCCCTATCATAGGGAAAATGGAGCTCCGTCTCTGCACCGTACCTGTCTTTCGGAATTAGATGACCTGTCTATTCCTCTATGCATATACACCTCCACCCCCAGCCACCTCCCCTCGCCCCCCACATCTAAAACTCACATACCTTCACAATGTGGCCTCAAATTATCAAGGAACCCGTTGGCGTGCTCCCTATGATTTTTGAAAAAGAATACAGAAGTTGGGTCAGTGGATGAGAGTTCTTGGTTAGAAGAGAGCTTTGCATGGTTGTGAAGTAAGTTTCAACGCAACAAGAAGTAGACGCAGTTGATGTGGGCATTGCCAGGTTAATTCAGTGAAAGTGCATTAATTCTAAGTCCACCGTACCACAAAAGATCTTCAACTTGAGTGCATTTTCGAAGTACCCGAAAAGAAAAAACGAAGAAGAAAAGAAAAAAAGGGGAGGGGGCAGCAGTACTGCATGACACAAACATGTCATGTTTATTATGCGTGTGGCAGGGCTACTTGAAGTAATCATCGATGCGGGATTGCTTGGTACGGTGGTTCACTGCGCCAAGGGTCATGATCTCTAGCCCGCTAGTCATGCGCTTGGCATCTGCTACATTCAACAAAGCTGCGGACGATTTTCAGGGCATAAATAACTATTGCTAAAGCGGGTTCTCCAGTGGGTTCAGACGTCTTGGCCATGGCCTACTGTGTCAGTGACTTCATCTTCTATGTACTTAGCAGGCAGTGTCCGCATGTCTGCTTCTACACTGAAGTAGTAAGCAAAGCCCAGTCAGTCTAGTCTGTTACTCCTGTCACTGCCTTTGTACACTAGTGGAAATGCACACGTGGCCAAGAGTTTTAATGCGGTTGGGAACCTTGGCAATCGTACCTTGGATCGTATGCACATAACACTCCAACAGTGGAGAAAACATGACAGCACTTGCGTCACACGACAAAAAACCAGCAACGGAAAAGAAAAAGTGCCACGTTTATTGATGATGATGATGTTCTCACTCGCTTCTTCGTAACAGACGAAAAAACATAAAATTAAGGTGCATCTCCACAGAACATAGGCACTTCGCGCAGCTGTACAGCTTATCAGCACCCACTTTGCAGAACTCTTGAGTTTGCTCGGTTGGTGGTGTCAGAATCGCAGCCTCAGTAACTGCTCTGTCGGAGTTGTTATCTCTAAGGCTGTGCATTTATGTACTGTGAGCACCAGAAGCACGGTGAAGCAATTACTGGAGCTCGTCGCAGCATGCCTGTCTCGAAGGCCACAACCGGAAACGGCAATTTGTTGAATGGATGTGCGTGGGCTTTTCAAATGATTGGGTATAATTTCTTTGCAAATTACAGGACTGCACAAATTCAAGTTTACCATATTTTGAAGTTGACCGAGATCGAATCGTCAAGCTTTTACTTTATATTTGATATGCAGTACAGACCAAACTGTATTAATTTGCTCTAGTGGCTGTGTTTTGTATAATGCATGCAGTGATCTGGTATGTTGATCAGCTTTAAGTTTTCTTTTATTTTTCAAGCCACCTGCTTTCTTGACTTGCAGGCAGCACAATGCTACATTCACGTTGCTGCATTGGAGGCCGAGTACCTGAGACACAAAGGTAATCTTTGGCATTGTGACTTTCACAATGCAGCTTTGCTTTTGTATTATATTTGCATTTTCCTTCCATCCGTTTACAGTATACCACAAGTGGCCTAAATCACTACGTCCTCATTAAGCTTGGCCCCTGTTGCCTTGTAAGCAGAATATTGTGGCCTGAATTATTCGCTACTATGAAGAAAGAGCCTAAACATAGCTCCTCTTAGTGCTTCTTAGTGCCTAGGGTTATTTGTTGTACAAGCTGTGAAGCACTGTATGCTAATGACCACTTGAGGGATTTCGTAGCCACTCAAGGGTGAGAGTACCTTTCGGATAAAAGAAGGTGGCCTAATAATTATAAATGTTATCTCTGACAGCTAGAAATGCAGCAGTCAGCACAGTGAAATAAAGGATATAGCTGTTAACAGCAAAACACAATTCTTCAGCAGACTAAATCACTGAGTGCTGAGAAGGTTGAAAATGGAGCATGCTATTTTGGCTTAAGGATTCGTGCACGACGTGTATTATTGATGCGAAAGCATCAAACGGCCCATTGAGCGAAAAAGCCGGCACCTGTAGCAGTGAAACGGCGCCTAAATTCCCATTGGCTGCGACACCATGCCATGTCACGTGCGCACCTCAACGGAGCAGAGCAGGCAAAAGAGAATACCTGCTGCTGCGCGGGTGCACCAGGTGTTACATGAGGGGAGAGGGCATCGCCACGGCGGCACGTCACCTTTGCTCTCGCAAGCCTGTGTTATCTATGTATTCCTTGTCCGCGCATGCTTTCACCTGTGCTCTAACTGTGGCTCGGGAATCACTATAAGGAATTATTATATAAAAGAACAGAATAAATTAGAGAGGAAAAATGTTGGCGGTAGTGACTTGCGAACCTAGGACCCCCCACTCAAAAGTCGTGTCTTACCCACTGGGCTAAACCAGCGCCTCCTAGATTGCAGGCCTGTGCACTCTGCCTTATGACTTTGTGCTACTTGGACCGAAATTTCCATTGCCAAGCCCAGTGTGATGAAAGCAGTGACATCAAAATCACTGCGGCTTACTCGGGAGCATCCCCATTAGATCGGGCAAAATAGTATCACGTCACGGATCAAAGTGCACGGGCCTTGTGCTATCTAGAAGGCATTGGCAAAGCGTTGCAACGTGCTCGTTTGCCTGAAAAGAGTTCATAACTCAAAGGACCGCTCAGCAGTGTTCAATTGGACATTAATGCTTTCGCATTCATAATTCATAAGAAGTGCTTGGGCGTCCCCGGATTTTTCGAGCATTTTCATTAAGATGTTTGGTTGATAGCAGCGAGAATGTGTCATGTGCTACTCTTCTCTTGATTCTGTCAGCTTGGTGCCGCTAATAATGGAATTCACCAACGTTGAGTGTTGGGCTACTTTGTGCTGTACATTACCAAAGTTTTGCAGTGCAATAAACATAGACAACAGGCACCCTCATCATTCTTTTGAGCGTCCATTCTTTTTCTGTTGTCTGTGTTTGATGCGCTGCAGAAGTTTGCCAACTATATAGCATTCTCTATACACGTTACTATAAGGAATCTTGACAATAAAGGGATTGCTTCACTTATTACCCTATATGTTTACGAGTGTATGTTCGCATCGTCAAGTAAATCTGCTGCCATTTACTATAATTGATGCAGAGGTGTTCCCTGAGGGCTGCCTGGCCTTTAAAAACACCTCGCCAAATGTAGTGCGCGACGAGTCACACATCCGAGAAGATGCCGCTGCCACGGCCGGGCAGCAGCAGGACTTCCAACAGACGGAAGAGTCCTTGGTTGAACGGCTGGAACAGTGCGTGGAGACACTTCAGCTGGCCGAGCGCTACGAAGCGATGGCCGACATATATCGGCTGTTGGTGCCCATCTATGAGCGGCGACGCAACTACGCTGCTCTCGCACGCTGCTACAAGACTCTGCACCAGGGCTACAACAAGATCCTCGAAGTCAACTGCACAGGGAAACGCCTCTTGGGCACTTACTACCGCGTCGTCTTCTTCGGACAGGCACGTTTATTTCTCCAGCATGTTTCTCATTGTTACATCCTTCCTTGTCATTGTCACCTGGAAGTTATAGTGCGCAGACAGGAATTGGCAGGAATTATTGATTAAATAAGCAAACTGTTCATTGGATGAACTCAGACGCTGAAAGCAAAATGGCACATGAGCGACAACAATAGTAGCTAGTAAAATCGACAGTCATCAAATCGAATTGCACTTACAGTGTCCTACCTATAACTTGTATGGTATATGTTATTTTTTATTTATTCACATAGCTACACCTGCTTGAAGGTAATAAAGTAGGGGATACATGAATCAATTCAAACAAAATATGCAATAGAAAAAGGTCGTAGGTTCTGCATCAACGAATGGTGATTACGACACTGCCAGAACATGTCTACCCGTGTTGTGTGCTTTCGATAATGAGCATGCTACACACGAAGCTATAACACTTGCAACATAATAACATTCTGTAGTAAGAATTAAATAATAACACCTCGAAAGTCTGCCGTGCAAGAACTAAACAGTGATGTCTGAGTCATGGCATGCTAATACACTTGAGCCTCATTAAACAAAGTAAAGGGGGGGGGGGGGGGGCCTGAAATTACTTTATGTCCGTTACTTTGCTATATCTATTATTGCCATTTACTGCAATGTATGGCCAACAGGGTACACAATTGTAAACATGGAAATAAGAAGACAGCTTTGAGACCCACGGAACCACTAGACGGCCATGCATGCGAGGGAATTCGAATAAAACAACAGAATAATCTTTGGCGTGTGCAACACATGACTTAGCACCTGATGCAGTAGCCTTTCGATAGCCACTGTGATGGTCCTTCGCGTCAGCTTTCCACTTGGCCGATCGCGGTCGAGCAGTTTGGGGCACTCAACACCGTGCTCCGCTATGTGATCGAGGAGGCAGGCGAACTTCGCCGTGCCGGTTTGGCTCGGCCAGCTCGTGGCCCCTGTGATTGCACCGACACCAACTCGAACTCGGAGGCGACGCCCAACTGCCAGCCTGTGCGGTGTACCGCAGGGAGAAGAAGTGAATGCACGGCCTGGGCGTGACCTCTGAGATTGCACCGGGTATATCTCCGAGGCCAGACCCAGCTGTGGCTCCCTGCATGGTGCACCATAGAGAAAGAGAAGTGAATGCACTAATCTTTCGTACCACCACCTGTAGCTGCGCAGCATGGCGCGACTTGCGCGGGCTCGTGCGCAGCCCTTGAGATTGCACCAGGGAGATGTAGAAGGCCACGCCTAGCAGCGGCTACCTGCATGGCGCCCCATGCAAAAGTGAATGTAATCCTTCGCACCGCCATGTGGGTGCAACTCGTGCAGCCAGGCAGGTGCAAGAGAGAGAGGTCAGGGGAGAAGCATGATAGTGAGATGCTGCTAGAGCGCAGGTGCGCAGCTATGCGGCAATGATAAAGACCAGTGTTGCTCGGTGACGTATTCAGTGCGCAGACACGAGAGTTTTGAACTGCCATGGCGAACGAGTGCCAAACCCCGCGGAAAGCAATGTATTCGGCATGCAACGGTCGGGCATCTTTGCTTTTTGGAGATGAATCTAATTTGTTATATTCATTGGCTGGACAATTTCACTTTGTATAAAACGAAGTTTGAAATACATAGTCTGTGGGAATTTCAAGGGGGAATTTCATTTACTTCGCTCTATCCCATTTAGTTCTAACAACGTTCGAGTGTACGTCTATGAAGACGTGGAGTCGGCGATGGGTAGAGTGAAAACAAGATACACTATACTAATGGGCGACTTTAATGCCAAGGTAGGCAAGAAGCAGGCTGGAGACAAGGCAGTGGGGGAATATGGCATAGGCACTAGGAATAGCAGGGGAGAGTTATTAGTAGAATTTGCGGAACAGAATAATATGCGGATAATGAATACCTTTTTCCGCAAGCGGGACAGCCGAAAGTGGACGTGGAGGAGCCCGAACGGCGAGACTAGAAATGAAATAGACTTCATACTCTGCGCTAACCCTGGGATCATACAAGATGTGGACGTGCTCGGCAAGGTGCGCTGCAGTGACCACAGGATGGTAAGAACTCGAATTAGCCAAGACCTGAGGAGGGAACGGAAAAAACTGGCACATAAGAAGTCGATCAATGAGTTAGCGGTAAGAGGGAAAATAGAGGAATTCCAGATCAAGCTACAGAACAGGTATTCGGCTTTAACTCAGGAAGAGGACCTTAGTGTTGAAGCAATGAACGACAATCTTCTGGGCATCATTAAGGAGTGTGCAATAGAAGTCGGTGGTAACTCCGTTAGACAGGATACCAGTAAGCTATCGCAGGAGACGAAAGATCTGATCAAGAAACGCCAATGTATGAAAGCCTCTAACCCTACAGCTAGAATAGAACTGGCAGAACTTTCTAAGTTAATCAACAAGCGTAAGACAGCTGACATAAGGAAGTATAACATGGATAGAATTGAACATGCTCTCAGGAACGGAGGAAGCCTAAAAGCAGTGAAGAAGAAACTAGGAATTGGCAAGAATCAGATGTATGCGCTAAGAGACAAAGCCGGCAATATCATTACTAATATGAATGAGATAGTTCAAGTGGCTGAGGAGTTCTACAGAGATTTATACACTACCAGTGGCACCCACGACGATAATGGAAGAGAAAATAGTCTAGAGGAATTCGAAATCCCACAGGTAACGCCGAAAGAACTAAAGAAAGCCTTGGGAGGTATGCAAAGGGGGAAGGCAGCTGGGGAGGATCAGGTAACAGCAGATTTGTTGAAGGATGGTGGGCAGATTGTTCTAGAGAAACTGGCCACCCTGTATACGCAATGCCTCATGACCTCGAGCGTACCGGAATCTTGGAAGAACGCTAACATAATCCTAATCCATAAGAAAGGGGACGCCAAAGACTTGAAAAATTATAGACCAATCAGCTTACTGTCAGTTGCCTACAAATTATTTACTAAGGTAATCGCAAATAGAATCAGGAACACCTTAGACTTCTGTCAAGCAAAGGACCAGGCAGGATTCCGTAAAGGCTACTCAACAATAGACCATATTCACACTATCAATCAGGTGATAGAGAAATGTGCGGAATATAACCAACCCTTATATATAGCTTTCATTGATTACGAGAAAGCGTTTGATTCTGTCGAAACCTCAGTGGTCATGGAGGCATTACGGAATCAGGGCGTAGACGAGCCGTATGTAAAAATACTGAAAGATATCTATAGCGGCTCCACAGCCACCGTAGTCCTTCATAAGGAAAGCAACAAAATCCCAATAAAGAAAGGCGTCCGGCAGGGAGATACGATCTCTCCAATGCTGTTCACAGCGTGTTTACAGGAGGTATTCAGAGACCTGGATTGGAAAGAATTGGGGATAAAAGTTAATGGAGAATACCTTAGTAACTTGCGATTCGCTGATGATATTGCCTTGCTTAGTAACTCAGGGGACCAATTGCAATGCATGCTCACTGACCTGGAGAGGCAAAGCAGAAGAGTGGGTCTAAAAATTAATCTGCAGAAAACTAAAGTAATGTTTAACAGTTTTGGAAGAGAACAGCAATTTACAATAGGTAGCGAGGCACTGGAAGTGGTAAGGGAATACATCTACTTAGGACAGGTAGTGACTGCTGATCCGGATCATGAGAGTGAAATCAGAAGAATAAGAATGGGCTGGGGTGCGTTTGGCAGGCATTCGCAGATCATGCCATTATCCCTCAAGAGAAAAGTGTATAATAGCTGTGTCTTACCAGTACTCACCTACGGGGCAGAAACCTGGAGGCTTACGAAAAGGGTTCTACTTAAATTGAGGACTACGCAACGAGCTATGGAAAGAAGAATGATAGGTGCAACGTTAAGGGATAAGAAAAGAGCAGATTGGGTGAGGGAACAAACACGAGTTAATGACATCTTAGTGGAAATCAAGAAAAAGAAATGGGCATGGGCAGGACATGTAATGAGGAGGGAAGATAACCGATGGTCATTAAGGGTTACGAACTGGATTCCAAGGGAAGGGAAGCGTAGTAGGGGGCGGCAGAAAGTTAGGTGGGCGGATGAGATTAAGAAGTTTGCAGGGACGACATGGCCACAATTAGTACATGACCGGGGTTGTTGGAGAAGTATGGGAGAGGCCTTTGCCCTGCAGTGGGCGTAACCAGGCTGATGATGATGATGAGTGTACGTGCAGACAGCCAGCTGCAAAAAGAAGGAATAACAAAAGTAGGGGTGTGCGAATACTGAATAGTAGATTTCGAATCGAATATTTGTAAATTTAACAGCTTTATGCGTACAAAATTTGCCCATAATGACACATTGCTGCAGTTGCTCAGAAATATATATGCTCACATTACATAACAAGAGTGTTGCTAGGTATCAGTAACTTAGGTGCCTAGTAAACGAGATCTATAGTATGGTCTACTTTTATTGAAAGGAATATCAAATTAGTTGCCAGCACTAATAAATCTGTGCATGTACAAAGGTCTGGAAAATATATTTTATTGAAAGGATGTTTGTTGAATAGAATGAAGTGATTACTTCTCTCTGAAGCTGAAGGAATAGCAAAGTTATGTTGTCCTGAATACCACTGAGGCTTCAGTTTACTAGTGGAACATATTGTGCTTAACGGAGTGCCAGACCTGTCCAAATCGTTTCTTTCCTTTAGTGGCAATTTTCTAATGCTTAGAAAGTTGCTTCCCAATTTTATTTCAGAGAACAGAAGGTTTTTTTTTTCATCTGTATGGGTGGTTTCTTTGGGTTATGTTCAGCTCGTTAAGGCCAATCTGCATGACAGACAAAAGCCGGGACCATGCATCAGATAACTGGGCGTCGCTCCTCACGGTCATCGGTGCAGCACGGATCGACTGTGCTCGGTGCTGATGGTAAATAGCGGCTGCCTTTTCGCTTTCGAGTTCAGCATTGTTTGCTGCCTGTCATAGGTTCTCAAATCGGGAGGACCATGGCAAATTTGCGCAACCTGCCCCCCTCCTCCCCCTAGCTCCTTCTTTCCCTTCGCATTCATCTGGCATCGGTGTATATGGCATCTGTAGCTGGGAAGTCAGCGCACTTGTCATATGACATTTTCGATTCTACCATGTATATCCAAAGCTAGTTTTTTGATGGGCTGCCTAGGCTACGAAAACAGAGCGACGTGCACCTATGCACGGCATTCGGAACAAGGGGCTGCCATACAGGGCAGAGATGGTAGCCGGGAATAACGGTCATACCATGCACTCACTTTCATCGGCGAGGTGGCTTGTAGGATTTTTGAGTGTTGTGTGACAGCTGCGAATGGATCTGCATTGATTTGGTTTGGAGCAGTAACTTTAGTAGCAGACACTTGACACACCGCTCCGATTAGGCCTAGTGGGCTACACACTGTGGTGTGGCTGTGACAAAAATTTGCTGCCGGCCAGTATGATAATGGGCCACAAGCCATCTCTGAAAGCTTGTTGCTAATACACTCTCACAGGTTGCTCATCAATGGTTGGACACAAGATCCCGCGTATGGCCGGGTTAGACTGATGGCCATTGAAGCAGTGTATCCAATACGATCTGCGTGCCTTCCAGTGTCTAATCGGATCAAGCTTCGCACATGCTTTCATGCTTTCCAAAATAAGCGCCGATTTTGTAGTTCCCTTTGCAGGTGGCGCGTTAATCATTGTGATCGGTACCATTGACCTGGATGAACCTTGTACTGATAGAGATCGCGCCGTGGGAACGCCTCGCACATCAGGGCACCAACCATGGCCAGGTCTTTCACCGAATATACCAAATGTTGGAAGAACCGAACATTAGATACTCGATTCGTGGATCGAAATATTCAAATTGCCTCTATTCGATTCGAAGTAGAATACTGGAGTATTCACACATCTCTAAACAAAAGTACATGTAGCGTTATTTTATTGTAACGTGTGGCGAAGATGTGTTTATGTCACTTGTCGTGTACACTTGCCGTCTTCCTCACACAAGCCTTCTCTTTTTGTATGTATTCGTTGAGCCAAATGACTTTTTTATTCCTATTTACAGGCCTACTTTGGGGACGAATCTGAGAAGGAGTACATTTACAAGGAGCCCAAGGTCACATCGCTTCCTGAAATCTCTGAGCGTCTGCATCGCATGTTTTGCGAGAAATTCGGCAAGGACTCTGTCAAGATGATCATGGACTCCAATCAGGTTCGACACCATTTCCAGCTTGTCAGTCTGTGAAGGTCTTACAGAGTAGTCACTTCTCTATTGTTTGGCATACCAACAATGTCAATTTTCCAAGCATCCTTGAAGGGTGAAATTTGATTAAATGTTTATGAACAAGAAGAAAAACATGTGGAATGAGAACGACAGTGGTGTATGCAAAAGCTGCTGTTTATCCAAAGCACATTAGTCATTTACTCTTTCTTTGTCTTATTGTCATAAAGGAATTGTCATAACCTTGTTATTCAGTATGTGTATGTAGGGAGGGCTCTTTAATGCCCACAGAACTAAAAAGGTGCGCAACATTTAATGTGTTGTTACATTGGCGTAACGATAGTGATGACCACACACTCACACAGTCAGACACACAAAACATTAATTAATACAAATTGAAATAGATCTGCAGGCAGCCTTAAGACAAAACATTTTTGATCAAGAAACTGCAAGATATTGCTTATAAAAGAATAAACTGAAGAATAAGAAGAAAGTGCTGCTGTTTTTGAAAGCACTGTCCCTGGGTATGTGCTCAGTCCTTGGACAGAGGTACTGTCAGACACACTTGAGGCAGCTCCGTGGATTTATTTCTTTTTGTAGATATTAATGATTGTTTTCTTGCTTTATTCAGACATAGGTGAATATTGAAGAAATTTAGCATAATATTGCTTAGTGAATATGAACCAATTAACAGAAGACTATTTTATTTGACTTGCATTTAAAATTTACGGCATTAGCACACTTGTAGTTCAAATGAAAAAGACTGTAGGATCAATAACGTATGGCTTGCAAGTGGAAGTTGCTGTTCACTATTAATTGCTAGCAGTGCATGCTCTTTCAATCTTTTAACAGCCAGTGTCGTGTTCTGACGCAGGTGAACCCAAGTGACCTGGACCCCAAGTACGTGTACATTCAGGTGACGCACGTGGTGCCTTACTTCACCGAGATGGAGCTGATGCAGCGCCAGACCGAGTTTGAGCGGCACAATAACATCTCGGAGTTCATGTACGAGACACCCTTCACCCTGGATGGCTCCAAGGCGCGGGGTGCCCCAGATGAACAGTGCAAGCGACGCACCATCCTGACCAGTGAGCCTTTGTGCCTATCTATCTGCAACTGGTATTTCCAGTAGCACTCAAACTGTTACTAGTGCCTTGTGAGAAGGTTCTTACGGCACAGCAGTTGATATCTTCAATACAAATGGGTGGCTGTACTGGTCTGTATTTCACAACTGCTGAAAAAAAAGAAAGAGCACACACACAGAGAATGTCATGAGGTAACCTTGTTGGCAGAAGTAACGGTTTGGCTTCGACTTCAATTTTAGCACCAGATAGCAAAGATGTCATTGTTTCATGATAACATCCTTAAGGTGTATATCTATGCCGTAAGCCAGAATAAACGGTAACTATCCAGGGCATCAATTTTAGCCTCGGATAAAAAAGATGGGATTGTTTCTTCTTGAGAATATTCTTCAGGCATATGCTTATGCCTTATACCAGATTAGATAGTAACTGCTTAGTAAATTTATGCCTAACCTTAATTTGAAAAATGCTGAGTGTCTGTTGCCTTTGTACACACTTGTACATGTGCAACCATGCTATAATTGCAAGATGGATGCAGAGCTGATGAAAGAGTAAGTACTGTAGCACATCATGAGACAGCTCAATGTCAGTGAAGGCTGTGTCGGCTGCTGCTCGCCACACTTGGAAGACTAGAGCTCAGTGTACAGGTGTGACCACTGCTAGAGGGAACACGGCATCCTGTCAAAGCGCTCCACAGAGTGCCACTGTTGATGGGGCGTGAAGCCTTGCAGCGCAGGCACAATCAAAGCAATAGGCAGAGCGCCCAGTGCATCGTCTGCTATAGTTTTTCCTTCTGCTGCACCTCAGAAAGTCAGAATTTCTACTTATGTTTCTAGTGCATTCAGAGCATGCAGTTAATAAATCAGCATTCTTTGTTACAATCCAATAGGAAGTTTAACATGAATCTTACCAGATGAACACTGTGTGGAAGTATTATTCATACCCTAGATTTTGTGTGCCAGTGTACTACACTGTTGATAAATCAGCCTGAATATATTTAGCTTATGCAGCCTTCCATGAAAACTCACAGCCATGAGAACGCACAATCGAGGCACAGTAGGCTTCTGTTAATTTGACTCCGGTTCATTTGATTTTTCGGTTAATTCAACCCCAAGCGAAGGTCCCGGCCGGCACCCATGCATTTCTATGGACCCAAGCTTTTTTTATTCCGATCCTAAATTTGGTCTTCACCAAATAATTTGAACTTGCTTCCAACCCCAACGGTGTCCCCAGTAGTGACCCTTTTAGTGGCAGCGCCTCTCTTGGAGAAGCTTAGGGGACAGTGAATGTATTTGAACACACTTCATCTGTTGAAAACCCCTATTTTTAGTTTGCCTTAGGAACATTTTCAAGCAATAACCATTACTCATTATGTCTGATTATGGTACTTGCCTGATTCTGATGCACGCCTTTTTTTAAACAGAAGACTGGACATAAAATTGCCGGCCCTGGTGCAATCGAACACTAGACCAAAACAGTCTTTCACGGCGTTTGTATGCTTTACCACATAACGGAAAGTCTTGCAGCAAAGCTAACTTCAAGAAAATTGTGCAGCGAAGCTGATTTTAGGAAACCTGTTGCCATTGCGCAATGCATGTTAGAACCTTGCTCATTTTTTTTTTCTGCAACAACAAGTGTGCATTGGATTTATACTTTGCTTAAGAGCTATAATGTCGTTTCTATATTAGTTTTTGACCTCGAACACACAAAGAGTGGGCATGCGTTTGATTTGGGGGTACAATATAATCAGGCAAATAGTACTGCCAAGTGAAACAGTGGTGTGTTTGGACATTTTTTCTGCATCTCGTTTAATTCCGCTTGCCGGATCATTAGGTCAGTTTTGTCGGTCCTGTCAGGGTCGAGTAAGTGGAAGTTGACTGGAGTATGTGTACCACTAAACCGATCTTGGCAAAGTTGCAGAGCTGGTAATTGTATGATTGTCTGCAGGCACCCTTTAAACAGCACCTACGCACATAATGCGTGCACTTGGCGGTGCCGCTATGACACAAGTCCTATCACGCCGTGTCCGAGGTTTTTAAGCCCGCTGTGGGCAGCTGTGAGTGCCTGGAGCTTGGGCTGGCTCACGTAGCCATGCCTGGAGAACCACTGTGACCAGTCAGAGCATGCTCTAGTCCGAGTGTCTCGCACGGGGAAAGAGCTCAACGCGGAACCCCACAGTGGTTGCGGTATCTACCCTACGCAGCCGTGTAGCCTCCGAGATTGTGGAGGTCATGCAAAGGAGCCGTGTGTTCGGTCATGTGTCAGTTCCAGCGAAGGGTAATGACAGGGTTTGTTTTTTCAGTTTCAGTATCGAAAACGGCTATTTTTGCGTGCTTTTCACGATGCTCCCACCCATATTTCAAACATCAAATTTTGCATGGAGGCTCCTCTATATGTAAATTATTTTTTTATGCAGTCCATAATTTAGTTGCAGTTGGCTTTAGCAGTATTCAGAACACAATTTTCAGAATTGTATGCTGTGCGCAGCCACTACTCTGAATTTAGTTTATCATATAAATGTGATGCCCGTGGAACTGTATACTGCACAACACAGATTAATATCATGGTTGTCAGAATGTGTGTATGTATGTACTTCCAGTTGAAGTTGTGCACTGTACACCCGTAGCGTAACAGGCCATGATGATTCCACTGCAGCTGACTACTGCTTTCCGTACGTAAAGAAACGGATACCGGTAACAAGCCGCCGGACCAAGGACCTCAATCCAATCGAGGTGGCCATTGACGAGATGCAGACACGTGTCGCCGAGTTGGACGAGGTGGTCCGTCGCAAACCATCTGACCTAAAGAAGCTCCAACTCAAGCTTCAGGGCAGCATTGGTGTTCAGGTTGGTGTGCGCAATGTGGTGTTCAGAAGTGTTAATGCAGGTTTTGAATAGTTGCAGTATAAAGCATTTTGTGCACACTACAGAGTTGGAATGTGCAGCTGAAGGAAGAAAAAAATTGTAAAGAAGAACTGGTAGAGCTTTAACGCTTACCAGCAGTAAACATCCCTTTATTCCTTGCAGCTTGCTGCTAGGATTTTCATACTGTTTTGTAAATAGTGCTACCTGCACGTTTTCTTTTCTGTTCCTGTGCGTACGTTCTGTTCTTACTGTCACACTCTATTCTTTGTTGTTGCTTTACGTTAGTCTTTGTGACCTGTAAGTTAATTTTTTTGGTACTCTTTATTTCTCTTCTGTATATCTTAAACTTCTTTCTATCCCCTTCTTCTTAAGGAGTAGGCAGGTGTTGTGCTTCTCTCGGTGGCAGTTGCAAGCCTGTTCCCTCCCTATTTCCCTGTTTGTCTTTTGTATATATATATGTTCTCATATTGAATAATAATAATAAAGGAGTCATTATGCACAGCTGCTTCATAGTATGACAGCACTGTATTGTTTCGTGAAGGGAAAAATTGTATGATTTGTGTTTGTCTCTTCAAAAGGGACGTTGATGTTGTACTTTGGAGTCGCATGCACAGTGGTCCTTCAAAATTATGGGGTTTCACGTGCCAAAACTGGATCTAATTATGAGGCACGCTGTAGTGGAGGACTCCGGAAATTTGGACCACCTGGGGTTCTTTAACATGCACCTAAATCTAAGTACACAGGTCTTTTCGCATTTCGCCCCCATCAAAATGCAGCTGCCATGGCTGGGATTTGATCCTACGACCTCGTGCTTAGCAGCCCAACACCTAAACCACTAAGCAGCCATGGCGGGTAGACACAGGGATCCTTGTGCTTGCCTGTTCTTACCATATTTGCTTGCATAATGAACGCACCTTTCTTTGCCGAAAAATATGCACAAAGTTGGGGGTGCATTCATTATGCGGGGCAAAATTTTGAGCGATTTTTTTATCGCAACCACCTCTGAAGAAGTCAATTTCGCCCAAAATGCAAGCCATCGATTGCGATAGCAAATGTGTAGACAGCTACACGAAGTAAGGATAGTAGTTTTACCGGCTGTACAAACTTGCAAACATTCGCTTCAACGCGAACTGAGCGGCGAGAGCGCAGCATGCAGATAAGTATGAGCAGCCATTGACTTAGCCCCGGCGCAGATCGCTTTGAAGATAGGGCGCGCCGTAGCCGCGCAATGCGCAGTTGCTGCCAGAGTAAACGCCCCCGCTCCCTTCCCTCCTCGCAGCACCATGCGCGCAACAGAAGACTGCATGTTTTCATTACGCCTTCCTCTCTTGTACACGGAAGATTGAGTCATAATTTTCGGTGCCCCTCGGGCGCGGTTGTGCAGTATGAAGTTGCTGCCAGAGTAAGTCACCGCCCCTCCCTCCCCCCTGTGGCTTTTTGTGCAATGAAAGACGGCATGCGAGATTGCGCCGCAATTGTCGGCTTCCCTCGCGCGCTTTCACTCACACCTACGCCATGCGGTGTGCACCGACCATGGCGGCGAAAATGTATAGTAGGAGAAAAAAAAAGTTGGATAAATGGTACGATTCGGCGGTCGATGTGGCATCGGACACAATCGCACCAGCCGGTCGCCATATCAGACACCAAATCGTACTGTGTATCTCCTATTTCACGGCAGCAAGTTCAGGGTGTGATCACTATGCGAGAAAAAAGAAAAAACATGCTTCTTGATCAGAAAAGGGGCGGCTGCGTTCATTGCGCAAGTGCGTTCATTACGTGAGTAAATACAGTACTTTGTTGTTTACTACTTCTATCCACAGGTGAATGCTGGCCCTCTCGCCTATGCGAATGCCTTCTTGGATGAGAGCAAATCCCACTTGTACCCAGAGGAAGAGGTCAATGAGCTGAGGGAGACATTTAGGTAAGTGTCATTAGAGTGTTCGGCTTTTAAGTATTGGTTCACTATCTGTGCTTTGAGAGCTTCAAATGGAAAGTGTATTTTTAATGCATAAACTTTGTCTAAACAGTAAAATAGAAAGTCAGACTGGGTTAGTTACTGTAAAGGTTAAGTGTGCCTTGTATCTTAGGTGGCAGCAATCAGTTTTTATATATTCTGTATCAGTATGTATTGGAAGACAAAAGGTCTTTGCTAAAAGGGCATACAAAAAGAAAAACGGAACAAGAGGTGACATAAAACTAGAGCATAAAATATACAAAACAAATATAAAATCAACAACATTATGTGATATCAAGCCTATACAATTTGTCGGCTATTAAAAATTAATTTAACCCTTTCAGAGGCGATTTTTTTTCGCCATATGCGACCGCCCAGGGTCGATTTTTTTTTATTGCAGATTTAACTTCTTCAGAAGGACCTATTTCAAAAAAATTTACCGTCATTTTTCTAGGGTGACCGTAAAGTGAGAAATAAATATTTTGCGTTGGTATATATGTGCTGTTTATTCATGAATAACAACAATAAAAAAATAAAATAAATTTATAGGAATTAAAAATTTGATGAATTGTTATACACATAATTCAAGGCTTAGAAAATGTGCACACAAGAATATTTCGCAAGTCTGAAATACTCCTGCTCTTACACTAATGTTTAGTCCATAGCGTAATCGAACTGCATAGGTGAGTGCACTCAAGAAAACTGCGTGGTTGTGCGCCCGTCAAAAAAGCAAAACTAGGGATAAACTTTCGCTAATCCTTCATCTTATCGCCAACCAGAGGCAATTAGTTTTCGCGTGTCTCCAAAAGGAAACGCATGAATGGTGGCATCCTTCGCGTATGCGCACCCCTGTGAGCAATAAATGAGCGAGTAACAGGCGGTCGCCCTTTGAGCGATTAGTAACGAGATAGCCATCAGTTTTGCGAGCGCAAGAAGCCGAAACCACCAGCGGAGAAAAACCCAAACTAACCGCCACTCGCCCGAGCGCACCAATGCGCAAGCGGTAGAATATAGACGTGCTGGAGCAAACAAACCGTGCAGCGTAAACCGAGAGAGGGAGGTGCGAGAAAAAATTTCCCTGTATTCCTGCAGAGTGGCAGCACATGCCAGGAAAGAAAAAGTTGGCAAATTGGCGTGCTTTTTAAATGTACAGACGGCACCGTAAATATACGGCATCACCCGCCGTGGTTGCTCAGTGGCTATGGTGTTGGGCTGCTGAGCACGAGGTCGCGGGATCGAATCCCGGCCACGGCGGCGGCATTTCGATGGGGGCGAAATGCGAAAACACCCGTGTACTTAGATTTAGGTGCACGTTAAAGAACCCCAGGTGGTCTAAATTTCCGGAGTCCTCCACTATGGCGTGCCTCATAATCAGAAAGTGGTTTTGGCACGTAAAACTCCATTATTAAATTAATTAATTAATTAATATACGGCATCGACCATTCTGGACTTGTTCGCGGTGCCGTATATTTACGTCGATCCTGAAAGGGTTAAAATTGCCTGTTCAATTATATTATAGTCTTAGAGAATTTCGATGCCAATTATGTCATGTCACTATTCATGTTATTGCATGTCTTATCATAATGGTATAAAAATTGCAGGATATATTTGTTTGTGTGTTTATCCAGCCGCAGTATGAAAGTATTTCAGCCTTTAAGTTGACACGGAATTGCTCTGTGACTGCTTTAGTAGTGAATGAGCCAGTGTAGAATAACATTTTTCCAAAGACACTGTGAAAGCTGAACACAACATGACATGTTCTTGATGGCACATTCTTGATGGCACATTCTTAAAGGCACATTCTTGATGGCAAATTTGTTGGTGTTACCAGAGTCCTTTAGTACTTTTCTACTGGTCACGAAACTTGAGGTCACTCTTGCTATAGGAATAACAGCTGCTAACAAGAGGCGCCACTGCAAATGAGTAGGTTTCTATTTCCAGGGTCGTCGGCTTGCTTTTGGGGTATAGACTAGTTTGATGGGTTTAGGACTGGTCATGCTAGGCCGACACGATGCCGGTTTTGGTTTGCCGACTTCGTGCAACAGCTGCATTGTGTTGACGGCCGTGTCGGTAGGAGGGAGTTGTCATCAGACAAGTAAGACCATTTTGTTTCCACACTGAAATGACACAACAGCCCCCCGCGCCGACCCGGCTGTCGTGGAGTTTTAGCTGCTGATTTCTACACATGCTGCTCGCTTTTCTTTTTACTCATTCTCAACAAGACGTTTAGCATATTCATGCAAGCAACAGCTAGTGCACGCGCAGCTTTTGACATTTGAACACATATTTATTTGAGCAGTGCATTTGTTTATGCTGGCACGTACGGCCACTGTTGACTGTTCACTTCAAGCACCATGTAACCCACACAGCACTGACGCGAAATAATGATGAAGTATTGCAAGACATGCTGCTTTTGCAAATATGAGCACCATCGCAACACACTAGCTGAGACAAGCTGCGTGATATGAGTGATCGGTAACTTCAGGGGTTCCTTTGAAAACATTGCGACTGGGAGACTAGGGGCTGGTATTAATAGCTGATTTTCGCTTTCTTTTTTAAAACTCTTCACCATTCATGCAGTGTGCTCAACGAAGTATATTGTTAAAGGAAACTCTGCCCGTATAAGCGCTCAGTTAAAGAGTGCCTAGCTTTCTTTGGAAATGTCGATGCCTGCTATATACCTTATTTACTCTATTCCAACACACCCTCAATTGTAATGCGCACCCGTTTGCCGTGACCGAAAAAAAGAACAGTCCTTTACAGTACCGTGCGCCTCATTCTTTCATACAGAAATACAACTTTCTCTCATTTGGAAAAAAAACAAAAGATTTACTCCCTATGCACTAAAGTTCCGATAAATAAAAAAAGTGGCAGTTTCGTCCAAAACATGAAGCATCGATTACGATAGCAAATTAGTAGATAGCTATACAAAAAGTAAGGTTAGTAGTTTTATCGGCCGTATAAACTTTTAAACATTTGCTTACTAACTAAATTAACAAGCATGGTGTCACACACGCACAAGTAAACATGAACACGTCTCACTCAATGACCGCAGAAACTTTAAACGCTGGAGTGAGGAAGTGCGGTAGTAGGAATGAGGGAATCGACCATTGTGTGGCCTCTCGCTTCAACGCGAACGATACGACGAGAACACAGCATGGTGCGCCTAGATGCGTAGACTCTTTGTCTCCATCGCAGGTTGCTCTCAAGATAGGCGCCGCGCGGCCACGCTGTACATAGCAGCCGCCGGTGTAGAATGCCTGTCCTGTTTGCGCCAGTCCTTCACGCAAGTTTCGGGAACTCCGAATGCCCGTGTTGTGGCCTGAATTCCGTCTGTCTCTGCACATGTGATCGCTTTCCTTTTAATTGCGGCATCGTGATGAACTCGGCATGTCTTTGCATTCGGCACTGCCATGCTGATAGAGCAAATGCAGAAAACGGGAAGACAGACAGTGCACTAACCTGAGCCAAAGGAAGCATTGCCTAAGCACACCTACTACAGCACATGGAGAAAGCTACGCCATCTAGGCTCGAAGCGCGTACAAGGCGGCCATTTTGAAAGGCCGATGGCGATATGGTAGCGCATATTTAGGGTCGTACTCGATCCTAACGTGCACACAATTTTTGGACCCGTTTTATCGGGAAAAAGTGTGCCTTAGATTCAAGTAAATATGGCACTCACATAATTGAGCGAAGCATACTGCATTATTGTGGGGGCTGTCAATTGTTGCCTGTTAAGCATTTTAGGCAGACAAATGTATCAGCATAAGAATATTAGAACCGTCATGGACAATTCATACGTCATGAACAAGTCATAGAGAGCTACCACTGTATGTAGTCGCATTTTGTTTGTGGAAGTACTCTGGTGAGTACGAGCGGGAGCCGACGATTGACAACAATGATGTACCGATGTTGGCTCTGCGCCCTGTTGTCACTTCCCGCTTCTTGTGTGTTGTCAGAGTTGTCGGACGATCTCGCCGCTGCCACCAGTTGTAGGGGTTGTAGGTCATAGGGAGGAACTTGGGGGGACAGGACTAGGCGAGCAGGATTTATTTACAGTATTTTTGCATTAGAACAAGATACATTCGACAGTCTAGCGTGGCTCCCAAATGGAGCACGCAAGATGAAGCATACAGCAAACGAGCACGATGACGAGCACACTGACGAGCACACCCTAGCAGCCGACAAACAGCCGCTTATAAACACTCCGTGCTCCCTAGATCCCTAAGTGAGGGAAACGGCAGTTCACCGCCAATTCGTAGCGTCCTGTGTCATGGAAGTTGACCCGCCTTTTTGGTGGAGGAGGGCTCACACACACACGTACGCACTTTGGATTCCCAGAACCCGAGTTGAGCGCGTCCTCGTAGCCAGGTGGTCATGCCTGACCCCAGCCGGCGCCTCTGAATTCCAGAGCTGCCTTTCTCCTGTAGTCGCCACGAGTGTCAGCAGACTGCGACAAATCCTGGGGCCCGAGGAAAACGTCCCGCAAAGCACCCTTTTGTTCTTCTTCTTGCTGCAGAGAGACCATGAAGACACGGCAAATCAACCAACAATACACGGGGCGCCAAACGTGGCCAGCCCTGCTGCCGTTGCCGATTCTCCGAATGAGGCGCATGGTGGATTAACACTGCCGTAGTCTTCCAGTTCTCCGAAGGAAGTTCATGGTCGGTTAGCACTGTCGTCCTCACTGGTTCTCTGAAGGGCGCCACCACCGCGGATCGATCGAAGCACGTGCAGCGGGCTGAGATAGCTTTGCAGAACAGTACCCCTGCAGGCCGATCCTAACAGTGTGCACCACGCAACACTTCAAATTGATATGGCCAAAAGTGAACAACAAAAGCAGTTCTATTCATTCTAATTACTTATCCTTTAGTTGCTAACTCGTCTGCTGAGTTGGCCTAACATTCGCTAAACAAGATCGACACATCCTCAACTCAATTTGAACATCTGGAAAGGGCTGGCAATCGTGCATTTCACCTTTTGAAGTACGTTCAATTCACTTTATATGCAAATAAACATAAGGTGTCCCAGCAAATATTAGCTAAGCTGCTAAAATAAAAAAGAAAAAGAAAACAGTCTGAAGCTCGAACACTGCAGTTCGACCTCCTAATCATAACTTGCACCGTGTTTTTCTTTTATTTGCCCGAGATCCTGAGGACCATTCTAGCTTCTCTGCATGCGCTCAAAGGCAGAATGAGCGTGTAAAGGTGCTACAAAAGTTGCATGAGCACATGGGCCAGCTGCTGTGCCGCTTTTCTAGTGCCCCCTCTGAACCGATGGCGCTGCTGTGTGGCCACTGCTGATGACGCTGAAGTTTCTTGACCAGTAAAAAATGTATTAAAGGGCTTTGGTGTTGCATTTATTGATGGCACATCTCTTGAATAAACATTGATATTGCTGACACTGTTTCCTTGGTGTGTTTGGTGATGGCTTTTGCTGATGGCACCAATGACACAACATTCCTTTATGCAGGTTCTGCGGCATCTCTTTGTGCTTGGCAACTGTTCAATGTTCAATGTTCCTCTCTGCAGTGAAATTGTCTTCATACTGCTGTCCTTGTTTGTGTTTTCAGGCAATTCCTCAACATTTGCCAGCAGGCCTTGGACCTAAATGGCAAGCTGATCCCACCTGAACAATGCGAGTACCACAATGCCCTTAAGAAAAACCTTGTTGACATGGCCGGCCAGCTCTCGGAAATAATGAAAGAGAAGGTGAGTGTTGCATGCCTGATATAGCTTTACTTCAAGCGCCGAAAAGTTATTGGCTCCACCATTAGCAAACTTTTCAAGTACAGGTGACCTCCGTTAATTTGACCGAAGAAATTGGTGGTATTATCCGGCAGGTCAAATTAAACAAGGTGCAGAAAAAAAAAAGAACTGAAGACATACTGCTGATTCAATTGGCAGTATTTTCGAGATTCTAGTTTGCCCCCAAATGAAATGCGCACCCACTTTCTTTCTGTCCAAAGTAGAAAAGTAATGTAGAAATTACACTAAAGCTCCTAAATAGAGTGGAAATCCAACACACACCTGGTTTTTTAACAAGATAGATGGGCAAGGGTCTAATAAGTACTGCACAACTGGTGGCCGATTTTCTTAAGTCGGCTTTGCCGCAAACATGTGTGCTTTGCCGTAAAACATGCAAATGCCATGAATTTTCATTTATTTCAATTCATAACTTCGCAAACAAACTTTTTTATTCAGAAATGGAGGAATTGTATTTATGGAGAAATTGCATTTGTTTCCGTTTGCTTTTTATCATTTATCATATAGTTTTCCCTTAAGGCCCCAGTTACACAAGGGGGAGCAATATACAGGATCAAATAGAATAAGCATGCAATCTTAATTACAATTGAAAACATACCGTAAAATATTTTCACCATATTTTGTTTTTTTGTAGGTTGGTCTACCATAGATGGGTGACAAGTACAGTAGAACCTGGTTGATAAGCTCCCATTTTGTAAGAGTTTTCAGTGTCAACATTCACTGTCGAGAACAGTTACTTAGTAGATTTGCACATTTTTTTACAATTTCATACTTTCCTGGAAAAGATCTTTCAGCACCAGCGTTAAGTACGTCGCCAAACTGCGATGACATAGTACGTTTTCCTGCCACTAGATCTCAAGTAAACAAGAAAAGGCACAGGGCACCCGTGATCGTGAGCAGTAGGGTTCTGCGCAGCATTTTCACCGCAGTACTCACCCACCCGTGTCATATAAAAATGCTAGCATGCGCTCAGTTTCCCCTTCCAGTACAAGAGAATCTCCTCGTAGGTCTTCGCATGTTGCATTTCGAGCTATTGCTGCCAACCCTATTGCAATAAGGATCTTCATCTGTGTTTCACAGTGCATGTGGCATAGTGCCGTTAGAAGCGTACTGCACCCTACATGATAATCCAATGCTCTTCCATGCCTGGCACCAAGTGAGCATTATGTTTTGCTCTGATGACAGTGTATTCAGGCATTACCCTGTTTCATATTGTTTCGGTTTCCCGTTGCCGTCTCAAAATGCTATGCAGTACTAAAATGACAAACTGCATCTAGGGCTGCTCAGACCCTTTCAGCTCGATATGCGTTGGCATCTCGTGTTGCAATGATTCTCGCTGAGCGGGCAAGTAAAAAACTTCCTGCCTAAACGCCCTGCCCTAAGAAGTGACTGACCCAGGCTGAACTAGAGGAGCGCAAGTGTGAGCTTGGTAACGTTTCTGTAGCCGCAAAAATGACAGTGCACGTGTAGGGCCCTTCAGACCCTACCAGTTCCGTGTGCGCTGGCATCTCGTGCTGCAACAATTCACGCAATGCTTTGTAGTTACGTAGATGTCCGTAGATGCACATACAGTTGAGTCTGCCAATCTTAGTGACTTCGGCTGTACGTTTTCCCAGTTAGTATGTTTTTTTCTCATGTATTTTTTTCATTATGTAGGAACAAAGTTATACTGTATTTGGTCTTCTGCATACTTTGCATTTCAGTTGAGCTCACATTCAGTGAATTACAGAGGTGAGGTTATGGGTTGGCACACTGTCAGACAATTGATATTCATGGCACATAGTAGAACCAAGGGAATGTGCAAGATAATTTGGAATGGTGTAAAAAAACATATGTAATACGGCGTATAAATTTGCTTCTCATTATACATGGGCATTAACCATCTTAGTTCAAGGGCCACTTGTTCATAATATGTGCGCACAATTCTTTTTTTCTTTTTGAGCCTTCAAATTTGCCCCCTATTCAATTCGTAAGGTTCACGTCACCTGGATAGTATATAGAACTCGGGTATATCCAATTATTGTCTGTATCGAACAGTTGTAACATCCCCTTGGAAACCCTATGCAAAAGTATAGCACTGTACTGCATATACAGTGGAACCCCGTTCATACGTTTTTCACCGGACCGGGGGAAAAAAACGTAACAGCCGGGAAAACGCAACAGTGAGGAAAGCTCCGAAAATGAATGAAAAAAGTGCAGCTTCAACTATAGACAATTTATTTCCACAGAGTGCGCTTAGGACTTAAAAAAGTCTAGAATGGTGGCTTGCCGTTTCTTTCGCTCGCTATAAATCGCCACACGTTTCTCAATACCCTGGAAGGCCGCATTGCTGTCAGCGTCGCTGTGAGGTGCGACGTACCTGCGGAGGAGGTCCAGAGCCGCGACGGCTTCTCCAAAGCTAGGATTTGGCAACTCCCCGGCATCATGCGGCTCGTGCTCCTTGTCGTCACCGCGCCACGGCAATGGCAACGGACGAACGAATTTCCGTGGGAAATTTTGCCCTCTTTGGCGTAATCATGCTAACGTTCTAACGATTGTTTAGTATTGCTGCGGAGCGCGCGCGTCCGAGCATTCCGGTTGCGCGCAGCGCGGCGTGGGAGAAACGTAAACAAGAGAGGAGAGCAGGCCCGATAGGCGGAGCAACGCCACGAGCAACGCCAACTTCCGGTTTCACTTTAGCTTCCAAAGAGTGACGTCAGGGCCTCTCCCGAGTTTCCTTCCTCCGTGAGTCGACCCGTCCAACAACCAAGCGGTGACCGTAATCACAGTGATGATAGTAAGATCATTTTTCACGAATGGCCACTTAGTGGCCGCCTCATGCGGCCTCTCGAACTGGCGTGCGGCTTCTTGCAGCCAGTTCCATAGCCAAGCCCGGCCAAGCCCAGCCAAAACTCGTCAAAAGCCAAAATGGCGGTTGGAGCGCGTTGTCTGCTTTAGCCCAGGCGGGTTCGGGGTGCTAAGTTGCGACGTATCATGCGGGAACGTTTTCACAGCTACAACGTAACAGCGGGGTTCCTTATACATTGGTTCCTATGGAAGCTATGCCGGGACCGGATGAAAACGACGTAGCAGCCGGGAAAACGCAGCAGTGAGGAACGTAACAGCGGGGTTCTACTGTATATTGAACTTTCAGTCACTACCACATTCAATAAAGGGAAAATCAGACATCCACCCGTTCGTAGCAATTGCTACAAAGGAAACCCATGCGGGTTCCTCGAAAGAAAAGCCTCAGAGTTGAAGAACTACTACGTCAATCACTTGCCTTTGCTTCATGTTGTCGACAAATTCGACTTTGCCCTGCCATCTGCTAGCCGCCTGGTTAGCTCATATGTTAGAGCGGCTGCCCCGGAAAGGCGGTGGTCCCGCGTTCGAGTCCCGGACCAGGATGAATTTTTCTTCAACTCTGAGGCTTTTCTTTCGAGGAACCTGTATGGGTTTCCTTTGTAGCAATTGCTACAAACGGGTGGATGTCTGATTTTCCCTTTATTAATTACTTCTCTCCACCTTGCGGGCTTCCGCAGAACTACTACGTACTACCACATTCAATATATCGAACGCTGTGCCGCCCCTACAAGTGTGATTCTCTTAATGAGACTGCTATCTCATCTTGCATTGTCAGGAATGATAATGTTGGTGGAACAGCACTGTTTTGGCAGATGGTGTGAAGACATTGAATTTGAAGGGCAGTACATGCCATTGAGGGAAAATGATCAAGGTGCGTGTTTCAAAATATGAAGGGCTTGTGCAGCAAGGATCTTGTTTGAGCTCCGTAATGCCAGGTTTGCTTTAGTAAGCTTCATTGCATTACAGTTGTTTAATGCAGTGAAGCATACCCATAGCCAAAAGAACTGACTTTTGTGCAATGAAGCATATATACCTGTGACCGTTCGTTATTGGAAAAAAAGATCGCTATGCTACTTCAAGAATGCAGAAAGCCTCCCAGTCCACTACACAAAAAATGGATGGCACTAGATCTTTTCCTTGAGAGGCTTCGAGCATGGGATTGGTAAATTCCTGCTTTTCACATTCTTGGGAGAGTGTCCAAGACGTGCAGAATTTTTAGATAAGCTTCAGATAGGCATATTTTCTATTTTAAGTATCAGTATGTTGAACGACTGTAGAACCTTGTTGATATGATTCTGTTTCGTACAATTTTCTGGTGCCAACACTTGCAATTGAGAACTCATAAAATAACCCAATACTGTTAATCAGAATCAGAATCGGTTTTTATTGAGATCATTAGAATGATTACAAGTTGTTAATTTTCAGGAGGAGGTCCCGGAGTCAAAGACTGCAATGGGACCTCCTTTACAAAGTAAACATAATAAAACAAAAGTACAGCAGTTTTCAACAAATTGTTAACATAGAAAAATTACAGGTTTTAGTATGAATACCATGGTTGAAGAATTACATATGCATAAATGTCATGAAAAAGAGCACTGTAACACAATCTCGTTGACTACTGATAAAGTAACTGCGTAGGTGACGTTACGAACACAGTAGAATTAGTTAACTCGAATGTATATGTGAGGCAGAAACAGAAACGTAACTGTATGGCATTGAAAATGAAATGAAGGCACCCTGAAAGAATGGTTGTGAGTATGGACTAGGCATTAGTATTCGACAGAATGTAATCTTTTAGTTGTTTCTTGAATTCGTGAATTTTAAGTGTTTTTATGTATAATGGTAGTGTGTTCCAGAATGCGACAGATGAAAAATGGACGCTCTGTTTGCCATAATTAGTATGTATTTTAGGTAAAATGAAGTTCCTATTTATTGCAAACCTGGTAATATTAGTATTTAATAGAGAAGATTGTGGTAACAAGCTGTCGCATCGTGTGTAATTGATTTGACGGAACAAAAAGGTACCTAGATTATATTTAACGAGTTGTGTGACTGTAAGAATGTGATTAGTTCGTAAAAGATATGAGGCGTTGTTGTTATATGGGCTTAATGTAATTATCCTAATAGCCTGATTCTGTAGAATTTGCAATGAGTTTAAATGGGTTACGTAAGTGTTTCCCCAGCAAGTAACGCAGTAATTAATGCGGGAATGAATAAATGAAAAGTATAATGATAGTAATGTTTGATGGTCAAATATGTTTCGTGCTGTTAGAAGTACCCTAATCCCGTAGGTAATCTTCTGTTTTAGTTCGGTTATGTGTTCAGTAAATTTAAGATGTTTGTCAACTTCTGTGCCAAGATAATTGCATGAAAAACTTGCAGGGATAGGACTTTCGCCCAATAAGATAGGAGGAATGGAGTGAAGTGTTCGTTGGTGAGAAGTGAATACAACAAATTTCGTTTTAGACGGGTTTATCTGTAGCTAGTTAGTATGGCACCACTCCAGCAGGCTGTGTAAGTCGGCAGTGTCCTTCTTGCTGGTTATATGTTCCTGGTAAACACGAATCTTTCGGCACCAACATTCAGTACATCGCCAAGCTGCAGTCGTATGATACGTTTCCCGGCTGCTAGATCCCATGTGAAAACGTGCAAGGCATGCTCAATCAGAAATAGGCACCCGCCACAGGAGCTTCCTTGCTGTACTTACCCACTAGAGTCTCGTAACGATACCAACTTACACTCAGCTTCCTCTTGCAGTACCAGCAAATTTTCTCACCGGCCATTGCATGCTGCATCCACAGCTATTGCCGCCAGCCGCGTCAGGATAAGCACCTTCATTTATCTGTTTCACAGAGTGTGTGGCATACTGCCGTTGGAAGCGTACTTTGCGCTTTTAATAGGTGACAACCCAAATATGCAATGCAAGCTTCATGTTTCACTCTGGCAGCAGCATATTCAAGACTTGCCCACCAGCTGAATTTAGTTTCGGTTTCATGTAGCTTTCGCAAAACACTACGCAATATATAAACATCAAAACAGCACAGCAAATCCAGGACTGCTGAGGCCCTACTGGCTCGGCGCATGTCGCCATCTTAAGTTGCAATGATTTGTGCAACTCTTTGCATTATGTAGAGGTCAACTACAGTTGAGTCTGCTTAATTTTTTAGTGATCTTAGATTGTACGTTTTTCGTGTGTTTCTTTTGTTCTAAAACATATGAACGAGGTTCTACTGTATTTTGTGATGCCCTTCAAGTTTGATATGTCCCCATTCAACTGTGTATGTGTTGATTGTTGTGGTATGTTACCACTTTTATGAGATGCACGAATTATGCAACTAATCCTGACAAGTACAGGAACGGGTGGTTGATCAAACAGCAATGCTTATGATGCCTTATTGTCAAGTTTCGGGAAAACTAATTGAACATACCTCTTCCTTCTTCAACCATTCCTGACAGCTGGTCTCTGATCATCGTTCATCGGTTGCCATGAAGAGGATGTCTCTTGAAGTATTCAACTTCATCAGTGGCTCACCGGGCTCTAGCAACGTTTAAACCCATTTGAGGATTGCTTCTTGTTTTTTTTTCTCCCGATCAAGCTTCTTCATTGCCGCTTGTTAGAATTTTACTCATCCGTCTCATATTCATGACCACCTTGCACTCTCATTTTGTCATTGAAAGAAGGTTGAGTGTCTTTCCTTCCACTTTCATCTACTTCCCAATTCTTCACAGTGGTTGCACAATTGCGGAGTGACGTGTGGACGTTGCAGCACCACCGCCATTCTACTTGTTTATAGAAATGATGTAAATAATAGAAGACAGCCTTTTCTTTTTTTCTGTATCACTGAACTTAAGGTCGCTGCTTATGTAGTAGGAATTGGGTGATGCACAAACATGCTGTGCTTATGCCAAGGTTGAGACTAAGTGGAGTAGGTCAACAAAGTGCCTTTTTAATAGAGTATGTAGAAAACAGCAGTATGGCTGTGTTTAGGTGAGAGGGTTTCTTAAAAAAAAATTGGTTCAAACTGTAGGCAGGTTATTCATATGCCGGTTGGCATCAGTTGTACAGAAAAGCACTCTGAGCAATCTGTAAATAATGCCAGCATACTTATGTGGCGCTGGAACTGGAGGGTTTTCTCTGTTGTTTTTTTGTGTTGGACGAAGGGAATGCCATTGTTCGCCTGCTGTCTTGTGCAAAACCTGTTTGTACCTGCCATTATCATGATGATGTTAAAGCAAGAAGTCTGTCTCGTATGGGCTGAATACTTAGGACACTTTATCAAGCAGTGCCAAATGCAGTATTGGCATATTTCATCGGGTTACTGTTTATAGACGTTATGTACTCTAGTTTACCATGCAGCATACTGTAAAATATATGGCAGATACTGTAGCTGATGGCTTCGTCTTAAGGGCTTACTCTCCACCCTGCAGTGCAACTATTATACAACATGAAAGCGTGAGTCGTCACCTTCTTGTTAGCAAAGACGCTTTTCCGCCCAGCGCTTTTATTGTTTTGCATCATTATCCGATCTTACTTTCTGCAGTAGCTGCTTAGCCAGTGAAGAAAATGTACATGTCTTAATTACCAATCTTGGCATCATACCACGCCTTCTTTTACAGCACAGGCCGGAATGTGCTGTAAAGGTTTTTCTTTTTTTAATGCTTGAGGCAACGTATATGTGTCATGTAGTGTACGTCATCACATTGCCCTTGTGTGTACGAGGCAAGTAATGTTTCGATTGTTGCTTATGGTCAAATTTTTTTTTACAGCTGCAGCTCCAGTATCGACAATTGCTTCAAATTTTTTTGCTAGTCACTTGAGAGAAAGAAGACTATTATGTATGCAGATTTGTGTGTATAGTTCGTATTCTATTTCTGTTAAGACACCTGCGTGTGTTTTTTGATTTTGTGAAGGAACAGATAGGAAAAGAAAGCAATGGTAGACTAGGTTGCAGCTTAAGTACAGTGCTTTGCCATTTGCTGGGCTTTTAATGCCTTTAACCCTGCATTATTTATTCAAACTTCATGCTTGTGGCTTGCTTCACACAAACTGTTTATACGTATTTGGAACGTCTATGGCTGCTAGAGATGTGCATTATTCCTCACTTTTGTACATAGCCATGTGTCATCTTTTACTTTTGTGCTAGTATTTCTTTGTAGTGTTATTTGGTAAAGTTAAAAAAGAAACTTTTGCTACCACCAAAAACTGCTCTCCATCATGTTGATGCGCAAGCACTTCGAGTGTTTTTGACCTCAGTAACAGACGTGGACGAAATTTTAACTTGTGTGATTGTTTGACTCCTCTTTCTCGTACAGCCATTAATGTGCTGAAAAGACATTGTGTTCTTGACGACCGTGTTTTAGCCTAAAAACTGAATACCTTAGCATTAATTTGCTCCTTTCATATTTAGTAGCGATCTAGTGGAGATGTTCTTTACGTGCCTGTTACATGCAAGTCAGATGCCAATTTTTGTTTCCAGATTTCTGAAAGCATGTTCTAATGTGCATTCCTTTAAAATATTCAGCCTTGTGATGTTAGACTATGTGCATTTTTATTTGAAATCGGCTGGTGCTAAGCTTCATGTAGCTTTAGTTATGTCTACATTTCTGTACATTTTGCCCATTCTTCTTTCCTTGTTTAAAAATGCTCATTGGTGTGATGGGCAGCCATCATTACTGCGCAATGCTTGCCTGCCGTGTGGGAGTCAGTGGGAGAGGGGGGGGTGGGGGTGAACAAGCAGATTGTGATGCTGACTGCCAACGTATGTCATGTGAAAGGCTTGAGTTGTGCAGTAACTTATGTATGTTTGTATACTGCTCCACTGTCACTTTTAGCCAAGTCATTGTACAGATGCATTAAAACAAATTGAAGTTTTAAGCCGTCACCTACTTGTGTCCATTGCTCTTAATGCTGTTACACTTGCACAAGTTATTCCATTCACTGTGCAATGTCAATTGCCCTGTGCGGGATGGTACAAATTGCTTCAGGGGTGAGAATGTCATACTTGTTTGTGGCTGGACAGAATTGTCATGTTGTATTTGAACTCTGAGGGCAATGCTGATGGCCCTGACAGAGATGGTTAGAGTATGTTCAATGGCACTGATATCCTTTCTGGCACTCTATGCCGCCACAGTATCGGAAAAGCCATAGTCTTGGCAACACATAATATGCTTCATGAGTAATGCCTCACACTGCCATGATGCTGTCATGTGAAAATTCTTATGTACGAGACAAATAGTGGAAAACAGATAATTTTATCAGCCTCAAAGCGCTCGTAAAAAAAATTCCATGTGTGTGTGTGTGTGTGTATGTGTGTGTGTACATGCATAGGATTTTCTGAAATTTGAGAGCATGTACAATACATTGAACTCTCACTTAAGTGAACTTCAAGGGACCCAAGGAAATAGTTCACTTAAAGGGACCCTGAAATAATTTTGACGATTTTGTACAAACGTACCGAGTCATTAGAGTAGGTCCCTCTGATAATTGACTCATCTAAGTGCTTCACGTAAAACGGGTAATTTATTATAAGGTTTTAAAAATGTACATCGTTGCTGGTCGCAGCACACTTTACGGCTAAATTTTCAGCCGCTTCTAGCTCATTTGACGTCAATTGCCCTAATGATGTCAGCAGGGCGAGCTATCCGATTGGCTGCCTAGGGTGCGTCATCTATCATTTTTCCAAATTAATAGTGAACAAATGTTGTTCGTAATAGTTGGAATGTTAGTTAGTTTGTTTCTATAAAAAGATAGTAACAGAAGAAGAATGCACAAGTACAATTTATCAGTACACAAACACTTCCGGCCACAACAAGTGTCGTCTGCTCGTGTTACAACGTGCTCCGTCTTGACGAGAGCTCCGTGGTCAGTGTCGGTCTGTCTTTTTGTGAGCTCCATGAATCGCCTTTGTTGCGTCGGGGGCTGTAAATGTAGCAACTGGCAATACGTCAAGCTACGACATTGCGTCCCTTTGCAAAGCAGCAGACGAGCAGAGTGGCTGCAGCGCATCGGACTATCAGTATCAGATTGGCGCCAGGATTTGCGCGTTTGTGGCCGCCACTTTACAACGGAGGATTACTACCGCAATAGCGTTTCACGAGTCCAATATTTCGGTAAATACAAGCGAGGGGACAGGGCCTGGCTACTTGACTGTGTCATTTCACGGGATGAGCAGAAGCGCAAATGTAACACGGTGCAGCCACCTGGTGGCACAGAGCTCAACCAAACCCAGCAGCAGTAACGAAATGTATTCTTTGCTGGTGGTGTAAATTTTTCGCAGGAGCGTTATTGTTAACATGCTGTTTTTGTAAATGTTTAAAATGTTTTACACTTGGTTAGAGCAATATTAGCTCTTTGTTTGGCTGGCTAAGCTCTGCACCAACGGGTGGCTGGACCGCGGAGACCGATTAGGCTGCTCACATACGCCTACGCTAATGTTGCTTCATCAGCTTGAGTTTGTGCCTCCACCCATCTGTCGAAACGCTAAGCTTGCCTGTGTTTACTGGAATACACGTTCGGCACTACGACAGAATGCTCTGGCTTGGGGTCGGCTGCCAAGCAGCTGACAGAGAGGTTGGAGAGGCTTCGCGTGTGCGCTCCTAAACAACTGGAAGTAGACGACACGACATGCCATCGTGACGCAAAGCCAGTGAAGGTGAAGCTTAGCCCCGATCACTCAGCGAATGAGTTGAGGAGAAAATGCATGGCTATGGAGGCGGGTAGCTTGTAATTGTCCGTAGCTGTCTTAATATGAGACGCTTCACACAAATTGTGGTGCAAATGATTAACCTTAGCTGTACCCTACGCATCTACAAAATTTGTCCGAAGCATTCCAGGGGCCCTTTAACTAAAATTTTACTACACTGAATATTCACTAGGATATAGAACAGCATAGGGCACAGCAGACGAGTCAAACGTGCGAAATGCAATTTATGGAGTTATGTACATCAGTAAAGTCATACCTCGATATATCGAACACGGATATATCAAATTATTGTGTACATCGAACACTTTACATATCGCCTGGAAAATTGCATGCATTTTTAATTTTTTATTTAGAACGGGGTCGGACGTGAATTGGATATATCGAACTCCGCCATCCAAGACCACGTGCGCTCTGTGGACAGGCGGTGAGCTTTCCCGCAACACCCTCGAAATTAGCGGTGGCGCGATAGGCGTCCCGATTGCTGCGCACTATAGCTGCACACATCGATCACGCCGAGGGCGCTATTTGAACGTAACGGCGTACACACGTGGCGGCTTGGCTAGTTCGACAACATCAACGACGCCTTGCATTTGTTGCACTGACTCCTCCACGGTGCCGCGCTCTGCGCCTGCCGCGCCTCGCGAGAACTGGCGGTACACTGTACTGGCGGTTAGACGGGCGACAGCGCGCGCTCACTGAGCTCACTCATAGTCTTCTTGGCAGACGCCACTTCATCATCATCATCATCAGCCTGGTTACGCCCACTGCAGGGCAAAGGCCTCTCCCATACTTCTCCAACTACCCCGGTCATGTACTAATTGTGGCCATCTTGCCCCTGCAAACTTCTTAATCTCATCCACCCACCTAACTTTGTGCCGCCCCCTGCTACGCTTCCCTTCCCTTGGAATCCAGTGCGTAACCCTTAGCGACCATCGGTTATCTTCCCTCCTCATTACATGTCCTGCCCATGCCCATTTCTTTTTCTTGATTTCAACTAAGATGTCATTAACTCGCGTTTGTTCCCTCACCCAATCTGCTCTTTTCTTATCCCTTAACGTTACACCTATCATTCTTCTTTCCATAGCTCGTTGCGTCGTCCTCAATTTGAGTAGAACCCTTTTCATAAGCCTCCAGGTTTCTGCCCCGTGCTGAGTACTGGCAGGACACAGCTGTTATACACTTTTCTCTTGAGGAATAACGGCAACCTGCAATTCATGATCTGAGAATGCCTGCCAAACGCATTCCAGCCCATTCTTATTCTTCTGATTATTTCAGTCTCATGATCCGGATCCGCTGTCACTACCTGTCCTAAGTAGATGTATTCCCTTACCACTTCCAGTGCCTCGCTACCTATCGTAAACTGCTGTTCTCTTCCTAGACTGTTAAACATTACTTTAGTTTCCTGCAGATTAATTTTTTAGATCCACCCTTCTGCTTTGCCTCTCCAGGTCAGTGAGCATGCATTGCAATTGGTCCCCTGAGTTATTAAGCAAGGCAGTATCATCAGCGAATTTCAAGTTAATAAGGTATTCTCCATTAACTCTTATCCCCAATTCTTCCCAATACAGGTCTCTGAATACCTCCTGTAAATACGCTGTGAATAGCATTGGAGAGATCGTATCTCCCTGCCTGACGCCTTTCTTCATTGGGATTTTGTTGCTTTCTTTATGGAGGACTACGGTGGCTGTGGAGGCGCTATAGAAATCTTTCAGTATTTTTACATGCGGCTCGTCTGCACTCTGATTCCGTAATGCCTCCATGACTGCTGAGGTTTCGACTGACCCAAACGCTTTCTCGTAATCAATGAAAGCTATATATAAGAGTTGGTTATATTCCGCACATTTCTCTATCACCTGATTGATAGTGTAATTATGGTGTATTGTTGAGTAGCCTTTACGGAATCCTGCCTGGTCCTTTGGTTGAGAGAATTCTAAGGTGTTCCTAATTCTATTTGCGATTACCTTAGTAAATACTTTGTAGGCAACGGACAATAAGCGGATTGGTCCAATTTTTCAAGCCTGTGGCGTCCCCTTTCTTATGCATTAGGATTATGTTAGCGTTCTTCCAAGATTCCGGTACGCTCGAAGTCATGAGGCATTGCGTATACAGGGTGGCCAGTTTTTCTAGAATAATCTGCCCACCATCCTTCAAAAAATCTGCTGTTACCTGATCCTCCCCAGCTGCCTTCCCCCTTTGCATAGCTCCCAATGATTTCATTACTTCTTCTGGCGTTACTTGTGGGATTTCAAATTGCTCGACTATTCTCTCTTCCGTTATCATTGTGGGTGCCACTGGTACTGTATAAATCTCTATAGAACTCCTCAGCCACTTGAACTATCTCATCCACATTAGTAATGATATTGCCGCCTTTGTCTCTTAACGCATACATCTGATTATTGTCTATTCCTAGTTTCTAGACCTAGTTTCTAGTTCCGAGACGCCACTTAATACTTAGTTATTGACAGTGTTTCAAAGTGCTTCGACTGACGGACGTGGAGATAAAGCAGAAGTATCGGCCAAACGAAGACGCTGCTGAGGTTGACCCCACAAGCGCTGATGCTACCCCGCTCCCGACTTAAAGGGAAGCTGAAACGGTTTTCAATTTCCATGAATTGCTGGGATTGGGAAGAACAGACCTAATAATTTACGGTTCCGTAATTTTTTTCTTCGTTTTATTAATATAAGGGGCGGAAATCGCTTTCTAAATCACCCCCGCGGACACGCCCCCATCGCTTATCGGAGCGCCGGGAGAGGTGGTTGCCAGAGGAGAGAACCGGCGAGAGTGACGTCACTGGCGGGGACCGAGCTGCCGGACCGGCGTGCTGGCATGCCTTTTTCCGTCCTGCGCTTTACTGAACGACGCTATGAGAGATCTGCCGCCGCCACCGCTCACGTTTGTTTTCTTTTGCGATTTTCGTAAACTGTTCTTTCCTTCTGTGCTGCGTGAGTGCTTACAGCCAAGGGCGTCCAACATGCCCTCGTTCTGTGCAGCATTCGGCTGCGCGAACACAGGCGGGCGAGACGATGTGGTGTTTCACAGGTTCCCGAAGGACAAGAAGCTTTCAGCGCAGTGGGTCCGTGCGGTGAGGAGAGATAAATTAAATAAAATTATGGGGTTTTACGTGCCAAAACCACTTTCTGATTATGAGGCACGCCGTAGTGGAGGACTCCGGAAATTTCGACCACCTGGGGTTCTTTAACGTGCACCTAAATCTAAGTACACGGGTGTTTTCGCATTTCGCCCCCATCGAAATGCGGCCGCCGTGGCCGGGATTCGATCCCGCGACCTCGTGCTCAGCAGCCCAACACCATAGCCACTGAGCTAGTTCGTTCCGATGAAATCAACTGTGCTGTGCTCTTCATCTTCCATCAATACGCAGCACATGCAGGTGCACCTAGTTTAATGAAAGCCTGATTAGGCCTACATTGATGCACTCGAGAAATGCGAACATTCGCAGCCATTAACGTCTGGTAACACAGTTTTAGCGTAGCCGGATAGCCTTACGACAAATGCGGAAACGCGTTGTTGCTAGCGTTGCTATACTCCGTTTCATACATCAGGTGCAACGCTGTGGAGGCTTGAGATACTTCTTGCAGTGGCTGCGTTCGCACTTAGAAAAACTTCGGTGTTTCTTGACCCGATTTTTGAGAAAATTTTCCATATATAAGCTCAGTTCTGAATGAAAAAAAGAATTTACCCATAGAAACAATTCGTGTACTTATACGGCTGCTAACACGTTCTTTTAAATCAATTTTCTTTTCGGTATTTTTTAATTGCAGCCCGTCGCGGCAGCTTCACGTGCATGCTCGCGCGAGCAAACGCCGCTGGCACGCTGCGAAGCATAGACGGAAACGCGCGCAGTAATAAATTTTGGTGACCGGACTTCGTGCGTAGCTTCCACAGCGTTGCACCTGATGTATGAAATGGACTATAGGCTTGCCTAGTGACATTCGACGTACGGTTGCAGTTATCGTGTTTACCACACGGCGGTGCTAAAACTGCCTAATATCTTTATGTCAACACTAGCATGGAGCACGCATACCGATTCTTGATCGAGCCACAATCGCAAAGTCGTCTAACCATAGTATGAATATTGCACATATAATACCTCTGGCCATCTCTGGATTTGTATAAGCAACTTCCATGACTGTACCCCGCAGCACTGCATGTGCGCGCTTTGAAACGCGGCACTTATGTTCGCGATCGTGTATCAACACTCAAAACCCCAGGGGACTACGTTAGACAAGCAGCGGCAAGGTGCTTGACATCGCGGAATTGCACCCGTGTTTACAATCTAATGAGAAGTTAGTGCTTCGGCATTCTTCCAGCAGCAAGTTCCCAGTGACACTTTAGCGCATTTTTTCTCCCGGCATTGGAACCTGCAGCTACATGAAAAAAAAAAAAAGAACATACGTACCAGCTAAGATTTCCAACGCGCGAGAAGGTGCACACATCGCTCTCGCTGTTGGCACACTCAACATCGTCGTTGCCGCCGTTGCCGCCATCGCTTTCCGTATCGGCTGTCGGTTCGAACATGTACGGCGAAAATACAAGCTGTCCGAGACAGCGAGAACGTTCCATAATGCTTACAACTCAGCTATGAAGCCAGAACAGAACAGCGTGCTACGCTCTGAAACGGCGGCGCCGACCGGAGACTGCTGCGAAAGACGTCACAGTGACCCCGACCAATCACGGGCAACAGCGGCGTTCGCGCGATGCCCTGAGGCGCGCGTTTTCTTGGAAAAACAGCCGCTTGCGTTTGTTTCCGCCCTTTTTGAACCAGATATTCGTGTTCAGGGGACTCAAAACTGTAGAATGCCGCAGAGAACTCATTTTTTTCGAAAAGTGTTTCAGCTTCCCTTTAAACTGAGGCTGTAGATGCTACGGCCCTTCTACGCCGCTGCTGAGGGGCACCGGCCTATCGCTTGTGGATCGTTTAGACTATGTTGAGGACTCTGTGTTTAAGCACGCGGCTGCCAATAAGAAGCATGCTACACTACTGCAGTACTTTCAGCCAAATAAATAAATACTTTGTGTGTAGCTTCGATTATTTACTGCGCCACGATTGGGGTGCGATCGGCGATCGTTGTTCGGAGCGCGCGATTGGCCTAGACCGCGCCGACTTCGCGCGAATGACGAAGTCGGCGAGGCCTACGCTAATTGCGTGCAGCGCAACCGAACGCGCGCTCCGAACAACGATCCCCGTCGCGCCCTTGGTTCGATCATTGATTTGCAGAAGCTTTTGACGCGGTTTTTACGTGATTTGATATATCGAATGCTGGCTATATCGAACTATTTCGCGATCACTGCGCTATTCGCGGTATATCGAGGTTCGACTGCACATACATAGTGAGCAACAGTTACGTTGCTGCCTGTCTCATTCTAAAGAAGAAGAAACTTTATTTAAGAACGGTCCGGCAGTTTTTGTTGTGGTGGTCTCGGTAGGCGGCACGAAGTCCTTAGACTCGGGCGGCATCTTCGGCTTGCCGGACGGCCCAGAGCTGGTCTGCCAACTCTTTTGAGAGCCGCCTCCCAGCGGCGGCGACGCCGACGGAGAAGGTCCCCTGCGGCTCCTGCAGCCAGGGCGGCGTCGGGAAGAAGCGAGCTCGAGGCTTCCTGTACGGTGGCAACGGCCGCGATTATGGACGCGTCGCGAACGGACGTGGTTTCAGTACCGTTGCCGGCACATTCCCATGTGTCGCAGCGTTGCTCTCTGTCCGCATTAAGCTTTACACGCATCTGTTGGATATAAACACGGGTAGTAGTGATGTAAGACGGCGGGGCTAGGGTAGGTGTGTGTCTGGAGCAAGCGTAAAGTTACGGCGTCATTCCTGTTTAATTTATCGTGCGGTGGCGGGAATGTGCGTCTTTCGAGTCTAGTGTAAAAAAAAAAAAATCATTTGCACTTGTGCCCTTAAAGCGCAAGAAGCAACACAGCTGCCCAGAGAGTCAGTTTTTGTGCCCTTCCTCTGGCACAGGTTGTTGCTGAGACACGAAGTCTCGCAACTTTCCCAATTATCCTACAGCCTCAGCTAGTTGCAGTATTTGAATCTGCCTCTGCCATTGCATCTTCCTGGTCGCACTCTTCTTTGGGACGAACATTGGAAACAATATCCAGATCTAATAGTTCAGCACAGGTAACGAGCTCACTGCCACTGCACATAGTCTTCAAGTGAAGTGTTTCTGTCAACATCCAGCTGGTGACAGCCCTCTGTTCACATCGTGGGGTCGATCACCTTGTCGCGCTGTTCCATCTTGCCCGCTTTCGCCGCACAGGGGGGAAAGGCCTGATTTATGCCAGCAGTTTCTAATTGTAGCCGGTGGTACTGATCACTAGGAGCCTCAAGTTCATTGCAACTGAAATATTTGCTATTTAGACATTTTTTAAAACTGATTTAACTGAATTTTTAACTTTTAACTGAATCATTTTTGCATAGTATGCATAGGAAAACCGGCGGGGATATTCTAAAAGTTCGTTATTTTGAAATATTTGTTAAACTGATGTTCGTACAACTCAGAGTTTACTGTATACTATTAACATATTACAGTGCCTATGCAGTCATTTTTCATGTATGATGTGGTGTAGGTGGTGAGGAGAGAAAAGAGATGAAAAGGCTATTGTAGTACTATGTGTGTTCCTGTCAGAGAAGGCTCTGAAGGAGGTGGCAGCAGCTGATCTCCAATGCAGTCTAACCTCGATATGAACACGGATACAATACGTTATCGGATATAACGAAGCAAATTTCAAATGTTTCGCGCAGATGTCAGCGTACGACGAATATATGCTTATAACAAGTATTCGATGTAACAAAAATGTTTTGATGTCTGATGCGACTTCGTTATGGCACGGCTTGGCTGTGTGTATATTTACACCTGAATATCCGCCCTACAACCACAAAAAAAACCGGACAGTGCTAACTGATGTTGTGATTGGCTGATCCTGGCTATTACGCAAAATGATGGCATTCCGATTTTTCCTCATTAGCTACTGTTACCACGCTCACTCATTCTCACCAGTTAGGGCCAGCACAGTAGGACTTCGAACATGATCTATAGTCGATATGTAGACCTGTAACCAATGGACACGTGGTTAAAATTATCGAGGTTGTTGATCTTTTTCTCCTTCACTATTCTCGCAATTTAAAGAAGAGGCGCTCGAAGCATTATAAAAACCTCTGTTGCTTTACACTAGGCATGATTCCTCAGAACCACGCTGTCATTACCAAGAACTGATGGAAGGAGGGAATCTTAAGTGGTGCAAACGAGTCGATGATAATAGAAGTTAATACAGTGAAACGTCTCTACAACGAAATGACATGTATAACGAAGGAGTGATTGCGCCCCGGCTAAATGTATCTTTTAACTGTATTGTGAAAGGCTATACGACAAACACCAAAACGAATTTGCCTGTACAGCGAAGAAATTTATGCGTCCCCGTTGGCTGATTTGTCAATTCACAGCAAATGCCACCTAGCGGTGGTGTCACTGTCCTCCGCGCACGCCACTGAGCTACACTACGCTATCACTAATGGCTGCGCTAGCGACGCACTTCAGCGTGCCGATGCCAGTGAGCGTTACAGTCTTGCATTAATCGTTTAGCTTGTATACAGTTCGCTGTAACACAAAGCGAGTGTGAAGTCTGACAGCTACGTTACAGTTGATGCTGGGATGATGCAATAGCAAATGACGACCAAGTCACCTAGGGCAGAATAGACGCGAATGTCAACGAAGGCAACATCATAGAGAAAGGCAACATCGTTGAAGGGCCTGGAAACGAACCAAGGCTTTCGACAACGAGTGAGGTGATGGCTACATTTGATTATATCCAGCGGTACGTTAATTACGTCACTTCCGCGTTTTGCCACGGAGCGTGCCATGAACCCCGGTGCAATGAAGGGCCCTATAAGGCAAAAACTATTCGATTCTGATTTTATTACAGCCTTCTGACGTCCAACTTTGGTAACTGCCGACGCATGCAGGGAAGGTGATCCACAACTTTGTTTGAACAGGCCAATCAAACGCTCTCCTCGCTTATATCATGACACTTTTCTTTCAAAGCGAATAGCGTCGCCTACGTTGATAGGTTTTTGCTATCTAATTGGCTGCCAAAGTAGAGAGGGTTGCGTTGGGGCTGAGCTAGCACGGCGAAAGATAACTGGGCGAGGAGGTTGGGGGTGCCAGCGCAACACCTCCTAGAGGGTGTTGGCCAGCGTCTCCGATCGGTCTGTTTCTCCTTGCCTGGCCACAGCCGGGCTAGAGAGGAGACGCGTGCGTTCATCGGACGTCTCCCTTTCAGCCTAAGTAAAGTTTCGTTCGTTCTCTTGTCCTCGCTTCTCCGTTGAAACTTGAAGCTTCTCGGACGATAAATCGGCAGTTGTTGATCAAATGCAGACAGGAAGCGATGGAGATAATATGTACAAGAAATATTTATAGGTAAACTTTTCTATATACATGGCAGGTAAAACAAATGCATTACACACTTGAACAACTGAGAAACAAAGCCTCACTCTTCGACTGTCTCAATGACTGTTAGAGCCCAGACTCGTTTTAACGTACATAGTACGGAGGCTCACTGATCTATCATCAATCCTGATTTCAGCCAAGTCTAACGTACATGGTGCGGAGCCCCACTGGTCTATCAGCAATCCTGATTTCAGCCAAGTCTAACGTACATGGTGCGGAGCCTCACTGATTTATCAGCAATCCTGATTTCAGCCAAGTCTAACGTACATGGTGCGGAGCCTCACTGATTTATCAGCAATCCTGATTTCAGCCAAGTCTAACATACATGGTGCGGAGCCTCACTGATCTATCAGTAATCCTGATTTCAGCCAAGTCTAACGTACATGGTGCGGAGCCTCACTGATCTATCAGCAATCCTGTTTTCAGCCAAGTCTAACGTACATGGTGCGGAGCCTCACTGATCTATCAGCAATCCTGATTTCAGCCAAGTCTGAGGGACAGCCTTTCGTCCCGATTTTTATAGCCCAAATAGACAAGGAAAAATGGCGGTAGGGCCGTTGACCCGTCCCACAGATTCAGTTGCCAATGAGAGTCGAACATTTGTTAAGCCACAAACCAAAGGGATGGGCTTATAATCTCTTAAAAGTAAACATATTGGAAAACAAAGCTATTTTCCTTCCTTAAAACTTCGTTGCCCTCTCATTTTTACGTAGTCAGTGACGGCCTCAGCAAATCACGCCAGGCCCGTACAAGTTATTGCTAGGCCGCCTCAAACCCCGATGGCATCTCTAGACCGCAAACGTCTCGGAAGCCGGGGCATCGACACCGCGTACTGCAGCTGCACTTAAGGTTTGTCCGCGTGGGAGATTGATGACAGCCCCTGTCATCCGAACTTATTGTCGACAAGACAAAGTGCTCCGAGTGCGTGTTTACAAGACGCCGCCATCCGAATGCGCTCCTCACATGCGCACCGCATCTCTACAGCGCACACTGTAAGCTGTCACTTGATACCGCGCAGGATTTTCTCCGCATCCAGCATCAAAGGCCGCCGTTGCCTTCCGGACGCGTAGGAGAATAGATCCCCGCTCCGTACGTGCAGTACGTGGTCAACCCTTACAAAAATCGGTTTGACCTTTCAGTCACTCATGAGTCACCTATCAGTCACCCCTGTCACCTATCTGTAGACTCGACCTTTCTGTAGACTAAGTCCGCAGAATGTCTGCAGACACCGTGCGGACTGCAAGTAGACTTGTCTGTAATATGCGTGCCCAGTGAGTGTGTGTGTAAATATGTATATGTATCTATATATACATACATATTCTGAACCATGACATATTTTATAATTACGGTTGAATAGTTTTGACCTTTCAGTCACCCATGAGTCACCCACCAGTCACCTCCACGTAGACCTAGTCTGCAGAATGTCTGCAGACACCGTGCGGACTGCAAGTAGACTTGTCTGTAATATGCGTGCCCAGCGAGTGTGTGTGTGTGTGTAGATGTATATCGATATATAAACGCATATATATACATATTCTGAACCATGACACATTTTATAATTACGGTTCAATAGGTGTGACCTTTCAGTCACCCATGAGTCACCCACCAGTCACCTCCATGTAGAGCTAGTCTACAGATTGTCTGCATATTGTCTGCAGACACTGTGTGGACGGCAAGTAGGTAGACTTGTATGTAATATGCATGCCATATATATATATATATATATATATATTCTACATGACACATTTTATAACAGTTAAATCGGCTTCACCTTTCAGCCACCCACGAATCACACACGCACACAAGCACACACACACACAAACACACACACACACGTGTGCGCATCCTGAACCATGACACATTTTATCATTGCGCTCTGTTTTGCCATTTTAACATTTTGAAAACTTTGTCACTGATTGCTACAAGAACAGTCTGATAATGGCAGTTATATAAATCAATTATTTAATACTAATTGAAATAAGGTAATTGTTACATAACGTACATTAAATGCAGCAGTTATACTATGGCTCGAACCGCAGCCTGAATTTAAGGACATATCTACCGCGCGACGCCGACACCATCCATCCGACCACCGACAGCGTGGTTGCTTTCGGCGCCGGCCCCCAGGAGGCGCTGGCCGCGAGCACCGGTAAAATTACGGGTGAGATTATTTTCCCGTCTTCACCTGGTCACCGACATGTCACGGCGTGCACGCGGCGTGCACGCCATGTGCACGCCGCATTGACGGCGACCGATGAGGTAGTGTACATGCCGTGCCGAGAGGAATTGTGGCGATTTTTGTGTGTATTAATGATCCAAAACCCCTGTGACTGCATAACGTAGCTCTCAGTGTTTTTCGTGTGGTGTGCCGATGCTAATTATCGTAGTTATGACCCGGTCGCGCTTTCTTTGTTACCGGCTCATGAAAAGCCGATGGTACTCTCGCTGCGCTCGCATTCCATCACAGTGCGCGGAAGAATTTTTTGAAAGTTGTGCTATCACGTGCTGTAGTTCATCTGCAATTCTACGCTGTTGACGCCGGAGGCACCGTGCACAGACTGTCCTTCCTGCGGTACCTGTGCGATGCGGCAGCAGCTGTCACGGAGACTCGTTTACCGAGCACGCCTAGAAAGGTAACTCCGGCGCGTACGCGCATTCTTGTGGTGCGTGAAGTGTGCATTTCTGTACGGATAACAAGATGATTAGTAACGTGACAAAAATGATCGTGCTTTTCGAATGTTCGTTCTTGTCGCAGGGTGCATTTAGCGAACAGTTTGATGAAAATTGCCCTAAAACGTGATGTTGCCAAAATCTATCGATTATTTGCTTTCTGCTGTGAAGTTTCCTTGCGCCGGGGACTGTTTGTTTTGAATAGGCGCAAGAATTCAAGCAGGGAAAGTTACTATTTTTGTACGTAATTCTTCAGCGAGAAATCGCATAGCCATTTCTAGAGGTACGTCGATTTGTCGTCTTCACAGCTAACGGCTGCGCGAGATGGCACCCGATTGCTGTGTACGACGCATGGCCAGATTTTAGCTTGTATGCAAGTTCTTTTATTTATATAGTGTCTTCAGACAGCCTGTATTTCTTGCGTTGGGTGTCATGTGTTTTCGTGTATTTGTAAATGGTTCCGAGATTTCAACAACAGTATCTATCTTTAATGGAAAAAATTGTTTTCTCACCTGAAAAAGAGGGAGTCTGTTCTTTTTCAATGCATCGTCCTTTGGGGCAGGGCTTTGTTGCACCGCATAAATAAATTAGGTTTTCGAACGCTTATAATGTGTTAACGAGTTTTCTGCTTGTGCAATTCGCATTTGACTTGGTACAGACGTGCGTTTGTGTGAAGTTTTTTATAGTAGATTCATGTTTGCTCCAGTTCCATTTACATATTAACTGCCTGTAATGTAATAATCGGGTATTTGTGCAACCATGCAGCTTCATGTAGCTGTTTGTACGAGACGTTTCACAATGTCACAAGTTTACAGTTTCAGCAGGGCTTACAGTAAACTGAACATTTCTTCTTGTTTAGGGATGTCAGGATTTTGTGAGCCAGAGGAATCTACACCACTTGGGAGCCTGCGGCACTTCTGCAGGCTGAACAGCGCGTCAAAGCATCTGATTTGCATGCTGCGACAAGGTGTGTGCAAGACGGTCACTGCCACACACATGAGATGTCGGTACTCACTACTTCATTCCTTGGAAGCGATAATTTTGGTCCCAACCAAGCAGCCCGGAAGAAATCGGAGACAAATAAAATGTGCAAAGAATACTATTGCGTCTGTTATTTTATTGCATGCATGCATGCCAGTTCCCCATAGTGGGGCTACAGAAATTCTCTCTAATGTCTGCCTAAATGCTGTAATCCTGTGACCACAATCTCGACAGACTTTCTGCAGAAATGCTGTATCCTGCAGCTACACAGATTGAGCAGACTTTCTGCAGAAAGGGTGTACGAATTGGGCGCTGGGAGGTGACAGGGGGTGACAGAAAGTCTGTCACCTGTCTTCAGATATTCTGCATCCCGGGTGACTCGGGGTATGCAGAATTTCTGCAGAAAGGGTGTACCAATTGGGCGCTGGGAGGTGACAGGGGGTGACAGAAAGTCTGTCACCTGTCTTCAGATATTCTGCATCCCGGGTGACTCGGGGTATGCAGAATTTCTGCAGCAAGTCTGCAATGATTTTTGTAAGGGAATGTTGCTAAGCCCTCCTTAACCTCGGCGGCGCCTACAATTAGCCAGGCACTCGGGAGCCAGGACCACCGCTCCGCGTACAGCAGTCCAATTCGGGGCTTGTCTGTGTGGCCCCATGTGGTCGTCGGCGGACTGCCAACTCCGTGCGCACAGTACCAACTTCCCCGAATCCGCACCTCGCACCACTGGCGCCTGCCATGACTTGTCACTCGACCCTGCGCGATCCTTCTGACCCCTCATAACACAGAAACGGTTGCCCCGCTGACCTGGGGGGAAGTGAACCCCCTCTCTATACACAAAGCACGTGGCGACTCGCGACACTTAAGTACACAAACAATCAAAGCGGCGTTACAGCCCGGCTGTGGCTCGGCTTGCTGTGGCTGGTCGAAAATCGCAGTGGCACGCAAGGGAAAGTTCAAGCAGAGCGATGTCGTATATGTGCTGAAAGTGCTTGAAAACACCATGCTGCCACGCTAAATCCTTATATGGAAAGAAATTCATTCTCGCCATAGAGATCAGCGGGCAGCCATTTTTTTACTCCTTTCGGAACGGGGCCAGTCTCCGGCTATGCCAAAATCAGTTTTGTTAGGCATAATAATGCAACTTAAGTGCGTAGACATCACTTCAATGTGATTGAGTTTTCGTGGTTTTGCGACGTCGAGGGACAGACAAAGTGGGCATGGCCGGATAAACTCGCCAATAGCGGAGTGCTAATGGCGACAAAGACGTAGAATAGCAACTATATTTTTTTCTCTTTTGTATAGCAGAATCATGCATAATCAGCGCGTAGACGCATTTTAGGAGTGGAAGTCCTCTCAGTTTCGGGCCATCGACCGACAAGCAAAGTGGGTAGGGCCCGAAAAATGTTGACCAATGGCGGAAGATTAATGGCTGAGATGGAACGTAATATTTAGGTTAATGAGCCCAAGGTCGAAGAAGACTTGGAACATTTTCCCCAGTTATTGCGGTTTGTACTGACAGCTCGAGATCGAGTGAGTTTTTTGCACAGGCCCAGGAAATGGGTTAAAAAAAAGTGTACAAAACACGAGAAATAAGGAAGAAAAATATCGCATCAATACAACACAAGGAAAGTTTATTGTTTCCCATGAATTAACTAAGAAAATAACAAAAAGTTGCTCAGAATGATGACACGGTCGATCGTGTTGCGTTGCTGTGATTAAAGAGGGTTCGTTGTAGTTAAGGAAGGGTATGCATTGCGAAATTTTTTTTTACTAGAGTTCTAGCGCTGCTCAAAACATTTGCTAAACTTGAAGTGTATGACAGATTCAACGACATTAGACTAAAAGGGGTGGGGAGGGTAAACTGATTATAGGCGAATCTTATAGAGACACCTCTATGCACGGGGTGCCGTCCCGTCTTCAGCCTGCCGTAGTGGGCCCGCTATGTACTATATATGCATTCCGTCTATGTACGATATCTGTGCAATTAGATGGCGGGGCGATTGCTTGCCTTTTGACTCGGTATGCGTGATTATTGTAAAAAAAAGAATAAACGTAAAGCGAAGTAAAGTGCGGGAGAAAGAAAAGGCGCTGCTCTGCAGCTGTCAAATGCTTTTTCCAGAGGGTACACCGTATTGCACATTTGATAACAAATAACTGCATGATTGATAACAAATGATTCTATTCCATTATTTCGCTTAAATGTTTTACACTGCTGCTACATGCAGAGCTCGCAAAGTCCTCTGTAGCGCGTCCGTGTTCTTGCACGGGCGTTAGAGCAAGCACAGTGTCGCCATGGGCTCCAGTTACCGACAGAATGAAAATAAACTTTGTAGACACCGATAAAAAAAGGCTTTATTAATAAACAATAATCGATACAGTGCGTTTATGTACAATGGTGTAGTTCAGGACCCGCCTGTATGCGCAGAGGCCTTCGCCTTTATTGTAGCATGATCACACAAGTGCTTCCCCTCAAATACCCGGCACCACGGAAGATTTTAGCAAGGCGACGGCAGCTGCTATTTTCGTCGCTCATCGAGTGAACGCAAAACTATCTTGGGCTGACTTTCTCGAACAAACTTGACAGCAAAAACCGGAACTAGTCATTCAAATGTAATCGATTCGTGCTCATTTTGCCTAGGCAACAACACAACGGCGATAGAAAGAGGCGGAGAGGAACTGAAGCTACAGATTTAGCGGCATACCGGAACGAATGTGCTTCCTCCCAACGCAACTTTTACGCGCTACACAAACAGCAGTTAGTGCTAGCTATTGCGGGATCAACGCACACGCTCTTCTCATCTCCCACACGTAGGTCACTGATATGATTTAGGAATTTCTGGAGACAGCGCGTTGTCGGCTACCTCACGGCGTTATGAAATACTGAAGAATTTGACTCATTATTTGGAATTATTCAGGGGATTGCAAAGGCAAATCTAGTCTGAAAAAAGAAAGGCGTTCCTCCCCAGTTAAGGTCGTCCTTTTTTCCCAGGTAACTTCTGAAGCATCGTTCACCCCATTCCCGCATTCCCATGGAGCACCGCGTTTGGTATTTCTTTTGTGCAGACCATAGGTGCATGACACACAACGACAGTGCTCCCAACCTCTGAAGCCAGTTTTCCCCTTAACTTGGAGAAAGAAATCTGCCTAGATTTCCTTAGATTTGTGCAAAATGTGGTCAATTTTGTCAATATTACATCCGTATACATAAATCTTCATGTTATGTAAATGAAGACTATTTTATTTATAAGCTTGTGTTATAATGTTCAAATAATGAAGTCATTGTGCTCAAGCTCAAATAATGACATAACATTATGTCCTCCTGCTTGACGACCTCTCCCCCCGCCCCCCCTCCCCGCTCCCCTTCCGTATTCACAGAAGACTTCAACACATTAGTACATTTATGCTTTCTTGCCCTTCACTCTTGTTTCGCACTTAGAACAAATTGACAATATTATTGTCAGTTTGCCTTATTACCTTATTGGAATTGCTAGGAAGATGGGCACTGAGCCTCTCTTGCAGAATGTAACCGCGTCAGAAGTCTGCTACGGCACGACAGCAACGTAAAAGATGCGAATAATTTTTTTGAATGACCTGTTCTAACCTAACACCACCACATTTACGCGCTTACATTTCATTTGCAGCGAAGCACGCAGATATACGTCTGATATTTAATGCAAGGAACCGGGCGCGCCGCTCCATGGCCCCCAAGTACTTACGCCGGCGCGCGCAAAACGCCGGACTCAGCGGCTAGTCTGTGAACGCCGCGGTCGGTTTGTGTGTGTGAAAAGGTTCCTTCCGAGTTGTCGCGTCACAGAATTATGTTTTATCGTATAGTCAAATTACAATCTGAGAGCTATCATGTCTGTAAGTTGTGTGCAAGCAACAGGACGAGGAGAGGGACACAGACAACATCGTAGTTTACAATATTCCTACGTACTTTAGTTTGAGAAACTCAACTAGTTCAATCAATTTCTTGCATCATATTTAAGGCCCGAGCGTACATGGTCCGAAAATCTTTTTGTCGATGCGATGCCCGACGCGGGACACCGGATTTTCTGCGACACGGGCTCCTCAATGGTATCGCATTGAAATGTGTAAAATCCCTAGATCTAGGGAATCTTAATGATGACAAACCATCTGTGGGGGATATGCCATGAAGTAGGTGGTCATATGATAAAAAGACCTAGGGAATTTTCCATAGAGGTGGCGGCTTTGTTCGACGGCGAAGATAACGGCCGCGGAACCGAACGTGATGAGGCGCGAGTACTTTGCATACTCAAACTTCCATTCTTTTTCCTTATATAAACGTTTCGAAAGCGTTGAAGAGACCCTTTCAAATTTCCTTCCCCACGCCATGAAATGAGCCCTCAAGCGAGCTGCCTGATTCTTCGTCAATCCTCCACTGTGGGTAGGTGCCACAGTTTCTGAAGTCACCATCGCCGTCTTGTCGAGCGCTGGGACTAGGTTTGCACATAAATACATCTTGTAAATGGTTTTCTGCGTACATCTCCACGTAACAATACCCTCCTAGTCGCGTGCTGTGCTGTGGCTTTAGACGTTTTTTTTTTCTTTCGCAATAGGAAAACGGTCTAGTGTCCAGCTCATGCTTTAGACAGTCTGCTGTTTGTTCGAGCAAGCCGCTATAGCCCGAGTCGACTCCGCCGGTCGCAGTTAGTGGTGTCGCCGCTCTTTCGCCCGCATGGCGAGTCTAGCCGCCCAGTGCGTGGGCTGCGGGTGAATGTGCACGTTGACCGGCCCGTGGTGTCCTCGGCTCAGCAGCCCCGGTCTGTGCCCAAGGTGCGGCGGTTGGTGGTGGTGCCTGTCGTGACTGTGCGCAGCCGCCGCTACTCCGGCCATTGCGGCGCCCGCCATCATACCCACTGCCGCCGCTCCTGCCATGCCCATGCCGCTGCTGCCACTCTGCTGTTGCTGAGGGGGTGGCCGGACAACCTGTGTTGGCTGCGGAAAGAGAGATAGAGGAGAGAAAGAAGCGTCTTTGCTTAGAAACCGTGCTGCCCACGGAAAGGAGGGAAACAAGAAATAAACATATCTTCACGTCGGAAACTATGCAAGCGATGTCTTTATTTACTTTCCTCTGTCATATGGTTATTGAGGGCCGAGAGATAACAGTGGTTACTTTAAGGAGACGAGGTATATGAGACATGAGCATCCCTATCTCAAAACGCGTCTTATAAGCTCTGAGTGACCGTTGCGCATCAAGTGGTTATCGAAAGTCGTATTTGAGCCGTAGCAGTGGGGATAGGATTTGTAAAGTAATTGAACTAAGCGAAGTCAAAGATGAAGAGCGCTTGTGTCATCCTGATGCTCGTCTATGTCCTTGGCGTTGTTTTTACTATGGACATTAACCAACTAGCTCAACAACTTGCAGAGCTAGGAAATTATTCGCGCGTCTCTCCGTCAGGTCATCGAGAAGCGCGGGATGGGTAATCATGAGTATGTTCACCCGCACTGTCACCACTTCTATATCGCTCTCTGGCACCTTTCTCCGACGCCAGTTTTATAGGGTGGCCATAAGTGCCCCGCTGGAAGAAGATAAAGAAAGGAGCAATACGCAGGGCACTGGTATGGGCACCGTCCCAGCTGAGAAAACGTCATGCTGAGGAGGAATAGAGAAGGTAAACATTTATCTCTTTATATCTCTTTTATTATTAGGTATTTCTAAAAAAATTGTGGGAGTATACTCACTGAAATACATTGTACCCACTGCAGTGTGTTCTCAGTTCCGAAAACAAACAAACAAACAAACAAACAAACAAACAAACAAACAAACAAACAAACAAACAAACAAACAAACAAACAAACAAACAAAGGTATTGCAGGACCCTTTGAAACACAACCCCCTGTATCAAGGTAAGGTCTGCGCTTTATGTAATCCACCAGCGGGTATTTCGAACGTGTAAACGCACTCACCGCTGTCTGTGCGTTGGGCTGCTGCTGCACAATGACCGTGACGGGTGGCGCCGACGGTGGCGCGTTCACGTATGTCGGGTTGTACGACGGTTGCATCACCGCAGGCTGTGGCGGTGGTGGATAGCCCGGTGGATAGCCCGCTGGATAGGGGGCGGGCTGGACGCTGGCCGTGGCTGCAGTCTGGGGCGGGTAATAGGGCGGCGGAGGCGGGGCCGCGCCACCTGCCACAGGGGCTGGCTGTGGGAACGGTTGCACTCCAGCCGGAGGAGGGTAGTAGGCATCGTACGGCGCACCTGCAGGGAGACAACTCGTTACAAAGCGCGGCGGTTTATTTTCCATGCCTTTATATTAAACCGTAATGAGTCTCATGACACTTAGGTTAGCAAAACAGCATTTTTGCTTTCTATACGAGACTGACTTACTAGTACAGACATGTGTCTCTCCCACAGACGTCTCCTATTGGAACAATGTGAAGTCTGGTTTGATGTTTAGTGCAGCTTAATGGCGAGTAGCGCAACACTGTAATCCGGCTCCGTATGCTGCGTAATCCTGAATATAATCGCCACTCCTGCTTCAGAGACGCCGAGCATCAGGAGAGGTTGCAGTTAGTCAGGGTACCGCGACGTTCAAATGTTAGTTATAGAAAGATACTTTGACCGGTGTATCCATGGAGTTTGGCGAATGAGTTCATAGGATCTAAAGCACCGGCAAGAGAGACACAGGCGAAATGCCTCTTTCGACTGACAAGTTTGGATGTCAGTGGCCGGCAATATTTTCGGGCGTTTGTTTCATAGAAGAGAAGTGGAGGTGGTCATCTAGAGGTGGCGTGCGTGCGACAAAAATGCTGAGAGGAGGCAGCAATAATATTACACTATAGTAATCAGCAACGCGTCAAACTCATTTCTGCATAACAGAGAAGCCAGGGGGGCTAAATAGTGCTTCCTTTGTAGTGGAAACCGCAGACTACCTGCTCAACCAGCAATGATCTGCAGAGACGCTATCGTGAGTCAAAAACGGCATAGAAGCTTTTGTATTGAATTCTGCTCAAATAATCTAGGTGGTGGTGTATCCGAGGCTGAACTTAGCGGCACATCGCAGTCTGATGACAATTTTATGCTGTCCTTAATTCCCTTGAACGATGTCTTTCGTCATCATCATTATCAGCTTCAGTTTCATTCTTTTCAGTTTCAATCAGCCTAATTTCAATTTCAGTTTCAATCAGTCTAATTTATGCCCATTGCAGGACGAAGGCCTCCCCCAGCGATCTCCAAGTACTCCTGTCTTGAGTCAATTAATTGACTCCACCATGTGCTTGCGAATTCCCTAACGTCATCACGCCACCTAGTTGACTGTCCTCCTCGATGTCTTTTATACCGTCAATCAAGGATCAAGAATCAGTGCTCTACAGACGTCATCGTTGCCATGCGAGGTGACAGTGTTATTTTCTTTTACCAGATGGAAGGGGTAAGTTCGACAGGTGTTCATGTCCGCGGGAGGTCGGACAATCGGTAGAGTACAGCACAGGTGAAACAAAAACATACAACACTTCAGTCACACATAGGTGGGGTTGTGGGCGCTCCTATGCTCTTCTAAATCAGCCCCCAAGTCAACAGACGATGGAAGGTTTCTTTGCATGAACTCAATATCCAGATCGCTGCTGAAGGATCAGTGATTAGGAGAAATGTCGGGCAACCATCGCTGACGGTGAACAAACCATGATGATGCACAATGTACGTTTCCCGCATCTAATAAGTGCTCTTCTGCCCAAAATGGGTAACGGCATAGTTAACGCCACTGACATGTATGGGAGGACCAAGATATGTCCGGAAGAGAAGATTGAGATACCGTAAACATGCTTTTGAATAGTGAGGAATCATATTAGGGAATCTCCGACGGGCCATGGTTTGTGTCGCTTCCAGCGCCATGTTGATTTAAAGGCTGATCATCTCGTTTTCTTTGTAAAAGACGTGTGAGGCTTTGTGTTTTCCAGGGGCAGTAAATTTGCTTCTTTTAAGGAAGGCGGAAATTTTCAACACCATTTAGTTTTCGGCAGCCCAACAGTTATAACATAAAGGACGTTTGGGCACAACTGCCAAAAAAGTGTCGCTGTGCCATTTCTTCTTCTATTTTTTTTTTGGTATTTGATTGAGAAAATTGGCAGTCCGTTCGGGCCACTGCAGTCTTGCCGCTACTATTTGTCATGGTACTTGTATGAGGGCACCGCCGGAGTTCACCTTAGGCTGATCACTTCAGACAAGCGCTACGTTCTGCCATAGTTATCTTCCTTAAACACCGCATGCACACTGGCAAGGAAGACTGACGCAATAGCAGTTCACAAGGATGTGAGGTGCGTGTGTAGAGCGAGGAAAAGTGGAGATCACCCTATACTGTATACCCTTGTTATACCATCTATCCAAGAAATAAACAAATGTTGGGCAGCTTCTAATACCTTTGAGAGGCTACGTTGAAAGCGAGGGCAACTTCGGTCCCGTTCAAGAAGCAATGGGACAAAAACAGTGAACTCAGTGCTTGGGTTACAGGACAAAAACAAACAAGTTGCATAAATCTTACGTCGGCTTCACCATATTTCCAGAGCACGCGCACAGTGGTAGAGCAGCGTATGTAATAGTCTCACATCGGTTATTCGGTTTAGTGCTTGTGTGCGCAGCTTTTGGGGAGTAGAATATTCACCACGGCGATACCAAACTCCTCGCGCAATAACCATGTCGCGCTGCCTCTCTACTGAATTTTATACTAAGCGCGATTGAAGTTAGTAGCAGCAAAAGTTACTGGTTTCATGAAAATGCGAGGGAATACTCATGTTGTAGAATAGGCTGAAGTGTCTAAATAGAGGGCTGTGTTGCTCGTAGCCGATTACAGTATAATCGGAGAAACAACACGAGAGGTATATCAAAATTTGACTCTACTATCACAAAATGGTCTTCTTGCAGCGTTTCTATTTTGTTGCTACGGCAGTTAGAGCTACTTTCGGGCTGTTATATATATTGTCTGAAGCACGCTTACGAAAAAGTAAGCGCCTCGCACTGCTTTTGCTTCCGTCTTACACCTCCCTAACCAGCGACCGGAGTAATCAAAACGCAGACATGAAGTGGCCAGCGTCTATGCCGCGCAAGTCCAATAGGAGAGCTGTACGCAGCAGAAAGAACACAGATTGTAGCCAGCTGGTATCGCTAATGAAACGAAATACGGCGTGAGTGAAAATTGGACGCAGTGAGAAGGAGGCCACAAGGCTTTCTCTGTCGACAACATGTGGAGGAGAGGTTCACAGTTCCAACGGCAAGATTATCTATCTAGAAAAACCAGCCGAAGGCGAGGAAACAACGTATCGCGAACATTGTATGCACAGGGCTCAATGATCTCTGCAATTTGATTGAATAAAGCATACAGAGACAGAAGGCTGCCTAAACATTCAGTGCGAGAACTATTATATATATATATGTATATATATATATAAGGGCCCTTCCAACATGTGAAGATGGAAGACCAGCGAAACTGTATTGTTCAATAGCTTATATTAAGTTCTATATGGTGGTTATGCTATATTGGCTGAATAAAAGCCCAAACGCATAACTTCGTTGTTTGCTTCGTCTTTCTTTTTTTATTCTTCTTTATCTATATTTTTATTATTTTATTTTTAGTGTTTAATGTCCTTATTTCTTTACTCTTTTTTACTTTATACATACATAGCGATATTCTTTCTTCCATGTTACACGGCTCTTGCCCGTGGACACATTTTTCACCAGAACCTATAGCCTTATAAAACATTGATGCAAAAAAAAAAAAAAAAAAGAAACTCGTAGCTTCTTCTCAACGCAGGCACTGCCCCTCACCAGGTCTGGCCATTTTGAGCTGTCAAGCGCAGAGCATACAATGCGCGCTAACGATCGTGTTTGCAAAGAATTGCTCACTGCGCGCCGCAGAAAGATCTGAAATTTCAATTCGAACGCCGTTTTCCCTTTCCCTCGCGGAGACCGCGCTCCAAGCCGGACGGGGACGTACTCGTGTCCGCAGTGTGACGTCGCTCGTGATGACAATGACTTCGAGAATTATTCAAGGCAACATCCGTTATTTGGGTGATCTGTCGCTTGAATTGACGAATTGAAGTTTAGAGAAATAATAAAACACACAAATGGAATACCTGCGTGTTTTTTGTTTTGCTTCGCACCAAAGCAAGACAGATGTACTTCCGCTTCGTCTGCTTGTTCCCAGGGTCGTGCAGTCACGTGTGAAGGTACCAAAACTATGCCATTTTCTACCGTGTTCCAGCGCCGTGATAATGCTCTGCGATCCGCTTGTTCTGCCTTAGTATTCGTGTAGCACTGAATTATACCGCTTGTCATGCGTCCCTGTGCACAGTGTGCAAAATTGTGCGCTGCAATCACAACAGCTCGCCGCCAACGCCGTCAGCAAAAATGCACAACGCCGAAAAAGAAAAAAGAAAAGAAAGAGGAAAAAGAAAAAGAAAGGAGAAAAAAAATGAAGGCGGGGCCCATGACGTATGCGCCACGCGATCCTCGAGGTCCGGTATGGGAGAATGCAGGGTAGGAATTTCGCTTGCGGAGGCTAAATTGGGCGAGTGGAGAGAGTGTCTCGCTTGGCAGTGGAGCCCGCCTGCTGAAATCATGGGTTCGCGGCACTGAAATATTTCTAACTCGGCTATTAATGAGCCGATTTGAAATTTTTTTGCGGCAGAACGCTTCCTAGAGGACACGTAACAACTTCCAGCGTATAACCAAATTTTGCTATGAGGACTGGTGAGGGGCCCTTTAAAACTCCAACCACTTCCTTTCTCTTCCGTTCCACTCCCCCACTAGTCACGGCCTCGACGGTGGCGCCGCCTATGTCGACACTGCCGTAGCAGTGGACGGCTAATGCGCTACCGGAGGGAGGGAGAAAAAAAAAGAAATAAAAGAGACCAAGAGGGAAAAATAGAAAAGACAGAAAAAGAAGGGCATGGGAGGGTCTTGGAGGAGCGAGAGGTTAGGGATCATTCAGGGGTGTCATTGGCGGCATGTTTTTGTGGCTTTAGAAGAGCCGGTCAGGCGGTCAGTGCGCGAGTAACAAAAAAGGCCCAAAAAGATATCAGTTGAAAGAACTACTGGAGTAGCGTCGCAACAATGCGTCGGGTAATATTGAAGGAGTTAAGATGGCGACAAGGAGTCTGAGGTGCAATGCGTGGGGTAGCTGGAAGGCAGCGGCTTGGTCTTTCAAGGGACGGTAGTCCAGTAACTCAACCTAGGCGTCGTCACGGCGGTATACAGAAGTGGCGACACCCTGTGTAGCTGAGGCACCCGAAAAGGTATCCTGGCGTCTGGGACTTTGGAATGTGTTGGTGAGGATGTTTCGAAAAATAAAATAAAGAACAGACAAAAAAAGGGGGGGGGCGAAACCGGAATAACAAATAGGAGGGGGACATGAGTAAAAGCGGGGGGGGGGGGGGGGGGGCAGGTGTGTATGGGAAAAGGGGTCGTGCAGTTTATATATGCGTAAAAACGTGAAAGAGTATATTAAATTGAGTAGTAGGCAGGGAAAAATTGGAAATGGAGGAATAGGTGAGGTTGAGAATTAAGGTTAGCTGGTAGCACAATGTGTTTTGTTCCTTGGTTGATGATATGAGAATTTCAGATTTAGCTTACAGCTTTTAGAGATTCTAAGTTGCCACATACCAAATTAATTCCCGTCGGGTGTAGGCATTTAAACTTGTGTATGATGTATGATTCCGTATACTTCTTCTCGCGAGGTGAACGGAAATTTATTTGTAGTATATAGAGCCTTGCTTTGTCGAATATATGACCATGTTCATTGAAATGGCTGGCTACTGCTTCAGGTAAATTGTGTTTTGTATCTGTGCGGTGACCGATGAGTCTTGTATGAATTTGTTGTCCAGTCTCCCCCCCTACGTATTGTTTGCTACAAGTGGCGCATTCTAGACAGTAAACTACCATGCTTGATGTGCAGGTGAAACTCGAAGTTGCCTTTTGTGAGTAATTCGACGCTGTACTTTTTACTATAGTAGTAGATTTGCATGTAGAGCACCTGGAGTGGCCGCACGGACCGGTTCCTAACTTCGCCTTTGTCCTTAGCTTGACATGTACAAGAACATCATTAAAGTTAGTGTTGCGTCAGTAGGCTACTCTGGGCGGGTCGGGAAAAATCTTACTCTGGGCGAGTGGGGCGGCGGAAAGATGTAAGAATGGCGCTGCTTTTGGAAGGTGTAGGGGCTTTATCACTTCGTTCATGACGACGCCACCATGATCAGGAAACCGCAAATTGATAAAACAGTTCCTCTGCCTTATATTGTACCATGGTATACAGGGTCATAAAGATAAATGGAGAGTGAGTCACAGCATATTGATTATCGGCTATTGGTTGCTGCAATCTGAAAAATATTGTTGCAACCTAATATTCCAACCTGTGGTATCCAGCTGGAGCTTAGGAGGCAATGCGGCTACAATATTCTTGTAGGGAGAGAAACACAGTCTTCGAAGAATCTATTATGGCGGCACGCTTTGAACTATGGTCAAGAGCATCACGTGAGGCCCTCACCTCCCCGCTGTTGCATATCGAGTGAATTCGAAGTCGTCGTCCTTTGAGAAGCCTTGCGTCCTTCGGGCTGTTGTTCGAAACCACACGCTGACGATGCGTGTACATAAGATAGAGCGGCGGGTCAGTGTACGCTTGATGCGCGTGCATATGCGTACATCTTGATATCCGCCCACGAATACCGAGGCATGATTTTAGGCGGTACATGCGCATAACAATACATCTACGCTGGTATGTGTACTGCTGCTTGCGGAAATTATGTGGTGGCATAGATCCGGGCATTGTTACACAGATGTGCCGTCGTAGTGAGGACAAAGATGAAAAATTCCACCCCGATAAAATGTGAAACTTTGGTACTTATATGTGGAGTTGACGAAAATGAAAATTGTGTGCGTGTATAAATATCACATCGGTAGAAGGTGCTTCCATTGGCAGAACGTCGTTCCCTAAACGGTATATAGCCACGCAGGGAGCGCAACGGGGCGCATATATTTGGCCCGACGTGTGCGTGCCTTATTACGCCACACGATTTGAGGGCTGAAAGAAAGGTGACACGGCGAGTTGACGCGGTCATGATTCAACTTATGAAATGCCATTCTAGATCACATAGAATGTACTTCGACTGACTATTTGGCACAATTACTGCTCGCTGTTAAACAGACGTGCCGACGCCGACGAAACGCCTGAAATACGCTCCATGTGGGTGCCTCCTTAGTCCTTTAAGAGCCGGCGAATATTACGTAGTTTTGAAAGTTGCTACAATGCCTATTTGGAAGCCATTTTCCGGGACACAAATGGGGCAGTAATGATTGATGACTGAAGAAAAAAATGTGCACACGGTTATTGGCACTGTTTACTGCAAGCCACCATAGTTGTGTTGACGTTATGCGGTTGTACTAGTGCAAGCTGCAATACGCAGAACGGATTGTCCCATTGGAAGGATGTTTAGAAGGCTGTATGCAGGGAGCGGATGAACAGGTGCTCTAAACGCAATCTTGCATGTAAACGAACAGGAACGAGTGAGTGATAAAAATATAGTTAATTCACGGCTGCTTTTAACATATTGAGCAGCGCCTGTCGCAAAAGGAAGCAATTCTGTTCTCCGAAAACCTCGAAAAATCGAAAAAAGTACCATGACAGGCATTCTAATATGAAACATCTCTAGGTATAAAGTGCTAGCGTGTGTAACATTGAGAAAAAAAAAAAAAAAAAACGCGCACCACCATTTCTCTTCGTAAATAATATTGTAAACTAATAAGCACAGGTTCGAAATATAGCGACAAGGCTAAATTCACGCATACGTAGCGTTTTGAGGATAAACAAATCTGCGCGGTTGTCTAGACACGATAAACTCTCGATATTTAATCCTGTGTCAAAATTACTCTTCTTGGTACACCAGAGATGAGTCGCACACGGAGCACGCCGCCTGCTTGCCGTGAGAATTTGATACCCAGAAGAACTTTGAAGAGGAGTTTCCAAAATATCTTCTCCTTTCCGAGTGCCGTGAGGATAAGGACGCGTGATAAAGACATTGGCTTGTACTCACTCATGTCGAAACTGTGCCTTCTTCCAAGTGAGAACTTCGGTCAACAATAATGGCACTGGTCTGAAGTAAGGAACCCTCGCAGGAACAGTTAGTCGAGTAGAGGTGTGACTACGCCGCGGTGCTATCCACAAGAGAAATATGACCGTTTTCTTCAACCAACGTCCTGTATATCGTCACCCCGAGGCACAGGCCTATCGCCGTTATCTCGCGAGTACAATGTCCACCGGCTGGCTGTATCGGTCGCTTTCTATCTACGACGTTCAATCGCCACTACGAGCTGTTATTGCACACCCTCCTCTCCCGCTCTCCGCTCTCTCCCATTGCTTTGTTCCTTTTTTTTGCCCCTCGCACTCCTGGCCTCTCCTACATGAGCAACCCACGTGGAAGGAGGCCCCACGTCACCGCACCGACGCCCGTACACAACAACTCAGCCGCAGCTGGATTGTTTTCCGCTCGCCTCTCATCCGCCGCGCGGCTTCGCCCTTGATCGCAACTGGGACTCGAGCCGTACGTGTGTAACGGCCGCGCGCATACCACACGAACTTCACTGCACACCGAAGCCGCGTTTCCGTTTTGATGGCCTCTCGTTTTTTGTCCCGTCCCCTTCGCTCTTCCCGCTTGTGCCATGTACGCGCGCTCGTATACACACGTATAGAAGCACTTCCGCTGTCGACGTGCTGTTCTGCTTGTGACGTTTTCCTTCCGCGCTCCTCGAGCCTGGGGCGATAAGTTTCCGGAGAAATCCTGCGCGCGTGTGCGTGTTGCAAGCCCGTATCGCGTCGCTTGGATTGACTCACGGTCGCGCTCTTCTCCCTCTCGCCGTCGAACGACGCTTAAAAACAGATAATGTGATTGAGGGAGCTCTTCTTGTGTGAGTCACCGGTGTGAATCGTCGCGGCGATTGCGTAAGCATTGCTCATTGAGCGACATCGCTTTTGTATATGTCACAATTATCTTCGCCTCTGCTCCAGAGGATAGCTTTCTTTTTGAGAAGAGGCAAGTAAATTTCTACAACTTGTTCGCATGTATAGGTGGACAGATAGAACTCACTTACGCTTCTTATATGTTCTAGAACAACTTTAGAACAGCTTTGACTAGGTTTCAGCCGCACTCAGACTCGCTAAAAACCCGAACCTGTCGAGCTCACTCGGACTCGCAGTCATCAAATTCAGATTCAGCTGGCCTTACTGCAGGCTCACTCGAGCTCAAAACTACCACGTACCAGACACATCTAGGCTCATTCGTAAACAAACTTCCCAGAAATGGGAACCGCCCAGCTGCATTCGGTCTCCCTCACTAAAAATAACGCGTTGTCTGCCTCTCTCGAACTAGCCTAATTCAGACCCATCTACGCTCATTCACATTTAGACTCACCAGAAAGGAAACCCAACTAGCTTTATTCGGTCTCGCTCACCAAAATCACATGCTGCTTGACCTACTCGAACACGCAAAAATCAGACGCAACTAGGCTAACTCGCACTCAACTATGTATTGTTTGTAAACAATAAACAATACATAGGTGAGACTGGACAACAAATTTATACAAGACTCATCGTTCACCGCGCAGATACAAAACACAATTTACTTAAAGCAGTACCGAGCCACTTCAATGAACGTGGTCATATATTCTACAAAGCAAGGCTCTAGATACTACAAACAAATTTCCGTTCACCTCGCGAGAGGAAGTATACGGAATCATGCCTCAAACACAAGTTTAGATGCCTACACTCGGCGGGAATTAATTTGGCGCCTGGCAACTTAGAATCTTCAAAGCTGTAACTTTAATATGAAATTCCCATATTATCAACCAAGGCACAAAACACATTGTGCCACAGCTAACCTTAATTCTAAACCTCACCTATTCTTCCATTTCCAATATTTCCCTGCCTACTACTCAATTTAATATACTCTTTCATGATTTTACGCATATACCAACTGTACGACCCCTTTTCCCATGTACACCTGCCCCCGCCCGCTTTTACTCATGTCCCCCTCCTATTTGTTATTCTGGTTTCCGTACCCCCCTTTTCGTCTGTTTTTTATTTTATTTTTTGAAACGCTCTCACCAACAGATTCCAAAGTCCCAGACGCCAGGACACCTTATTCAGCGCCTCAGCCACACAGGGTGTCGCCACTTCTGTATACCACCGTGACGACGCCTACCTTAAGCTACTGGGGCTAACGTCCCTACTGGGGCTAACGTAACAGCCACGGCGTCCGTCCGACGCCGTGGCTGTTCACCGCGGGATACTGCAGTGCAAGCCGCAGAAGTCTAGCGCCGGTAACGTGACGTCATCACTTGGTCACGTGGGTTTTGGTACCATCGGATGGTAACGCCGGACGCGGGATTTTCCTTTTCATGGGGCATATAATGCTTTTGCATTAAATATTATACTTTCTCTCATTGCGAAGTCGTCGTAGCGGCTGGAACGACGACCCTCGATGTGCCGTTGCTTGCCTTGGGATTCGACGACACTTCCCCAACGCAATTCCTAGGATTAGAACGTTGGGAATTGCCCGTCCGGAGAATTAAGGTCGTTTTAGGCCCTAGGAATGTATAAATCAAGCCGCCACCTTCTTCCACCCTCTCTGGTATTTGACCTATAGCACGAAATAAAGGATTATAATTTGCTAAGCATTGTCTCGTCCCTATCAAGACCCTGAACTACGTAAGCCTGAGGACCATTTCTTGTGGTTCGCATACCCCGTCGTAACAGCTCTCGGAGACTTGGCCGTCATACTTTCCCGTTCCTACAGGCCAATAAGAGTGGGTCATGCACAAAAATGGCGACCTCGCATATCCGAAACACGGAGATGATGCTTTCGAGATGGTGACATCATGAGACCCGAAGCCAGCTCTGCGAACACATCTAGACTGTTTTTGCCAAATACAAGCAAGGCACCGCGCCTTTGTGACTGCGCCTCTCGGGTCGCTCTGCCGTCTACGAATTGTCTTGAATTATGGCTTTGTGCATCTGGAGAACCACTTCTAGCTCAACAGGGCCTCCAGCAGACAAACATGCCACTTCATCGCGAGGAATGTTTTTTTCTCACATGATCTTGGAAAGTCTACTGATGGCATTGAGGGGCTCTGCAACACACCGTAATCTCAAGGACAGTGTGTTAAGCCACTTCGGCGGTCCTATTGCCCGTGGTTCAGAAACGCCGAAATGATCCGCTGGAGTCTCTACAGAACCACCACCGGAGGGAAAGGAGGAGCAAGAGGAGCGTTGTTGCTCCTCAGCAGTCTGACCTAGTCTCGCAAAAGTTGTGGCAATTGCTCCGCCCAAGCGCCACTTATTATGTGCGGTAGGATCTGAAGAGCGTCGTATTACCTCTGGTAACACAGGCATCTTCTAGAGCTGGGATTTTGTCGCGAAATTTGAACACGGAACTTTGAGCTTACTTTTCCTTGTTATTATTCAACAATTACCGCGAAATTATTGAAAGGACGGTTTGGAAAGAACGATTATAGAAAAATAAGAAATTAGAGAGTAAAATAAGAATTTTAAAAGAGCCATGGGCCTTGCAGCAGGAGTGGCGGCACCATGCTGAAAAATCCATTTCAATGTATGCTTTAAGTGGCAGCTATCCTTCTGGGCCACGAACTTGCGTTGACGTGCTGTTTCCGAGAAGGACCGCATTTCGAGCTGCTGCGCCACTTAGACCTGCACATCGATGAAGGTGGACTGCTCCTGGACATCGATAACTTGACTGATTCCTTCGTCACTGCACAGACTTTCAAGACGACATCGGTGACGTCATCCCACGTGACTGTGGGAGCCTGCAAAAAGGAGCCCCTGTATAGTGCTTCGATAGTGGGCCCTGTAGCAGCAGTGGCGGCATCATGCTGAAAAACCCATTTCGATTTATGCTTCAGGTTGGTCTTTATCTTCCTGATAACTACTACCGTAGCGATGACCGCTTTCTGCTGCTTCTGCCCTGCCCACTGTATATCAAGCGCTTTCCTGGTTTCATGAGCGATCTGAAGAAAAACCTTTTACTTTGCGGGGACATAGAGTCAAATCCAGGCCCCACGGAAAAGAAAACGCGGCGTGTCGTGACTTGCTTGCAGGCCAAAGCAAAATGCGGTCTGCTAGTGACGTGATCACGGACTACCAAATAAACATTGAGCGAAAACAATCTACTCTAACAGACCAAATTCATGGTATCGAAAAACGTCCATCAGCAGTGATCATACTGACAAGCAGCGTAAAAGAAATTGATGCAACTAATGCGAAGTTCACAAAACAAGTTACATGACATGAATGATTTTGGATGATCTTGAAAACAGAGGATGAAGGAAAAAGTTTATAATAAACGGTCTTACTGAGCGACGCACCGAGACTACCGAAACGCTCGCAAAGACAGTAAGCGCTGAAGTATTCCAGCACAAATGGGACGTATCAGCAAAAGGTATGGAAAGAATTCACAGAATGTGTCAAGAGATTGAAAATAAAGTGCGACCTGTTAAGTAAAATTTTTGGACCATCGCGAAAAAGTATCTGTTTTGAAGGCCACCTATAAACTGAAGAACAGTGACCTATCTATATGTGAGGACTTTTCAAAGCGGGTTCGAAATATTAGAAGGCAATTGTGGCAAACGTCGAAAGGGCCAAAGGCGCGAAAGTCAAGCTTTGGTTTGACAAAATAATCATTGATGAAGTCACGTGAGTGTGGGATGACACCACTGCGTCCCGTTGCCGCATTAGGAACGAAAACAGGGATTGACGACACAAGTCACCCCATTTCTCGCTGAATATCCTCAACATCAATTGCCGAAGAGTTGTACATAAGACTGTTGAATTGAAGGGACTTCTACTGTCACAGAATCCTTGTATAGCTGTCCTAACAAAGACATGGTTAGCAGACTCAATCTATGAAATCGAAGTCGTTCCACCTGGCTTGAGTGCGTATACAAAATACTGCACTCCAAAGACCGGCGGCGTGTGTATGCTGTTTTCGTCATGCCTTCTACTCTAACCCAGTGACCAAAGTTGCCTAATAACTTGTGCCATTAGTTGTGTTCGGGATCGTGATGCCGTCGTGGTTGTTACATCTTCGGCATCCCAGATTTGACATCCGACTCTCGTCATGCCGTCGTCATACGCCATGGTCGTCACACAGTTGTCGTCATGCCGTTCTGTCACGCTGTCATTTTATCATTGTCATCACTTCAGTAACGTCATCCAGTGGTCACGCCGTCGTCGTCATACCAACTTCGTCATTCCATTAAGTCAATTTTTCTTCGTCATTACACTCTAATCATATTGTCGTCTTTCAGCTGTGATTATGCCACCCTTGTCATGTCATCGTCAGTCTGTCGCTGTCATGCCTCCATTGTCAGACCGTAGTTGTAAGGCCGCCGTGATTGGGCTATCATCATCACTGCAGCTTCGTCATCCGACTCGCATCAGGCTGTCGCCGCCATGTCATTGTCGTCATACAGGTTTTGTGATGCAGTCGTCGTCACAACATCATCATTATGCATCCGTCGTCATCCCTTTTTCCTCATGCCGTTGTCATGCTATCGTCATTACTGAATCGTTGTCATACAGTCGTCGTCATGTGTTCGTTGTCATATCGTCGTCGGGATGCCGTCGTGATAGTTCTATAGTCATCATTGCAACTTCTACTTTCGGCTCTCATCATGCCTCCGTCTTACTATCGTCACACTACCTGTCACACTACCTTCGTCTATAAATCGACATCATTTCTTGTTAGTAAATCTATCGATATCATGCTATCGTCATTCAACTGTGATAATGCCGCCGCTGACTTGTTATCGCTGTCATTGCTTTGCGTCACATAGACGTTATTATGGATCCTTTGTCACACCGTCATCGTCATGCGGTTTTAGTCGTGCTACCGTCGTCATTCCCGTTTCTTCATCCTGTTTCGTCATGCCATCGTGGTTGTGCCATCATCGTCGTTCCGGCATCGTCATCCGACCCTCGTCAAGCCGTCGTTGTCATGTGATCGTCGTCATACAGGTTTCATGATGGACTCATAGTCAAGCCATTGTGGTCATACACTCGTCGTCATCCAACTGTCTTCATGCCGTTGTTATGTCATCGTTGCTATGCATTCGTTGTCATACCGTCCTAGGGATGTCATCCCGGTCTATCGTCATCACTGTAACTTCAACACCCGATTCTCGTCATGCCGTCGTCGTCATGCCGTTGCCGTCATGCCATTGTCTTAACGCTGCCGCTTCACCATCGTAATCACTTCAGTATCGTCATTCCGTTGTAGTGATGCCGTTGTCGTCATACAGTTTTCGTCGATCTATCGACGTCATTCTTAGTACGTAATTCTAGCGTAATCGTGCTGTCGTTATTCAATCGTTATTCTGCCGCCGTCGTTATGTCATCGTCGTCATTGCGTCGTCGTCACATATACGCTGTCATGCATCGTTTGTCATGCCTTCTTGGTCGTGCCATCGTTGTCATTACCGCTCCTTGATCTGGTTGTCTTTCGTTATTCTGCCTCAATGCTGATGGACGACCTTGGAAACGAGTGCTGTAATAGCAAAGTGAGACGATATCGGAGTATGTGGCATATAGCCGAAGCAAAGAAAGTCTCAAAATTACTACCACACGTGGTAAATAAACGTGACTTCAGCAATATGGTCTGTCGCTACAGTGCTCGACTGATATTTGTATCACCCTCGACAGTCATCATCAGATGAGTTCTGCCGTAATTTTTTTTGTTCCGAACTTCCGCGGCAATTCAAATCCGCCTTGACAGCAGGTGTAATCCAGAGTAAATTTGCATACTCTCTCGCAGATGATTGCGTACCGGAGAAGAACAGCGCCATTCGAAAAAAAAATCATTGCGGTCACCTCCAGTGTATGATACACATACAACAGGCTGCACCACTGTCTGTCTGATGAGCGCAAGCCATGACCGCTGTTGTCGTGAATTGAATTCCCAATGCAATGAACTGAGAAAAAACAACAATAGTCGCGCGGGAGCCATTGTCCATAAGGCTGAGCGTCCACTAGAAGCATCTTTAAAAGATTTCCGCGAAGTTTAAAGCTGCTTTTAGTTCGAAGAGGAACGGCGTCTTTCGAAAAAATGTTGCGAAAGCGTTTCGTACGCGCGGAGGCATGCAAGCTTTGATCCAAGGCATTTTATGTTGTACTTTTCCTTTCGTCATTCCTAGCACTCTAGATGCTGCGACCGTTCTGAGGCAAAAGCGATGTTTCATCCAGTGACTAGGCTGTCACACTGTGTCTTTTACTTCTTATCCAATCTCGCGCATCTGAATAAATCCCGAGTTAGGTTAGGCTCTTAGCTCGTTTGCTTTCTTAACTTGATCCCTTCCGCTGGTATACTTTAGTTTAAGATTTGTTTCATTACTCTAACACCTTGTTCATTCGCGAAGATTAAAGGAAGCCGGCCCAGCAGCTGTTTGTCACTTGCGCCATGAAGTAAAACAAAGAGTTGTGGCGATTCTAAACAACGCGTTGCAAAATCAAACATGAAAATTTCATTGGGATGATACACTATCTTCGTTGTATGTGAACGTGTAGTACATGGCCAATATATTCCTGACAACATTAAAGTTCTATTTTTTAATTTTATCTCAAGTGAGGCAGATCCCCTTCAAAAGCGTGGCAGTTTGGGCGAGTTGGTATGTCATGACTGTTTCAGGCTTGTAGCGCAGCTCAGGACGAGCAAAAAAGGAAGGAGGTAGGGGTAATCAAAGGGAACGGAAAGAGTGCTCACCCTGTTTTCCGTTCCCTTTGATTACCACTACCTCCTTCCTTTTTTGCTCGTCCTGAGCTGCGCTACAAGCCTAAAACACTCAGATCCCCTTCGAAATTCAAGATTCGTTGTGCGCACGTTCTAAACGCATTGGGGTAAGCAGAACGTGTTAGTTTCCACCGCAATCATTGTTAAATGCAGATTGAACAGCGTGTGGCACGGCCCGCCGCTCAAGGGAATTGAACTGCAGTATTTGAGGCTGCCAAAGGCGACATGCTCAAGTAAATGGAAACGAATGGAACACATGTTTATTATTAAGTCGATGCATTAAAGAAGTTTTATTCTAGCAAACGGGAGGCTGCGTCGAGTGCTTGCAGTTTGCGTATACCCGAATCTGAAAATCTGAGTCACTGTAGTCTGAAACAAAAAGAGAAAACAGAATATATAGAACCCCCCAAAACGCACTCAGAGGCAAACAGCAGCACTACGTAAATATGGTTCAAATAGGTTTCCAAAGTTTCACATACAACGTTGTTGCTCAGGTGCAATCGAAATAGCTAGAGCGTTTTTCCTCTCTGTAAATCGGAAAATGCTTGCTGCAGCAGCGTCCAGTTTGAAATGCAAAATGCACCTTAATATGAAACCGTAACGCCGTAGCCCTTCAACTGAAAGATCAATATTCTCTAGTTGTGGCTGAAATCGAGCCAAAGCTCTCCCTTTTCAGGACACTGGTTTTTAACGGCAGCGATAAATCATCGCAAAAGGTTGCTTTTGTTTTTCCTCTGGTGATATAAAATTTGTTTATGATTATGTCGGATCCATTAAACAAATAAGGTGGTTTGTTTATATCCTTCACAGGGGGAGTGGGTAAAGTAGTCGACGCCGCTCTATCGGTATCTCTTAACATGCGCCTGTTATTCGGCTAGTTGGTACATAGCCTGTTTTATGAATTCGGCTAGAAAGGCGACAGAAAGAGGAGATGGACACATACAGCGCCTTCGTGAGCGTCCTCATGTGCTCTTTTCTCGCGCTCTATTCTGAACGCATTTGCTTACTGCGTGTGCATGGTGCACATGCGCATGGACATGGAAATAACCGAGGGTTCTCTTGCACCTCGAAACGTGCACATCCATATCGTCTTATCTCCGCAGAAGCCTGCCTTGGTGTATCTGTGGTCGGTCAGAGGAGAAGAGATTAGGCAGGAATCGGCCTTTGTTAGCAATGGCGATTATGGTGGCAGAACGGCTGGTGTGGTCGCTGCCATGACGAACTGCGAATCTCGTGCTTTTGTGTGCCACGGTTATCTTGTTTGTGGGCTCGTAAGTGTAGATTTAGCCACGGCTGTCAATGTGCAGGCACGTACATCGACACAGGACGGGATTTATTTTTGCGACCGACATTTCCCGGAGCATACGGCGATCACTACAGATAATAATAATAATAATAATAATAATAATAATAATAATAATAATAATAATAATAATAATAATAATAATAATAATAATAATAATAATAATAATAATAATAATGTTTGCAGCGCAAAACGCTCAGTCTCTATTTTATCGCTGCCATAAGCGAGAGGAAAAGACACAACAGAGGAATTAAGTGATTTCCGCGGTGTAAAAACGTGCTGCATGTGGCTGATAATTCCATCTGAGCACGAAAAAAAATCTACGACCTTAAGCCAGCATTTTCGTCGGGCACAAAAGCCGTTTTGTGTACGCGAATTCAGTAATTCAAGACTATGTATATAATCTTCACCTAAAGCCTGCCAAATCAAGCTTTTTTTTTTTTCAGCAAGGGCCAGAGCAAGGTTTCTAAAAACAAACAAATAAATATCTTTCTGAAATCGCCGAAGAGCGAAGGTAGGCACTGAAGAGTCATTTCGATTTTTGTTTTCCGTGACCCTCAGAGGCTGCTCGCATCCTGTCATGGCGGACAGCTCCAGCTGTCGCCATATGCTGACAAGGCGAAATCAAACAAGGGGAATTTGGAGTCGTCGTAGCTCGGCCACAGCACACTTGCGGCGTATGAACTTCCGCATGCCATGCATTGATAGAGGGACCATTGCCGTGCTGTGATCGGAGGCCATGTAAAGTGGATGTATATCTTTTGCAGCGTGATTCTTACTCTTCTTTCGTGTTCTTGTCCTGCACTCCTCCCCGATTCTTCATCGCTGGTTATGACAAGCTTTATGCAGCGGAACACAAAAGCAACAGGCCGAAAAGAAAAGCTGAAGGCTGAAGATATAATCCATTTCACTCTGGACGAGTCAACCGCCGCGTCAATGTCCTCGTGGTATATCGTCGTCATGTTCGCAAAGTAGCGCTAGGAAACGAGCGTGGTGAGAAATTGGGCTAGTTGGCGTTCCTTTATCTCGCAATGTGCTGAGTGCTACCAGACTGTTTTATTAACTTCTTTCTTAAAGAAACACGTTATTAATGGATTCCCTTGCTACTGACAACCACGGAGGGACATACTCGATAAGTTTGATGGATCGCAACGCGGTTCATGTCTGGTGTGCGCTGGCGTGGTCATCAGTAGCACTCAGGCCATAATAGTGATCAACTTAGGAAACAAGGAAGAATAGGAACTATACAGGGAAAGGTCTTGTATTGCTTTGTCCGCATTCGTTTTGCGCATTTCTTTAGCTATTATTTTGTTCACAATACCTTAATGCGCAATGAAGGTCATTGAGTGAGGAGATAACGCTTCACAGAAAGCATAAAAAAATAACACTAAAGACAAAAATGACGAATGTACATGCAAATGCTACAAGCAAAGTTAAAGTACAGTGAAACATCATTTTAGAATACTAAATGTACAGCGTATTCAGGTTATTGCGAGGTGTCTCGCGGTTGGATATGAATGCTATGTGGTACGTGTGCACATGTCCTTGCGCTGCTATACAATCACGAACACATACGTACTGGCTCGACAGTCTGCACTTTGCATTGCAGGGCTCATGGTCATTCTCGCCTAATCAGCCATCACTGACATGACTGGGACTTAAGGCTTTCTTTTAAGTGGCTGTATACTAACAGCGCTAAAGCACACACATAATTTCAAAGAAACGTGTGAACTACCACGACACATTCAACCTGCGAATGACGTAGAAGATGGTAGTAAATGGTTCTGCGCTAATAAACGAATAAATCGTATACATGCAAATTTTCGTATCAGTGTTTATGGAATATCTTTTGCGTCCTCTGATTTTAGGCCCACAGAAACTTCCACCGCAAATAGTGCATCTGCGTGAGTCCAGCCCTACTAATGGACAGTGTGCCTGCAGTTGAAATGTGACGCAAGCTTGCTGCTCTTTTGAGCTTTTAATGTATGACAATGTATGACAGTTTGAAATATTGAAAGCTTCAATGAGTCGGCTTTTTATTTATGTTGCATTTTGCTAGGACATTGAAGTTTCCGAACGCGCTGCCTTTACCATGTGGATCTGATATTTTGGAACGTGTTCATGACACTCTTTTCAAGTGTAGAGTGCAGGAGCCACCTTTATTTATTGTTCGTACGACATTCACCACTTCTGCTTTCTTCACTGATATGCAATCTCATAATACCAGTGATACCGAGGATCACTTTTCCTGATTCCATTCACGCATCATGCAAGTAGCTCCGTGCCCTTGATCCCAGGTAACGTACCTGCGTTTGCGTGGAGTTTGGTGTGGAGTTTAGCCTTTGTCCAATTAGTCAGGTGGTTCAGGAGGCCTAGATGTGGTAGCCGGTACCGTAGCCCACCCCTACAGTGTGTACGCCGTATCCGTAGCGGTCTACTCCGAGGCCGACTGTGTGTACTAATCCCGGCGCTGCCACGTATGGTGTGTGGTATCCGACCACGTGCAGGGGTGCTGCGTACGCTACGCGTGGCACGTAGCTGTAGGGCGCACTGTACACGGGCCCCACGTTCGTAGACTTTGCCTCGGACACGATGGAGACGGGAGAAGAGGCGACGGCTATGGGCGCGCCCGACGAGCCCGAGGGGCCTACCGCCACACCGGGACCGAGGCCGCCCAGACTGTAGCCCAGGAAAGGCGCTGCCTGGGACACGCCCAGCACGAAGCTAAGGAGAGCGACGACCACGACGAATCTCTGCGAAGAAGGCGATGACAATCAGTCGCTCAGTTACAGTCAGAGCTACTCCCTGCGCCAATATCTTTTTGCGATTAGCATTTTAGCATACAAGAGCTGAAATTTGGTTGAGCTTGTAAGAGTTCATACCTGACTTAAAGCGAACAAAAGAGGACACAAGAAGGAAGTCAAGACAGACCAGCGCTCCTCGATCCTGTCTGGTCTTTCTTGTCCTCGTTTTTTGCGCTTCAAGTCCAATATTATTTTTAGCGTGCTATCTATCTATCTATCTATCTATCTATCTATCTATCTATCTATCTATCTATCTATCTATCTATCTATCTATCTATCTATCTATCTATCTATCTATCTATCTATCTATCTATCTATCTATCTATCTATCTATCTATCTATCTACGCTGATGCGTCACGCTCGTTTCAGCGTCGTCAGTTCAGCTTCTTCATCCGACTCTCGTCATGCCGTCGTCGTCACGCCATTTTCGTCATGCAGGGATCATCACGGCGTTGTGATCTTACCGTCGCTGTGACACGGCATCGCACCATCGTCATCAATTTCACAAGCGTCATCAAATGGTTCTCATGAAGTCGTCGCCATACTGCCGTCGTCGTTCCATCGACGTCATTCGTTCTTCGTCATTGCCATCGTAATCATGCTGCCGTCATTCATTCGTCATTATGCCGTAGTTGTCGGTTCAGTGTCGTCATACAGTCTTCGCGGTGCGCTCGTTGTCATACCACCGTTGTGATGACGACGTGGAACGTTCTGAGTTCGTCATTTCAGATTTGTCATCCGATTTCCGCCATCGTCGTCATACCGTCGACGTGAAGCCGTCGTCGTCACCTAGTCGTCGTCTTCACTGTTAGTAGTCCTGTCATCGCCGTGCTACCGTCGTCATGCTGTCTACGTACGACCGTCATAATTTGAGAAACGGTATCCTATTTTCATCATGCCATCGTCGTCGTACCACCTTCGTCTTTCCGTTAACGTCATTCCTTCGTCATTCCATCGTAATCATTCTCTCATTCAAACGTGATTATGCCACCGTTGACGTGTCGTCGTGTTCATTGCGTCGTCGTCGTGGGGTCGTTGTCATACTATCGTCACGATCTCATTCTGGTCGTTCCGTCGTCGTCATTCTAGTTTCGTCCTTTGATTCTCGTCATAGCGTCGTCGTCACGCTATTAGACAGTTTTAGGACAGCGTATATCGCCTTATGTACGTTAAGCGCAAGCATCTTTGTGGGACGCTACGGTGTGCGTCCTTTCAATCCTTTTATACACGGCGAGAACTTTCTGTGGCAGCACAACCAAAGGTCCAAAACTACGGAGCCAGACACGCATATTGTTACTGCGTATCAGCATGTAGTCCGCGAATGCAAGCAACTGGAAGGTAGGCAGCGTAAAACAAAACGTAGCAATTATTATCTTTATTTTTTGGCTCAAGATCTATTTTATAGCGAATAAAAAGCGTGCTTGGAAAAACAATTTCCGTTTCATGCTGCTCATAGTTTTCTGGCTTTCTAGTGTCCATGTCTGATTTTCCTGGTCCTGTAAACACAGATGGCGTCTCTAGGTTGCAACAAGTGCGGGCGAGTGTGAGTAAGCTGACCTCAACTCATCAGAAGCAAAGGAATACAGTGCTGTGTCGATGAGTGTTTGATTGGCTGCATAGTAATGCTAAGAAAGAAACTGTGTCGTGTGACGCTGACAACACAAGCACAACCGCGTCGCTGGTCCGACACGAGGGCGATGGCCACCTCGACATCGGCAGCCTGTTCGTGTACGGCGGGTCCGCCAGGTGTGGAAACACAACTGTGCAATTAGAATCAGCGCGTAAAGAACGTGAGCATTTCAGTCATTCGATGACATAAAGGGTCGGTATTGTAGGTTGTCTAACACCGCAGATATAGTCACATTCGGAAAACTTCGCGTGTAGCGGTGTAGCACAGGAGGTGTCAGCGTCTATGGGTGAAATCGTTCCTAGCACTTCGCCACGACAGGTTTGGACTTCTTGGATACAGTCATCTTCGCGAATTTCCAACCATTGCAATAGACCTGTCGATGTTTATTATACGAGTGACAGCTTTACTTCCACTGTGCGAAAACAACGTGCTTGGCCTGCACGAAAGATGCTACTTCCCGCAGGCGGTGAGGCGTTTCCAGCCAGCCACTCTATATCACGTGAAAGTTATTTCTACTCCTAACATGGACAACCAAAAACAGGGACGCTGTATGCCTTGGCATTAGTGAAACGGGCTCTTTGCTTTACGTAGAATTTCCGATTTTGCAGTTCCTGGTTGGTCCGAGGTTTTTCAGAATATGAATGCTTGCGTCCATAAAATCACTTGCTCCCCTGCTTCGGACTACAACTACTGCATCGCTTGTCGTATAACACTATTCGAGTGCATTTCGCGTGTTTGGACATGTAGTTCAATAGTGTGTGGCTTAGCGTAAAATAAGAAGCTACCTCGAGGTAATGTCTTTTGGAAAAGGGCTCAGCCTTCAATGCGGCATTCATAATTTATATCAGTATTCATGTTTGCTTTTGAAAAACAACATACATATCTAATTTACCTTGGCACTGTTTCACGAATAGTAACGATACACTGAGCGAGCTCACACGAAGACATCTAAGTGAAAAAAAAAAAAAACGCTCATGTGCTGAACGCAATAATAAATACTGAAACCGAAACCGCCAGAAAATGTCGGCACTACTTGGCGTAGTAACGCAATAGCAGAACCTCCGCCAATACGGGCGCGTGCGCATAGCTTTCGCTCTGCTGCCACATAAAGTTGTTGTCCGGTACAGTTTAACGTGCGGGATCGCAAACGCCATGAATAGGTTAGGAGACAGAGTGCCATCTGGTGCCTTGTGCCAAACGTATCCAAGCTAAGGCAATTCGTTAGCAACCATCCTGTCGTATTTATGCGGACACGTCTCGTTAAACCTACGAACACCGGAATCGCCAAACGATATAAAAGATTGGAGCCGCTATGCGCTTATAAATAACGTTGCGGGGGAAGTTAAAGGAAGCGAAAGCTCCTTTCTGTAGTTACTGGCAATCAGTGCGAGCGAGGGCGTTGCCGCCACGAGAATTCACGCTGAAGCAGGAGCCATGGTGTCCACCATGTTCGACAACGCTATTTCTTGGCGTGCGTAAATTACGAACGCTGAACTCGCGAAATAACGTACGTTATAATGCCGCACGTCGACCACAGAAACCCAATAACGTTGTGAACACTCGCAGTAAGGACAATGTTATTTCTTTATTACGTGATGCGTTTACGTTTGGTTGGAACCGCTGTTCTAAATGTGACTGTTGTCGTCATACAGTCGTCGTAATCCCATTGTCATCATGCTGTCGTCGTACAATCAGCATCATTTTAGAAATGTGGTCCAATCGTCATGCGTCGTCATAATACCACCTTTATTGTTCCATCGACGTCATTGCTTTTTCATTCCATCGTAATCTTTTTGTTATTACTCAGTCGGGATTATACCGCCGTTGTCATACCATAGTCGCCATTGCGTCGTCGTTCAGCGGCGAACGCGGCAGGTGACTCTCTCTTCCTTTCAGCAAGATGCCCAGTGCCAAGCTTTCACGGTAGCCACGGATAGCTATTTACTTTAAAAGCTGGGGAATCACTTCAGAGTGAGATAAATGAGAAGTTTATTTAGTCGCGTACAAGGTATCAGAAATAAACACAACATGCAAAATATTCTTACCATGCATCGACATCGATCGTCAATACTACACAAGAAAAGGATTCTTAAGGTTCTTGTCTCGGTGACGCGTCACAAGATCATCTCCGTTAGACGCTTATAATAGGGCAGGTGTTTGTGGTACGGACTGTATTTCATAACTTCTATTTCTTAACATAAAAATGGGCTCCTTACTGCATTTGCTCAAATTTTCGCCCATTAGGCTCACCTCTAATATATAATAAAAATCCGCAAAATTAAAAAAAAATATTATTGCGGTGCATAGCCAAGTACAACAAATTAGAATGAGGGCTCTTACACTCAAGCCATCCCCCTAGGGCTTCGCGTCAAGGTCCGCATGCTCGAAGTACAGGGAATAAACTCACCGAATAACACCTGCTGTGTCACATTAAGTATATTTCTCGCCAGAACGATTCCACGCCACATACTAATCAGTAGTGAACTTCCGACGGACACACAGGCAAACTGCAGTGATAGTACATTGAAATAACCGCCCCCTCAGTAGACTTCTGTTTCTTGTCTACCAGACGGGACAAATGACATCAATGAAACGATAACCTTACCGAAACACACTGTCCAGAACATTGCATAATTACATCCGGATAGCTATGTACCGCAGGTTAATTTTTTGCAGAAATAATAGTCCCTCCTGCTTTCCCAAGATCCTTGTGTTCATCTCCTTTTTCAAACATCTCAACGTTCATTCGAACTTTCATGTGGTAATGATTTGCTTTAAGGTCACAAGAGATTAGATAAAAAGAAAGCGCATGCGCTTCATTTCACTTTTCTTCACTATTCTTGCCTTTCAATAAAAGAAACAGAAAATATGTTAATTTCTCTTACGCTTTTTCTGTCTGCATTGTCTGTTGGCTTCATACGCTTGAGTCAGCTTGCTTCACATTTTGTGGAACTCGGGCCCTTACTGGGCGTGAATTGCGCGAATTGATGTAATCGCTTGCAAGCATAAGCTGGTACCTAATTTTATTGCTGACAGGCTGGATGTGATGCAAAAACATGTTGCCACACGGCAACAAGCGCATCGTGGTTACCAACTCCTAAGCCGTTCACGCGCAATAAATAAAGAATAAAAAATTATAAGGAAAGACCACATCGGCTTGTTATATCGCCTTTACATCAATAAGATCCAATGATGATGCCTCCGTTATATCGAAGTCTCGGCTATAGTTAGGTCAACAAAGTGCGTGTGTTACTAGTCGCAATTCGTGTTATTCAATAACTGTATTTCCGCCTCAAAATCCGTCTATTTTTCCAATGGCCGAAATGAACACTTAGCATTATGCATGGCCTTGGCGATCTGAATTTTCAGCGTGGACGAAAAGGCTTCGCCACATACGTCTTCCATAAGTGATTTGAAGATGGGCCAATCTATTGTTTGTTTAAAATTTGGTTAGGCCGATTTGGTTAGGCCTTTTATCTTCAGGTAGGTTGAAATATGGTCGCTACCCTGGGTTTATATATCTGTGAACCAATGGACGCAGCGAGTGAGGCATCGTGAGACAAAAGCTAAGTCTCAACAGGCCGTTCAGAAACGTGGGACTGCCGTACAGCTCTGCGTATAAGTTAATTAAGTTACGGGGTTTTACGTGCCAAAACCACTTTCTATTTATGAAGCACGCCGTAGCGGAGGACTCCGGAAATTTTGACCACCTGGGGTTCTTTAACGTTCACCTAAATCTAAGTACACGGGTGTTTTCGCATTTCGCCCCCATCGAAATGCGTGCTCTGCGTATAGGCAGACGACATTTGCATATGGGCTTCAGGAGTGACACGTGCACAAGTCCGCGCACGACTTCAGAAGGCTTCAATGGCCGTGTCAACATACCTAAGAAGGCAAGGCCTGCAGCTTTCACCTGAGAAGTGTGCAATCGTTGCTTTTACTCGCAAAGCGATGGTCCTGTATGCTTTGCGGATAAATGGCCAAACTGTACCACACAGAGAACACACCGATTTCTTATCGTCATCACTGATGGAGATTTGTCTTGTTGCCCTCACTTCTAGTACATGACAAAGCGTTTGGCCGCCATTGTGGACCTTCTCGCGTTTCTCGGCGGGAAGTCTGGGGGCGCAACAGTACCATCAATACATCATTTATATAAAGCAATAATTTTGGGCTTCTTGCGGTACTAAGCTAGGAAATTGCGTCACTAAGCGGTACTAGGAAATACTTGAATTACAAATATCCGCAGACTCCAGAGTGTGCAAGCCCAAGCACCCAGAACATTTCTCGGTCTCCCAAAAACTACGTCATCAATTTCGACAGTGGCCATTGCCAGAGACGCTTCTTTGACAGTCGACCTGGCTACAGATATCTTGAGAGTACACATCCGACACCTGAGTCGGATTCCCTCACACCAACTTGCTTTCTTGCCAGCAAAGGGGCCAAATTCCACATTAGCCAAAAGTGTAAGACATCAGTCCTACTTGTCATCACAATTCAAGCCCGCTACACGATTATCAGACCCATCATGGTGTATGCACCGGCCGCAAGTGCAATTGACAATTCCGGGCATCAAAAAGAAAGCCGGAGCGCTGTTACAAGTTTTGAAGCAAGCAACTTTGGGACGCATTCACAACGTGCACAGGTTCCGGCAACATGCCTACACAGATGTTTCGGTAAAACTCAACAGCTCTGCTGCTGCAGTCATCATCCCATCAAAATCTGAAGAAATCAAATGAAAAACTTCATGTTTGACCACATCAATGGGTGCTGAACTTGCGGCACTCCGTGCTGCACTTGATTTCATTAATCATTAGACACCGCAGCAATGGACAGTCTTTAGTGACTCCAAGTCAGCGCTTCAGTGCATACAAAGCCCAAAGCCCAACGGACCCAATGCGCAACTGGCCTCAGAAATTCGACACATATGTCATCGTAGCCATGACAAGGGACACAACATAATCTTTCAGTGGCTTCCAGCACATGGCAAAATCAGCGGGAATGACCACGCCGATGAAGCCGCCCGAACAGCCAATGAAAGGGGTCAACGTGTCTTGATTCCACTTTCGCGAATATACGCTGCGACTGGGCTGCGATTGATCTCCCGCGAATGTACTTTGCCCCTGTGGTACTCGAACGTGTCCACAATGTGTCATTTGCGCTCGCTGTCTCCAGGTATAGGATGCATCTACCGCCTGGGTTACCGCGACGGGAACAGACCATGCTGTAGCGTCTGTGGCTAGGCGTTGCATTTACGAACTCATACGCCCTTCCTTATTCGAACGGCTAACAGGCCCACGTGCGACACATGCAGCAGCGATGTGACGCTGGCACACATTACCTGTATCTTCCCGCGATATAGTGCCCAGAGACAAGTGATATGCAGAGTGCCGGACCAGCTGGGCAATCTTTGAATACCAGAACTAAATACTTTAGGTCAGTGCTCCTAAAGGACATCCGCGCTGAAGGCATTACTCGCGTTACTAAGGTTACTGTGGTCGACGGGCTTTCACGATAGACGCCACCGCCTACCGCTCTATAGTGTACGCGGTTTCTTTGTGCTAGTCTCTCTCTCTATATATATCTCGCTATATCTCTCCCTTCTATTTATTTTCTCTTTTTAGGCTACACTCAAAGAAAAACGATGGCGGCCAACACAGTAGGCAATGTCGAAAATCTCATCAGCGGGCGAAGTGCGTCGCCTTTTATACATAGCTCATCGAAGGCTCCAGAGCAATCGCTGGTGCCCGCGTGTGTTCCAGAAAGTATTACATAATTCGCGTCGCGCATAGATGCAGTCAGATTACGCAAGGATCGGTGACAATCGATAGAACCATCGATGACATTCACAAAACTTTCGGTACATACAGGCCCGCCCGGCGCTGAGCGATAACATTTGTTAGACGGTGAAACGTGGTAATCCGATAAAGATGAACAACTACACGTCTCATTATACTGCTCATATAGTTCTCATAGTTCCTACACTCTTTATAGTTCCCATATACTGCTCTATAACTCATATAGCGCATGTATACTGCTCACGTGCCAATATAGTTGTGCTCATACTGATAACAGAAACACCAACCAGAAAAATAATAATAGCGACATTTTTTCTAGGGTTGCTTAGACGAAATATCGATGCTCGCACTATCATCATCATCATCATCATCATCATCATCATCATCATCATCATCATCATCATCATCATCATCATCATCATCATCATCATCATCATCATCATCATCATCATCATCGTCGTCGTCTTCGTCATCATCATCATCATCATCATCATCATCATCATCAGCCTGGTTACGCCCACTGCAGGGCAAAGGCCTCTCCCATACTTCTCCAACTACCCCGGTCATGTACTAATTGCGGCCATGTTGTCCCTGCAAACTTCTTAATCTCATCCGACCACCTAACTTTCTGCCACCCTCTGCTAGGCTTCCGTTTCTTTAGAATCCATTCTGTAACTCTTAATGACCATCGGTTATCTTCCCTCGTGCCATTGCCCCATTTCTTTTTCTTGATTTCAACTAAGATATCATTAACTCGCGTTTGTTCCCTCACCCAATCTGCTCTTCGCTTATCCCTTAACGTTACACCTTTCATTCTTCTTTACATAGCTCGTTGCGTCGTCCTCAATTTAAGTAGAACCCTTTTCGTAAGCCTCCAGGTTTCTGCCCCGTCCGTGAGTACTGGTAAGACACAGCTGTTATAAACTTTTCTCTTGAGGGATAATGGCAACCTGCTGTTCATGATCTGAGAATGCCTGCCAAACGCACCCCAGCCCATTCTTATTCTTCTGATTATTTCAGTCTCATAATCCGGATCTGCAGTCACTACCTGTCCTAAGTAGATGTATTCCCTTACCACTTCCAGTGCTTCACTACCTATCATAAACTGCTGTTCTCTTCCGAGACTGTTAAACATTAGTTTTCTGTAGATTAAATTTTAGACCCACCCTTCGGCTTTGCCTCTCCAGGTCAGTGAGCATGCATTGCAATTGGTCCCCTGAGTTACTAAGCAAGGCAATATCATCAGCGAATCGCAAGTTGCTAAGGTATTCTCCATTAACTCTTATCCCCAATTCTTCCCAATCCAGGTCTCTGGATACCTCCTGTAAACACGCTGTGAATAGCATTGGAGAGATCGTATCTCCCTGCCTGACGCCTTTCTTTATTGGAATTTTGTTGCTTTCTTTATGGAGGACTACGGTGGCTGTGGAGCCGCTATAGATGTCGTTCAGTATTTTTACATACGGCTCGTCTATACCCTGATTCCACAATGCCTCCATGACTGCTGAGGTTTCGACTAAATCAAACACTTTCTCGTGATCAATGAAAGCTATATATAAGGGTTGGTTATATTCCGCACATTTCTCTATCACCTGATTGATAGTGTGAATATGGTCTATTGTTAGTAGCCTTTACGGAATCCTGCCTGGTCGTTTGGTTGACGGAAGTCTAAGGTGTTCCTGATTCTATTTGCGATTACCTTAGTAAATAGTTTGTAGGCAACTGACAGTAAGCTCATCGGTCTACAATTTTTCAAGTCTTTGGCGTCCCCTTTCTTATGGATTAGGATTATGTTAGCGTTTTTCCAAGATTCCTGTACGCTCGAAGTCATGAGGCATTGCGTATAGAGGGTGGCCAGTTTCTCTAGAACAATCTGTCCACCATCCTTCAACAAATCTGCTGTTACGTGATCCTCGATCCCCAGCTGCCTTGCCCCTTTGCGTATCTCCCAAGGCTTTCTTTACTTCTTCCGGCGTTACCTGTGGGATTTCGAATTCCTCTAGACTATTCTCTTTTCGATTATCGTCGTGGGTGCCACTGGTGCTGTATAAATCTCTATAGTTTCTATAGAACTCCTCAGCCACTTGAACTATCTCATCCATATTAGTAATGATATTGCCGGCTTTGTCTCTTAACGCATACATCTGATTCTTGCCAATTCCTAGTTTCTTCTTCACTGCTTTTAGGCTTCCTCCGTTCCTGAGAGCATGTTCAATTTTATCCATATTATACTTCCTTATGTCAGCTGTCTTACGCTTGTTGATTAAATTCGAAAGTTCAGCCAGTTCTATTCTAGCTGTAGGGTTAGAGGCTTTCATACATTGGCGTTTCTTGATGAGGTCTTTCGTCTCCTGCGATAGCTTACTGGTATCCTGTCTATCCTGTCTTACTGAGCACGTCCACATCTTGTATGATGCCAGGGTTAGCACAGAGTATGAGGTCTATTTCATTTCTAGTCTCGCCGTTCGGGCTCCTCCACGTCCACTTTCGGCTATCCCGCTTGCGGAAGAAGGTATTCATTATCCGCATATTATTCTCTTCTGTAAACTCTACTAATAACTCTCCCCTGCTATTCCTAGTGCCTATGCCATATTCCCCCACTGCCTTGTTTCCAGCCTGCTTCATGCCTACCTTGGCATTGAAGTCGCCCATTAGTATAGTGTATTTTGTTTTCACTCTACCCATCGCCGATTCCACGTCTTCATAGAAGCTTTCGACTTCCTGATCATCATGACTGGATGTAGGGGCGTAGACCTCTACAACCTTCATTTTGTACCTGTTATTAGGTTTCACAACAAGACCTGCCACCCTCTCGTTATTGCTATAGAATTTCTGTATGTTACCAGCTATATATTTATTAATCAGGAATCCGACTCCTAGTTTTCGTCTCTCCGCTAAGCCCCGGTAGCACAGGACGTGCCCGCTTTTTAGCACTGTATATGCTTCTTTTGGCCTCCTAACTTCACTGAGCCCTATTATATCCCATTTACTGCCCTCTAATTCCTCAAATAGCACTGCTAGACTCGCCTCTATAGATAACGTTCTAGCGTTAAACGTTGCCAGGTTCATATTCCAATGGCGGCCTGTCCGGAGCCAGGGATTCTTAGCACCCTCTGCAGCGTCGCAGGTCTGACCGCCGCCGTGGTCGGTTGCTTCGCAGCTGCTGGGGACTGAGGGCCGGGGGTTTCATTGTTGTGTTCATATAGGAGGTTGTGGCCAAGTACTGCACGAGGGTGGCCAATCCTGCTCTGGTGAGGGAGTGCGTTACCGGTTCTGGTCACCGGGATCAGGCCACACTCGAGGCCTGTTTATGCAATTTAACAACACGCGGATTTTTTTTAATCCGGTGGAAAATTGCGGGGCACCGGGATTCGTACCACTGACCTCTTGCACGCGAGGCGGATGTTCTACTTCTACGCCATCGCTGCACCTATTATATATAAATCTTTATACAATATAAATATTCACAAAATATAAGTGATCTGTGGGCAGTTGCAAAAAAGTTTTTTTTCGAGTGCAAGCACAACACACTCGCGAATGGACACAAGAGGTACATAAATACGAAAACACAAGGAAGAACATAAAAAAGAATATGAGCTATTTTAAAAGGACAAGTACAATACCAGCAAGAATAACAAGAACGAAAATATAGATGGATTAAATGGTTACGTGATTTAGCAACTTTTTGATATTACTGATTTTCCCGTGAATTGAACTATTCCTTTGCATCACTATGTTGCACTTTTTCCGATGTGCATGGACTCAAATATTTACTAATGATAGCCGCTGTTTATTTGAAGCAGCATACTTTAGTTGTTTCTTGGTTTTGCTTGTCTGTTTGTTGTGCGTCCAAATTGAGTAACAGATTTATTACAGAAGAGTATGAAAGCCAACACAATGAAAATCTGTGTTATTCCCGCCATTATTAACTCTGTCTTCGATGTCCTGTAGTAAAGAATATAGACCGTCTAAACCAGTAGATAGCAAACAGTGATATGTTTTTCAGTTTACAAATAGGAACATCTGTTTGGCAGGTAAAGCACACCCGGCAAGGCAGTCAGTGGCTTTGTGGCTGCTATGCGCTGTTATAATTACTGCCAAAGTCTATGACTTCCGCGCACGCGCAGACGACGGGACACTGCTGCTTTGGTTTAAGAATTATATAGCCGACGATGATTAATCGACTCCTTAAGACGAAGCTTTAGCTCGGGCCCAACTCCGACCCGGCCTATTCAAATGCATGTAAAACGCGAAGACGTTTTTCTGAGATAACCCCTGAACCAATTTTAATGAAATTTATTGCATTTGAGAGAAAAAGTTGAAATATAGTGGCTGTAGGAAGCGGAATTTCGAGTTGGGCCTGAATTTTGTTGAACACATTCTTAAAAATTCGAAAGTTGAAAAAAAGTAAAAGTACGAAGTTTACAAATTCATAGCTCTGCATCACGAAAAGATATCACGGTTCTGTTAACGGCATCCATTCGATCATTCAAAGCGGACAAATTCGATATGTTAATTTATATATTACGTGAATTTGTTACGTTGTGTACAAGGACTCTGCAAAAGCTGTATTTACACATTACTAAATTTTTGAAAGATTCATATGTAACAAATTAATTTTGTCCGCTTTACATGTACTATGAGATGGTATTCACAGAATTGTGATATCATTTTTCATTGCTGAGTTACGGAGTTGTAAACTTGATAGTTTCTTAAATGATATTGCGCGACAAAAAACGACACCGACGTGAGAGACGACACACCAAGCGCAATCTGCGCTTGGTGTGTCGTCTCTCACGTCCGTGTCGTTTTTTGTCGCGCAATATCATTTAAGTAATGGATTACCAACTTGCCCGGAATGCTGCTCTCATTAAGTTGATAGTTTCGTTTTCTGATTTTTGCCAATTGTTGGTAAAACATTGACAACCTAAATAAATAAATTTTTTAACCAACAATCATTAGATTTTAAGTTTTTCTTTTAAATGCAACAGACCTGGTAAAATTTGGCGCTGTGGTTGCCGAGAAAAACGAATTCTCTTTTTACATGCACTTTGGAGCACCTGAGCTCAAGCTTCCTCTTAAGAGGTAGCTTTAGCTTGGGTGCTCCTATCTAAATACATGTAGGAGAATTCGCTTTAGCTCAGGTGCTCCTATCTAATGCATGCAAAAGGAGAATTCGTTTTTCTCGGCAACCAATACGCCAAACTTGAAGTGGTTTGTTGCATTTAAAAGAAAACTTAACATCTAGTGACTTGTGGTTTTGAATTTTGGATATATGTCGTCAATTTTTAATCAAAATTGGCAAACATAAAAATTATTAGAGAACGAAACTATCAAGTTTACGACTCTCTAACTCATCAAGAAAAAATGATATCACAATTATGGGAACTGCATCTGGTAGTACAGCTAAAGCGGAGAAAAGTGATATGCTACACATTTAAAAAAATTAGTCTAAAAAAATTCAGTCAATTAGAAATACAGCGTTTGCAGAACCCATTTAAACAGCGTAACAAATTTACGTAATATATATATTGACATACAGAATTTGTCCGCTTTGAATGATCTAACGGATGCCGTTTACAGAACCGCGATATCTGTTCTTGATGCAGAGCTATTAATTTATGAAGTTTGTGCGTCTATTTTTTTCGAACTTGCGAGTTTTTAAAAATCATCTTACCAAAAGTCAGGCCTTAAATCGAAATTCCACTTCCCACAGTCACTAGCACTTAACCTTTTCTCTCAAATGCAACAAATGTCGTTAAAACCCGTCCAGGGGTTATCTGAGAAAAACGTTTTTGCGTTTTACATGTATTTGAATAGGCCGCGTTAGAGATGGGCCCGAGTTCCTATTAATTCAGAATGGACTGCCGAAATATGTTTGTAATGCCGCAAGAGTGTCACATTGATGTGCTCACGTTTCAGGAGCCACGATGGTACCTTGGTCGATCGGTGTGTTGTCAACTCAGAAAGAGGTTCGTTGCGAATTGGGTATTGATCATATCGGAACTCCAGGTGAGATGAAGAGGATATGAAAGGGAGTGAAAGGATAAAAACACCGCATATATATATATATATATATATATATATATATATATATATATATATATATATATATATATATATATATATATATATATATATATATATATATATATATATATATATATATAAACACGCACACGAACACCGCTTATTTATTCCTTATTCCAATTACGAAACGTCTCAATTACACAGAAATGATAGAAGCGCCTTAGTATTATGGAAAGCAGAGGTAGGGAAACCCCACGTATCGAGAACGCCCCGTTGCTCACGGCGCATGTCATGACGCATGTCTGGTGTGTTCCTGTCCCCGCAAAATTGCTTACCTCTATCCAGTCCACTATGTACTTTTTCTGTCTGAAATTCTGTTTTATCGACTTATTTTTCAGCATTTTTGGCGTGCAGCAACAATAAAAATTTTAAAGCGCCCATTCGGCCAAACAACTTCCACATTGGCTTTTACTTTTTTTTTTTTGTCAATGATGTCATAGAACCACGAACAAGATGCGCATCGGTGCGTAAATAACACTGCACACCTGCTCAATATACTGGCTACTCGGCTTCCCGTAAATACCGAACCGTAACTCGGGTGGTATACCATACTCTAAGCAGTTTTGCAGCAATAGATGCATTTCCGTTCGCCACGGCCCACCCAGCACCACCATACGGTACATACGGCCTATAGGTTAAACGCATTCTAACCACTACTGCCAGCCAATTCATAAGCATACACTTCCATTTTGAGGAGAATCTTCCTCTGATGGCCCGTGTCTGGTGCCCCAGCTTTCAGGAGTGTCAACTCCAGAAAAAGGTGCCACCGAGAAGACGCTCATACTGGGTTATAGGCCTAAAAGTGACACATACATTTCTTATTATTTGGTCGCCCTTGCATTCATGAAACAACACTGTCACTATTAGGAATCGCCTGCTCACACTGTCTGCTTTATTTATGAGCCGAGAAACAAAACAGTAGTCTGCAAAAGACCACTTATAGAGGGCCTTTCTCTGTCAAAACAGTAGCGGTAAGCTAGTCGTAAAGCACGTTAATGAACGATCGTGCGCTATATAGGTTCAATAGCTACATACCAGGGCATTAGAGGCGCTGTAAAGTGGAATACTTCAGAATAACTTGACCAACAGAGGTTCTTGAAACATTACTTACATGTGTGTACACGGGTGTTGCAATTTCCCATGGTCGACATCTCACCGTCAGGGTCGAAACACAACTCTGGGCCTTGTGTAAAGCAGCAGGACACCACAACCACTGAGCCGCCAACACTGTTAGTTTGGACTTAAGTAATCGCAATTAAAAGTTATTTTGCCCCAAACTACTCTGGAAATGGTTCATACGGTGTCCTCTGCATATACGCTCACGTACACGTCCCTAGTCAATGTGTGGCTTGTTAATTTCGGCGAACTTCAGCGCACGCTTACCAGCACAGCGACCTCCACCTCATTCTTTTTGCACGGCGCTGTAAATGCAAGGTGATAGGAAAGAAGCCGTGGCACCATCCAATCTTGGTATGCGTTGGTTGCGTGCCTTGTCACGGTGCGCCATACCGAGCCATTTCGGTCTTGCGTACATACCTGCGCGTTCATCCTGCTGCCACTGCTGCTCCTGCTGACAGAGTGGCCGGGTCGGTTACTTGGAAGCTATGTTTGGAAGTATCAAGAGCGGCCGCGATTCTTATATGACTCAAGTGATTCCAGTTTCCACTGTGGAGGAGAGCAACCGTGGATCTTCCATGCAGATGCCTCTCACTTGCCACTACGAGGTAACCCACAAGTTCCACGGCGTCGCGATTCATTAGCGAATGCCGCAAGGCATGTTTGTTCCCCCTTGTAAACCGTTGCAGCAGGGAAAATACAAAAGAACCACTCCCTTGACCTCGGTCTTACTTTTTTTTCTTCTCCTTTGGCGGTGACACCGGTGCATATTTGTTTCCTTGCTCAACCAGGCTCCAGTGCATGTGAATTTCTACCGTACTGCAAGAGCGACAAGGGGGCGAGCAACTTGTCCTCTTCTCTTACCCCCTTTGCCAATACGTTGTTCTACCTTTTCTTCTTCTATTATTTGCGGCTTCCTTCTTGCAGCTTTAGAGAGAAAAGACAAGAGTGCAAAATAAATAAAACATTCAGCCTCCGTGCTAACACCTTTGTTTGGACGCGCTATTCTGCGCTCAGCTGCTTGAGTGCACGTGCTCCTTTAGCACGCGTTGGCGTTTGTGCTTTTTTTTTTCTTTTGAATTGAGCGCAGCAGAGCTGTACGTGCGACTTGAAAGACAAGGCGTCATTGCTTGTCGCGCGGCGAATAGCACCCGCGCGTTCTCCTTGAGGCCGATGCGTAACGCCAGCCGATTGTCCGAAGCTTCCGTCAATTTGCGTTCACTTGTTCTACCCGTTTCCTGTACGGTGCCCACGATGCTCGCGATAGCGCGAATTGTGAGGCTGAAAAGCATTCCCTGTTCCGACTCCTTCTGCGGTTTTATTGTTCTTAAGCCTAAGCTCGAGATATAACGATGCCCGGTAAGATTGCCCATATTGAAGCTGGCCCCGCATAAAAATGCTTCTGCAATTACCCACCCCATTTTTGTGAGTTACGTGGTCATTGTTTTCCCGGTGTTGGACGAATGAGAGAACGAGCTGCTTACGCAGCGAGACAGCGTGAAGAGAGGCAAGATGTCCGTCGTATCGTAGCGAGTAGTATATCGGCACAAATACGAAATGCTGCTGATTACATAACCGACACACGCGTCCCATTTGTCGCGTTCGTCTAAATGCTGCCTTGAAGTCACGTAAATATTATCGTCGAGTGGCAGAAGAGATGCCGAGGTCAGCTTCTGTCTATACGTCAGCTGTGCGTATGCAGCTAACAAACTGCTAAGGAGATTGAAAATGACTTAGTTGAGATATGTGAATTAATGCGAAGAGGAGCGGAGTCATAGCGCACTAACTATTTTTCACAAAATGGCTTAGCGAAGCATTAGGGGAAAAAATTCAGTCTCGAATTAGTAGTATATGCGAAAGAGATGCGCTACCAATACGTCGTACGTCGTTGAGGTAGTGGATCCCTGATTTAAACCACGGTCACCGCATTGCAATATGTTGTTCAGGAGCTCACTCGACCCATGACCTGCCTCTTGAAGGACTGAAGAAGTGCAACTGATGGCAGTTCGGAGCCGACACCCATCAGTTGCACTATATATATATATATATATATATATATATATATATATATGAAAGAAAACTAAGTTGTTGTTTGCCGCAAAGCCTCCATTGTGCCATTCTTTGTTCAAAGAACAACAGGCCCATACGTTCACTATTTTCTACTTTCACAGTCCTAGTGCCAGCGCATTAAAAAAAGAAATAAGTAGAAGCAAGATTGAAATGTGTCCGCCAATTGTCCTTTAGTCGTTGACATGAAATGACCACGGTATTGGTACTAAGCAGCGCGGCAAACTATAGCAGGCTGGCTGTTTTACGTAGGGCGCTTTTACCCGAAGGGCGAAGCATTGAAAAGGATAGCAAGGTCCAGCGCTGCGCTCAACCTCCTTGGAGTGAGAGAGAGAGAGAGAGGGAGAGAGAGAAAGGTTAGCAATAAAATATTACAAAGAAATATCGATATAAAACGCAACCCTGAATTGTGTTGTTTCCGGTGGGGCGCCTAGATTAGGTGAATTGTTTCGCTCCTGAAAAGGTAGAACAGCAAGTTGTCGTATATCGCTTTTCGGTAGAGAGAGAGAGAGAGAGTGAGAGTGAGAGAGAGAATAAACCTATGGAGAATAGCATGCGAGCGATGCGAGCGTGTGTAGCTGCTTCGCTATGCAATTTATGGTCTGCTCAGTCCATAAGTCCAGGGTCCTTAGCTGCCCTTCTCGCTAAGTCGACCAGTTCGCGTTGGTCCATCGGAGTCGGAGCTGGAAAACGCTGCCTCCCATTGCCGTGTGGTAGGGCGTGTTACGAATGTGAGCTCTGGTGTGCTCGCGCTAGCATATACCATGTGGCAGAGCGTTTCTCATTCATCGCACTGTCGAAGGACGATATCTTTGTTCTTGTTGAACGTCGTAAACCTAATTTCTTCTTCTTCTTTTTGTCTTCTGGTCGACATTTTTCTGTCACAGGCGAGGCATGAAAAATCATTGCGCACAGGAATCGCCAGCTTTTCGAGATATTTAATTGTATCAAATCTCCAAAGAGTGTTGTTTCAGCGAAGGTACACCAGTATTAAGTTAGAAGGACTCGCACGGTGCGGCGAATAGAAGAAAAAGCCTCAAAGAGAATAAAACGACGGCAGGTCTGAAAATGACGATGGAGACATTTGTCTTGGGAACCTGGCACCACCTTATGCCCCACGCTCCATGAGATCAAGTGCTCCAGTGAAATGACAGAATGTTTACTAAATGCTAGAGTGTTTTACTAAATTGTTCGATTTGTAGTGTGCGAGTTCTGAAAGATAATGCTTTTGAGACTGTCGCGCCAAATCCTACGGCTGGCATATTACACTGTCGTGTTAAAAAGAAATTTACTGTTTCGCCTCAAGTCCTACAACTAGTTAATTACACTCGTGAAAATAAAAAGTTGCGGATTTGGGTTGCAAAGAACGAATGATAACAAAACTGGCAGAGCAAAGCAGCGTTTTTCTAAAAAAAGTGATGTTCAATAGTCGGTGTAGAGAGCAAGTGTTTGGGGCAAGAAGTTAGATCGTATATATGCTGGCCAAATACATACGGAAAACCCTGATCACAGGAAAGAAATGTGAAGGATAAAAAATTCATCGACGATTATGATACTCCCTAATTGGAATTTAGGTATTTATGTGTTATTTTTGACAATTTTTAGGTGTTTATAATTCGCGATATATTTTGGCAAAGACTTTGATTCTAAACGACAGCACCCATTCCGTGGCGGCGCTGGGCCTCTGCTCGGGCAGCTCGTTTAGCAGCCGCGGCAGACGAAGTATTTCCACTGGTTGCGTCGCTCATCGTTCAGAAAGAAAGCGTGAATACGGGAATGCGTGGCTCGCGCGGAGCCCATTCTCTATAACGGCGGCGGTACAGGCGAAGTAGCGCATGCGCAGTAGGTCTGAAGCCCACGCCAGCACTTTGTTTCCATATATGGTATTGGCGGACGCACTCGCCGCATGCCTGGTCGCCGCCGTTGAGCACGTCTCGTGCGGCACTCCGCCTTCCTTGTCACCCTTTCGCCATTCTCTCCTCCTCCGCTCCTCCTCATGCTTCCGTTGCACCCTCCTTCCCCGCTTTCCTCCTTGCGCTCTCTCCGCTATCGTCGTATTTCATCCCCTCCTGCGCTCTGCGTTTGCTCTTTCATCTTTCGCTGCACTTGGTCGCTCGGATGTTGACGCTCAACGCAGGAACGGGTGCCTAAGAGCTGCGCTCTAAAGAGAGTGCGTTTAGGATGCAGTGATTGGTCATGAATATATTGTTACGATATCATGGAGCGCAAATTCTACCGCAAGGTATTTGCCTTGCCACCATTGATTGTCTCAGCGACCAATACGTTGCAGCGTTATCGCCCGATGGTTCTCGCGAGCTTAGCATGCCCCTCGCGCCAGCCTCGGGCATTGATGCCAACATAAAGAAAATGGTTGCGACGGACCTGTCCTCTGTGCAGGCTAAAGACCTTTGCGAAGTATTATCGTCCTACCGCGATATTTTCGACTTCGACGATTGCCCTTTATGCCAGACGCTCGCGGTCAAGCATCGGACTCTTACTGGCGATGCTGCGCCTATTCATCGACGACCGTATCGAGTTTCTGCGTCGGAACGCCGAGTAATTCAAGATGAAGTGAACAAAATGCTCGATAAAAACATCAGTGAGCCTTCATCGAGTCCCTGGGCGTCACCTGTGGTGTTGGTTAAGAAGAAGGACGGCACGTGGCGCTTCTGTGTAGACTACCGTCATCTGAACAGCATTACAAAGAAGGACGTCTACCCGCTCCCACGTATAGACGACGCCCTTGACTGCCTGCACGGTTCCAGCTATTTCTCGTCTATTGATCTTCGTTCGGCATATTGGCAGATTGCTGTTGACGATATGGACAGAGAAAAAACCGCGTTCATCACACCTGATGGCCTATACCAATTTAAAGTAATGCCGTTTGGATTATGCAACGCCCCTGCCTCCTTTGAGCGTATGATGGGCTCCTTGCTCCAAGGTTTCAAATGGTCCACATGCCTCTGCTACCTCGACGACGTCATCGTCTTCTCGCCAACGTTCGACACTTACCTTGAGCGTCTCACAAGTATACTTGACGTATTTCGAAAGGCGAAGCTGCAACTTAAGTCGTCCAAATGTCGTTTTGGCCACCGACAAATTACTCTTCTGGGCCATCTCGTTGACGCTTCCGGAGTACAGCCTGATCCCGACAAAACTCGCGCTGTCCGAGAGTTTCCGGTCCCGAAGACAGCCGCAGAAGTTCGAAGTTTTGTAGGGCTGTGCTCGTACTTTCGTCGTTTTGTTCGAGATATTGCGACAATTGCTAGGCCCCTAACTAATCTTTTGAAGAAAGGCGTACAATTCTCGTGGGGTACTGCAGAAGCCGCCGCCTTCTCTCGTCTCGTCACTCTTCTAACCTCAGCACCCATTCTCGCCCACTTCGACCCTGATGCCCCTACAGAATTACGTACAGATGCCAGCGGTCATGGCGTAGGTGCCGTCTTAGCCCAGCGTCAGCGTGGCAAGGATCGCGTTATTGCTTATGCGAGCCGCCTCCTAGCACCATCGGAGCGCAACTATTCCATTACGGAACGCGAATGCCTTGTTGTTGTCTGGGTGGTTGCGAAGTTCCGCCCTTACCTTTACGGCCGCCCTTTTTCCGTAGTCACTGACCATCATGCTCTCTACTGGCTCTCATCGCTAAAAGATCCTACAGGCCGGCTTGTTCGATGGGCTTTGAGGCTACAGGAATTTTCATATTCCGTGGTGTACAAGTCTGGCCACCTGCACCAAGACGCCGACAGTTTGTCGCGTTACCCGGTTGACGACTCTAACTCCTCCAATACTGCCAGTGCTTCTTGCGTATTATCTGTATCCCAGCTGCTTCATTTCGCAGACGAGCAACGCCGTGACGCCTACATCAGAGCACTCATCGACCGTTTTGAACACTCTCCGGCCGATGCTGCTCTACGCCTCTTCGTCCTCCGCGACGGTACTCTGTACCGTCGTAACCTTCATCCGGACGGCTCTGAGTTCCTGCTTGTAATACCTAAACACCTCCGCTCCACCATTGTAGAAGAGCTTCACGACGCACCGACGGCAGGACACCTCGGCGTATCTCGAACCTATGACCGTGTACGTCGCCGGTTTTTCTGGCCGGGCCTTGCCCGTTCCGTACGACGTTACGTCGCCGCTTGTGAACTTTGCCAACGACGCAAGAAGCCTTCCCAGCTCCCCGCTGGTTACCTGCAGCCGCTCGACATCCCTGCCGAGCCCTTCCATCGTGTCGGCTTGGACCTTCTCGGCCCATTTCCGGAATCCACATCAGGAAACAAGTGGGTTGCAGTCGCGGCGGACTACGCGACCCGCTACGCCGTAACCCGTGCTCTTCCGACCAGTTGCGCAACTGATGTTGCGGACTGCCTCCTACATGATATCATTTTGATGCATGGTGCTCCACGTCAATTGCTTACAGACCGCGGCCGCACCTTTTTGGCTAACGTCATTGACGACATCATGCGTGCCTGCTCAATACAGCATAAATTTACTACCTCAAACGAACGGCCTCACTGAGCGTTTGAACCGCACCCTTACAGACATGCTATACAAATACGTTTCAGACGACCACCGTGACTGGGACCTGGCTCTACCTTACATTACCTTTGCATACAACTCTTCCTGTCTCGAAACTGCTGGCTTTTCCCCGTTTTACCTATTGTATGACCGCGAACCGACGCTACCACTGGACACTGTGCTTCCGTCCGCCACAGCTTCAACTAGCGACTATGCCCGTGACGCAATCGCCTATGCTGACCATGCTCGCCAACTTGCGCGTGCTCGTCTACAAGTGTCTCAAGACAAGAAGAAACAACGCTACGACCTCCGTCACCGTGATGTCCATTTTGTGCCCGGCGCCCTCGTGTTGATTTGGTCACTATCGCGCAAAATCGGCCTTTGTGAAAAACTGCTTTCCTGTTACACAGGCCCATATCGCGTGATACGCAAAGTGACAGATGTCACCTATGAAATCGCTCTAGCCACGCCCACCACGTCCTCCGCTGTGACAACCAGTGATGTTGTCCACGTTGCCCGACTCAAGCCCTACAACTCTCCATGCACCTTGGATATTTAACAGCGCCGTGATGGTGCTTTTGCCGCCGGGGGCTAATATTACGATATCATGGAGCGATGCTCAAGAGACGAGCCGCCGCGAGAACGACGAAGAAGTTGGTCGGTGCTCTTGGCACGAGCGAGTGTCAGCCTGGCCGCCTGGCTCCAGTGTAAACAGCGTGTAAATAGCATCTTTCGTCTGTGTCTTTCCACACGTAACAATATTACTAAATTATTAGTTCAAAAGGGGCTTTGCAAGACATGTACCAGGGAAAAGCGGCAGTAGAAGACGAAATAACGGTCAACTGAATCAAAGATGGAAGAAATATTATACTTGAAAAGCTTGTGTCCTTTTAGACAATACCTCAAGACTTCAAGTGTATTAGAGAGTTGGAAGAATGTCAACATTAGACTAATCCTTAACGCGAGAGACGATAAGAAATTGAATTATTAGAGGCACAATAGGTGCTTGATTTCAGTATTGTATTAAGTACTCATGAATGTGATTTTCAGTAGAACCAAGGAAACACTTGTCTTTAATCAACCAAGAGAATAGGTTGGCTTGAGGAAAGGGTATGCAACAATGGATCACATCCATGTCACCAGTCAAGTAAGTGTGAAATCTACGGAGTACAACGATCTCTCTTTATGGCTTTTGTGTATTACGAAAAGGCAGTTTCAATAGAGATACCAGCAGTCACAGAGGCATTACGCAATAAATGAGCAGAGTACAGATACGTTATTAGATTTGGCGGTCGTAGCTGTAGAGATGAACTTGGGACGACAGGACTGGGCGAGCAGGATTTAATTGCAGGATTTACATTTAAAACAGGACATACATTGGCAGACTAGCGCGACTCCCATATGGAGCCCGCAAAACTAACATACAGCAAACAGTTTACGAGCACACAGCTCACTCCTACATTTCGAGTATGACAGAGCACTCAGCTCCCGACAACGATCACGACACGAGCACACCCTAGCAGCCGGCAAACGCTGCTTATAAGCTCTCCGCTTGACGTCATAGTTCGACGTCATCGTTCGGCCGTGGACGGAGCACGAATGGTCGGGAAGGTTCGTCCAAGCATTGTAAACTTGCCGCCGCCCCGCACTATCGTTTACGCCCACACGCACGCAAACACACAGGTGCGAACCCATACACACAAAGGCTCCGGAGTCGACGACCGAGGGCTTCGTAGAACTGTGCTCCGTCTCGGGTGGTGCGGCCAAGTACCAATTTCCTGAATTGATCGCGCGCCACGTGGCTGCCGGTCATCCGCAGTTCTCGGTACCGCCCAGCTTTCAGTGCCGACGTCAGAGGGCTTCGTAGAACTGCTTTGTCCCGGGTGGCTCGGCCAAGTACCAATTTCCGGAGTTGATCGCGCGCCACGTGGCTGCCTGCCGACCGCAGCTCTCGGAAGGGCGCCCCGACTGGTGGGCTTGGAACACGTGCAGCGGGCTGAAAACTGGCACGTTGCCACCCCGTATGGCCATTCTTAACAACGTGAATAACCTAGCAAACATATATAGATTGCCCAGCTGTCTTGGTTCTACACAAGAAAGGTGGAAACATACCGATCAATGGACAAAGCAAGGCAACACAATCTCCTCAATGCTATTCACTGCATGGTTAGAAGTATTCAAGCGCTTGGACTGGGAAGGATTAGGAGTGAGAACTAACGGCGAATATCCCAGCAACATAAGATGCAGATGACATTGATCTGTTCAGCACCGCTGGAGATGACTTGCAAGGAATGATTGAGGACCTTAGTAAACAATGTCAGAGTACGGTACAAGAATAATGTGCACAAGACAAAGGTAATGTTAAATAGCCCGGCAAGAGAATAATTCATGATTGGAAGTCAGCCTCTATAATCTGTGCAAGAGTATGTTTATCTATCACTTTTAAAACAAAGGGTGTCATAAAGTTGCAAACTTGACTCTATCGGTAGTAGCTACCTGTTACATGTACGAAGCTTTTTTCTTGCTATACCTCTTATATGGACATTCCAAGCGCATTTATGCCGTCACCGCGCGCCGTACGCTGTATGTGCGAGTGAAAGCTTAGGAGGGTCAGCGACGATCGACGCGCAATCTCGTGCGCTCGAGTGAGGAAGGCGAAGTGGAAGCGCGCCGTCTTCTGTCGCGCGCGAGGCACGGGGGGGGAGGGGGGGAGGGCGAGGCGAGGGAGGGAGAGGGGGCGTTATACTCCGGCGGCTGCTGCTTGCGGCGCGGCCGCGCGGGCCCCGTATCTTGCAAGCGATCCGCGACGTGGACAAAGTGCGCGCCAGCTCTGGCCTCGAGCGACACGTGTTCATGTTTCCCTTTGCGCACGTGACACCGTGCTTGTTAATTTAGTTAGAAAGCAAATGTTTGAAAGTTTATACGGCTGATAAAACGAATATCCTTACCTCATATAGGTGTCTACTAATTTGCTATCGCAGTCGATGCTTCGCCTTTCGGGCGAAACTGTGTCTTTCTTTTATAGCGCGTGCACTCATGCACTGGAGCTCATGTGTTCCACAATAAGGAGTAGTAATACTAGAGTAACTGAACTTTACTCTGGGGAAAGTGACTTTAGTACTGACAATTTTGCTATATAGCAGCTGGTTAAGGCAGTTTAGCTACAACTTGCAAAAGAGAATAGTAATTGAAAGCTTGTTTCAGAAATTACAAGTGCAGGCACGTCCACCCTTTAGGGAATTGTAGTTGGGTTTACGAATGTGCATTGTACGTAATGTCAAAAGCCTGAAAAGCTACTCTCAGCTGCGCGAACCGTTCAGGTACATGAGGATGCCCTTTCAGGCTCCAAGACATGCATACACTGGGAGCCTGGAGCGAGCACTATCACACATGTAGGCATAAGCACAACCCTTGGAATTGTACATCCCTGCAGTTGCAAATCCTGCAATCAACTTCTAATGAATACTCATAGAAGCTGGAACGAAACTGTGTCAAGCTCACAAAGCCCACAAAAAGCACTTCAAATGCTAAAAAAGAGCATGATTATTAATCAAGTAAATTAAAGTGTATCATAAATAAAAACAAGCAGACATACTGAATTACCAGCACATTTTGTTCAGTTCAGGCCGACTTGTAGTAATGCAAATATAGTGAAAAACAAACAGCAAGTACAATCTCATAACAAATTAAGCCACGAGCGATTCAAGGTGTTTGCGTGCAAGAAAAAAGAAGTCGCTTCAATCAGCGGGTGCTTTTCACAAGAAAACAGTGGTTGGGTAGGTGGAGCTCTTGCCAGAGACCTGCAAAAATGGTTTAAACGGACGTAATTTGCAGGGCAAAACGTTTATTTTCTCATGCCCCAATTTAGGACACGAATGAGAGCTGGAAATCAAAGGGAAACTTGATTTCATGAGAAAAGGTGGCATGTTAGCAAATTGTTCCCCGGAATATATTAACCAGTGACGCTGGGTTCGTTGCGATAAACAGTAGTGAAAGCAGAGAATATAATGAATAAAACGCAGAGAGTGGATAAAAATTCCGATCCCTAGCCACCACCTCCTCCAAGAAAGAAAGTGAATTATTATTTTTTTCTTATATGGTACTTAGGAGACGTGGTCGCCTATAGTTGGCGCCGGCTACTTATTTTCACATAGAGATTTAAAAAATATTTATCTTAAAGGCGTTAAAACTAAAAGTCCACTCCAACTAATAGTAAGGCAAAGTTCAGTCACATAAGTAGACTAATGCCACACTAAAACTGAAACTTAAATCAGAAACACAAAGTCCAGTAACATAGGTGCACTAAAGTAAACACAAACGCCGGTTACATAACTGCACTAAAATCAGCGAGAAGAAAAAGGGTTAACCGAGGGGCCCGATTTTTATTAGTCATGTCATAAGAAGCCACCAAACACGGACACCAAGGACAACATAGCGGAAATTACTTGTGTTTAATAAAATGAAACAAAGAAACGATAAATTCATGGAAATTAAAGCGCATGAAAAAAACAACTTGCCGCAGGTGGGGAACGATCCCCAGCCTTCGCACTACGCACGCGATGCTCTACCAATTGAGCTACCGTGGCGCCGTTCTTCCATCCACTTTCTTGGGTATTTATGTTTCCTAGGAGTGTTAGCCAGCGCCACCACTCACAACCCTTGGAGGCGGATTTGGAACATCCTTTCTGCCGCAGGCGTCACGAGAACGTGAGCTTTTTGGGTGAAGGCAACCGGTCAATATACTCACACATGCTACCTGAAGGCATCAATGTTGTAATGCGTCGAACGAGTATAAAAACGAGCCCAAAGGAAGGAAGGAAATCAACTTTATTCAAGGTCCTGCAGGCCGCGAGAGCTTTGGGCTCTCATGGAGTGGGCGTCTTCCACGACGGAAAGGGAGGTTGAGTTTCCCGGCGGCGTCGTGGACTTGCTGGCACAGGTATGTAATAAGCACAAATGACTCTATGACAAGCCGGCCATGCGTTACATTAAGGATGGACTGTAAGCCAAAGAAAACAAACTTCTTACTTGAATAAAAACGCCAGCATTGCTGCTCGATCTTTTTTTTTGCAATTTAGCTGTTTGGCAGTGCAGCCTTCAAAATTCCAAAACACGGCTATCGCAAAAGTTAGCATTTTTCTTCAAGCTCCGATAAGGATTCAGGTACGCCACGTTCGTAATATCGCTTCATCACCCCTACCATTCGAAAGCGTGTGTACAGAAAACCGAAGGAGCCACAAAAGCCACAAACGTGAAAGCGCACGCACTCAGCCAACACAAACGGACGCAACCTCGCAACTACGGAGCTGAGGTTCCGCGAGAACGGAAAGTCGGAATACTCAAGTACACATAGAGAGCGCAGAGAGCGATCACCCGTGACAGAGATCATTCATCGTCAGAAGGCAGGAAACGTAGTCAATGGACGGGAGCCATCATGCGATTACACGGTGCTTCGCCAAGCTAACACGTATGCAAGGGTGCCTTGGCTCCATTGGTGCTCAGTGCATTTTATTTATTGCGATTAGCATTCTTCGCCTACCTCAGACATTTTGAATCTATCTATCTATCTATCTATCTATCTATCTATCTATCTATCTATCTATCTATCTATCTATCTATCTATCTATCTATCTATCTATCTATCTATCTATCTATCTATCTATCTATCTATCTATCTATCTATCTATCTATCTATCTATCTATCTATCCCTCCATCCATCCATCCATCCATCCATCCATCCATCCATCCATCCATCCATCCATCCATCCATCCATCTATCTATCTATCTATCTATCTATCTATCTATCTATCTATCTATCTATCTATCTATCTATCTATCTATCTATCTATCTATCTATCTATCTATCTATCTATCTATCTATCTATCTATCTGTGGAGCGGAACATACTTCATACTTTTCACGTAGGCCTACCTTCTCTAGGTCATGTGAGAGGTGGTGTCCATGCCTGATAAATGCAAGCACGTATTCCGCCAAGAGAATGGCTTGGTGCAGGTGCCAGGTATGGAGGCCACAGTAACAACAACAAGAAAATGCATGCGGATGGGTGCCCATGGATGGATGAATACAACTTTATTGAACGTCAGGCAAGGCTTAACGCAACCCGGGCTTAAGTCTCCCACGAGGGAATGTCAAGGCCCTGCCTCAACGCTGCCTCACGGGCTTGCTCTACGGCCCACGTCTGGATGCCGAGGTCTGAGTTGGCAGAGTGGCGGCCCACCTCGACGACAGCGTGTCCGGATTAACTGCCATCCTTCCTATAGTTATATTTTTCTCTCACACATGTGTTTGAATGTTGCTGGCCCTTCCTAGCACAATTTGCACGTGTCGTCCTGAAGCTTATAAGGGAAGATACGTTTCAGATGGAATTAGTTCAATAATTAGTTCAATTAGTTCAAAAGTTCAATTTGGGACTCGACCGTGGGATGAGTGCCCATGTAGGTGAAGAAGTAAGGAAAGCCTTGGGAGCTATGCAAAGGGGGAAGGCAGCTGGGGAGGATCAGGTAACAGCAGATTTGTTGAAGGACGGTGGGCAGATTGTTCTAGAAAAACTGGCCACCCTGTATACACAATGCCTCATGACCTCGAGCGTACCGGAATCTTGTAAGAACGCTAACCTAATCCTAATCCATAAGAAAGGGGACGCCAAAGACTTGAAAAATTATAGACCGATCAGCTTACTGTCTGTTGCCTACAAAGTATTTACTAAGGTAATTGAAAATAGAATCAGGAACACCTTAGACTTCTGTCAACCAAAGGACCAGGCAGGATTCCGTAAAGGCTACTCAACAATAGACCATATTCACACTATCAATCATGTGATAGAGAAATGTTCGGAATATAACCAACCCTTTTATATAGCTTTCATTGATTACGAGAAAGCGTTTGATTCAGTCGAAACCTCAGCGGTCATGGAGGCACTATGGAATCAGGGTGTAGACGAGCTGTATCTAAAAATACTGAATGATATCTATAGCGACTCTACAGCCACCGTAGTCCTCCATAAAGAAAGCAACAAAATCCCAATAAAGAAAGGCGTCAGGCAGGGAGATTTTAGAGACCTGGATTGGGAAGAATTGGGGATAAGAGTTAATGGAGAATACCTTAGCAACTTGCGATTCGCTGATGATATTGCCTTGCTTAGTAACTCAGGGGACCAATTGCAATGCATGCTCACTGACGTGGAGAGGCAAAGCCGAAGGGTGGGTCTAAAAATTAATCTACAGAAAACTAATGTTTAACAGTCTCGGAAGAGAACAGCACTTTATGATAGGTAGTGAAGCACTGGAAGTGGTAAGGGAATACATCTACTTAGGACAGGTAGTGACCGCGGATCCGGATCATGAGACTGAAATAATCAGAAGAATAAGAATGGGCTAAGGTGCGTTTTGCAGGCATTCTCAGATCATGAACAGCAGGTTGCCACTATCCCTCAAGAGGAAAGTGTATAACAGCTGTGTCTTACCAGTACTCACCTACGGGGCAGAAACCTGGAGGCTTACGAAAAGGGTTCTGCTCAAATTGAGGACGACGCAACGAGCAATGGAAAGAAGAATGATGGGTGTAACGTTAGGGATAAGAAAAGAGCAGATTGGGTGAGGGAACGAACGCGAGTTAATGACATCTTAGTTGAAATCAAGAAAAAGAAATGGGCATGGGCAGGACATGTAATGAGGAGGGAAGATAACCGATGGTCATTAAGGGTTACGGACTGGATTCCGAGGGAAGGGAAGCGTAGCAGGGGGCGACAGAAAGTTAGGTGGGCAGATGAGATTAGGAAGTTTGGAGGGTCAACATGGCCACAATTAGTACATGACCGGGGCAGTTGGAGAAGTATGGGAGAGGCCTTTGCCCTGCAGTGGGCGTAACCAGGCTGATGATGATGTTGATGATGATGGTAGGTGAAACTTCAGGGTTGGAATCTGAGGTTGTAATTTTGCGACAGATCATTCGAGGAGTGTGTACATTCCCTATGCCAGAGCCATAAAAGTGATGATACTCATGAGAATAAGTTAATATCGGTTTAGATAACATTTAAATGTGCGACTCCCGAATCAAGTAGCAAGTAAGCCTCTAGGCAATGGTACCACAGAACGAAAGTAACTGCAAAGGGGTGTCTTGGCCAGTGAGTCAGCAGCCTGATTCAAATACAAGCTCTTGTAGCCAGGTACATTGTGAGGCATATTTGGTTGTTTTGTTTTCTCTCTGCTGAAGGCATAACTCGCGAATAATGTCGCCTTCGTCGTCTTTGTCATCATTGTTGGCTGCTTTGCGAAGACTCAGCGCGTGTTGCTGGTCGCCACGTCTCGTGTGACTGGTCGCTAGAGCAAGACGACGAAGATTGAGATCCTGAGCCACTACAGGCGTTGTTTGGAAGTCGCGTTTGCGAATTCGGGCTTCTAAGTTTCCCGGTCATTCTCCTTATTGCGGAACCCTCGTGGGTCTTCAATTGCAGGAACGCTCGTATTCTCTTTTCTAACATTTTCTGAGACAGAAAGAGACCTCGTGTTAAATTTTCGATATTCGGTCTAAACCGCTCCTTTAAATATTTATTACGCAATGTTTTTAATCATCTAAGATTCTTCTAATGTCTGCAGTTTCCTCACTAGCAAGTATATATAGAGACATTTTTTTATTGTTTTAAGCGTAAGCTTGGTTCATATGGTATTATTAATCTAAGATAATTTTAAAGCAACCCACTTATTGGCCAACTTACTGTAGTGGGTAAGCTTTATAATGTCCAGGGACAAGAACACGACGAAGGTAGCGAGTGGCGGTCGTTAAGGCAAGCGCTGAAGTTTAGGCTGCGAACCCCAGCGGTAGTACCGACGGCATCTACAGTGACTGCAAAGCCATCTATGGGAGTCATCACTATGGAGGTCTGAAGATAGTCTTGCAGGCTGATCTTCCGAAGATGTCTGAACGGCCGCAGGTTTGCCCACCTAGTGTGTCAACGCTGTCTCACATCACCAGCCTTACCGTAACCGAAAGCTCTATTGCCATAAACTATCAGGAACCAACGCACGAACTCCTAGGTACCGAAGAAAGCGTTGAAAGCTGGCCAGTCTCGAATGAATCCCCCCGTGATGCTCAGTTATTGAAGACCAGTGCTTCGCCTCCAGCGTCACCTCGCATCAGTCTGCCAGAAGCCGGTGATGCTAACGAAGTTCCATACTACAGCAGCGAGAACGTGAAGATTTCCTCCCGCCATGCTGACGCGAACAACCAGCAGCACGGCGACGACAAAGCGTCGCCCGAATATCTCCACTGCTGGGCAGAAGAAGGCCTGGTGGCTTCCGGATGCACAGCTCCGTGGCCGTCGCAACAACTTGGCCTAGACAGGCGCGGTCGCTCCTACTGGCCTGGCGGATATTCACAAGTGAGCGTCTTTCTTCCACGAAGCAATTGGCCCACCAGCGAGTCCTCTTGGCGGCGCAGGGAGTGGATGTCACCTCTGTCGCCGGCATGCTTAGCGGCCGATGGTAGCTGTACGTACCTGCACGGCCGCCTCTCCCGGGGCACAACGTCGTCAGTGGGAAGCGGAACGAAGGCGTCAACTACGTGCCTCAGCGCATTCGTTTTCGTGGTCGTCATGCTGTGCGTGTGGATGTTCCAAGTCGTCGGCGAGTACCGCGTGCCTGAGCCGGACCTGGATTCGTTGTACGCCTCGAAAATATCCTCTTCTGTGGACAAGGATAAAGGCGCTGGCCGCGCCGCTGCTCGAGTGGTGTTAGGGGACACTGATGGTTCACTAAGAGCCGAACACACTGACGAACGGATCTCGTCGCATTACGATGCCGAAGGGACGACAGATGTCCGTTATAGCAGAGATAGATCCACGCAGAAAACCACCATGCTTATGATTCCGCATAAGCTGAGATCTGACAGAGAGATCCGACGCATTGCAGGGGGTCGACGTCCAGTAGTTCATAAAGACCAGGCTTGATGACGTCAGGTGGGGCTCAGTAATCTTGTAACTGTACTGGTCTGGAAACGGCCTCTATACTTAGACTCGAAACAGTCTGGCGTACCGGCGTCTCCACCTTGCGCATTTTTTTGATAAAGGCTCATTACCCTTCAAGTGAAGAATTTGTGCGAAAAAGAAATAGGATATCAGCATGCCGTATATAATGATTTGGATATTGATATATACATATGGGATTGCACCACGCGTTACGAATTATTTGACCACTAGAAGGACTGTTGCACGGCTAAATTTTCCTGAAGCTGTCAATGAGAACTGCTTCAGGAGAAGTCAGAAAAAATGATAAGTGATTACAGTTATTTTGACATGATTTTGCACACTGCCGTTGTCGCAACCAGAATAAGTTACAAGCAGATGGATAAATCATGGTCTGAGTTTATTGAATATACGCGCGCAAAAACATCGAAATACTATCTCCTGTCTCTGCTGTCTTCTTGGGTGCTTAGACTCTCGGAATGCCAGTCGCATAAGATATTGTGTTTTTTTTTTCTTTCGCCTATTTCCGGTCGGCATTGCAGTGCATCTCGTTACGTCCCGTGGTGCGATCTATTTATTGCGCTGCGCAGTGGGTTGCGAGGGACGCCGTATCGGAGTGCTTGCGCAATAATACTGACCACTTGGGTTTCTTGAACGTGCATGTAAAGCACCGGTACACGAGCGTTTATTGCATTCCACCCTTATAGGAACGCGTGCGCCGCGGCCGCAAATCGGACCAGCGAATTCGTGCTCATTAGCCGAATGCCACAGCCACTAAACAACCGCGACGGGTTGACCATGTAGTCACCATCAATATAATTATGTCTACTCCATGGTGAACTCCTCCCTTATCCCCGTATTCTCAAACGATCCTCGACTCGCAGCTTTTTGCTCTGCTCCAAGATGATGAGGATATTTATTGGCATCCCATTTGAAAGGAGGGGGTGGGATGGCAAGTTGTACCATAGCTTGCTTGATTTAATCAGGTTTTACAACACCCATCGCTATCTAGCCTTTCGCCTGTCGTATCTCAATCTTAACGTTCGTATTTAAAACCTCTCTTAATATAATGTGCCATTACCTACGCTTAATATGACTCCGGTTCTAATAATCTCTTCCCAGTTCTTTTTCAACCAATCATATCTTATCTCGACTGCTGACCAGCTAATCCTTCCATCTTCATGGTTAAGTAAAATTGAAACTTTTCGCAACCACGAATCCAACATTCTAATTAGCCCAATTGGCAGTCTTGATTCCTTCCATCTTTAAATCTCAGCGCTTTAGAAGGTGGGCACTCTCTACGGATGTCGCTGGGTGAATATTTTAGCATTCTGTTACGATGTGCCGAGTCGTTGCCGGGTTTTTTTTTTGTCTTTATTTTTTGCGACACAGACACGTCTCATCCTGTGGCACATATATTCTCCGGCATTTTTTTGTCCTCAGGTGGCCAGGTCGGGCCTCAAATAGCAAGACACTCCCCTTTGCGTTAGCATACATATTTTCGCTCCTAATTTCTTGCCGTTGTGCCTGACGATCCCTCAGAGCAAAGGATGATTCACCGGCAGACATGCGGCTATCACAAGTGCTAATCACGCCTCGTCGTTCTCTCAAGGCAGCTCAACCAACGTCACCTGAGACTTACGGAGAGGGAGTCGTGTTTCAGATCTTCGGCTGTTCCAGCGCCCAGTCGCTTCACGACAACACCGTCGCCCCTCCTGACCGTCACGAAGAGGCCACTGATAGATGACAAGATCGTTGTCGACAACTCCCGGGGAAAGCGTCGACGGCAGGTTTACAGTTTGCACGTGGTTTCCCCGTAATGTGCGACGTTGAAGACACATGGCACTTTGGGGAACGGGAGGTGGACGGCAGTTTCACAGTTTGCCAGGTGCTTGCTTTGTACTGTGCAACGTTTGAGACACATGAGACGTTGGGGAACGGGAGGTGGACAGCAGGTTCACAGTTTGCCAGGTGGTTAATTCGTACTGTGCAACGCTGGAAACACATGAGAAATTGGGGAACTGGAGGTGGTGAACGATTCGGCGTTTGTGATTGGGCAGTGAATTTCCTCGACGAGGGAAAGAGGGAAATAAATGGCATAAAAAGCGGCTCCGGATGGCTGTGAAGGAGAGAGAGGCGCTCGGACATGAAAAGCTTCTAGCATGCAGCGTGCTCTGATAGTTGGAGCCACGTTTGTAAAGCTGAATCGTGTACTTTTGTGTATATTCTTCTTTCTATTCTCTCAACCGCGGCTCGGAACCTCTCTTTCTCCCGGCACCTGGCACGGCCCCATCCATGGAACCTTCGTGGCCGCACGGACCCCCGACTACACAGCACCGTATTTGTTAATCTCCATGGTGTTCTTTTTGTGTTTCCAGCCTTTGCATCCAATTTATCACCTCTATTTCTCACCCTTTCTTTTGTATGATTCCTGCTTGTGCATTTACACTTTCAATTACCCCCTAGTTGGTTGCCAACTTTCCCGACCTCTTCCTACATTACGTGTACACGTTTTTTTTTTGTCCACAGAGTTAAGCACGGCGCCGCCTCTCACTAACGACGTAGGTGTTTTCGAGAACTATATGGGATGCTAAAGAAGGGCAGTGTCACGGGTTAGCAGTGCTATCTGCTTTCTCAAGTCGAGGTGAGGTGCTGAGTGCAGGAACGTTCTAGAACAGGAGCGGTTAGAGACGTCCAATTAAGCTTGTCCTGGATGAACTGCCCCCCTCCCTTCCTATATGTGTTTATACGCCGTGACTTGACTTATGTACATCACACAGTGCCTCCTGACGAAGCAAATCAATACGTTTGTTTAACGGTGAAGAAGAAGAAGCTCACGTTCACAATTCTTGGAGCCTATTTATCTCCAACAAGCCGTCTGGATTGTGAGCGCTTACGGGGAATTTTGACATCGACTCCACAGCCGTGGGTGCTCACTGGTGACTTTAACGCCCACCATTACCTATGGGGAAGCTCCAAAGTGAACTCTAGAGGCAGAACGTTGGTGTCCTTTGCCTATGAACTCGAATTTTGCCTGTCAAACGATGGAAGCCCTACTTTTCTGCGTGGATCAGCGTATAGTAGCTGCTTGGACCTTACCTTCGTTTCACGTTCGCTTTCGAGAAGAGTGCACTGGTTTTCGGATTTAGAAACGCGGGGTAGCGACCACATCCCAACCTATTTGAAGATCGAAGGTTTGACTAGCTCCAAGTCCTCCAGAACCGTACAGTGCACCGATTGGCCTAAATACAAAATAATAATGGAAGACTGTTGTCGTGACGGCACCTCCTATAACCTACAGGGCGCGATAAAGGATGCCATACATACAACCACGCATTTGCTTTCGAAGAGTTCTTCCCGCACCGATTTCGACATCGCACTAGCGAAACTTCGACCAATTCGCCGTCGTGCGGAGCGAAGATATAGACGCACAAAGTCCAATTATGATTTGAGATTGGCTAGACGAACACAAAAGAAAATACAGCGTCACATGAACAAGCTGGCTTCGCGACAATGGGTATCCTTTTGCGAGTCCCTGGATCCGCGAAAACCTTTGTCGCTTATATGGAGGACTGTTCGTGGCCTTCGCACAACCTTTGGTCAGCGCCACCCGTTTAAATCTCTGGCACTCCATCTACAATGTAGAGATATTGATGTCGCTGAATCTTTCTGCAGAAAGATTGCTGGCGAAACAAATTCCGATGGAACGGGTACGGGAACGCTCGACCACCCACCGTTCTCACGCGATCCCCGCATGGAATGCCCTTTTTCTATGGAAGAACTAGAAGCTGCGCTGGCTTTGTGCAGGCGTTCTTCAGCGCCAGGACCTGACGGCATTACATACCGTGCCCTGTGTAAGCTAGGAGACCCAGCTCGGAAGGCACTCTTGCTCCTGTACAACGACTCCTGGCAGACGGGTACGGTTCCGCAAGAATGGAAGTCAACTCGCCTCATTCCACTTCTGAAAGCTGGCAAGTCGCCTTTGGACATTTCCTCATACCGTCCGATAGCACTTGCCAGCTGTGTCGGAAAAACAATGGAAAGAATGATTTTAACACGTCTAGAATGGTACTTAGAGCACTATGAAATCTACCCAGATGCTATGGCCGGATTCAGACGCGGTCGTTCGTCAACAGACAACGTTGTTGACTTGATAACATTTGTGCAACACCAAAAGGCCTGTAAGCGACTATCTGCTGCTCTGTTTCTAGACGTTAAAGGGGCTTATGATAATGTCACCCATGAAGCCATCCTTAGCACGTTAGAAGCCGTCGGACTTGGTGGTAAGATGTATATGTGGGTGTGCAGCTACTTACAGAGGAGACCATTCTATGTAGACACAGAAAATGGCCCGACATCCGAGCATTACGGTAGCCGAGGAGTCCCTCAAGGCGGAGTGCTTAGCCCGACTCTTTTCAATCTCACCCTCTGTGGATTAGTTGACAACCTGCCAAGCACCGTACGACTTTCCATCTATGCGGACGACATCTGCATTTGGACATCAAGTGTGACACGACTTCAGCTTCGCGCTCGGCTTCAGAAGGCTGCCACAATGACATCTTGCTACCTTCGTGAACAAGGACTCGAAATTTCATGCGGAAAGTGCGCAATGGTGGCATTCACGAGGAAGCCAATGTCTGGTTACGGCGTATCTATTAACGGACAACTTATACCATACAGCAGAAGTCACAGGTTCTTGGGAGTCGTAATTGACAGAGACCTGTCTTGGACTCCGCACGTCAATTACGTGAAAAAGCGGCTGACTGCTATCTGTCACCTGTTCAGGTTCCTTGCAGGAAAAAGTTGGGGAGTATCTGTACACGCTATGTTACAGCTGTACATGACGTTGTTCGTTGGATTCCTGCGATACAGCCTGCCTGCAATATCCAACACCTGCAAGTCTAACCTGCGTACGATACAGAGTATTCAAGCCCAAGCCTTTAAGATATGTCTTGGCTTACCACGCAGTGCATCAACGGCTGAAACCATTGCCCTTGCGCAGGATTACCCAATCACGACGCACATTACCGTTGAGACAATGCGCATGCACCTCAGGCATTATGCTAGGACCCCTTCCCACCACTTGGCGAGCCTCACTGCTGCAAAGCCCTGCTCGACATTTAGCGGCATTGTCAGTGCACATCGTGCGTCGTTTACTTCAGGGTACGCACCTGCGGCCAAGCCAGCGTTTCCTCCGTGGTGTTTGAGCCGTCCACAAGTACATCTAATGATTCCAGGACTACAGAAGAAGACAGATCTACCGGCCTCTGCTCTAAAACAGTTGACCTTACTTCTTTTGCATGAAAAGTACAGCAACCACGTGCACATCTATACCGATGGATCAACTACGTCGTGCAGTTCCGGTGGTGCCGTGGTGATACCAACGCGAGGAATGACACTGCGCTTCAAGACATCGCATGTCACGACCTCAACGGCGGCAGAACTAACGGCCCTGCGTCGAGCGCTGGAATTCATTGAATCTGAAAGAGCTAGAAAATGGGCTGTGTTCTGTGATTCAAAACCGGCATTACAGTGCACGCAGTCAGTTCTCCGACACGGATGCCATGACCAACTGACATACGAAATCGCGAAACTTTACCATCATGTCCAACAAAAAGGTCACGAGGTCGTTTTTCAATGGGTACCTGGCCATTGTGGAATCAGTGGCAATGATTCCGCCGATAACGCTGCTCGCACAGCACATCAGGAAGAGCACAGCGTTCCAATTCCGCTTTCGAGGACAGACGCCGCTAGGCAGCTTCGATACCTGGCACGCAGTCTCACACTGACCGAGTGGAACTCGCCAAACTTACGACTCACACGACTGCATCGACTAAACCCCTCCCTGCAACTCCGGCCTCCACTCGGACTTCCTCGACGTGAAGCTACGCTTCTCTGTCGCCTTTGGTTAGGAGTTGCCTTCACAAAGGCATACTCTACATTAATTGGACAGACTGACAGTGGAGCATGCGAGGTCTGTGGCACGGAAGAAAACATCGACCACCTGCTGTGCCACTGTCCACGATACACCCCTGAGAGACAAGAACTTGCCAAAGCTTTTCATAAACTGGACAATCGGCCGCTTTCTGTGCAGGTGCTGCTGGAACACCGCCCCCATCGCCCGTCGGCCCATAAAGCGGTGAAGGCACTTTTGTGCTTCTTAAGGACGACGGGCTTGTGCGACCAACTGTGACTATTAATGCAATTTCTGTAAGGCCACACACGTCAGCGAACTCACTGCAATTTCCTTCTTTCCTTCCCTCCTCTCTCTCCCTGTTATCTTTGTTTTGCACCTTTCCCTTTCCCCCGGTGTAGGGTAGCCAACCGGACATGATTCTGGTTAACCTCCCTGCCTTCTTCTTATCTCTTTTCCTCCTTAAAACCCTATGTATATTTGCGTCACAATAGATTCTGTTAATTGTCTTAGTTCCCGTTCTGCCAAAATAGCAGAGCGTTAGCCATCTTAGGCTGACAGAAAAGTAAGTTGATACGGCTTCATGACATGAAAAGTCAAGATTACAATACATAGACACAAGGGGGAACAACACGAACGGCCCTGCTATAACGGTTTACCGCGAACTGCTGACACGAAAGAATACGCACACTTTCTAGCACCGATTTATAAGTACCGTGCTAAGCAGCTTCTCTTCGCATGACTTCTCAGCCCTAGTAAGGCGACCGATGAAAATTTGGCAAAAGCAGTATTCAACAACGGTATTCTCTTGAACGTCGCGGTTCACTGCTCAGTGCCATTTGTCGTTCTGTAGGCGAGTAAACGTATCCACCAATCAGCGGTGCGGTTTTTCGGTAACATTGCGAAATATTTTCTCTCCGGCTCGCTTTATGCACAAACCAGGAACAACGCCTGCTATGACGTACGTTTCGACAGCACAACTTAACAGCTGCGATTGTGAAGGCCCTGGCTCTCGGTCCCAGCAGTGAGGCTTGAACGAAAACACACTCTGTGCGTATAAGTCAAGTACAGGGACGGTCGCGTGACCGTGCATCGGAGCAACTAAAGCGGGCTGTCGTAAAACTCGGATGCCATAATACTGGAAAATCACTTCTGCGCACCCCCTTCATCACTCTGGGAAACAATTGCATGCCATTTTTTTCGCATTCGTCAGGACGTTCTTGCTTTACTTTCAATCACAGGATAAGGAATTTCAAATTTCCCGATGATTTTTTTAATGTGACCCGTTTATATAAATTTGCCAATTGGAAAAGTAAGGTTATCAAGCAACACTCCTTCACAAGCAATTAAATGAGGTAGCAGAGGAGGGATCGCCGGTCTCACATCCATAAGGTTCGAACCTATATAATATTCTTCGTTCCATATTTAACGTTGCTGAAGCGTTCTAGGGTAACGTCACGTGAGTGAAATTGCAAACATAACTTGTTTTCGAGCTCAAGAATACTTAGCGCAGCAAAATCAGTGCGCTGTGTATGCGGGTGTCATTGGTCCGTCTGCGCGTTGTCGCCATCCAGTGAGTGAGGGCGAACTTTAGTTAGGTCCTAAAGAATGGAAGAACGATGTGCCTCAAGTGTTTTGTACTTTCAAGAATGCTGTCGTGCTTTTAGTCTGGACTCAAGGTGCCGTGATATTGCTTTCGTCTGAGGTCACAGTGACTGAATTTTTCAGTTACATCTGTGTATTGAACGTGCAGTACACGGAAACAAATATGTTTCTCTTTAGAAACTTTGCCTTGAGGCATCAAACGATGTGAAGCACGCTCAAAAGGCGCGCAAAACGGAAAAAAAGAGTAGAAAGAGAAATATAGTGATCATATAACGTTTAAGGACACACTAGGTCTTGACACACTATGCTCCACTTGTGTGAACGCGAGGGTGCTCTGAGAGAGGAAAGTATCGAAGCAGAGCCACAGAACCATTACACGCCCTTCTCTTTTGATTACAAAGTAGCTTTATGCGATGGTATGAAATTTGCGCGCGGGCGACGTGCGATATGAGCAGCGGATGTATAATAAGCGTTGATAATAGTTGCAAACTGGGCAATCTGGCACTGGCTCAGCTTTGAAATGGCCTTTCCCCACGTTCCAAGCACCTTTCCTAAGATATCCTAGCTGTCGCCACCACCTAGATTCGCCAACATCACTGTAATATTAATACGGACTCTTTGAGAAAATAGCCTCGCCAAAGAAAGCACATGTAGGCGGGAACTGCCAAGTTCGGTTATATTGACGGGTTTGCGTAGAAAATGCGCTGCATAGAGATACTTGGATGTGAAACCACGGCGGATTAAACACCTTGATTACTACGTGTCAAACGATACAGTCCCGGTATGCACACGAAGCGCTGTCAATAAATCCGCAGCTAAATAAACACGCGGAATGAGAGACTCGGCTTAGTTAAGCCCCTGACTATTACGTACGAATTCCTTGGTCGTCGTGGTGTCTTATGCTGGTGTCTCAAGCGTGCTTTTGATGACAATTGAAACGAAACACTATGGAAATTCTCAATCCCCATAGGCTCCTTTTCGCATGCTCCGGGGAGGAAGCCAGTGGGGCTCCCAGATTTTAGTTTTCTTCGGTTTGAGTGTTCCTTGAAAGCGTGCGTGTGACGGGTATGTACGCGTATTAGGCACCAAGCAAGAACACAAGATAGGAGAACGAACTTAGGGTGCTAATGTGCACCTCTTCAATTAAGTACACTTCGTCTTGAGTGCCGCAAGGTGTAGTATTCTAGGAGCATACCTTCTCAATATATTCATAAACGATGTAGTTAATGCGGCGGACCCAAATGTTAAACATATTAGTTATGCCGACGACACGAGCCTGGCTATAGCCGATGATGAGTGTGACTGAAAGGTGATTCCAGCACGGAAACCAGGTTCTGCTTAAGCTGACCGAATGTACATGGCATAATAGGTTAGTAATTAATGTTTCCAAAACGGGTGCGCTTGTATTTCAAGCAAAAAGCAAGCACTTTGAGCAAATTAGTTCACTCCTATTACACGGAAGCGCTATCGAAGTTGTTAATAACTTCAAAAAACTTCAAAACTCTTGGTGTTATATTTATTGAACACATGTCGTGGCACTCACATACTGATTATGTAGCTAACAAGGCAGCTTGTGCATTAGGACTTGTCTACCGTCACAGTGACTTATTAGCAACAAAGACTAAGCTTTTACTTTATCATTCTTTTTTTATGCCTTACATTGAATGCTATTCCCTCATATAGGAAAGCACCACTTCTACAAAGATTTTTAAACTCAAAAGACTTGAGAACAAAATAATAAGGGTAATTACTATTACCGCTTCCGATATTCCGGCTCGGTCGTCGCTTAAGTATGGCCTAATTAGTTGGGACCATTTCTGTAATTTGAAACTATGTTCATAGTAATAATAATAATAATAATAATAATAATAATCAGCAGCAGCAGCAGCCTGGTTACGTCCACTACAGCGCAAAGGCTTCTCCCATACTTCTCCAACTACCCCGGTCATGTACTAATTGTGGCCATGTTGTCCCTGCAAACTTCTTAACCTGATCCGCCCACCTAACTTTCTGCCGTCCCCTGCTACGCTTCCCTTCCCTTGGAATCCAGTCCGTAACCCTTAATGACCATCGGTTATCTTCCCTTCTCAATACATGTCCTGTCCATGCCCTTTTCTTTTCCTTGATTTCAACTAAGATGCCATTAACTCGCGTTTGTTCCCTCACCCAATCTGCTCTTTTCTTATCCCTTAACGTTGCACCCATCATTCTTCTTTCCATAGCTCGTTGCGTCGTCCTCAATTTAAGTAGAACCCTTTTCGTAAGCCTCCAGGTTTCTGCCCCGTACGTGAGTACTGGTAAGACACAGTTTTTATACGCTTTTCTGTTGCAGGATAGTGGCAACCTACTGTTCATGATCTGAGAATGCTGCCAAACGCACCCCAGCCCCTCCTTATTCTTCTGATTATTTCAGCCTCATGATCCATATCCGCGGTCACTACCTGTCCCAAGTAGATGTATTTCCTTAGCACTTCCAGTGCCTCGCTACCTATCGTAAACCGCTGTTCTCTTCCGAGACTGTTAAACATTACTTTAGTTTTCTGCAGAATAATTTTTAGACCCACCCTTCTGCTTTGCCTCTCCAGGTCAGTGAGCATGCATTGCAATTGGTCCCCTTAGTTAATAAGCAAGGCAATATCATCAGCGAATTGCAAGTTACTAAGGTATTCCCCATGAACTCTTATCTTCAATTCTTCCCAATGCAGGTCTCTGACAACCTCCTGGAAACACGCTGTGAAAAGCATTAGAGAGATCGTATCTCCCTGCCTGACGCCTTTCCTTATTGGGATTTTGTTGCTTTCTTTATGGAGGACGACTGTGGCTTTGGAGCAGCTATAGATATCTTTCAGTATTTTGACATATGGCTTGTCTACACCCTGATTCCATAATGCCTCCATGACAGCTGAGGTTTCGACTGAATCAAACGCTTTCTCGTAATCAATGAAAGCTATATATAAGGGCTGGTTATATTCCACCCATTTCTCTATCACCTGATTGATAGTGTGAATATGGGGTATTGTTGAGTAGCCTTTACGGAATCCTGCTTGGTCCTTTGGTTGACAGAAGTCTAAGGTGTTGCTGATTCGAATTGCGATTACCTTAGTAAATACTTTATAGGCAATCGACAGTAAGCTGATCGGTCTATAATTTTTCAAGTCTTTTGCTTCCCCTTTCTTATGGATTAGGATTATGTTAGCGTTCTTCCAAGATGTACCAGTTTCTTCCGTTCCCTCCTCAAGTCAAGGCTAATTCGAGTTCTTACCATCCTATGGTCACTGCAGCGCACTTTTCCGAACACGTCTACATCTTGTATGATGCAAGGGTTAGCGCACAGTATTAAATCTATTTCATTGCTAGTCTCGCCATTCGGGCAACTCCACGTCCACTTTCGGCTATCCCACTTGCGGAAGAAGGTATTCATTATCCGCATCTTATTCTCTTCTGCAGACTCTACTAATAACTCTCCCCTGCTATTCCTAGAGCCTATGCCGTATCCCCCCACTGACTTGTCTCCAGCCTGCTTCTTGCCTACCGTGGCATTGAAGTCGCCCATCAGTATAATTTATTTTGTTTTGACTTTACCCATCGCCGATTCCACGTCTTCATAGAAGCTTTCGACTTCCTGGTCATTATGACTGGATGTAGGTGCGTAGACCTGTACGACCTTCAATTTGTACCTCATATAAGTTTCAAAACAAGACCTGCCACCCTCTCGTTAATGCTATACAATTCCTGTAGGTTACCAGCTATATCCTTATTAATCAGGAATCCGACTCCCAGTTCTCGTCTCTCCGCTAAGCCCCGGTAGCACAGGACGTGCCCGCTTTTTAGCACTGTATATGCTTCTTTTGTCCTCCTAACTTCACTGAGCCCTATTATATCCCATTTACTGTCCTCTAATTCCTCCAATAGCACTGCTAGACTCGCCTCACTAGATAACGTTCTAGCGTTAAACGTTGCCAGGTTCAGATTCCAATGGCGGCCTGTCTGGAACCAGGGATTCTTAGCACCCTCTGCTGCGTCACAGATCTGACCGCCGCCGTGCTCATTTGCTTCGCAGCAGGTGTGGACGGAGGGCCGCGGTTTGATTGTTGTATTCATATAGGATGTTGTGGCCGAGTACTGCACCAGGGTGGCCAATCCTGCTCTGGTGAGGGAGTACGTTACCGGTTCTGGTCACCGGGATTAAGCCGGCCGAACTCCAGGCCTGTTTATGCAATTTTGTCAACACGCGGATTTTTTTTTTTAATCCGGGGGAAAATTTCGCGGCATCAGGATTCGAACCATGGTTGTCTTGCAAGCGAGTCGGATACTGTACCTCTACTCCACCGCTGCACCCTAAATATATTATACGCTACGAAATGAAATGAAGAAAAATATTCATTATTTACGCTCTCTGGGTAACTTAAATGTAAACAGTATAGCGTTATACGTTAAAAGTATAGCGTTATAGGAGTATAACGCTATTTTTTTCCAATATTGGCAAGTGCGTCCCAGCAGAACTAATTATGGGGAAGACAGGTTATATTGCATCATCCCTAGAATATTAAATGGTTTTTATGAGCAATATTTTAAATATAGAGTATTTCACACTCGACCGACTCAGGCAGTATTCATGTAGCGCTGGTTTTATACTGTATTCTATTTTCTTTGTTTGCTCTTTGTGTGTGCACACTTTCTTACGCTGAGATCAACTTAAATTCTTTTGTTTGTGTACCATGAAAATGAATAATGTATAACATATATTTACAGTATATGTTTTTGTACTTCTCTTCAATATGGTTATTACTTTTACATTTATCTATTTCGATCAATTGTATGTCGTTCGCCGCGTGATGAATCATTCAAGACGTTCCTCACCTAATGCTGACCCATGCTCAAAATACAGGGGGTGAGAGCTTCGTCAAACTGCCTAAAAGCAGTTTTTTCTCTCACTGCTCATGTTCTGTATTGCACATGAATAAACTTCTACCTCCCAGCCGTCTATCTTGTGGCAAAAGAGGAAACATGCTCGTTCATCTGCGAGGCTTTAAAGCGAAGATTTCTTTGCCGCTTTCCCGGAAATCGTCGTTCATCGCTGTATCCTCGCTGGATCTGTTTGTGGACATATATAGGTAACTTGGACCAATAGTTATGTGCGGCCCGCTGCCTTGTCCAATAGACAGCTGGGGCCACTGGGTGTGTTTGTGAATACACAACTTGCTTTTAGTTGCTGTCTGGTCTAGCAGGCGAGTGGCTTACGGGATACGTGCCACTGGGCCGTGTGAGCGAACACACAATTCCTATAGCTGTTGGCTTTGGTTACGCGTAAATGAGTATGTGCAACTGGGCATGTGTCCATTCTTGGCCAGTCCATTTGTCACTGTGACATAAGGGGCATGAAGCCCTAAATATATATTGATATGCGTCGTTATTCTCGGTGCAGACACGCTTCATCAACGTTATTTCCTTGACAAGCGGTGGAAGAAGAAGAAGACGCCGTTCGAAACGGCTGCGCTCACATCGGGCTACGTATGTTTGGTTTTTCGGGCGGACCACCTTCTGGGACCGGCCCGAAACGATCACCACCATCTCCAAGAAGTGGTCCGGCGCCTGTGGAGACCAACTGCAGGTCAGTCGGACCATATTTCGGCGTTTTACGGCCGATTTTCCACCTTCAGAACGTGCTGAGCAGCTAACCCTAACTTCAGTTAGGAGAGCGGCGCCGGCGGGCGAGCACGCATTTGAACATGGCGGCCTTAAGAACTCCGGCTGCGACATCGAACCCGCGACTTATTACAACGTCGCGACTTGAAGAACAGATGGATTTCACTGCATCTCAGGTGGGTGATGCAACACCGCAACACGAATGCAATAAGGCCGCCACGATCAACAACAACATGCAAAGCGCTACCGTGGTCAACGAAACGACCGCAGAAGCCGGATGGGAGCGCGTTCTTTCCCTGAAGGAAAAGAAAAATCTCGCTCAGCAGCGCCGCTCCGCGCAAGAAAGCGCACTCCCATCAGGTCCGACTACCAACTCGTCCAAACCCATGGCGCATCGCGGGCACCCACGACTCAAGCGTCTTCCGCCGCTACCGAAGAGTGACCTGAAGGTGGTCATCAGACCACACCAAGGGCTACCACTCAAGAATGTTACCAGTCAGGCACTGGCAAGAGCCGTCATGGAGGCGTGCGAGGACAGAACCACTGACAACAATTTTATTCTAAGAATCAAGTCAGGTTCGAACATTGCAGTGATATCCACCCCGAATCGTGATACGGCCAAGGTCATGCAAGCCATTAAATCCTTGAACATCAACGGACGACAACACCCGGTCAATGCGTACGTTACGGCAGGAGAAGACACGACGCGGGGAGTAATCCACGGGATAGAAGCACACACCCCTTCTGACGTGCTGCGATCGAACCTACGTATCCGATCGCAGGGACTGGAGTTGATCGACGCAAGAATGATGGGCGACTCACAAAGTGCCTTGCTCACCTTCTACGGCAGCCGAGTGCCAAGGTGTGTTTATTACTTCGGGGGAGAGAAACTCTGCACACCCTACCGAAATGCGGTTCAATTCTGCCGTACCTGTGGCACCGTGGGACACCGCACCGACGTATGTCCACAGCCCGACGTACAGGTGTGCCGCTCGTGCGGGGTGCGGGAGCCTGCCGATGGACACACGTGCACACCCAAATGCGCCATTTGTGGGAGTGATCATCCAACGGGTGACCGCCGATGTCCCAAAAGACTAAAGCCAGTCAGGCAGGTGTCAAGACCACGGCCAAAGAAACCAACGAAGACCCAGCTACGGTGGTTCGCCACTGAAGACGAGGACTCCGAGCTGGAGTTTCTTCCGGCCATGGATCGTCGCAGCCGCTCCAGAACCCGCTCGCCGTCGCGGAGCCGATCTTGTTCCGGGCAGCCGGGCCAGAGGAGACGGTCGGCATCCCGACCCAAGGTGCCTCAGCAGCAAGATCGGACAAAAAAGAAGGAGGCCCCAAGAAGCAAGTCACCAGGGATCCTACTGGCATGCAGCACCCCACAAAATAATCAGGTGAGCTGGGCGCAAGTCGCATCTCCCACTGCCAATGCTAAGAATACACCTACACCAATCACACAAAACCCAGAGTACAAGAAAATAGTAGAAGAAAACAAAATACTTCGAAACAGTTTAGCCGAGCTACGAGCCGAGTTTGAAGCTTTTAAGCGCACGGCAAACAACAGCACATCACAGCAACCCATACAAATTGCGGACCACACTTCCAAATCACCACCACAAACATCACTGCAACAAAGTACCGCCTCCAGCACTCATTCGTTAACGCTGCAACAGTTAGCACAAAACATGCAACTAATGTTCGCAGAGCTACACAAACTCAAACGAATGGTAGAGGATGTGCAAACAAAAGCCGCAGCCGTCCCCCGAAAGAGGGTCAGTCAAAGTCCGGGAGCTCCTACCAGGACACCGAAAGCTATAGAGCACACTGATAGCGACAGTAATATCCATGGATAATATGGCAAACAACACAAAGAGCGGACACATTGAAATCTGGCAATGGAATTGCTGCACGCTGCGCACTAAATTGGCTAATTTCACGCACTACATAGAATCGGCGCCAATCCCTCCCGACGTTATCTGTATTCAGGAAATAGGGAAACAAAATCAAAAACTCAAAGGCTACGAGCTTTATGCTCACCCTGACTACCCTCAAGTAGCCACCTTTGCCAAGAAGGATGTCGCGATTAGCGTAAATTATTTTTTCCGGGAACCTATTCAGCAGCAGATAATCACGATTTGGCCGCAGAAAAGGGGCAAACCTAAAACAATTATTGTCAACGTTTATAGTTCTCCCAGAGAAAAACAGGCGGATTTTGAAAACGTGGTGGCCACCGCGGTGCGACTCGCTCAAGGGAGGGACAAATTAATATTGTTAGGCGACTTTAACGCTCAACACTCAAACTGGGGCTACAGTAGAGTCAATCCCAAGGGCATATTGTTAGCAGACGTTGTAGAGCGCTACGGACTTTACCAGCTAACTCAACCGGATCTCCCAACGCGAATCGGGAACAGCGTGTCCCAGGACACTTCCCCCGACCTCACGTTCACCAACAACGAAAGTGAGACGCGATGGACGAACCTAGGTGAAAACCTAGGAAGTGATCACTATATCTTAAGCATATCGGTTAATGCAGCCAGGATTCGAAGAGCTATTGGCAAGGCAAGGCTATCCGACTGGACCAAATTTCGTGAAAAACAGAAAACAATCGGCAGCATAACAGACGTAGGAGAATGGGCCGAGCAGATCCGAGTTATTCACTCTAGGGTCACCAAAACAATTGAAACGACAACGGAGGCTCCAGCCGTGGATCGTCACCTGTTGCATCTCTGGGAAGCCCGGAGAGGCCTCACAAAAAGGTGGAAAAGGCAGAAGCTTAATCGTAAACTCCGGATACGGATAGCTCAGCTAGCGCAGGAAGCTAACGAATACGCACAAAAGCTAAGCGACAGCAACTGGCGTCAGTTCAGCGACTCGCTTCGGGGCACGTTGACTACAAAGAAAACATGGCGTATTCTTCGAAGTATGATTGACCCGGGAGGAACAAAAACAGTCGCGAATCGCACACTTAAGCTGCTTGAAAACGAGTTTGAAGGTCGGGAAGCTGACATCATAGACAAAATTAAAGAGATATACGTAGGTACTGTACCGACCGGGCAATCCACCAAACCCGTTTACGAAGGTCAGGACCAACCGGAACTGGACGTCCCCGTAACCTTTGAAGAGGTTTACGCAGCGGCACACTCCTTCAAGAAAAACACGACCCCAGGGGTAGATCAGGTCACGAACGCAATGATTCGCAATCTAAGTGACGACACGCTAAAGAGCTTGACCAAATTCTTTAACGACACGGCCTGGACAGAGGACGGCGTCCTTCCAAAAGAATGGAAGGAAGCAAAAATTATTCTTATTCCAAAACCAGGTAAGCCTCGTAACATCAACAACCTTCGACCCATCTCCCTAACGTCGTGCGCGGGGAAACTCTTTGAAAAGGTTGTGCAGGTCCGGCTCTCGAACCACATAGAGCTAAACAACATGTTCCCCTCCAACATGTTCGGTTTCCGACCCCACGTGTCAGCGCAGGACATTTTTCTACTACTAAAGCACGAGGTCCTGCACCCCAACAGAGGGTCGGAAGATAAATTTGTACTGGCATTGGACATCAAAAAGGCCTTCGACAGCATCTCCCACCACGCTATTCTGGAGGGACTGGAAGCGGTGAACTGCGGATCGCGAATTTATAACTACGTGCGCTCGTTCCTCAGCCACCGCACGGCCACAATCGGATTAGGCTCCACGAGGTCTGACACCTTCAACTGTCCCGACAGAGGTACCCCTCAGGGAGCTATACTCTCTCCACTGCTATTCAATGTAGGGATGAGAAAGCTAGCCCTGGAGCTAGATAAGCACCCGAATCTCGGTTGTGCGATATATGCCGATGATATCATGTTCTGGGCTCACCAGGGGTCCTACGGGGACAAGCAAGAAATCCTTCAAAAGGCCATAGACGCAGTCGTGGAATACGCGAGGGCGGCGGACATGGCATGAGCACCCGAAAAATCGGAATTCATTCGGGTGCGTGCGAAGTACGCAAGAAAGAAGGACTGGGTGCCGCTCACTTTGACTCTCGACGGGGTGCCAATTCGTGAAGTGGAGACAGTCAGAATATTGGGGATGTGGATACAGCAGAATGCTGGAACATCTCACACCCTACAAAAACTAAAGGCGGTCACAGGAAACGTGGCCAGAATGATAAGGAGAGTGGCAAGAAGCAGAGACGGCCTAACTGAGGGAGAGACCATCAGCCTGGTTCACGCATTCGTAATTAGCCGACTCACATACGCCCTTCCGTATCAGGCCTTGACAAACCAAGAGATTAAACAGGCAAACGCAATAATAAGAAAAGCCTTCAAAGCCGCCCTTGGTCTTCCCGAATGCACTAGCACAGAGAGATTCGAGGGACTGGGCCTGCACAATACTTTTGACGAGTACGCAGTAGCGACGTTATATGCCCAGAAAGAAAGACTTTGTTCTTCAACTCAGGGCAGGGAAGTATTGGCGAGGTTAGGCTTTCCCCTGAGACCCCAGTATTGCGGAGAGGAAACGGCACAGATAGACCGCAATGTTCGATCGCACATCGCGGTGGCCCCAATTCCCAAAAACATGCACCCCAAGTACCATCCCGGACGACGCAGAGCAAGGGCAAATACCCTTCACAAACGTTTCGGCATGGGACCGGGGGTGTATTATACGGATGCCAGTCGAGCCAGCTCAGACACTTTCAGCATAGTCTCTACATGCAACAACAACATAACAACGGCATCCTTCAAAACCTCCTCGGCATGCGTGGCAGAGGCTGCAGCCATCGCCTTGGCCATTCAGGACGCCGAGCGCCAAACCAATTCGGCTGTCATATTAACCGATTCACAAGCGGCCTGCCGCCTGTTTTTACAAGGAACGGCACCCAAATCAATAATCAAAATTTTAGGCACTCAACTAGAAGGGCACCACACTATCGTCTGGTGTCCGGCACATGAGCGACTGGCAGGAAACGCTAGGGCAGACCGTATTGCTCGAGGTTTGAACGTCCGAGCAACGGCATGGCCTAGCGACGTCCTTCCACCGAATTCTCGTGACATCCTCCTACAGCAAAGGCAGGAGCGGAGACGTTTTGGACATCCTCACTCCGATTTAAACAGCGAACAGGAGAGGGACTGGCGTCGTATTCAGACGAATACATACCCCAACGTGCACCACCTACACAGAATACACCACACGAGGTTCACTGACGAGTGCCCGTGGTGCACAGACACACCCACACTAAAACACATCACATGGGAGTGCCCCAGGAGGCCTCCGCACATAGACAGTCCCATATTACACCAACATCCACTAATGAGGAATAGGCAGTGGGAGGCATGGCTTGCGGACGAGGGTCGGGAGAGCCAGTTGGCTCTTCTGGACCAAGCCCAGCGAGCCGCTCGTGCCAGTGGGGCCCTGGAATAGGGGCTCCAACCATCGTGCCTTATTTTATTTAGATTGAATAAAGTTTTACTCTCTCTCTCTCTCCTTGACAAGCATCATGCATTGCCTTCGTTCTCGTGACGCAGACGGCTAACAGCTACAGGTGACGAGGGTGCGCTGGTGCCTTTCGCTACTGCTGCCCATGCTAGCTCGCTAACTCAAAGAAACTTGACGCCATTTACGTTACAACACTGCGTTGAATCTGCGTGCTTTATTTTTTCACCCTTCTTTATCTGCCTCTCCATTACGTTCTTACCAGACTCACTGCTTTAAGATTACTTTGCCATTATTCTCTAAAGCTTTCGCTCGCTTAAAGTTACGTTAGATATAATTTCCGAGTTTGCCATCTCATAGTCTCTTAGTTTGCAATAATAATAATAATAATAATAATAATAATAATAATAATAATAATAATAATAATAATAATATTCAACATAAACATCATCATCATCTACTTTGCTTTTTCTGCGCGTTCGTCGAGTTGTTGCCTATCACGTGTGTGGCTCCTACCCACGGTGGGGGATTGGCCAAGAAATGGGTGGATTATTCCAAATTAATATGGAGCATAAATTTCCGAATGTCTATGGAATTGCATTGAATAGCCTAGAATTATCTGTTAAAATAAGATCACGAAAGTAATCTCGAATGAGCAATCATTACTTTAAAAGTTAAAAAAAAAAAAAAAAACATCGGGCTGCGCGGCACCGGCCTGTTAAAGGAAGAAGGAGAAGATTCGGATTTTCAGCGAGTACTCAGTTCACAATCGCCCGCAGCGAATCAACCATCCACGGTTGCCGTAGGAGTTTCTTCGCCTTGAGACGCCTCACGACGAGTTGCAGGCGCTCGTTTTTTTTTTTTTTCTGACAACGGCATCTCGCAGCCATGTTCAAATGGCTTCACAAGGATGGGATGAACGACGACGCGGCGAAGAGCCTGCTTCCGGTACGCACCAGGCAGCTCTGCAGAGCTTGAATGTTCCATAATTTTACCTATAGCGTGTGACGCTCCCTTTCTTCATGTACGTTCTGGAGGCACTGCTCTCTGGACACAAAATCTGTGAACGAGTTGTTACCTTGGGCGGCGAAGGAACCGACCAGACGCTACCTTTTGCCGTTCGTAGCAAACTTCCTGTTCAGAAGTTCTTACCCAGGCTGCCGCCTAACGGGCTGAGGCCATAAGAAGCTTCTTTCTCCAATTTGTGTGCAGGAATTTTGAGGGCGTTTGAGGGGAATTTTGCGCAACGGGCATAGTAGAAAAGCGTTTGCTTCATCTACGATGCACTGAATTCTATGCAAGTAGCTCGCTACTATTAGCGTTTTGATTTTTGCCGTCGTATTAAGCTAAGTTCCTATAAGAATGGCACTACAAGCATGAAAGAAAAACAAAGAAAGAACAGTCAGTCTTATATTATCAGCTCTGTCCACACATGCTTCGGCATACATAGATCTCGAGAGACAAATATTTGTACATATTCAGGTTAAAAAATCGACCACATGCACTCTTGCCACTGTAACGTCCCGAAGATGTCCTCGTAGAGATTACAATCTCAGTCTTACATTCTACCGCGAAGACAGATTCCTGTCTAATCACGGGAACTACCGTGGTCATTAGATCCTCACTGCCGCTGCGGCAAAAGCGCCGGTTTTCTTTCTGGGTCAGGCTCTGAATTTATTTGCAGGGTTGCCCACCTCGCGAAATCAATACTGAGGGTCATGTAATAGGGTAATCTTGACATTCAGTAAACAAGCGATGGTCAGCCGCCAAGCACTAGCGCACTGCTAGAAATCACGGTAATACGTTGACTTATGCTCTTCGGCCATCCCAACGCAGGCCGCCATGTCACCTCTCTCGATGACACAATCTCCACTGACGCCCTCCACGTCTATGGGGGGCCATCTGCCCTTCACGTCCAGCGCGAGCCATCGCACAGCGCTGAGAGGAACGGTGCCGAGGGTTACCGGATACAGCGCTGCGCAAACCACCACTGGACACGCGATCTCCGAGGTGGCCCACAGTTTCTGGAGCATGCGCTCGGGGGGGCACAGTTCGCACTCTTACCTGTAAGCAACAAACCCTGTTCCTTCGGCAAGCTATTGCCGCAATAGCACTACTGTGTGGGGCACAGTATTTCGTACGCAACTCTTGCCGGGCATTTAATTACCTGGTGGTCGCAAGCGGCGATAACTTCTTTTCCTCCACGATGAAGAATTCGCATCCGCTGTTTTCCTACAGCGTAATGTGGTTGACATTTGCCATGTCCTAGCCTTGTGCTGAATAACCATTACCAGTTGAGAGGGGAACTCGTTGGCCAAAACGATGAAATTCTATTTGACGGATGTATATAATGAGCTGTACTATAGCAATGGTAACATTGTCATGGCGCAGCGGCAACCGTGACATTCAGAGACCTTTATTTACTTTTTATTGATTGATTTTTTACAATATACTGCAGCACACAATGTGGCGCTTGCAGGACGGGCATACGTGATTGCATACAAACGAAGGAAAAAAAATGTACATCACTTCAAATAAAACAAGAAAGCTATACATATATATATATATATATATATATATATATATATATATATATATATATATATATATATATATATATATATATATGTATATATTTCTATATCTGCACATATACACGTATGTACATAATCAGAAATACCGTCACAAATTATGCGGTAGACGTACTGCGGTAAGGGAATTGCATTCGGAAATGGTCCGTGGAAAGAAGGAGATCTTATACGTGTAGGTCCTAGCATAATAGCGTGTTCTTGAATCGGGGCGATGGTGACGTGTAGGCCTTGTGGACAAAGGGGTTACGTATAGTGAAGGGTCAAGGGCTATAAATCTTGGTTGATTAGATGATGTAGACAGTCTAGACGGTATTTCTGTCTCCGTAGTTCAAGAGAGGGACTGTTGTTAGCCAGCATTAATTCTGATGGAGAGTGAGGACTCAAGTGGAAGCGATCTTCGACTTGCGCCGCATCCCTGCACAGTGCGCTAAATACCTTCGTGTAGTTTCTACACTACCATTTGAAGTTGCGGACGAATTCGACGACGTGCTGAGCATTCCACACGCAACCCAACTATACGCCCATTTCAAGACCATTGCTCTGACGCGCAAAACGGTTTCGGAACGCAGCCGTTTGCAGCAACTTCTCAACACGGAGGAGCTGGGAGACCGACAACCATCTCAGCTGTTGCACCGAATGCGCCAGCTACTCGGCGACAGCATGCAAGATTCCGAGAGTCCTCTACTTCGTGAGTTATTTCTGCAGCGTCTCCCACAAAACCTTCTTCCTGTCCTGGCTGCTGCAGGCGACATGCCGCTGGAGAAGCTAGCCGAGCTCGGGGACCGCGTTGCAGAAAACTCCCGCGCTGGCCCCACGGTTGCAGCAGCGACCGCCGTGACACCGGATACCCAAGCGCGGCACTCTCGCCTCGAAAGCCTCGAAAATAAAATAGAGCAGCTCACTGCTTTCATCGCCGCGATGCGGACTTTGGTCCATGGTCGCTCTCACGGCAACTCACGTCCGCGTTCTCATTCCCGCACTAGAAGCAACTGTGACGGCTACTGCTGGTATCATGTCCGTTTCGGCGGCAGCGCTAAGAAGTGTCGGGAGCCTTGCCGCTGGCAGGAAAACATGAACGTGAGTCGCTAATGGCGGCGAGTGACTCGCTTGACTTCGCAGCGAAACGCAGCCGCCTGCTATACGTATGAGACAGAGCAACGGGACGTCGTTTTCTGGGCGACATTGGCGCTGAGGTTATCCCTGTCTCACGTCACGACCGACAACGCGCTCAGAGGATTGCGTCGTTACAAGCTGTAAATAGTTCCACAATCGCCACATTTAGACAGCGTTCGCTCACCATCGACTTAGGACTGCGCCGTACATTTCGATGGATATTCATCGTCGCTGATGTGCGCTTCGCTATACTTGGAGCGGACTTTCTTAACAGCTTCGGCCTGAACGTGGACATCCGCTCACGGCGCCTTGTGGACTCTACGACCAGCTTGTCCGTGCAGGGAATCCTTGCACCTTTGTAGACCCCTGTACAAACGGCTCCGAACTTACAAGCATGCTCGTCTGGCTCAATTCTGTCTGATTTTCCTGAACTTACAAGGTCCAACAACTTAGTACTACCGGTGCGACACACAGTCACGCACCACATCGTCACAACCGGACCTCGATCCCGTGTTCAGCAAACCACGACGCCTCGCGGGTGACCGCCTTGCCACGGCACGCAGGGAATTTGAACATATGCTGCAACTTGGCATCATTCGCCCATCGTCAAGCAGCTGGTCATCAACCCTGCACATGGTTCCGAAGCGTCACCCAGGTGATTGGCGCCCCAGTGGTGACTATCGTGCACTGAACGCGAGCACTCTCCATGATCGGTATCGACTTCCCCATATTCACGACTTCGCTGCCACACTAGCTGGTACGACCATATTCAGCAAGGTCGACTTGGCCAAAGCTTACCACCACATTCCTGTTCAGCCGTCGGACATACCAAAGACTGCCATTGCGACATCTTTCGGCCTCTTTGAGTACGTGTGCATGCCTTTTGGGTTGAGGAACAGTGCCCAAACGTTCCAAAGATTCATCACTGAGGTGATGATCACTGACCCACGGTCTACACTTCGTCGTCGCCTACCTCAATGACTTACTTGTGGCTAGCTATTCACCTGAACAGCATGCCGATCATCTGCGATTGCTTTTTACACGACTCCAGGAACACGGCTTGACCATTAACACAGCCAGGTGTGTTTTCGTCGTCAACAATATCGAATTTATTGGCCACCTCGTCACACCTGAAGGAGTCCAGCCCCTGTACGGTAAAGTTCAAGTACAGTGCGATTTTCCTCGTCCAACTTCACTTGGAAAGCTGCGCGACTTTCTAGGACTGCTGAACTTTCACCGTCGCTTTATATCTAATGTGGCTCGTATTGTCCTACCGCTGGCCGACATGCTCAAGCCAACTAAAGCACCGTCAGCCCCTCTCGAGTGGACAAGTGATGCTGACGCAGCATTTCAGGAAGCCAAGAATGCGCTGGTCAACGCACCAATGCTCGTGCATCCTTTATCCAACGCACCAATGCGGCTGATCACCGATGCTTCCTCCAACGCCGTTGGTGTCGTCCTTCAGCAGTTCCAGCAAGACTCGTGGTACCCACTAGCCTTCTTCTCCCAGAAACTAAAGCCTGTCGAAACTCGCTACAGCACGTTCAACCATGAACTTCTCGCTGTCTACCTCGGAATTCGGCATTTTCGCCATCAACTGGAAGGTAGCGTATTGCACGTGCTGAACGACCATAATCCGCTGACATTCGCTTTCCGTGGAAACCACAGTGCTTTATACATCCCGGCAAATTCGTCATCTAAGTTTCATTTCGGAGTTCATCGTCGACCTATAGGTACATCGAAGGCCCCGTCAACGCTGCTGCCGACGCCCTTTCCCGCGTAAGTATCGTAACATCTGATGCTGGGAACTTCGAGACAATTGTAGAGGCACAGCGTAGTGACAGTGAACTTCGCGACTTGCGCGCAAGCTCTAATTCTTTCTTGTTGTCTGATGTGCCGCTGCCCTTATCCTCTGATACAATTGTGTGTGATGCGTCTTCTGGCCGCACGCGCCCTTTTGTGCCCTCCGAATATCGTCGTCAAATCTTCACTAAGCTGCACGAAGCAAGCCACCCTGGCATCCGCGCCACTCAACGCCTCATCACGTCCGGGTCACCAAGCCATAGTGGCCGCGATATACGACGTTTACACGCAGCCGCGTGTATACCAGCGGCGGAACGCATAGCGGCGCGCCCTAAGCGCGCTCCCGATTGCAGCGCCAGCACCGCGCTGCGCAAGACGCGCGAAATAAAGACAGATTGCACCTCTGCGTTCGACCTCTAAAGGTGGCATCGTACGAAGACTGGGTCGCACCGCAAGCAGATCCCACCAGAAGAATTAACGCTTTGCTGTCCTTTGCGAAGGAGGCAGGCATCCTTCCTTTCACCCGATCCCTCACCCCTATCTTAGGCCACGGGCCATCCCTCCTAATAAAAGTTTCAATCAATCAATGAATCTGCGTTCATTGCGTGCTGACGTGCGTTCCGCCGCTCGTATACACGCTGCTGTCTATAGGCGTCGTATATGGCGACCACTATAAAACGCATTGACTTTCTCTGCATTATCTCAAATTTCTCAACGTTGAGCTTAGTATACTGACCTCAAGCAGTGCGAGTCTGTTCTAGTTTTGGCCGGATAAAGGTAAGCTAACTAAGCAGCTTAACGCTTGAAGGAGAATTTCTAAGCGAGTGTTGAAGAAAGCTTATAATATATAGTCTGCGGAAGGCGGAAGAAGATATGTCACAAACGAAATGGTTAGCGCATTGGTACAAAAAAATTCAACCCCTTTCTCTGATGTGGAGGTTCTATTTGGGCAGCGTAAGGTCAGTTTAATAAAATTAGGTTGGTGCCAAACCTTTCGCAACAGTATCCCACTGCAACAGCCGTCGCTATTCCTCCCTTAACAACAAACCTGAGCTTCATTAATTCGTGGCTTTCAGGTAGTTATTGTTAAGGTGATGACAAAATGTAATACAGGGGCGCATCAGACAATGTGATCGTGAAATGAAAAAGTTCGCACCTTACAACGGTCACTTAGCCATCTGAAAACAACCGAAATATAGAGAAGCGTGCGTACCAAGTCTCTTATTCAGCAACTATCGTACCTGGCCGGTGTGCATAACGGTGCGTATTATAGCAGCTGGTCTCATCGCGACGGTCATTATTTGACTCACTGAAGGTAGAGCAAATCCACATCGCTATTTTGTGTGTTTACCTGCAAATTTTGCGGGAAAAATTTCGTTCACACTGTAGGGTAATTGCATTCGAGGACATGACTTCCGCCATGCGCTGCTGGTATGCGGAGCCAGATGAGAAAAAAAAAGCAAATAAATTCGGAGGCTTATATTTTTTTACGTCGGCGACGCTCGCTAAGAATGCCGTTGTTTTCGCATCGCGTGTGTCGACGAGCAGGGCGGCCGGCGTAATCCTTGTCACATGAACAGATGCTCAAGTCTTCTGTGGCTATGCACCGTGCTGCGTACTGTATTATGCGAAAGTCGTGGTGAAAAGTCAAGAAAGTCTTTTCCTTCCTGCGCCAGGCGAAATGTGCACACCCGGGACCTGGCATTCCTGGTGGCGCTCATCCTCGCTGCGAGCTTTCTGGCACTGATGCTGGTCGTGATATTCAAAGGCGGACAGGATGGCAACGATCACGTGCTCGCGGTCGGTCGCTTTGGCGTGTACTACGGCACCAGGGCCACGGTGTCCGGCGTGGAAGTGGGTGCTTTTCTGGGCGTTCCGTACGCCGACCCACGAACGCTGCGCTTCGGAGCACCCGTGCCCTGGTACCGCGAGCAGGAGATGTTCGACAACACATCGCCCGCACCGAGTTGCGCACAGACGTTGCCAAGCCTTGGTGAGCCAGGGGCCAGTTATTCCTGCAGTGAATTACTTCTGGGAGTGCCTTCACTTTATTCTTTAGTGACGTAATGTGGATGCGCCACTTTAGCGTATCCATGCGATGTATTTTTGCACGCGTTAAGTCAGGCTCACGGTGCCATTTTCATGAGTCGCGCTTTGTGTAAACGTTCTCTTTCGTGCCCGGGGATGACAGCAAAAGAAAAGAGTCGGTGCACATTTTTTTTCAGATGCACGCACAATAAAATAGCAGCAACACGTGATCTCGCGGCATGCATGAGGTTTTGGCACCGGGACATTAGGGCTGCAGTGAGTGAGCGTGGAATGCAATCATGTTTAAGTGCTTTTCGAGGCTCACGCTTGTGACAGCTGTCTCCCGCACGTAGCGGCAAAATAGTTTTTACTCAGCGTGCCAGGAAATTTGCAATGGCCGCGTGTACAAACACCATGAGACATACGAACCAACATGAAAAGTACGAGCAAGCCGAGCACGCAATGATTGCACGTAAGCGGCAGATACCCGCTGTTGTGGTGTAGCGGCTGCTGCGTTACGCTGCCAAGCGTGGGATCGAATCCCGGAAAAGGCGGCCGCATATCGATGGGGACGAAATGCAAGAACGCCCGTGTGTCGTGCATATGGTGCACGTTAATGAGCTGTGGGTTGTCGAAATTAATCTGGAGCCCCCCCACTACGGCATGCCTCATAATCAGATCGTGGCGTTGTCACGTAAAGCCCCAACATAATTTTTTAAAAAATTAAGCGGCAGGTAAATATGCTGTGCTGATTAACAAAGGCTATGGCTATACTTGTTTCGCAGGTATAATGGAAAACAGCACTGCGTGCAACAGCGCAAAAGAGGTGAGGCGTGCAGGCAGGACACAAGAGTAGAGAAGTGGACAACACGGACACTTCTCTACTCTTGTGTCCTGTCTGCACGCCTCACCTTTTTTTTGCATAATGAATCCTTACCAACTAGCTCAGCTTTCTGTCGCAAAAGAGGTGCCCTGTGCAATGTATGGCAAGGCAGAGCTTTATTCGGATGCTTAGGAAATTGTTGTGTTCACTAGCATCAACAAGTGATTTGTCCAGTTTCTAGTCCAATTAAATACTGCGCAATTTATAGAGAAAAGCTTAGCGGTTACTTCAGTTGCCGATGCGCAACAATAATTTGATGAATGTTGGGGTACTTGTGAACCTTAACAATTCAAATATTGCGACTAATCCTGAAGAGCGCATCAGAAGCGCGCATACTTAACATGCGGCGCTCGTGTAATGCAACGTTTAATTAAAACCATTTCTAAGAACATTTTGTTGAGATCAATACGTACACTAAAGTGGATAATGGAAACACAATGCATGGTCATATCGAAGATACTGAACTGGGTTGCGGGACATTCCAGCTTCGATAGTTTTTTTTAATGTAAGACATCTTTCAGCTGTTCGCTCGGACATTTATAACGATAAGAGTCAGTTGCACCTAGGAAACGCTGTAGAGACAATGGGATTCATGATCTTGTGTCCCATCACGTACGCCAGCTATCAACGGAATTCGTTAGTTTCAGGGTTATACTGTCGTCAGGAGATATTTTTCAAGGAGTTGCTGCCAGTTTGTTATTGCAAGATAGTGGTGTGTGTAAGGTCACGAATGCTGAAAACAGTGTGGAAGTATCGCTATGTTGTCGTAAAACATTTATAAATTTATGTATTATGATGCTTCTTGAAAGCGACCTTATAGATTCCTCGACGCAAGCTGCTTAAACGTTTTGCTTACATCAAAAATTGCCTTTTTATTCTTTTGTGATATAATATCGATACGGAACAGCAGCAGATGAAGGCCGCATCCGCGTGACTGCAGCAAAGACGATGAGGAAAACCGAGAGCTGCCGATTGCTAGTCTGGCAGGATCTTTGTTGGCTATGGACTAGCGTTGTAAATATCCAGAGTGATCACTTTAAACTTGTAGCGGGTGAGTTTGCAAGCCGCATTCACTTGGAATGGATTTCCAGAATGACGCCAGTTTGGAGGTATGCGCCATCAAACTTGCCCTAAGAATGCGCTTTTGTTCCATTACATTTTTTTTGACAAAGCGCTCTTTTATGCATTTAGGCAGAAAGTAACTGAAACGACCATGTATCTCATTTCACAAATTAGAAAATAATATCTCGAAACTGGTGTCACCCTGGAAATTAATTTCAAATGTACACGTCTCGCAAGCTCACTGGCCACAATTCGTAAATTGACATATGTGCCGTAAAGCAAATAATTAAGAAGTTATTTAGTGAATTTATTAATGTTTTTCAGTTTCTCGTGCTAGCAATGTCCACCTCTTCGAGTAATCCAGCTCAAGGACAAGAATTACGCTATTTCCCACAGTCGATCTTTGAAAATTCCATAAAACTTAAAAATTATCACGTGTTAATGGCTTTGCACCGGAGTTACACGTAATGACCAGGAAGCACGCGTGCCGATAATGGGCTCGACAAATATTTCACGTCTTCTGTTGCTCTCGTTGACGTTTCCATCTTGTTTCACGTCTGCCTCAGATGAGATGAATGCGAGCACATCGGAGGACTGCCTGCACCTCAACATCTGGGCTCCAGCATGCGGATCTCGAACATGCAGCGGCAATAGGACGGTCGTTGTCTTCATCCACGGCGGCTTCTTCCAGGCAAGACTCAGCCACTTAAAGCCACTTAGCCGTGCTGCTTAATTTTGCAGTACCTTGACTCGATTTTATGGCCTTTGAAGGCCCTCTCTCGAGTTTACGATCGTAGCCATGAGAAACGCCGCGTGGCACACGAATGTGAAGCGGAGTCATCAGAAGGCAATATGCACATATTTCGAGTTTATGGTTAAATGAGTAGTTGTTTATACTTCGGCGAGAGTGAATAACGTATGCGTTGGTGTTATAAAGTGAAGTGATCGCTCAACCACTTGGGAAGCTCTGCGGAGAACAAGATGGCCGCGAATGTGTTTCTCACGTTTGTAACATGTTTTGACACAAATCCTCAGCTTCCAGGGCTGTTGTAGCTAAACCTTGTCTTGTTAGGAAATCTTGGAATAAGCAAGGACAATAAGAGCACGCTTGAATAGACGAGAAGAGTGACATATGCACTAGTATGGAAGCGCCATTAGCCAGGGAAACACGACTTATTAATATTTTTTGTCGCATGTGGCTATAGCACCTTACGGCTTCCTGACAGTTACTAAGACGAAGGGCTCCAGAAAATGAACAACTTTTCGTCCGGCTAGACCTTGATGGGATGACCGGTTGCTGCCTGCCGAAGTGTCACCGCAGCAACTAAGCGCACACCGCTAACGTCGTCTCACTTTAAAGGAAGATGTACGGACGTGAGCAGCATCGTGCGATGTCCCGAAAAATTACGCGCCTTTCGCACGTACAGTCCCCCTGTTCTGGTATTATGCTAGAGCAGCTAGTCGCACATTGTGGCCTGATGCTGGAATACAGGGAGGGAGCGGAGGTGAGGCAAGCGGAAGATTGAGTAAGCGCACACAACTGAGTTACGACCTGGACCTCTTGAGGTGGGGAAAATATGTCGCTTGAGGTTCGAAGATAGACGAACAGGACTGGCGGCCCCTTCGCATGAGGATTACTTCGCATGAGGATGTCATTTGTTTTTCACCCACTGTCTTCATCTTGTTCCTATAGATGTAACAGCTTAGCGGCTGCGGCTATCCGCCACCAGCATTACACGCTGGTGGGCTTCAGTGGCATTACGGGGTTGCTCTTGCGCTTGCTTTCACAGAGGGCACTTTATGGTTTTCGGAAGTATTTTTGGCTTATAGCGACGCTGCAATTGTCATTGCAGTTGGGGTCCAGTGAAGAAGCATTCCTAGGAAGCCATTTTGAATCCAGCTTTGCACCCATAGTAATGCACACCAGATTTAATTTCATATGGCCTCACTTTGCGAGGGTATACAGCAAGGATGCTGAAAAGTCCATGTCAGCAACCGCAATCGCACCACCGTCCAAAAAATGGCAATGAGCAGCAGTGACGACACAGAACTCCGACCCAAAGCACCCGTGTAATTGACGAAATTCTGGTTCCCTTTTAACAGTTGTGTATTGAAGAGCCTTCTTGAAATCTGAGAATTTTGGAAACAGGCAAAGTGCAAGTTGATTTCGGCCATAGGGTTGTGACACGTAAGATCGCATTGTAAAGCGAACAGGTAAAATATGTTCGTACTCTATTTTATTTTGTCTTGCAGCGCAGTAATCCATTACACTCGAACGCCTCCACAATGAATGACCTGTATGACGAATGGATAATCCTATCCCGGTTCTTCTGGGAGTGGCGCGGAGCGCGACCTTTACAACGAAGTGACCTCTATAGCAAAATATTTCGGAGATCTCAAGCACTTTGTTACAAAGGCGTTCATCTGTATATTGTCACGTGGTGGTGACGTTAAGAACACAGTGGCAATACTGTGAAAGGCAAAACTAGATTTTATTGGGCGAACCTGTGCCCACAAAACAGGCTACACTTATAGCACAACGAAAGCGGCGAACACAGTCGGCGATCGTCGAAAATCTGATCAGCGGGTCAAGCGCGTCGGCTTTTATAGAGCAGTCGTCGAATGTTCCAGACTAATCGTTTGGACCCGCGTGCCTTCCACAAAGTTCTACACCATTCGCGTTACGCGATGAAATCAGATAACACAAGGTTCGGCGACAACAGACAGCCGGGTAGAAGCATCGATAACTTTCCAAAAACGTCGGATACATGCAGGCGCGTCCGTCGCTGTGCGATTGCAGTTGTTAAGCGGCGAAACGTGGTCGCCCGATAAAGATAAGTACACGTGTCAATATCTTATCTTGTCTATATGATCATAATTGTCGCAGTATGCATTTATATTGATGTATGTTGCGGCAATATCACCGAATTTGTGGCGTATAAAGAATTGTTACTTGTTGAAAGCAATATTGTAGGACATGCCTATCCTAGGACAAAAACTAATGAAATAAATATCTTCTAAATTGGTTAAGAATCTCTTTAATAAAAAGCCTAGTTTTAAATATGGCAGGAATTTGTGGAATAACATTTAACTCTTGGCGGTCTGGCCGGCAGACGGGCAGCAACAACGACCCTCACTACGACGGCCGTGCGCTGGCCGCTTTAGGTGACGTCGTCGTCGTAGTGCCCAACTGGCGGCTGGGCGTGCTGGGCTTCCTTAGCCTGGCGCGTAGCGACGACGTGCCCATCAACGCCGGCCTGCTGGACCAGGCCGAGGTACTGCGCTGGACGGCGAGAAATGTGGACGCCTTTGGTGGCAACAAGTCCGACTTGGTGGTCGTTGGCCACGGGTCCGGCGCCTCGGCTCTCGCTTACCACCTGATGCTGGGCCAGGGCCTGAGTGACGTCGCTCCGATCGTCAAGGTTGTGTTCATGAGCGAGAGCCCAATGACCAGGTGTGGTGTCATTGTCTCGAAATTGCCACTCGAATTATCTTGTGTCTGAGCCAGTATCGTCGCTGGTTAGTTCGTAGGGTTGTCGTTATCGTTTCTGCTAAAGACGACGATAAGAACGTACTACGGTTGAAAGACGCGTTGCCGAAAAGGGCCGGCTTGCAGCTTTGATATACTCCCTTGTGTTGGTCATCTTTCGTGTAGCAGTACAATATACGTAACTTTTGGGTCTTAAGTATGCCTTAAGAAGGCATAATTTTGTTGTAGCGCGAAAAGAGGAAGACGTAGACGACATACGCAGGAATTGCGCTGCCGCACCAAATTGCCCAACTGTCGATCCCCTTGCAGGTTAAGATGATTTCAGCAGGTGAAGCAAAGAAAAAAAAACTTGAGCACACGTAATAAGGAAGAGACGGGACAAAGTTTGACTTCCAACTAAGTTTTAAATGTCCAGCTTTGTCCCATCTCCTTCCTGTCACACGTGCTCGTGTTCTTTCACCTGCTGGACCCTACTTATCCATGTATGCTCCAAGTCGTCCAGCAAACCATCCTTCTAAATTTTCGCGTTGCACTTTGCAATTAACACATTCCTCCTTTACTTCCGCATTAGGTCTATATGAGGTGGTATCAAAATGTTTCGAGGCTGGCTCTGTTTTGAAGAAAGTAATTTATTTGTGAGCTTCCGAACACTGTAACCTTAGAAATTGCTCCCTTGCACAGCAATACAGCGCTCCCAGTCTTCCTGCCGCTTTGCGAATATCCCCTGGTACTTTGTTTTCCGAAATGAGTCGACCACCCTTCTGCGACTCAAGCCTGTAAGCAGTCGAGTCAAAGTGGCGACTTTTAAGCTAGGTTTTAAACTTTAGGAAAAGAGCGACATAAGTGCGAGCCTAATGTAAAAAATGACTCGCCTTTCTCTGGGAGGATGATCACCGGTGAGAAAGTGTAGGTGCATGATGACCATACTGAGACACGGAAAGTCTCGTCGCAGCGGAAAAGCCCAACTTCTTTACGACCGAAAAAACGCATGGCATGGCCGTAGCTCAGCAAAGTACATGCTCATCGTCCATGCAGCGCGACGACACTGCACCTTGTCACAGATCACTCCACCCACATGAGTTTCTTGTCAGAAACAAGATTGTTTCTGCTGTACTCGTAAGATTTCGCTATCGCTTATTTCACTCTATTCAATAAATTAAATGTCGAGCTCAAAAATCACGATTTTCGATTTGTTGTTCGTTGTGATTTTCGTTGTTCGATTTCTTCCGCAAAGAAGACGTCCAGGACATATTCGCAAAGTGTCAGGAACGCTGGGGGCACTGTATTCATACGCCAGGGAAGTGTTTCAAAGGTGGTAGCATTTGAATGCACATAAATAAATCACTCTTTTCAAGGCAGAGCCCGGCTGAAGATGTTTTGACGCTGTCTCGTATTTCACAAAAATATAGGCATTTAGGCCGAAGGTTAACCAGCGCCATGGCCACCAACCCATTATCTTAAATTACCGGTGTCTATGTGGCGACAACTGTAAAGGCGGTATTAGCAGAATCTAAGTGGATGAGGAGTTCTATAGAGATTTATACAGTACCAGTGGCACCCACGACGATAGTGGAAGAGAGAATAGCCTAGAGGAATTCGAAATCCCACAGGTAACGCCAGAAGAAGTAAAGAAAGACATAGGAGCTATGCAAAGGGGGAAGGCAGCTGGGGAGGATCAGGTAACAGCAGATTTGTTGAAGGATGGTGGTCAGATTGTTCTAGAGAAACTGGCCACGATGTATACGCAATGCCTCATAACCTCGAGCGTACCGGAATCTTAGAAGAACGCTAACATAATCCTAATCCATAAGAAAGGGGACGCCAAAGACTTGAAAAATTATAGACCGATCAGCTTACTGTCCGTTGCCTACAAAGTATTTACTAAGGTAATCGCAAATAGAATCAGGAACACCTTAGACTTCTGTCAATCAAAGGACCAGGCAGGATTCCGTAAAGGCTACTCAACAATAGACCATATTCACACTATCAATCAAGTGATCGACAAATGTGCAGAATATAACCAACCCTTATATATAGCTTTCATTGATTACGAGAAAGCGTTTGATTCAGTCGAAACCTCAGCAGTCATGGAGGCATTACGGAATCAGGGTGTAGATGAGCCATATGTAAAAATACTGGAAGATATCTATAGCGGCTCCACAGCCACCGTAGTCCTCCACAAAGAAAGCAACAAAATCCCTATAAAGAAAGGCGTCAGACAGGGAGATACGATATCTCCAATGCTATTCACAGCATGTTTACAGGAGGTATTCAGAGGCCTGGAGTGGGAAGAATTGGGGATAAAAGTTGATGGAGAATACCTTAGCAACTTGCGATTCGCTGATGATATTGCCTTGCTTAGTAACTCAGGAGACCAATTGCAATGCATGCTCACTGACCTGGAGAGGCAAAGCAGAAGGGTGGGTCTGAAAATTAATCGGCAGAAAACTTAAGTAATGTTTAACAGTCTGGGAAGAGAACAGCAGTTTACGATAGATAGCGAGGTACTGGAAGTGGTAAGGGAATACATCTACTTAGGACAGGTAGTGACTACGGATCCGGATCATGAGACTGAAATAACCAGAAGAATAAGAATGGGTTGGGGTGCGTTTGGCAGGCATTCTCAAATCATGAACAGCAGGTTGCCACTATCCCTCAAAAGGAAAGCGTACAACAGCTGTGTGTTACCAGTACTCACATATGGGGCAGAAACCTGGAGGCTTACGAAAAGGGTTCTGCTGAAATTGAGGACGACGCAACGAGCTATGGAAAGAAGAATGATGGGTGTAACGTTAAGGGATAAGAAAAGAGCAGATTGGGTGAGGCAACAAACGAGGGTAAACGACATCTTAGTTGAAATCAAGAAAAAGAAATGGGCATGGGCCGGACATGTAATGAGGAGGGAAGATAACCGATGGTCACTAAGAGTTACGGACTGGATTCCAAGGGAAGGGAAGCGTAGCAGGGGGCGGCAGAAAGTTAGGTGGGCGGATGACATTAAGACGTTTGCAGGGACAACATGGCCACAATTAGTACATGACCGGGGTAGTTGGAGAAGTATGGGAGAGGCCTTTGCCCTGCAGTGGGCGTAACTAGGCTGATGATGATGACGATGACAATTGTCAATTTCTAAGAATATTGCTAGTAATAAAAAAATCACCCGCCGTGGTTGCTCATGAGCTATGGTGTTGGGCTGCTGAAGGTCGCGGGATTGAATCCCGGCCACGGCAGCCGCATTTCGATGGGGGTGAAATGCGAAAACACCCATGTACTTAGATTTGGGTGTGCGATAAAGAACCCCAGGTGGTCGAAATTTCCGGAGTCCTCCACAGCGGCGTGCCTCATAATCAGAAAGTGGTTTTGGCACGTAAAAACAAATTTTTTTTAGTATTAAAATTGTTGTCAGTACTAGAGATGACAGGCTATTCGATAATTTATGAAGTTATCCGGTTCGTTGTTTACTTTCTAGAGCACGAACTGATACGTTAGGATGACGTTTGACGACATCCACAAGAGTTCGGTATCCTATAACTATTCACTGTAGAAGAAGCCACCATTACTCATGAATTTCGCGCAGTTATCCGGTGCCCAACGGAGGCCAGGAAAGCACCCAGAGCGAGTACTCGAACGCGTCGGTGCGACTTCTGTGCGAGGGGACAGAGCAAAATAAGTCCAGCCTGCTGAGCTGCCTGCGTAGGCTCCCAGTGGAGGAACTGCTGCGGAGGCAGCGCGGAGACCCGCGAGAGCTGCCAAAGTTCTTCCCTGTGTTGCCCGTGATGTGGCCGACCAGGTTGTGGAAAGATCTGAAGGTGAGCACGGTACACTTCATGAGTGTCGCGGTGGACGAAGCGGCATTTGAAAAATGAAAACTTTAGGAGGGCACATAGAGAGGGATAGGATAGGATAGGTATGGCGATAACATTACGAGAAAGGACCCGACCTACAAATAAATAACCCCACAACAGCCAATGTATAACTTCTATACGCCGAGTTTGATACCTTAACATGCTGATTTAAGTTTCGGAAATTTAGTGCCAGAACATCAGTAGTAACATTAAAACAATGAAGCGAGGTGTCAGTAGTGGATGGGTCAGAAAGCCAAATTAACAATTAATTGTTGCTACGGTATTTACCCTTTGATTCAATTCTTTTTCGGAATGTACTCTCCATAGCCAGAAATAAAACCAAACTCCTCATTTTAATTTTCTTTGGGTATGTAATCGTGTTTTGATTTGGTGGGAATAAATAGCCAGCAAGATTCTGCACTCGCAGATGCATAGTAACGTGACGGTTCTCCTGGGATTCTCGGAGTACGAGGGGCCGGACCTGGTGCACTTCTTCCAACGTTTCTTCCGCCTGGGTGACGAGCCAAGCCTGCACGAGCATGTGCGTTCCATCCTCATGCTGCTTCGCTTCTCGTCCGCCGAAGCTACGGCTATACTTGACCAGTACCTCGAGGTGAGCTTCGCAGGCTGTGTCTTCCAGTACAGAATACCACGGTGAACCTGTCAGGTGCACCTTCCGTGAAGCCAGCTATCTACACTTTGTAGCTCAGATAATCGAAACGAAATGTTTCATTACGCCGTATTGGCAGAAAATGGAAGAACCGTGGGCCGAATTGACGAGACTTTTCATTCGTAAGCTCTCGGGGCCATAAGTGTTCGTTTGGGCTATTAATTTAGGGACGGTTTTGAACTTCAGAGCTTTTGATAAAAAGGAGTCGCAGTCAGACTTCTTCATGACAAGTCGTGTCATAAGTGCCTAAGTGCTATAAAGATGACGCTCGCCTACTTATGCACTTGCCAGAGGTTCCCACAGGCAAGTGATGCGGAATGCCTCGCTAGCTTCGTGGAGATGGGCACTTGCCAGATATGGGAGCGTGCGTCGAAACAGCGTTGCTGGTATGTACCAGTCAGAGTGCACGCCTCCGACGTGACTCCCTGAATGAATCTTCGAGGGGTTTCCATCACGACAACTTCGGTGCATGGCCCTGGCTGCAGTTGCAGCATGACACAGACTGGTTACAGATCAAAGACGTAATGTGGCTCTGGAAAGATGGCTAAGTGGAGTATAGTATAGCTGCGACACCCATAAAGATAATTTTTGTGCTTGATAGTGAAATTAACTCGCAGAACTCCTTTATTTACTAACCAAAAATGGTCTAACAAGGAAAGTTGCCAGAACCATCATATCGAGAGGCGGATTTGTCTTTGTCAGCCTATAAGTGACGTCCAAAACATGGTGGCAATGAGTTTTTGGTGCACGCAGCCAGCAACAGCATAGCCTTTGAGTTCGGCTTTGAGCGACATTCCGTGGTCGACCACGGTTGATGACTTCGAGCCTCCACCTTCCTGTGACGTCTTGTTATTCTTTTATTACGTTCCATTACTCCCTTGGGAAGCTTATCGCGGACTTTATGTAAGGCTGCTGCAGGACCAGCTAACGTAACTGTCAGCGAACGAGTGCAGCACTAATGAACGGCGCCGATAAACGCGAGAAGCGAGCATAACTTGCGCTGTCGATGTGGCGTTCACTCTGACATACCTGAACAGGCACATCAGTTTCCCTCCATTAGCTTATCAGACCGTAGTATACCCCCATAGTCTGCACGAGTAGAGGAATTAGTGTATCTCCCGATGCTTCTTCGCTGCACTTCCTCCTTGCTCTTACATTTTCACATAGAGCGCCATTGATTGTGATCCGCTGCTTTTCGCATTATTCTTACGAGTGCGCATCGATGACAGCGCTCGCGATGATGCACTTCCCCTACGAACTTTCATGCTTGGCTATTCTAGGACAACGACAAGAATTTCTAGGCTCGATTCGTCCAATGCCCCATTGTCCAATGTCCAATGGCGTTGAAATTGCAATGCAAGGGGTTTAGAGGGCAGAAATTTCACTTTTATTGAATCACTGTACTGATATGTCACCCACACGAATGCATCTTCGCGTCCTTTTTGGTGCACATGGACGCTCACGCGCGCGCGCACACACAAGCACACGCACACGCACACACACACACACACACACACACACACACACACACACACACACACACACACACACACACACACACACACACACACACACACACACACACACATACACACGGTCACGCACACGTACACACGCACACGCACACACACACACGCACGCACACACACACAGACGCACACACGCACGCACACACACACGCACACGCACACGCACACGCGCACATGCACACACACACACACACGCACACACACACGCACGCACACGCACACGCACACGCACACACACACACACGCGCGCGCGCGCGTGCGCACGCACTTTTCTGAAAAGAGGTTTCTGTCTATTGAGGGCATTTGCTGACAGGCCACTATATGAATTGCTTCGATAACGTTATAGCGCTTGTGAACTGCGCTCCGGTTATGGTCAGCCAAAAAATGTCAGCCAAGTTATGGTCAGCCAAAAAATGAAGCAGCATTGGTGCTTGGAGTTGACACGAAGCTACATCGCCTGCTAAAGTCTTCAACCGAGGCGGTGATCGAAGGGGAGAGCAGGGGGCTCGTAAAACCCGTGTGCTTAATGCATCTATAGATTCACTAAACTCATTATGGTGATTAAGTACACTGGAGGGCGAAGATTCAAAGAGCTAATTATTTCTTTTAAGCAATTTCTTGCTTCACCTGTGCCTATTATACAGGCGCATTAAGCTGGCAAAATGCATGGAATCCATCCAAATATGCAGTCGTCCCGCATGTATATTCCTGTTCTCGTAGTGCATTTTTTTTTACACTAACAGGACGGTAGGATATTGACGCTAAATGTGACTCCACATGTTCGACGCATCGCGCGCAGAAACTGCAACGAATGTGTGCTTAACTATGGCGTGGTGCGGCGCAGGCGCAGGGCGCCGCGAACACCAGCTGGCTCGAGCAGCTCTTGTCCGACCTGCTGGTCGTGTGTCCGGTGCGCTTCTACGCGGAACGCCTGCGTGCCTCGGGCAACAACGTGCATGGCTACGTGCTGCACTGCAAGAGCGTAAACGGACAGTGCGTCAAGCCTCCAAGGGACTACGCCGCACGGCTGTTCTTGGGGTCCCCTCTGGTGCTGGGCACGTCGTCTTTCGAGGAGCAGGCACTGAGCCGAGTCGTGATCGCGCGCTGGGCGCATTTCTTCAAGACTGGGTGAGCCGACAGTAAGGGATGAAACGGCGCGGGGCCGTGGCCTGCTGTTAATGTAAACAATGGTTGGCAAGTTGGCGGCGAAGCCTAATTGTAGCCTTGCGTGCGGAACTATGCGTAGGACCCACTAAAGGGCGAATGAACAACTACTGCTGGCTCCTGAGATGCAGCGTTTCCTGTTGTCCTATTTCCTGTCGTTTCTCTCGGTGCTCAGAGCTCTTCTTGTGCTTCTTTAAAAGGACCCTGAAACGATTGTGACGATTCTGTACAAACGCACTGAGTCGTTAGAGTAGGTCCTTCTGATCATTAATTGACGCATCTAAGTGCTCCGCGTAAGGCGTGTGATCTATTATAACGTTTTAAAAATGTGCATCCCTTCCGATCACAGCACACTGCTTGGCGGAATTTTCAGCCGTCCCTACCTATATGACGTAAATCACCCAATTGACGACAGTAGCGCGAAGTATCCGATTGGCTGCCCAGGGCGCGTCATCGATAATTTTTCCTCCTTTATGGTGAACAAATGATGTTCGTAACAGTTGGATTGCTAGTTAATTTGTTTCTATAAAAATACAGTAATAGAAACAGAATCCACAAGAAGAATTTCTCACTGCACTTAAGCACCTCCGGCACACAGCAAGCGTCGTCTGCTTGTGTTACGACATGCTCCGTCTTGACGAGAGCTCTGCGGTCAGTGTCGGTCTGTCTTTTCGTGAGCACTATGAATCGCCTTTGTTGCTATGTGGGCTGCAAACGTAGCGACTGGCAGTATGTCAAGCTGCGATATCGTGTGCCTCTGCAAGGCAGCAGACGAGCGGACTGGCTGCAGCGCATCGGACTGCCGCTATCCGATCGGCGCCAGGATTTGCGCGTTTGCGGCCGTCACTGTACACCGGAAGATTGCTAACGCAATATCGTTTCGCGAGTCCGGTATTCGGGCAAATGCAAGCGCAAGGGGACGGGGCCTGACCGTTGGACCACGCCGTTTCTCGGGATGAGCAGAAGCGCAAATACGAATGGTCTGCACGGTGCAGCTACCTGGTGGCACAGAGCTCAAACACACACAGTAGCAGTAAAGAAATGCATTTTTCTTTGCTGCTGGTGTAAATTTTTCGCAAGAGTGTAATCGTTAACACGTTGTTTTTGTAAATGTTCAAAATGTATTACACTTGGTTAGAGCAATATTAGCGCTTCGTTTGGCTGGTAGAGCTCTGCGCCAACAGGTTTGCTGGACCGTGCAGACCGATCAGGTCGCTCACGTACGTCTACGCTAAAGTTCCTCCATCAGTTTGAGTTTATGCCCCCGCCGTTCCATCAAAATGCCCAGCTCGCCTGTGTTACCGGAATGCCAGGCACGTCCGGCACTGCGACAGAATGCTCTCGCTTGGGGTCGACTGCCAAGCAGCTGGCGGAGAGCTTGGAGAGATTTCGTGCACTGGCTCCTAGATAACCGGAAGTCGACGATATGACGTGCCATCATGACGCAAAACCAATGAAGGCGGAGCTTAACCCCGATCACTCGGCGAACGAGTTGAGGAAAAAATGCATGACTATGGAGGAGGATAACTTGTAATCGTCCGTAGCTCTCTTAATATGAGACGTTTCACATAAATTGTGGTGCGAATGATTAACTTTAGCTGTACCCTACGCGTCTACAAAATTTGTCCGAACCATTTCAGGGGCCCTTTAAGGAAAGGAGACGTTCTAAAGCACGTCATAACGCTTGTTCACGCCAACATTGAAATACGCTGCGAAAATGGTTGCTATAGTTGGTTAGGCTATATAGCACCTTCTGGCTAACTTTTGCCATGACATGGAAGTATAGGAGAACGCGACTAAAAGCACGTTGTCGGTCACTCTACGCAGCAAATCACAAACATTTTTGCAAGCTCTACAGTGTCATAATTAGCCAATAAATATTGATAAACTCGGGAAGTCTTAAATATAGAGAAAGTTTTCCGTTGAGGAAATGGTAGAGCGCTTCACCGAACCGCAAATTCGGCAGGATCTAAACTCATATTACCCAATCATTTTTTTTTCCGCGTAGAGTCAGCGAGACATTAAAGAAACCCATGTGACCACTGTTGTGCCCTGCGCAACAGTGGTCAACAGTGACGCAACATGCATTCTCTGAACAATTGTGCTTCTTTTAGCAACGGCAAGTCCTGCTTTTTTTTCCGAGGCAAAATTTAAAAAAAGGGCGGCGGAACTCATCTCACGATAACTGTCCACGGTAGTGCGTTATCATTCAGTCATTATATTGTCACGTGGTGGTGACGTTGAAGAACACAGTTGTAATACTGTGAAAGACAAAAACTAACTTTTATTGGGCGAACCTGTGCCCACAAAAGAGGCTACACTTATAGCACAACGATAGCGGCGAACACGGTCGGTGATCGTCGAAAATCTGATCAGCGTGTAAAGCGCGTCGGCTTTTATAGATCGGTCGTCGAATGTTCGAGATTAACCGCTGGGACCCGCGTGTCTTCTACAAAGTTCTACACTATTCGCGTCGCGCATAGATGCAATCCGATTACACAAGTTGCGGTGAAAGACAGTGGACGGAACCATCGATAACATTCCAGAAAGTTCTTTTACATACAGGCGCGTCCTGCGCTGTGCGATAACACTTGTTAGGCGGCGAAACGTGGTTGCCCGATACAGATAAGTACACGTGTCAATATACAAAACGTATTGCCGCAGTCGAAACGAGTTACGTTTGAGGCACGCACCGCAGTGGGACCCCTGTTTCGCGCTTCCTTAAAAACACTCGACGACATCTATCGCCGCCACCGTGACGTCAGGGCGCGGCCTCCGAAACACTTGCGAAATAAGTAAGTCTTGAGCAATTACGCAACTGAACAGAATGCAGAAGACTTGTGATTTGATAGACACAGAACCACCAACAACATACGTTAAGTTGCGTCCGTCTCAAGTGCAACCACGTATTTTTAGTTCTCGAACAACGTTGGCTAAGGCACTCTGCATAGCTAAAGGAAACGAAAACAACTTCAGCTTTCATGTTGGGTACTAGGCGTGAATTGAATTGTGACCAACTCGCCCAACAAGACGTCCTTCTAAACTACAGCTTTAAGGAATTAAAAAAAAATTTCTACTACTTCGGTTGCCTAATGTCGTGTAAGTGACCTGGAAATGAAGATTTTATGCTAAAAGCTTTACTTATCTAATGCGCAAGAGCTGATTTGTGCTCCGCAGATATATGGAAACTATATAAGAACAGCCTTAAGAACCTGCCATCACGAATGCAAAAATAATCCAAGAAAAGAATTAAAGTGCTCTTTTTTTCTTTTCGTTTGCTGTAAGCAGGAAGAGCTGGATCCAATGGAAAAAACAAAGCAGAACTACAACTCCCCCCCCCCCCCCCAGAAAAAAAAGAAAAAAAAAAGAAGATGAAGCGGGACCTCACTGAAGGGGAATCGTTCAGGATATTCTTGGCATTGTATGGTATTAGACGTGCTGCGGAATGTCTTATGCGCAGTAACGATGTGTTGTGAGGGTTATGTTTATCAAGTACGAGTTAATTATTTATATATGCGTGAAGAGTAGGAACAGAGAGATGATCCACATATTTACATTGCCGCACGTATGCGTTACGCACCACACCGACCACCATAAAATGCTATGCATATCTTCGGCAGTTCCCGTTCAGGAAGGTACCGCTTAATGTGTTTGCTCGGTGCCCGGTTCGGCATATCCAACGCGAAAATGCCGTTGTAGGCAGCGTAGGGCAGACGGCTGCACGTGCACGCGTGTCATTAATGCATGAGTGGCGCCTCCTACCAAATTGGGTTCCCTTTACACACCTTCCATGCTCACTGGTTGATGTCTACCAGGGCGTCCCATGCTGTCTGCTATCCACGATAGAGTGTATAAGCGCGACTGAACGAGGACGTAGAAAGTGAAGCGCTGTCTCTGTGCATCTGTTTCTTTTATGTCCGTATAGAAAGTGAAGCGCTGTCTCGGTGTATCTGTTTCTTTCTATGTCCTCGTTCAGTCGCGCTTATACACTCTATCATGGATTCTAACCAACTAGTCCGCCAACCTATTTTAACCATGCTTGCTATCGTCGTTTTGGCACCTCTTAGGCACTTCTGGCCTAGGTTGAATGCCCCTTTTCTACGTATGGCATATGGGGAACGGCGAAAGCGGTCGCGTTCGAATAATGTCTTGCGCCGGCGTGAAACATGCTATTCCTTCTATTCTTTTCAGTATTCCTGTCTGTGATGGCTAGCGTTGCTAACTATCGCTGATAGCCATCAGCCATGGTCACAAAGGTCTTAAATTGCGCATTCTAGATCTGTATTGGGAAATAGCTTTTCTGACTTTACAGGGACTTTTTTAACCAACCCAGCATACAATGCTCCGCATTAAATACACATTGATGCGCGCATCCGCAATGCACTCGTTCTTACAGGTGCCTCTTAGTCGAGCGAGCGAAACGCTTAAATCGCTTCGACTGAAGATGCCACTTAAGAGCCGATTGCTCCAAGACTGACTCCCCGCTGTTTGTGTTGCATTATTTGAAAAATATTGCAGTGATATTGACCTGAAGGGGCGTAGTGCATCACGTGACCAGAGTGCAGTGTCGATGACCACAGCCTAAAAAGAACGGCCAATGCAGCATCAAAGAGATGAAAGGTTTCCCGACGCACAGTTTTTCTGTCCAGAGTATACGGGCTACGGTGCCTGTGATCGCCAGGCTGACTACAGGCTGTTTAACAGTGTTCTTTTGGCGTGTTGTGGGTTCTAACGCTCTGGGGAATGAATGTAACCCTGCTATAACTCGCTAACTATAAGATCTGGAGTATCATAGACTTCGGAAACCGCAGCACGCATCCGGTATGACATAAACCTATACGGTCCAAAAGGACTTCTTCTTGGGCAAGTTGGTGCTTAGATTTCCTAGGTATACTTTGTGGCGCAAAATACATTTCTTGAAAAGGGCCAGAAGAAAGGGAGACACTGTCTCCCTTTCTTCTGTCCCTTTTCAAGAAATGTATTTTGCGCCACAAAGTATACCTAGGAAACCTATATGGGGCAGGCGCAGAGTGGTCTGCGCACTTTTAAGGTGAGCTGTATATGCTTGAAATTACTTGCCTTTGACACACGTTTCCGATTCATCAGAAGTTTCAAGCGCTGTGTTTGACAATATTTTCAGCGTATTTCATGTGCGTAATAGTGAAACAGAATGAGTGTGAAATCAAGATGTTTTTCAGTAGTCCTCTCTCATTTCACCTTTCTTTGATTACAGATGGCTCAGACCAGCAATCGGGTCTATTATTGAAGAACCCATTCAGATGAGCATGATATCGCTCACAAACCCTGCGTCGACATGGACACCGGACCTGCGTAAAGAAGCGTGCCAGAAACTTAGGCCGTACTTCTCTGCTTTTATAGAGTGATTGACCAGAGACACCCCTGACTAACTGCCATTTGTGTAACCTTAGTGGTATTTGTTAGAAATTTGCTAGTGTTTTCTATTTTTTTTTCATTATTGCTTTCTATTGCGTTAGAATTTGCAATAACTTGTTAGTGAGTTCAACTTGACCGTAGCTTTTCTGGGATATACCAAAGTGCTTAGTTCCCGCGGCGCGTTATTTGTGCACGAGAACTTGCCGTTTAGACGAACTCTGGCAGAAATGATAGAACTAAGAGTGCCTCCTAGTTCTCCTAGTTCCTAGTTGGTGCTCATACACGTCTGATGCACGGACGCTTTCGAATAGCAGCGCTGGCTGTGGGCAGTAGTTTGTGTTCTTTTGCGTATGCATCATCTATGAACCAAGGAATGTTTGCAGACGTTTTGTTCACAAAGCAAACGTTTGTTCTTGTCTAACACACTTGAATGATATTGTCGCAACTAGGCATATAGCGCTTGAAATGTTGTTGAACCTCTATGCAACTGCAAGCTGCAAACCGTAACTGTAAGCTGTATAAGGTTTTATAGTTGTTTTTGTTGTTGTGGTTGTTGTGGTTGCTGCTGCTGTTGACGATGATGATTTGTGTGTTTGCGCGTGCCTGTGTGCCTGGCAGCTCAGGATAGAACTCATCCTTCTTTCCGGCACTCTGTGGTATGAAGGCCTACCTCGTAAACTAGACTGGACGTTGCTAAAATTGTGCAAGCACACACACCATAGCACCGCATGAAGTTCGGTTCGCTGTATTTTTTTTTTTCGATTGTCGGAAATCGCGTTGGGTGTTGAGAAATTCGGAAGTGCTCATCGGTCCACGAAATCAACCGCAGTTTTCTCTATCCCACTACGCGCCATAAGTGCAGATGCGCATTTCCAACACTCGCACTGCTCCCATCTATATTTGCTGCCTGCGGCACTGAACACGGGCACCAAACATGGAAGAAGAAAAGAACAATAATAAAAAAAGAAAAGAAAAAATTTAAGAGGAAGCGTCACGTGACCATACTGAAGCACTGCCATACAAATATAAAGGAAGGGCTAATGGAAAATAGGTCCAAGCCACATACTGCGTAAGCGCTTATTTCTGGTCACTCAGTGCGTGTAGTGTACCCAAGATAGTAGACCGGAGAGCGTGTTGGGAGAGTCGATTGGGACGAGAGCACCACCAAAAACTACCACGTGCCAAACAGTGTCTCGAAGAGATATAGCAACTGTGTAGGGCCTACTTCCCCGAGAGTCGCCGCGCAAATAGACTCCGGAGAGAAGGTGAAAAAGGCTCGCTTGCCGACGCTAGCTGCCTGGCATCATGCTCCCTCCTGGCTTTTTTTCAGTCATCCATGGCCCCAAAGTGCCCGCTCGAAATCAGCACTCATCATCATCATAATCATCATCATCATCATCATCATCCTGGCGACGCCCACTGCAGGGCAGATGCCTCTCCCATACTTCAACTACCCCGGTCATGTGCTAATTGTAGCTATGTTGTCACTGCAAACTTCTTAATGTCATCCGCACACCTAACTTCCTGCCGCCCCCTGCTACGCTCCCCTTGTCTTGGAATCCAGTCCGTAACCATTAATGACCATTGGTTATCTTCCATCCTCATTACATGTCCTGCCCATGGCCATTTCTTTTTCTTGATTTCAACTAAGATGTCATTAACCCGCGTTTGTTCCCTCACCCAATCTGCTCTTTTCTTATCCCTTAACGTTACACCCATCATTCTTCTTTCCATAACTCGTTGTGTCGTCCTCAATTTAAGCAGAACCCTTTTCGTAAGCCTCCAGGTTTCTGCCCCGTGCGTGAGTACTGGTAAGACACAGCTGTTATACACTTTTCTCTTGAGGGATAATGACAACCTGCTGTTTATTATCTGAGAATGCCTGCCAAACGCACCCCAGCCCATTCTTATTCTTCTGATTATTTCAGTCTCATGATCCGGATCCGCGGTCACTACCTGTCCTAAGTAGATGTATTCCCTTACCACTTCCAGTGCCTCGCTACCTATCGTAAACTGCTGTTCTCTACCGAGACTGCTAAACATTACTTTAGTTTTCTGCAGATTAATTTTTAGACCCACCCTTCTGCTTTGCCTCTCCAGATCAGTGAGAATGCATTGCAATTGGTCTCCTGAGTTACTAAGCAAGGCAATATCATCAGCGAATAGCAAGTTACTAAGGTATTCTCCCTTAACTCAGCCCCAATTCTTCCCAATCCAGGTTTCTGAATATACCTCCTGTAAACACGCTATGAATAGCATTGGAGAGATCGTGTCTCCCTGCCTGACTCCTTTCTTTATTCTGATTTTGTTGTTTTCTTTATGGAGGACTACGGTGGTTGTGGAGCCACTATAGATACCGTATCTTTCAGTATTTTTACATACGGCTCGTCTACACCCTGATTCCGTAATGCCTGCATGACTGCTGAGGTTTCGACTGAATCAAAGGCTTTCTCGTAATAATGAAAGCTATATATAAGGGTTGGTTGTATTCCGCACATTTCTCTATCACCTGATTTAGTGTGAATATGTTCTATTGTTGAGTAGGCTTTACGAAATCCTGCCTGGTCCTTTGGTTGACAGAAGTGTCCCTGATTCTATTTGCGATTACCTTAGTAAATACTTTGTAAGCAACGGACAGTAAACTGATCGGTCTATAATTTTTCAAGCCTTTGGCGTCCCCTTTCTTATGGATTAAGGTTACGTTGGCGTTCTTCCAAGATTCCGGTAAGCTCGAGGTCATGAGGCATTGCGTATACAGGCTGGCTAGTTTTTCTAGAACAATCTGCCCACCATCCGTCAACAAATCTGCTGTTACCGGATCCTCCCCAGCTCCCTTACCCCTTTGCATAGCTCACAAGGCGTTCTTTACTTCTTCCGGCGTTACTTGTGGGATTTCAAGTTCCTCTAGACTATTCCCTCTTCCATTATAATCGTGAGTGCCACTGGTACTGTATAAATATCGATATAACTCCTCCGCCACTTAACTATCTCATCCATATTAGTAATGATATTGCCGACTTCGAATGAAATCTACATCAGCGACGTTCAACTGAGCAATGGTCCACAAGAGTACAGCTGAAACTCTTACTAACTTGCGCTTGCTCGAAGGCTGCGCTGTACAAGCGATAATTTGGAAAGTCCGGCTACTCATAGACGAATCATGGGTTCCACTCATTGCAGAAATTGTAGCAAGCGTACGTGCTCAGCGCGACTAGCAAACGAACGGTGCCATTATGTCAGTCGTCAGTCGTGCTGCATGCGAGCCAGCACCGCTTCGGTATGGAAGCAAAAAAAAAAAAAAATTAAGTATGGGGTTTTACGTGCCAAAATCACTTTCTGATTATGAGGCACGCCGTAGTGGAGGACTCCGGAAATTTCGACCACCTGGAGTTCTTTAACGTGCACCTAAATCTAAGTACACGGGTGTTTTCGCATTTCGCCCCCATCGAAATGCGGCCGCCGTGGCCGGGATTCGATCCCGCGACCTCGTGCTCAGCAGCCCAACACCACAGCCACTGAGCAACCACGACGGGTGGTATGGAAGCAACAACGCCAACGCTCAGTCCAGGTCGGTCCAGACAAAACGGGGAGAGGAGTGTAGCGAGCGGGAACGATAACTGAGCTGACCAAACCTACGAAACTCCAAAAACTGGGCTGGCGTCACAGCGCCGTAGCCGCACAGCGTCTAGCCTTGTCTGACATTTGGCCGCAGGGGTGAAAGGAAACGCTTACACAGCATGCACTACTTGCATTTCAAGTTCTTTTGTAATCACATGAAGTACATTGCGTATGGTATAAAGGTGGGACCCTATAACTCTCGTAGGATTCGTGAAGGGTTATATATATAACATATATATGTGTGATATGCTTCCATATAAACACTAGAGCGCGTGAGAATGTGGGAGACAGCACAAATATTGTACGCACTCATTGAGCAAGTGAAGCGAGCATAAAACAGCGAAGGTTAGTTTTGTAGCTGATAAATGGCTGTTATGCTGTTACATATGTTGGTAATTTATTCCAGAGCTGCGATGCGGCATGTGATAATGTAGATGATCCATAATTAGTGCGAGATTTTGGAACGGTTAGCGTTTTCGAAGTGACTGATCGTAATGGGCGTGTGGTATTTTGATAATTTTTACAGAAGGACATAGTATCACTTTTTGCATGATATTGCAGAGCGAAACGAGAATGCGGTAATCAGTGCAATGTTTCGCGTGTAGTATATTAAGTAATTTGTGCGCGAATGTGATTGAGTCCGATCTTTTTAGGAAGAGAATAGCTCGAAGCGCTGTATTTTGTGCTCCAATAATTGGCAGTAAAGAGGTCGGGTACGTGAGTCTGTATATGGTAATAGCATACGTAATATGCGAGTGTATTAAACTGACATAAAGAGTGCCGAGTGTGTCCAAAGGAAAAATGTAGCGCAGTTTAGATAGTATTGAGATTTTCTTATAGATGGTTAATGTAGTATCATGGATATGTTTATGCCATTTTAGTTGATTGACGAGTTAGACGCCTAACAATTTCGGCTCGTTAACACTTTCTAAAGGAGAGTCGATGAAGTTTAATAATTTAGTATTTATTAGTCGGGTGTTTCTTGCAGCGAAAAGTATATAATTACTTTTCTTTGTGCTTGCCAGAAAACAGTTACACTGAAGCCAGTTCGATAGTTTTAGCTGGACATCATTGCATTTTTTGTAAAGATCTGTTTCAGTGCCAGTTGTAAAGAATATATTGTTATCGTCAGCGTATAAAATGGAGTCTTCTGAGAGATAGTCGGGTAAATCGTTGATGTATGCCAGAAAACGAAAAGGGCCTAATATGGATCCTTGGGGAATTCCGCTGTAAGTTATCATTTGGGATGACGACATATCGTTATCCACTACGCACTGCTGCCGGTTTTTGAAATATGTGCTAATCAGGCTTAAGGGTGCTCCCCGAATACCATATTTTTCAAGTTTTTTTTTCGTGCTTTCCCACTTTCCCTTGCTCCACCTTTTTATTGCGAATAGTAATTATATGGGCACTCCAGGCGCATTTTGATGGTGTTCCGCTTAAACTCCAAGGACGATAACACCGTTGCCGCGCGTCGTATGCTGTATGTGCGATTGAAAGCACGCGAGGGAAGCTGGCGATCGCGGCCCAGTCTCGCACGCCATATATGGACGAAAGGGGGGACGCAGTGAAAAAAGGAGAGAGGGGGCGGCTTAGACTCCGCCAAGTGCGTACTTTGTACGTTCGCGTTCGCCTTATCTAGAAAGTGATCTACAGACAGCTCAATAAATCAGTGTTGCCAGGTTTGGCTATCTATAGCCGAATTGGGCTACAAAAAAATTTTTTTTGGCGTCGACTTGGGTGAGTTGCCTATGTGGCTGTATTTGGGCTACTTGTTATCTGCCACTTGGCCTTGTTTGGGCTATACGTGGCGCCCTAACCCGCGCTTCAGAGATACCTCTCATCGAGTAGAAACAAATCTTGAAGGCCATGTTTTAGATGCCTGAACAGGCAGCACGGCTGTGCGTGTGTGCGTGTGAAATTCCACCACTCCCCTTAGTGCACCGTTGTCGGAGTTCATGGCTCTGATCTTTGATGCACTTAAAGTTACACCGCGCTTCACCGTGCTAACAACTGAGCCAGAAACATCGTCTCATCTTCGTCTTGTAAGTTTCAGTCATGGGACACCCGGTCACCGGGAGTCGGAATGAGCCTGGGAGTAGACGGTGTATCGAAGTACACTGTGCTAAGATGGCTATGCTCAGAAAGGGAGAGAAATAAAATAGGGTCGGGCAATCGTGGCTCCGGCATGAAAGAATAGAAGCACGGATAGATGACACGCTCCAGTGTGTTCATGGCCGTCATTCCTTGGTGAAGTATTGCCCCAGGTACCGCTTTCGACTTGCTCCGCGTTTCTCACGGTAAGCTTTACTGCCATTTTCCTTTACCTGCGAGATGAATTTTAACGCGACAGCGTTAAGGAACCCGTGTTGCGGAAAATCCGGCGTCGGCACCCAGTGTCGGCGTCGCTGCGTGTATGCGAAGAATGATCCCGAACCACGCAGGCCTTCCGCCTGGCGCATAGGTGTTTGCCTTACACACAACCTATATATATGATAGCGTCGGATCGTAATTTGAATATATGAGGAGACATATTTCTGTTGCGTGGAAACTCGAACACACACCCCTTTTCGAGCTGCCGTTTGAGCGCTGTCTTATGGCGAGTTCGGCAAATGGCACCGACGTGCGCCGGGTTGCCCTCGGGCGACGATGATTGGATGAAACGGCACATTGGGGTGTCCCGGTATGCATCGGTGCGATATGCCGAGTTCGCCATTAATGGGTACGGTGTGCGCGATTCCGTGCAATAATATCCGCATGCCGCACGCATCCGCGACAGTGGCGGCGGCGCCTGCCATACGGGGGAAAGAAAAAAAAAAAAAGCTCACCTTCGAGCATAGCTTTAGCCGTCAGCGTTTGCAGCTAAACATTACGGTTACATAGGCTGCAGTTGCCGCGAAGCGGGGAGAAGCAGTCAGGGATCTTTTAACTCTATCACGTTCCACTCTTAAAGGCGAACCATCTCCAAGTTTGCGTTCGCCCTTACATTTGAGATTCGTTTCGACATATTCACCCTCTGCAGCGATTCGCCGGAACCTTAGTTTGTGGGGCCAACCAAAATATGTTGTGTGTGGAAGCCCGACGCCGCTGCTGTTAATGTCAAAAGTCGACCGACATGGCGTCGCGGACGTTTTGTTACGCAAGGTTGCGCAAAAAGGGATTGCCACAGTCAAATGCGAAAATGTATATACAAATAAAAGTGGAAATAAAAATCGGTATATTTGGCTACACATTCTTCTGTTCTTTTTTGTGTTTGGCTACATTTGGGCTACCATTTCTCTAGTTTTGGGCTACGCCGCTTTTTCTCACCTGGTAACACTGTTCTTACCTCCGTGTGTGCTATGCTCTCGCTGCTCGAACGTTGAAACGATAGACGGCACGTGGGTTACTTCGCTCGTTGCTGCTGCCACGCTTGCTCACACCAGCGTTTCGACAGCGAGTGTCCGCGCTCATCGAGTGCGATGTGTTCATCTTTGCTTGTGCGCGCTGGCATCATGCTTGTTAATTCAGTTAGTTAGCGAATGTTTCCGATTTTACACGGCCGATGAAACTACTATCCTTACTTCGTATAACTGTGTGCTCATTTGCTATCGCAATTGATGCTTCGCCTTTCCGGTGAAACTGCGACTTCTCATGTTGGTTACCACATACGTACAAAACTTCTTGTGAGGCAGAACAGCCGCCAGTGGGGTTGGAACCCTAAGAAGCGAAAAGTTCGAGGTGCGAACAAGGGAACGCCTGAATGGTCGGCCATCTTGCCTTTGCTCTTCAACAGCACAATGATGTAGTCGCCCAAAGAACTAGACGAAATAGAAGGGCTCAGTCAGGTCTTTTATGCCGATGGCATAACAGTATGGACAAAGCATTATCTACGGACCAACAACACAAAGCACTACATGAGGCAGTAAATCACGTCAAACAAACAAACAATGATGCGCACCAGAAAAATGAGAAATACTATTGCTCAAAGCGACAACTCGTAATAGAGCACCAGCCTATGAGCAAGCCGACCCGAGAATAACACTTAAAGTGCCCCTCACGAGGCCCTATAGCAAATTTTGGTTATACGCTGGAAGTTGTTACGTGTCTTCTAGGGAGCGTTCTGCTGCAAAAAAGTTTTGAAATCGGCTCGTTAATAGCGCCGAGATATAAATATTTCAGTGTCGCGAACCCCTGATTTCAGGAGATGAGCCTCCGCAAGCGAAATTCCTTCCCTGCGTTCTCCCATACCGCACCTCGAGGATTGCGTGACACATACAATTTCAATTGACCATGGATGGATGGATGGATGGATGTTATGAGCGTCCCCTTTGGAACGGGGCGGTGGGTTGCGCCACCAAGCTCTTGCTACTATGCTGCCTAATATCCTACCTAGGTTAACCAATGAAAAAAAAAAAACACTATGAACTACCGCGTCCAAACTTTCTGATCCCCTATTGCGAATTGTGCTTTTGTACGTCTCCGTCTTTTGTCGTTTGCCTACTTTTCTTCCACCAATCCTCCAATCGCCTCTTACTAATGTCTATTGCGGACCTGTTTGCTTTACCACTGCTCCCGCTGAACCCAAGGGCTTCAAGGAGGCCAGTGGTGCCTAAATCGACCGCTGGGTAGACGTCTTCACATTCTAATAAAATATGCTCCGTCGTTTCCCTAGCTTTACCGCAGCAAGCACATGCTTCTTCTTCCTTCTTATATCTCGCTTTATAGGTGCGTGTTCTAAGGCATCCCGATCTCGCTTCGAAAAGTAATGAGCTTCCCTTTGAGTTATCATAAATGGTTTCTTTCCTGATTTCGTTTTTTCCTCTTAAGTAGTTACTCATGGCAGGTTTCTTTTCCATTGCCGCCACCCATGAGATTAATTCAGCCTCTCTGACTTTCCGCTTGACCTTCCTTGTTGCTGTGTTGCCCACCCCACAGGCCGCATACTTGCTGGTAAGCTTCCTAGTTCTTTTCCTCCACTGTGAATCAATGTTTTGCCTGCACAGATACCTGAACACTCTCCCAGCCCATTCACTTTCTTCCATATTCCTCAGCCGTTCTTCATACTCAATTTTACTGCGAGCTTCCCTCACTTCAAAACTAGTCCAGCCCATATCCCCCTGCACAGCTTCATTTGTAGTCTTCCCGTGAGCGCCCAATGCGAGGCGACCCACTGACCTTTGGTTCCCGTCGAGTCCTGATTGTACCCCTGATTTAAAGCAAACAACCGCATTTCCAAAAGTAAGTCCTGGAACCATTACCCCTTTCCACATACCACGGAGGACCTCGTACGTATTGTATCCCCATAGCGCTCTGTGCTTCATTATGGCTGCATTTCTCTTCCCCTTGACTGTTATGGTTTTTTCCTGTGTTTCCATATATCCGTTGCCTTCGTTTATCCATATACCAAGGTATTTATATTCTGTTACCCGAGGTATTTCTTGGCCCTGTATCTCCACTGTCTGTTCACTGTTTTCATTGAATACCATTACACCTGATTTTCTAACACTAAATTTCAAACCTAAATTGTTGCCTTCCTGTCCACAGATACTAGCCAGACGTTGCAAATCACTTTGCTTGTTAGCGAGCAACACAATGTCGTCCGCCTAAAATAAACCTGGGAGTTGCTGCTCTATTACTGTACCTGCCTGTTTGTATGAGAGATTAAACCCGATATTACTTCCTTCCAGCGCCCTCTCCATCCTCACCATGTACATCATAAACAGCAGCGGGGATAAAGGGCACCCTTGCCTCAGTCCCTTGTTGATATGAACTTTCTCCGCGCTCCTCATCCCTTCCCATTCAACGCAAACGGTATTTTCTAGGTAAATCTCTCTCAAAAGCTGTATACAATCGTTACCTAAGCCTTCCCCTTCCAGAATATCCCACAAAATGTTGCGGTCTACGTTGTCGTAGGCTCCTGTAATGTCTAAAAAGGCCACATACAACGGTCTGCTTTCTGCTTTTGATATTTCAATACACTGAGTAAGAACAAACAAGTTATCGTCCAAACGCCTACCTATTCTGAAGCCATTCTGAAGCTCTCCCAAAATGTCATTATTCTCTGTCCATGCTTGAAGCTTTAATTTGATTGCCTGCATTGCTAGCCTGTATATTACCGATGTAATGGTCAACGGTTTATACGAGTGAATTCTGTCTTTCTCCCCCTTACCTTTATAAATTAAATTCATTCTACTTTGTCGCCAACTGTCTGGTATCCGTCTATCTTTTAAAGTTTTTTCCACTGCTTTCACCAGAGCTTCCTTACTTTTTGGTCCTAGTTCATTTATCAGCTTAACGGAAACCTCGTCTAGCCCTGTGGCTGTGCGCTTAGGAATTTTCTCTTCCGCTTTCTTCCAGTTTAAATTTGTCAGAACCAGCTCCTTTTCCTGGGTCTCTTTCATGCTCTTTTTTTCCTCAAATACAACCTCGTCATTGCCTTGGAAAGATTTGGCTGTTATTTTTCGGATGTAATTTATTGCCGCTTCTCCTTCCAGTCTGCTTTCATCTTCGTCTAGGATATGTTGTTGTATTGTTGTTGACTTCCTGCTTAATAATTTTATGTGGTTGCAAAATATTCTAGGTGCGGCCTTCTTTTTCTCACGTATTTCTGACAACCGACGTTCACTTTCACCTTTTAATTTTGCTTGCACCAGTATTTGAACCATAGACTTTTTCTCCCGGTATATTTGCGGAAGTCAGAGCGCCACCTAGCGCGAATAACAGGAAGTTTATGCCTCGCCGCTTGGTTGGCAAACATCCCGGCTCCATCCTTGCTTTGGTATGGCGGCATCGAGTGGCGACTTTGTGTTTGCAGAGCTTCTCTCACGCTTTGTGAAAGCATCGACGTTCTTTGGTAGTTGCATATGACCTGCCTTAAATACGATTCAAGTGGACTGCATTCCCTTGACGTGTTTGCAAATGGGACGGAAAACTGACTTCTCAGAGTGCCGGATAACTAGCGACAATGCGTGGGGTTATCTTCATGCCAACGCTTCGTCCGTTTGTCAAGCGCACCACCGATAGGCTTTAAAAAAAGAAGGTTAAGTTAAGAACATAAAACTTAACGTAAGCACCGTGGACCCTGCATTTGGCCTCATACGAGCTACGTGCACGCCATCCATGAAGTCGGGCATCTACGTGGTTAACAAAAGCCGTTGGCGACATTGCCGGAGAGTACTGTGAATGTGTGGCCGGATAAGTACTTTATGCCTGTCGCATTCCGCGAACTCTTAGTTGTTGCATGGAACAGTAGAAGTACACGTTCCAGCTTGCAAATTTGGTATTCGTCCCGTACTGTTTCGCCAAACTGCTGTGTTGCATGCCTGTAGTGTACCAAACCCTATCCCAAATTTCGCATGCGCTATACGTACGCGGTAGGTTATTCAGTGTGTTTTTGCGAGCGATAAGGCCTCAAAGCTTACGTCAACCTATTTTATTATACGTTATATTAGCTTAAATATGGGCAGCACGTGCGTCCGCAGGCCTGTGCGCTCCCGCTCACTCGCGAATACTCATCAAGGCAGATGGGCGAATTGGTTCGAAGTCATGGTGGAAGAGAGCGCAACTTAACTGACACGTACGGAAGAAAAGAAGACGAGCGCAGACTCACAAATGACACGAAGTACATAGACTGTGGTCGCATCTGTTTGCGCCGTTTTTCACAAATCACTCAATCGTACTCGCATATACTCAGTCAGTCAGTGACGAGCGCGAAGAAAAACTGAATTCTTTATATTTTACAGCCTTAGCGAGATCTGCCAGCACGTCGCTGGCTTTCTGCTCAGCCTTGCAGAACTGGCAGGAGATGACACGGGAATAGAAGTCGCCGGCACAGGCCACAGATCCTAGAATGCACTGTTAGCTGCCACGGCGTGCCGTCCGGGTTCGACCGCTTTATCGCTGCCGGCCACAGAGTTCTCCCCTCCACATTAACCTGCGCGGGTGGAAATCTGCAGAAATGACTATTTCCATATATATATATATATATATATATATATATATATTTGGAAAGTATAACAGCGCTAACACATGCATCCACAAAGGAACAAGGACGAGACACGACCGCTTCATCGCTGCCGTCCACAGAGTTCTCCTCTCCACATTAACCTGCGCGGGTGGAAATCTGCAGAAATGACTATTTCCATATATATATATATATATATATATATATATATATATATATACATATATATTTGGAAAGTATAACAGCGCTAACACATGCATCCACAAAGGAACAAGGACGAGACACAAGCGCTTGTGTCTCGTCCTTGTTCCTTTGTGGATGCATGTGTTAGCGCTGTTATAATATTCAAATCAAGCATGCATCAACTCGCCCAGAAAGAAGTTTTAATCAGGTCTATATTTACTGCGGTGCATCCTTTACTGCGGCATAGCGCAATGTGGTTAGTTTCCGACTATATTGACGCTATCTATACGCCCGTACAGATAATTTTCGTGCTCTGCGACTAATTATCGCTTCTTATCTCATTGAAAGCTACATTTTGATACCTCTTGCGACGCGTTACGGCTCTCCGGAGGCGCGATAGGGCCGTTTCTTTTCTGGAAGTGAATACAAGATACCCAGATCCCACATACGTCGGACCCACGTGAAGTCGGTTAAGACCTTGTCTTCGATAGGCCTGTGAGACGGGAGTTGTTAGCAATAAAGAGGCAGAAACTACGGCTTAAATTTCTTTGCCGTATCTATTATAAGTAGCCTTCTATTAGACTACGCTCGCGAGCGGCATGCGCCGCTCGCGCGCGTAGTGTTAGAGGGTCGCCAAAGACGCGGGGCGTGTTTTGCTGGAAAAACGACGAAGCGAAGTGTACGCACCGTCAACGTTACGCTCCGTCGGCTCGGCGGCGGAGCCAGGACAGCGTTCTGCTATGCCCTGTTTGCTTGAGCGGTGTGCGCTCACATACTATAAGCACACTAGCATTTCTGCTGAGCTGCAGTATGTATGCACCGGTGTGAGCGGAACCAACAGTGAACGCTAGTCTAACGTTACCTAGTATTCCACTGGGTGCTACCGAAATCCGATGGTTTCCCGTCGCTCTCGTTCGTGTAAGGTGGCGGTGCGACGCCTACACCGCCACTGCGGCACTCTTTGTCAAGCCAGCGTTGTGAGATTCCACGTAGCTGCCATGACGCTGTCCCGACATGGCGCACCAGCCTATGGTCGGACTAGTTCATCCGCAACACTAAACCTTGCTGTCGCTGTCAATGCTTCGCCCTTAGGACGAAAATGCCAAATATTTTTTCTCGATGCCATGCCGTTAGCCAAAACGTCTGTAAAGAGATAAAGTAGATATCCAGTGCACATCCACTCATTACTCTGGTCGAATGGCCATACTTTTTCTGTCATGTGTGTTTGCTCTCTGTCATGGGTAGGTTGTTTTGTATGTGAACTTGTGTGTAAAGAATATTGGCCAAAGCGTATTACCGCAGAAGATGCACTTTATTTCAGAATTCATCCATCACACTTGTGCGTTCATACATTCAAATGTTAGCACAGCAATAAATAAAAAATAGCATAGTTGCAGTCGTGTCATCGCCATAAAGTTCTGTGCCAACAGTAACTAAGGTGCTGCGAAATATTGTTATACTTAATGTAGTGTACTTGCAGTCATAGATTGTTTAATTGATGTTTCTTTTTCATTGTCTTATATGAGCAAAGTGAAATGTTGCTTCTTCAATGCACGTGTGAAGTTAATGGGAAGTGGGATGTCCAAATATAGCTGCTTTAATAGATTCAGTCGTGCATTCGTGCTCAAAACTTGTCCAAATGTGTCTGTGCAATTATCACGCGCAGTTAATGAAGCGCTTTCTTTTACATCGTGAGCCTGGTTTGTGTTGTCTGAAACAAGTACTAGTAGAATAAATTTAAATTTTCGCGCTCTTCTGATTTCTGGACATTCTTTAATTTCCAGAATGGGTTCCTGTTAGCATAAAGTAATGGCGTTGTCTAGATTTCAAAGCGGGTTACAGAGGTGCGGGGGGGGGGGGGGAGAGCAGGAGGAGGTGGGTGGCAGACGGATCTGTAGATAGAGGCGGTGTAGCAGGAACGGGAAACCAGGATTACAGGCGTGATGTGTGCAATCTGTTTTGTTTCGGTTTTCTGGTTTTCCTTTGGGTTTTATGCCGTACGTTGCCAAGGCAGATTTGCCACTCAAACATTATTAACGTACGCTTAAATCGCAAATCTATTTGCGACTTGACTCTAGAGTATGATGTCCTTACTCTGCCTTGATGCGGTTTGTGATGCATGACCAGCTAACGGAACAGTATTGATTCTGCGCCAGCAGGTGACAGATGCTCTTGCTCGAGATTTAGCAGGACGCCCTCTTCTGCTTTACTGCAGCATTCGGTGTTACTACCAACGTTCTGGTCACCACCTCGGGTCATTGTCGCATAGAACTGCCTCTCTGGTGCGAAGCGGCACCCAAGTTTGACACTGGCCGCGGGCACGAAGACGCGCAACAGGACTACGCGCGTAAAAGCGGGCCCTGTAGCGCTTTCTTTGTGGACGTGTGGTCACTTTACGCTAGTGTCCGGCTAAGTCACAGCTCTGGGACCTTTATTGGGATGGTTGCTGAAAGACATCTTAATGTGAAAGGGAGGAAGAAGTGCCATTCACAGCAGTGGTTCTCAATGTCGCTATAAGGTAAAGCACTTTAAAAGGTTTGTTTTTATTCAACGAAACTCTGGCATATTTCTCTGGATAATTTAGTACACACGCACCTAATCTTAAAACGCGTTTGGAACAATATCTATTCACTCGTAAGTTTCCCGCGCCCTGCTGTTTCTAGCAAGCGAGGGAATATTCTTCTTCGGTATAGCGTAGCGAGTGAGGTGCTTCGGGAGTAAATGCCTGGTTGAAGGCTACTAGTGATTGATAGAGTCTTTGATGAAGTCTTTGCCAGAGTATTCTTTGACGGCGACCACTTTGCTGTTAGGTTTGCGGCTCTTGTAGTAGCAGTACTCTATGGCTAGGGTGATGCAAGCCATGACAACGCCGATGAAGATGACGATGAAAACGCCACCTGTTTAAAGAGAAATTTATCAGGTGACTGCTTTTATTTCAAGAGACGCCACAGCATTCCCGAATCCCAGAAAACACTAATCCTATGGAGATTTGCGCAAACCTTGCCCCAGTTCAAGCTGTCGGAACACCTTGCACTGAGGCAAGCTACTTCGTTTCTTAGCTTCGCGGAGAAACTGACCGGAAAGGTTGCGCGCATGCACAATTTGTTGAAACTATTGTCTGAACGGTGACATGTCGGGTAATGAAAATGTGTTTAACTGCGGCTGATTTTCTTCCGTGATTTACTTTTATTCGATGTAATCCAAAATTCGAAATAGTTGTCCTCTTAGCCAATCATACCCTATTGTAAATTTATTTTTATGTTTATTTAAAAAAAATACTTCCGCCTATTCGAAGACCAAACATGTGGGCAAAATTGTTATTCATGCAAATAGAGCACGTTACACGGCCAAAAAGTTGTACAAGAAATACAGCTCGGAGAATAAAAGAAAAGGGCGCACACATTCGCGCAACCGAATTACAACAGCAGGTGCACAAAAAGGGAAGCACTCTAAGTGTGAAGAATAAAAAAGAAACATAATCCCGGCAAGGCGGGTACTACAAACGTACCGCTTGCAATCCGGGAACAGCTTAGTTATGTATTTGCAGTGTAATAAACAATCTAGATATTTAAATAAATACTATTTGCTTTTTCTCCATTCTGTCTTTAATTTTCGGTTTTGTCATGAGCTTCAAACCCTGTGCTGTAGAGCGCTTTGGTAGTAACAAAGCTGACGAGCTGTGGAAGATGCTAGTGACAGTCAACAACTTAGCGCAATCGCTGGGAGAGCGAGGGTTTTTTGCACTGTTTCCTTTTTTTTTTTGCACACAGGAATGGAGTTTCATACTAAAACAGAAAGATGGTCCATCTCACTTTGGTCTGGCCTCAAACTGCCTACCAATGTTCCGGATGCTGATGCCGCCGCTTTGGCGCTCGCTGTCGTCACATGTGAGACGGGCGGGGTTCTTGTTCCACCACGTTTCCTTGAGGCTTTCCAAGCGACGCTCGTTGAGTAGCTTGCGGATTCTGTCGACACCGAAAGCGAAAGAAAAAACTTGAAGGACGCTTAAGCTTCCCCTTTAAGAGTGGAATGCGTTGGCATTCAAAGATCCATGGCTGTTTCTCATGTTTCCCGGCAACTACAGTTTACACAACCGTAATGTTTTCCTGAAAACGCTGGCGGCGAGTGCTATGCATGAAACTGGGCTTTCTGGTTCTTCTTTTTCTTTCCCCCTCTAACGGCGGGCGACGCCGCTGCCGCGGATGCGCGGAGGCGAGCGCCTTCTGGATGGTGCTGCAAGGATCCGAACGGGGCGCGCCGCCCCTACTAAGACAGACCTAATAGGGCAGCTGGAAAATGGGTTTGAATTTCCGCGCAACCGAATATGTTTACTCGTACATTCAAATTACAACCCGATGCTATCATGTCTTTAGGTTGTGTTTAAGACGTACTTTACAATTTTTTACGCGTTTTACTTTGAGCAATTTAATTAGTTCAGTAACGCCTATGCGGCATGCGGTGGGCCTGCGTGGTTCGGGATGTGTAGTTCGGCATGATTTTTCTCTAACGGACAACGCCGTCGACGCTGACACCGGATTTTCTGCGGCATCAGTCCCTTAACGCTGTTGCGTTAAAAAGAAATAATGATTAAGTCTAGTACAGCAAAGGCTTCCGCGCCCGCAAGTGTCGCACTGTTTCCACAGCGCTGGCGGTACGCAGGTACAAGTGCCTCGTCATAACATTATCCAGAAGACTCTCGTTGCACCTAGTGGAAATCGTGATGATCCACTGTGCAACCGATGTGAAAATACGCTTTTACGCAATGTTTCTGATTGATTCGTGGGCGTTAAACGGTCCAAAGCAAAACTGGGGCTATGACAGACGCCCTAGCAGACGGCTCCGCATTAATCTTGATTACCTGAAGCTACTTGACGTGCACCTAAACCCCTCAAAAGCACGAGCATTATTCACCCCATCGGTATGCGGCCTCTGTGACCAGGAATTGAACCTGCGACTTCGTTCTCAGCAGCAGTATGTCTCAGCCACTAAGCCACCGCGGATGGTAATGCAAATTGTCTCAACAGACGTAATAGCGCAGTCAGCTTTTTAAAGTTTTCTTATTCGTTATCTAGTCCAAAGGTAACACTGATGTGCTTAAAGTTTTCAGGATAAATTCCAGGTAACCGCTGTGCCAGTCGTCGTGACGACATCCCCTGCCGCACTTCCTTCCTTTATACGGGGTTTTGAGGGTAACGTAATTGATAACGAATGTTTCTTATAGCGAAGAATTTGCGTTATGATCGGCCCCCTTCGTAAGCAGGCTCAACTATAATGCCGTCTCGGAGATCTTCGGTGGCCATCTTTATCCTGCTGGTACGGCTTCATTACTCGAAAGTGAAGCAGACGACAAACGACAAACGACGGGCCGACGTGTGCATGCGTGCGTGCGTGCGTGCGTGGGTTTGTGTGTGTGTGTGTATGTTTTGGGAGCGAAACGCCAGCGCTAAAAGCTCTTCCGTGCTCTGAGAACCGTTTGCAGTGGTTTGCAGTGTTGCCAACAAGCCCCATGCTGATAGTGGCTCATGTTAATACCTTTTTTCTTTGCAGCCCACAATGTGCCGCGATGCCGAATAAACTGAATGAATGAATTGAGACAAGAATAACCTCAAGGCAAACATGGGGCGCTATAACGTAAAGCTATTCCAAACTTTTCCAGTTCTGCAATCAGCCCTCCGAGATTGGTCGAAAACTTTTTTGGACCACCCCTAGTTCGCCTGTTTGTCACGCGACGTCACAAAAACCACGATAGCTTCCCATCTGATATGACGTGAACGCACTGATTTTGCATGATGGGAAAGAAAAAAAGAAAAATAGGTATTTATGATTCGACGCCCTTTCGCCATTATCCCTCGGCTATTGGTCAAAAGTTTTCGGGCGACGCCCACGTCAACTGCCTGTCACGCGGCGTCACAAAACCGCGAGAACTCACCACGTCAAAGTGACGTGCACGTGTTAAAGATGCATTATTGTGCCGAAAAAAAAAAAACTGAATTTTCTTCTGAATAGCGGCAGGCTGCCCCGTTCCAAAAGGAATAAAAGATGGCTGCCACCGATCGTTCAGGCACTGGCTACTCGGTTTTTGCGTGGCTGTGTAACGTTTTCGAGCACTTTCGGCACGTTTACGACCTCGTTCTGCGAACATTTCTTTGCTGAGGATTCGTTTTAGCGGCATTCTTAACCTTCCGTTGCATGCCGTCGTGATTTTTGACCAGCCACCGCAAGCGAAGTAAGGGAAAGCGGACCAAACACAGACGCCGGACCACCCTCTTCATCCGGTTACCGAGTTTCAGTGCACTGACTCGGCCCCATCGAATGCCTTTCCACTTGAGCGTGCTCCTCGCCTCTTGTCAGCCAATTAGATAAGACAAGCCGCTCACTGTAGGCAATGCTATTCGTCTTTACAGCAAAGAAAAGTGACCTCCTATAAACAAAAGAGCGTTTGATTTGTCTGTTCAGACGACCCTGAGGGTCAGCGCCCGATGCTTGCGTCGTTGGTTACGCAAATTTGACGTCAGGAGATTTTAATAAAAAAACATATTGGAATAGCTTTACGTTATAGGGCCCGAGCACGCTAACGCCGCGTAGCGCTTTCGCAGTAACCAAGCAAATTGCTGCAGCTAACGACACCCACCGACAAACAGGTGAACCACAACGCGTATACCTACGCGCTTGAAAGCCGGTCCTTCAAGGGCGAGTTCTGTTGAACCGCCAGTGCCAACGGCTTTCTGCTGAATTCACTGCCAACGGTCACAGTTGGTCATTGTGGCGTACTTCACTCGGGTTGAGTCCGCTGCAATGCAAGTACAGTCACGCGTGACATTTACCATATGGAATCCACACGATGGTTGGCTGAGTTGCGTGTTCAAGCTAATAAATGCTAGTGAATACCGAGGGGAGTACAGCCGAAGCCGTAGGTCAGCAGATGGTATAGAATGATACATGACAGATGTCGTGGGCTTTAGTACGCATCAATTGCGTTTTGTCTGTCCTTTTTTCACAGTTTGCCTATACTACATAAATGATTTGCCTTTCGCTTTTATAAACGCTAAAATTCACCCGCATTTCTTTTTTGCTTCGTCGAGTTTTGGCTACTTCGGTCTTTTCACTTAGCGGCCTTCTCATGCCCCTAACTCCCTTGAAAAGTTTGGTAAGTGACGCGTAGAGTGGGTGGCGCGACTGACGCACCTAAAGAGACGTGCTTCAACTTTTCGCTGCCTGAAACTCGGTGCTGTAACTTACTTTCTGGTGTTCAACACCGACCGTATACGGTTCTCTGACACTGGCGGTGGAAAACGAAAAACTGCGACGCCGAATGCTAAACTAGACGGAAGGCTACTCTTTCACCGTGAATGACGCCGGGCGGCATTTCGAAAGGGCTTTCACTGCAATTATCCTAGTTTAGCACTGAAAGGAAGCTGCGTAATGAGAACTGGTAGTGTTGTCTGTCATATTGAAGCTCGAAGTGAAGCAACGCGTGCAGAAAGGACACAAATACTGTGCACTGTTTGTGTCCTTCTTGTCCACGTCGTGTCAGCGCCGTGAGTATGTTATACCAAAAGGAATGTTTCCTCTGACATTGAATGCCAGGAAGCTATATATATATATATATATATATATATATATATATATATATATATATATATATATATATATATATATCATAAGAAGCCAACAAACACTGACACCAAGGACAACATAGGGAGCGTTACTTGTGCTTAATAAAAGAAATAAAGAAACGATAAATTAATTCACTTATTAAGCACACGTAATTTCTCCTATGTTGTCCTTGGTGTCAGTGTTTGTTGGCTTCTTATGATATGACTAATAAAAATCAGGCCCCTTGGTTAACCCCCTGTCCTCTGGTTTATTACATAAAGAGGGTCTCGAATCTGGCAACATTGATGCCTTCAGGTAGCATGCGTGGGTTTATTGACCTGTTGCCTTCACCCAAAAAGATCGCGTTCTCGTGACGCCTGCGGCAGAATGGATGTTCCTCATCCGCCGCCAAGGCCTGTGAGTGGGTGGGGGAGTGGTGTGTGGGCGAGTGGGCTAGTGGTGGCGCTGGCGAACACTCCCAGGGTTCTACTAGGCAACATAAATACCCAAGAAAGTGGATGGCGAAACGGGGCCACGGTACCTCAATTGATGGAGCATCGCACGTGAAATGCGAACGTTGTGAGATCGTTCCCCACCTGTGGCAAGTAGTTTTTTCATCTACTTTCATTTCCATTAACTTATCGTGTTTTTCATTTGTTAAGCACAAGTAATTTCCCTTATGTTGTCCTTGGTGTCAGTGTTTGTTAGGTTCTTATGATATGACTAATAAATATCGGGCCCCTCGGTTAGCCCCCTTTCTCCGAATATATATATATATATATATATATATATATATATACAAATGACGGGGGTCGACTTCGGACGACGGTCAGTTGCGCTTCGCACCTCGATGAGGCAGGACGTGGTTCGAGTGAATTCCTGAACAGTACGTTGCAATGTGGCGAACGCGCGGCTTAAATCATGGATCCGAGACCTCAAAGAAGTGCGACATAATGCTAATGCATTTTTCTTGCATTTACTTCTACATCGCCACTGAGATTTTTTCCTTGTGTCTGTTTTCCTCTCATTTTCTTTACTTGCTAGAAACGCTTCACTTGACAATAAGCTGTCTGTCTTGTCTGTATTTTCAAGTGCTGTTTTTCTAACATGATGACGTACCACCAAGCTCAAGTCGAGACGTTATTGTTGTTTTCTATGCAACTCGTCATTAGCTATAGCAGCAAGAATGGCGCACTCGAATCTTTTCTTCTTGTTTTTTTTCGACATCCCGAGCAATGCGTTTACATTCGCAAGACACGTGTGACAACGTCAAAGAACGACACAGTAAGGGAGATACCGCTACAGTGCTTAATTTTTGCTTTTTTTTGCTTTTATGATAGGAAGTTTCCTGTGGTTTAATTTGAAGAACCAAGGCTGCTTTGAGCGTGCATTTATCTCTCAGCACAGAGGCTGAGTCTCGATTTGGCATTTAACGAAACCCGGGTTTTAAACGCGTCTTTAGCAGCAGGGCTCCATAGCCGCTGTGCTAGTGCAGCGGGTTGTGCGTCCGTGAAGACACACCACCAAAGCTCGCTATACCCTACAGGCTCGCCGATGACTCACCGATCAACGCGAACCCTTCTTGCGAGCCCTTGGACTCCTTGACCTTTCGCACACCTTCCTCAAATTTCGTGGGCATGCCGGAATCATGCATGGTCCACCAGATCTTCGTATATTTCTCACTCACTGGATAGTCCCACACTGCCAGTTTCGCGCGCTCTTCGTCGCTCAAGGTGTCGTCCAAAGACATTTTCTTCCAGATGCTGAAAAATCAAACTTAGGGTGAAGAACAAAACGTGTAACGCGGCGAAGGTGAAGTGGTGCAGCATGCTTGATTTTAGGTTACCTTGGCCCACTTGTACTCACATTGTGGCTGTCCGGGCCACTAAATTCACTTTCTTTTTTATTCGGACATTTCGGCAAATGCTCACGAAGAGGGGCAAAAGGAGGCTGTCTTCTTGACTACGGCTACTCGCTATACTTCGTATAGGTACAACACATGAGAACTCGAAACAAAACACTATAGTATGTACAGAGATTTGGTACGCCATCATAAACAAAAACAAAAACACGCGCGCAGAAAACATTTTTTTAAAAAGTCAGGCTTACTGCTATAGACATACAGAAGTACGCACGAAGCCTGCGAAGTTCATACGGCAATGTGTGTCGAACAACACGACGTATTTACATAAGAGCAAGCAGTCAGCGAATATGGTGACATCTGCGCAAATTTGGTCAGATACATTCGTACTAATGTGAACCAGCAAATCATAAAAAAGCAAGCCTGCTTGTCTTACTTATAGTACGCAATCTGAGGTAGAATAGTATATACTTGACCATTAGTATTCGTTATTGTTGTGCGGTCATTCTGATGCAGCTAACTGTGGCCCCCAGTCAGCGGCGTCGCACGTGGGCCCAAGGAGGCCTTGCAAACACACTGACAGCCAATTGTAATTTGCTAAGGCAAAATAACCAATTCCATTTCCACCTGTCATAGTGACTCTACCTACACTGACATTCGATGCTGCGTAGCGTTGCAGTCAGTTACTTTAACAGAATGGAGGAAGAGGTCAAGAAAGTTGGAAACCAAGTACAGGGTAATTGAAAGTGTAAATAGACAACCAGGACTCATCAAAAGAAAGTTAGAGAAACATAAACAGTGATTTGGATGCAAAGAGTCGAAAAAGAAAACACCATGGAGATTTACAAGAATGGGAAGAAGAAATTCGAAGGAAAAATCTGTACGATAACGTATAAGGCAGTGGTTTGCTATCTGAGGCTCGAGTTGGTTGCCTAAGGGCAGAAACATACCGGAAAGATGACGCAGGTGTTTGCTGCAGCAACAATGCGGAGACCACTGGGCATGTCTTAATGAAATGCGAAGGGATTCACCCGGTGAGACCCGTAGGTAACATACGCATTACAGAAGCGCTTGGTAATGAAAGGACGGAAGCATCAACTGGTATGTGGTCGAGATAAGCAAGAGGCGTTTAGAGTATTGGTGAGAAAAAAAAAGCAGGGACACATTGATATGACCGAACCCGTTACATGTATAGGTAGCAGTACAAGGTAGGTAGAAAAGTTTTGAACATAAACATGAATGAACTTTATTTAAAGCAGTGACTCGTCAGTCGAGGTGGGAGGGTTGATCCCTTATTCCAGGAACCCTCTGGCTTGGATCACCCTCCGGGCCCGGGCGACGAGCTCACGCTGGTGGACCAGTTCCGTCTTGGAGATCGCAGCCTCCCACGTTTCAGCGAGGAGGTTTGGGTCTGCGTCTGCTTCTACTAGTTGTGTCGCTGTGATGCTTGCTCGGATGGTCTTGCATTGCAGTAGGAGATGCGCCAGGGTGTCTGGCACGTTGAAGTGTGGACAAGTGTAGCTGTACAGCGTCGGGTGGAAATGGTGCAGTAAGCTTCTGTGGGCAAAGGTATTGCTCTGGAATCGCCTGTAGTCGGTGCTTTCGTTTCTCGTTAGTTTTGGATGTGGTGGAGGGTATACCCTGCGTCCAAGCCGATAGTGCTGCAGTAGTGCTTGGTAAGTTACCGCTATTGTTTCCGTTTCCTCCGCTGATTTGGGTGGGTGAGACATGTCTAGAACCTCGTGCGGGGAGGCCCGCTTGACGCTTGTGCGGACCGCGGTGTGTGCCGCTTCATTCCCTTCGAGTCCCTCGTGTCCCGGAACCCACATGATGCAGGCGTAGAGGGGGGGGGGGGGGGGGAGTAGTGTGGTCACGTTTCAGCATGTTGATCGCTTTGATGGAGATCCTGCCCTTCATGTAGTTGCGCGCCGCTGTTTGAGAGTCGGTGAAGACCACTATGGCGTCATCGCTTGTGTGGGTGGCGAGTGCTATAGCGGCCTCCTCAGCTGTGTCTGTACGTTTGGCCAGAATTGTCGCCAAAGCCAGTGTCGTCCCCCTGTAGTCTGTGACGCTGATGGCGAAGGCGTTTCGGACCGGATACTTGACTGTGTCCACATAGCTTGCCTGCGGGTAGTTACGGTGATAGTGTCCGAAGGCGTTTACCCTGGCGAGCCGTCTGCCTCGATGGTGTTCTGGATGCATGTTCCGAGGGATTTGATAAACTTGCAGACATTCTCGGAGCTTCGACTTGATCTTTTCCTTACGTTCGCCATCGAGTTCTAGGCTGGATACGTATCCTGTGCGTCGGAGGACTGCTCGGCCTGGGGTTGTGAGCTTGAATCTCTCGATCTGGCTGATTAGGTGTGCTTCCGCGAGTTCTTCCCAGGAGTTGTGAACTCCCATTCGAAGCAATCACTCAGTTAAGGCGGTTGTCGGCAGTCTTAGGGCGAGCTTCGTGGCCTTTCGTATTAGGAGGATTAGCTTTCGTTTCTCGGCTGTCTTCAGGTTGAGGTAAGGAGTTCCGTATGTAATGCGGCTGTAAAGGAGGGCTTGTACCATTCGCAAGGTGTCGTGCTCTTTGAGGCCATTGCAGCGATTGGCCACCCGTCGTATCAGATGAGTAAGCTGTGCCACGGTTTTGTGTAGCCTGGGGAGTGTGGCGGAGCCGGACCCATCCTTGTGTATATGGACTCCGAGGATTCGAAGTGAGTCGACCTTCGGTATCGGGGACTCCCTGAAGAAGGACTTGTGGGTCCGGTGCGTCGTGGCTTGGGGGCCGGCCCCGGGTGCGTGCCCCGACTACTAACAGCTTGGATTTATCCGGGGCACAGTGAAGGGCGCAGGTGTTGAGGTACCGTTCGATGATGTTGACAGCCTCCTGAAGATGGGCCTCCTGTTCGCCCGTGCTCGCGCCTCTCGCCCACAGCGTGATATCATCTGCATATAGAGCATGGAATATCCCTGGGACGGTGTCCAGGAGGCGGGGAAGTTTGAGGAGGGCCATGTTGAAGAGAAGTGGCGAGACTACCGGACCTTGTGGCGTGCCCTTGTTAGGTAGGTAAAATGTCTTGCTCCGGAGGTTGCCAATCCCCGTCGTGGCCGTACGGTTAGTGAGGAAAGCGCGCATGTAGGAGTATGTTTTGGCACCACAGCCGATATCTTCTAGGTTACGGAGAATGGCTTCATGGCTCGCGTTATCAAAGGCGTCCTTTACGTCTACAGCTAGAGTGGAATGCTTGCTGTGTTTGCTCAAGCGGTCAAGAATATCTTCGTTTAGCCGGAAGAGGACGTCCTGCTTGGAGAGCATCTGGCGGAAGCCGAACATGGTGTGCGGATAGCGATCGTTTTCCTCGATATGTGTGGTGGGCCGCTCGTTGACCATGTGTTCAAACAGTTTCCTGGCGCAGGACGTTAGGGAGATGGGGCGGAGATTTGCGATGGAAATGGGTTTGTTTGGTTTGGTTACTATGGTTACCTCCGAGTGTTTCTAGGCTGTTGGTAGCTCGCCCTCAATCTAGCAGTCGTTATAGTACCGAAGGAGAGTCGTCAACGCCCGAGGGGGTAGCTGTCGAAGGTGCTTGTTGGTCTCTCTGTCTATGCCCAGGCTCGTATTGCGTGTTAGCCTAGAGAGGGCTGCCTGTAACTCTGCCTATCTGAAAGCCCGATCTAGCTCTTCGTTCAGCGCTCCTTGGTACTCCCTGGGGGTGGAAAGGTTGGTGGCAGTGGTTTGCGGGTTAGCTGAGCCGTGTAGCTTCGTATGAAGTCCTTGGAATAGCTGATACTCTGTGCCGCCATAGTTGTGGATTAGTCGGTAAATTGTATGTCTTTGTTGGGTTTTGGTGTGGGTGTCGGCGACCAAGGCTCGAAGTGTATGGCAAATCTTCCCTCTGCTGAGGGTCCCTTGAAGTTGGTCGCAGAAGGATCGCCAGTAATGACTCACTAGCTGTTCAGCGTACTCCTGTGCCTGCATGCTTAATAGGGCAATTCGGCGCTGGAGCTTGCGGTTGAGCTTTTGGCGTCGCCATCGTTTGAGGAGCGATCGCCGAGCCTCGCATAAGTGCAGTAGGTGATGATCAACCACTGGATGGTCCTTGTCTAGTTGAATCGCCCTGGTGTGGCCGTCAGCCGCAAATACGATACCGTTTAGCCAAGCTTCTTTGATGTCCGAAACGTTGTGAAGCTCATTCCTATACGCGTTCCAGTCAGTGAGTCGCGCCTTTCTTGTCTTGGGCGCGCGGTGAGATTGTTCAACCTCGATTTGAATTATGTGGTGATCGCTCTCCAGTTTTAAAGAAGCGAAAAAATATTAGAGTGGTATACAAAAAATGCTAGAATGAAATGCATCTATACCACACCTGAGTAAGTCAAGCAGGCTAGGTGACTATTTGTCACCGCTCCGTTTCAAAGGGGATGCCAAGAAATCACCATCATCATCATTAAAGAATGCTGCTTACTTGTAGAACCTGGACTCGATGTCGGCCATGCGATGGAAGTAAGTCGTCGATGACGGGTCCGTCTGGGGCGCGTACTTAATCTTGTACTGCTTAGCGAGGTCGTCGAGGGACTCGATGGGCGAGTCGAGTCGGGACACGGTCAGGAAGGCGGCCAGGTTGGCCGTGTACGAAGCGATGATGATGAAGCCGAACAGCCACCAGGTGGCCGCCACCAGGCGTCCGGAAAGGTTGCGCGGTGCCTCGCCACCACCTGCGCGTATGCGAGAGCCATTGAAGGAACAGCTTTTTGCGCGCGAAGGCAGGACGCGGTACGAACACACAACGTCCCCCAGCATGTGACCCGAAACCACCACTCGCATCTGCAACTGTCAAGGACATAGCTGTAATGTATACGTGGACCGATATCAGAGTCAGTACAACACTGGGCGAGTTTCGTTGCTTAATTACAATGCATAGTAAAGTTTTGAAGTGCTGCTAATGTACATAAACACCTTGTGATGCTGTAGAATTCTTTTTGACTGAGTGCAATTTCTGTCTATGTATATTTGCTGCTGAAACAACTTCGCTTTTTGTAAAATGCGAGTACGAACCTCGGAGTCAGTGCAATTTGTGTGACATAACGACTCACATTACGATCCTCCCATGAACGTGGGTTTCATTGGCTCCGCCAGAGTAAAGTAGCTAAAGTGTAACGCTCATCAGAGGGTACACAAAGCATATTTCCGGCGGGATAACCCGCAATGCAACGTATGGCAAAGACACGTGAGTTACACCAAAGTGTCGATGAGCAATGCTTAAAGGTAGCGTCGTTATGTAGTTCGTGATCAGCCCTTGCTTTGCCGTTTGGGCTCTCACGTCCACCGTTACCTGGTGCAAATAGATGCCAAGTTCGCAAACGCGTGCAATAACTTATGCAAGGTTTGTCAAACCCATGACAACTCTCGGCCGGGCCCTCCAACAAATTATTTGCGCAAGGAAATCAACTATTTTCTGTGGTCGAACTAACTTGGTCGCAGCCGCATCAACTTACACTATATGGCTAATTTCCTGTCTCATCGTTTCCACAGCGTGCTTAATTTATAATCGTCGCCACCTACAAACGGCGCGCTCTCACTATGACGACTTCCATCGTCTGCAATGCTATGCTTTCCTACAGACCTGTGGCGCTTGCCAGTTGTATAGGAAAGACCATGGAATGTATGGTTTGAACGCACCTGGAGTGGTTTTTGGGGAAGCGTAATATATGTCCAGACGCGATGACAGGTTTTCGAAAGGGTAGGTCGTCAATCGACTGCGTCATTGACTTAGTAACGACTGCTGAACATCAGAAATGTCGCCGTCGATTGACGGCTGCAGTCTTTCTTGATATCAAGGATGCTTTTGACAATGCTCTCCATGACGCAATTTTAAATGCCCTTGAAGAATGTGGCATTGGTGGCGGCCTGCATCAGCCGGTAGCCAACTATCTTCAAAAGAGAACGATATTCATGACAACTCTAGACGGTGATACAAGGAACCATCCCGCCTATCGTGGTGTGCCTCAATGAGCTGTACTGAGCCCAAGTTTATTGAATGTTGTTCTCGCTGAACTCGTCAAAGAACTCGCAGGTACAGTTTCGGTCTCTGTGTACGCAGATAAGATACACAAGTACAAACGAAGCTACAGTGCATGCTGTGTCAATAATGTCGATATACATAAACAGTCATGGACTACAGCTCTCACCGACAAAGAGTGTTGCCATGGCGTTTATACGCAAGTCAATGGCCTGCTATCCCATTATTGTTGATGGGAAGATTATACCTTCGGTAACCCACTACAATTTTCTCGGAGTCACAATCGACATTGACCTATCTTGGTCGAAGTACATCTCTGCATTTAGAAAAAAGCTGGCCAGTTTTACTCAAGTCATTCGACATATGTCTGCAAAATCGTGGGGGCAATCCAAATCATCTCTTCTGCAGCTCTACCAGGCACTTTTTGTTGGATACCAGTGCGCCTGTACTTTCTCGGATTAGTATATCAGCCGTACGCACACTTGAAGTGCTCAGGCTCGCGCACTAAGAATTTACCTAGGACTACCACAATGTGCTTCTACTTGGGGCACTATTGCAAGGCACGCGCTCGCCCAGCTCGAGGTTAGCTGCAACATGAGCCAGTGCAAGTGCATCTACAGCTTCTCACTAGGCACAGAAATCACCTGCTGACAAACGTCATAAGCACATGGCCTGAAGCTGCCTACTCGGAAGCCGTGTTGTCGCAACAAGAGCTACTGCCGTCGGACTGCATGAGATACCGGAAGTTCTACTCCGGACGATGGCAGAGCCAAAGGTGAGACTCTCAATGCCCGGAATAACAAAGAAGTCTAAAATGCCGCTTGCTGGGCTGAAGCATTTCACGCTATCCTACATTGCTTACATGTACAGATATACAGAACATGTTTTTTGCAGATGGTTCTGTAACACAGACCTCTTCCGCGGCAGCTTACACGGTACCTGGAAAAAGGGGTCACGCAACGATTCAAGATAGGACACAAAGCATCGTCAACAGCAGCTGAGTTGGCTGGCGTTCCAGAAGTAGTCCACTGCATACTGCAACAAAGCCTTGAGAAATGGACACTGTTGTGTGACTCAAAACGCGCACTGCAACTCATAAGCAATTACATGAATCACAGAACCGCATACAGTCCTCTGGTTTATGACATCATGGTGCTCGTTGAGGCGTCTAAAATCCGCGCATACCATCGTGCTGCAGTGGATTTCTAGCCATTGTGGAATAGCTGGAAATGAGCAAACTGACGCGGAGCCAAAGAAGGCACACACTGACGGAAAAATGATAAAGCTTAATTTTTCCCCGGTATGACGTCAACGCCTTGCTTCCTAACTCCGTCAAAACCTCTATAGCGCGACAATGGGACAGCCCCGAACATCAGCATGAGCGCCTCCAAAGACTTGACGCTATTTGCGATTCCGGCTTCCACTTCGGTTGCGGAGAGGCCAGGAAACACTCATCCATCGATTACGGCTTGGTGTGGCCTACACTCGCCGATACTATCACAAGATTTAACGAGAATGAGACCCGGACTGTAACGTCTGTCAAACTCCAGGGACAATAGCTCACAGACTTTGTGTGTGCCCTCAATATGAGGCCGAGCGAAGGACACTTAAGTCTAGTTTTGACTGCTTGGACTCCCGCACCCTTTCGGAAGAAAATATTTTAGACCACGCCCAACGCACCATAACATCACTCTTGAGCTTTCTATGTGAGGCTGGCTTAGACGGTCGTCTCTAGAACCTGTGACACGTGAAGACAGTGCGAAACGTGTTTTCGCAATAGCGTTCTGTGTGGACAAGATTGTTCCCGCGAGTATTGTGTCTAAAGCACGCATCCGCGTATAGGACAACATGTAAATAGTAGTTCATTGTGCCGTATCATGATTACCTGCCGCCTACCTTTCCCTGTATCTCCCACTTCGTCTTACCCCTGTGAGGAGTAGCAGGCTAGATACACGCTCTCCAGGTCGACTTCTCCTCTTTTCTTTTCATTAAGATCTACTCCTCCTCCTCCATTGTCTGATCAAATAAACTGGGGTGTCATACCTATAGTGCTCATGAGCTTGGAAATTCGCAAACACTCACCTCAGATTGAAAGGCGAGCAGCTCTGAGGATAATTCTTAGGTAATCAGAAACACCAGTCAGGCCTTTGTGGCTTCGGAGGAGTCATAAATCTTTGCTGGACGTAACCTACAAGTGCTAGTTCAATTCTAACTCAATCAAAAATATTGGTTGTCATTTTATTGGTACGAAAAAAAAGAGCAAAAGTTACTGACGTAGAAGGCAGACTCCGTGGCACACAATATAAATAAAATGAACTAAATTTTTCGAATCGAGGTTAATGGAAAAGTACGTGTAGTCGTGATTGCGTGTACGAATATACTTAAAAGTGGTATTGAGAACTTGTATACTAAGAAACTGCAGGGCCTGTTATCGTGCTTTGTGGGTAGAGTTGGAAGACCACAACGATTTGTTGGAACTTTTCGAAAACTACAACAGTTGTTCCCCAGTAATGGCACATGGGTTAGCTTGGGATGGAATAGACATTCAGTGCACTGACCCTGGGGTGTGAGCGATGTCATGCAGAACCAGAGGCATTCTTTCAGGTTAAAGTCTCGTTTCTCCTCGTCGTCCTTGTATTTCTCCTGGTTGCTTCGGTAGCTGTAAGGGCTCAGCCGATCGAAAAGGTACATGAGGAAGCTGCGAGAAATGGGATATTCGTGTAAGCAGACATATTCCGCCGTTTTCCAAACCGTGTAAGGTTATTGCTGTGAGTCGAACATTCAATTGGCCTATCCAAAAAATCTCGCGCTGCCAGAATATAAATGGGAATCCGACTGAGATGTAAAAGTTTACCAAATACTGTGACGAGGAGCGTCGCATCGTAAGTTCATGACGGATACCATTTTGTAGTAAACTTCATGCCACTGAAAGCCGACATAGTATGCATACGCTACGCTACGGTGTTCAGTCGAGCTATATAAGTTTATGCCATCACGCATCGTTAGCGATGACACTTAAGGAGAGTTACAATCAAATAAAATTTTCCAAAGCTGCTTAAACAGCAGTTGCTTGCCTATACTAAAAGCAATTAGCAGAGCAAACATGTTCACGGCTTAAAGAAGTCTTCCAAGCATACGCTGATACTTTGGAAACGCTTAGGATGTCAAAACGTGAAATGCAGAAAAACCGTCTGACATGTCAAACGCTTTAATTGGCAAATAAAAGTAGTTCATGTTGCAGACCGATGTTTGACTGAGAGGGTATAGCTCAGTATAGGACGTACGTTATATTTAACGAAAACATTGAGATCAAGTAGTAAATACGGTGTCATAGTTGGGCAGTTACGCCTACCACACGCTGTCAAATGATAATAAGCCTCACATTTTCTTTCTTGTTACTATGTACTAGAATGACTGCGCGTTTGATCTGCGGTTTATTGAAAATGTCGCCAACCTTGTAAAAAAGTATGCTGCGAGGATAAATCCCCACACGTTTCCTTCGAGCACGGTGAGGAACTTGAAAAGCGACGATTTCACTTCGGGTTTCTTCATCAAGATGGACATGCCCACCAGGTCGTAGTAGGGCACAGTGAAATCCACCACCGTTTCGCGCTCTGCCATGACCGAAATTGGCCCCAGTGCGATGTCCGCTCTCTGCAACGTGCGTAGACAAGCAAACAGGGCATCTTTCCCTTTTCCAAGAAAAAAAGCAGCTTCTGTGGTCTTCATACGAAGGGACAACCTTTAAGAAAGCTAGCCGCTGTGTTTCTCTGACTGCTTGTGCTTTTATTTAGCGAGAAATATGGTTTAAAGTAGACTACATTGTAGGTACGATTTCTTCTGGAAAATTGGAATTTCTATTCAGCGGTAACCTTGACACTTTCATAACTACATTTCTTACGCTCATACAATATACAGTGACAGTGATACAGAATAAGCCTCGGAAAGGGGTCGTCAGAGAGCTTCCTACAATAATTACTTGAGGGAACTCTGGCGCTGCAATCGTTCAGCCGTCATGGGAATTAGGGGTAGCACATAAATTTGTCTGATCTTCGTGCTTGTGGATCCAGAAGTTCTTGCGGCTTTGTTCATTACGCTTTACCTGCTTTTATTATTCTAAATTTCAGAGCCATCTATACTTTGCTAAGTGCAGAAGACTCTGCGAACACCTAAAGTAGCTACTAATTGCAGCGGTTCAGCCTGTCGAGATGGCCAAATCGAAACACGCCATGCGTCTCAACGTAATGGCTTGCCCTTAATAGATTGGCAAGGGCGTTCTATGCCACTTGTCGATGCGTGCGCCCACGGCGTAATGGTTTAAATATTGGGACTCTGTGCAAGAGGTCCTGCGTTCAAAGCCTGCCGTCGGATAATTTAGTTAATGTTCATTTAATTATTGTTTACGCGGTACTTTGTTGAAAATGACGAGTTTATCAAGTCGCGAAGCCGTTTGAAGACAGAAGGATGAAGCTTAGGTAAATTCTCGTACTATACCCATCATTCGCCTGCTGGCTGAACCGTCCCGCTTGAAGCTCCCGTAGACACAAGCGCCAGAGTTTCCTCTAGTAATTGTATGAAACTCTCCACGGTTCTTGTGCTCTAGAACCATACTGCGCATTATGTCTTCCAATACGCATATGGTTGCACAATACATTAGGAATAAGAAGACAGCTCCGGGATATAACGTTACATTCACTCTATGTCTCATGGACTTACACTGGACAATAAGTTAGGAAAGATATACGTCGCCGTGTATAGAGAGAAATACTAGTTGAACAAGAAGAACAAGACCTGACAGGTGTTTTATCTGAAGCATACCAAGTAAGTTCGCATAATTCCGTATGGGCATAGTGTTTAAAGTTCCTTCTCGCTGCGGTCGCTCACAGACAGGGTAATGCATCAGTAATGTATTGCTTGAGCATAATCGTTTGTTGAGCGGTAGAACTCCATCTAACATTTTGTTACACTGTCACGATTGCAAGTGTACTCCGAAATTTGAATTCTAGCATGCGTTCAGTTCAGACATAAGAAGGAACTGCTCTTATGGTCGAGGCATGAGATGTTCTTGCTCTCAGTATACGTGCACTTGAACTTATTTGGCCTATTATTAGACAGTAGCAGCAAACGCGTGTCATAGATTTTGTCGAATGAATTTTTTATTTTTTCGGTAGCACAGCAATGTCTCGACATTTCGATGTGTCGACGTACAGAGACGTTTCGACAAGTCCCCTTGCCAAAACGTTGAATCCGGATACATATTTCTCATAGATATTGCTCATTTATTTGGACCTATCATGTCGTAGGTTTCATCACATTGAAGATAATTTTTTGGCCGCATAGAGATGTCCCTGGAGCCAGTGTTTCGACAAGAGAGCTTGTAAAAGACGAGCCTCCGGAGCCTACGTTTCGGCAAGGATACCTGAAACGTTGGCAGCACAGACATTTCCTCTTGTTCAACCACGCTAACGGAGCAAGAAATACGTGACCACGGTCGATCATTTGAAGTCTACATCTTCCCTTGAAACTCTGCCTTGTTTGACTATCCTGTCAAAGAATCCACCTTTTCAAGGTGCAAATAAATAGTCTGCAGCCACCTAGGTCGAAAGACGTCGACTCGATGTATGGATTGAGTCAGCATGATCGATGATAGAGCCATTTGCAACACAGAAAGTTTTGATGTCAGAAACAGTATGCTTATTAGGTGCGGATTTCGGTGCCCAGCACACCTGCCTGTCGTTCCATCTTTCCGTTGAGGAACGTTTTCGATACCACCCTTTCGAGATCTTTAAACCATAACGTTCTTAGCAATGCCAATGTAATAAATGATTTCTTAACCACACAGCTGAGCTCACCTAGATCGCCAAAATATATTAGTGAAAATAAAGTAAAAACAAAAGAAAACTCCGAAACTTGCTCATCAGCACATTTTGGTAAGCTTAAATGCAGGGTAGCGTTGTAGATGCTTGTAGTTTCGATTACATAGTTTATCTGTACGGTTTAGATAACTAGACAATCACATGATGGCGTGCAGCTTACGTGAATATGTCACCCATTAGCTTACCTTGTCAACGAGCTCCCGGATCATCCCGTTCCACTTCTTGGTGGTAGAGTTGATAGAGCCAAACATCTTGTCCCGCACCTCGTATATAGTGTACTCGAACTTTAGTATCTTCTTGATTTCGTCAATCAAGTCTATGCAGTAGCCTTCGAACTGGTCCTCTCCGCTGCTGGTGTTCTTCTTGACGATGAACGGCGGTTGCTGGGCGCAGCGATCGCGTCGAGCATCAGTGGGGTGCCGCTGCTTCGATTAAGTTGGTGCTGTGCTCTCACGCGAAGGCTGCTCATCCGACGTTTAAGTGCGGGACCGAACCGCTTGTGAACCCGTCGAGAGTGAAATAAAGGTGAATTTGAGGACACAAATAACGTGACATACTGCGGTTATTGTGGTTCGCTTGCTGTATATCTGGTAAAGTAGTGTTTATTTATGGCGCTATACAGGGTTTTTCAGGGAACACTTTCAAAAATCTTTAAAAGTTGCTTGTGGCAGGCATCACAATTCCAGTCCATGAGCTCGTCTACTCGAAGCGGCGGACAATACTTGCACGAAAAATTGAGATGCAAAATGGACTAATTAAAGAAACTCTAATTAGGTTTGTAACTAATTATATTATGGCCCATATTGCAATTTACAAATTATAGCCGTGGAGTTCGCAAGGAGGATATACTTGGAACGAATTTTCAAGTTGTCGCCAGTTTCGAGATATAAATTCCCGAACTTTACGGAGAAATGCATTGGCGTTCCAGTTAATTCGTTAACAAAACGTCCTTTCATGTACTGAAGCACACAAGTAACTGGAACGCCAATGCATTTCGCCGCAAAGTTCGGGAATTTATATTTCGAAACTGGTGTCGTCCTGAGAATTCCACTGCGAACTCCTCGGCAAGAATTTGTAAATTGCATTATGGGTCATACAATAATTATCTGAAAAGTTAATTAGTGAATATTTAGTCAATTTTGCATTTCAATTTATTGTGCAGGTAGTGTCCGCCACTTCTAGTAGACCGGCTCATAAACTAGAATTCAGCTATCTGCCACAGGCAACCTTTAAAAAATATTGAAAATGTTCGCTGAAACACCCTGCATGTTATGTCGCACTATCATATTGGCGAGAGCTTTGTCATTCAAAACTCTGAATCGAGTACAGCCTGTTTAACTTTTTAACGGGTGCAAGATAAAATCAATGTGAGTGAGAAAGTTTTTTTTCGTATTTCTTTCTGCTTTGTAACAAATGAACACTGAGCCCAGTTTTAAAATATTTCAAAGCAAAATAAGAGGTATACAGGAGGTAAGAAGGTCGACTGATGTGCTACTTTAAGGAAAATAAATTGGAGAAATTCGTGGGTTTTACTGTGTTCCTTAATGGGCTTACATAATGTGCAGTAGAGAACTAAAATATATGATATCCTGCAGTTGGTTCATGTGAGCTAATACGCTCAGAATGTTGGCGCTGGGCTACGCGTGATCCTAGCCTAGGGCTAAAGTCTGTTGAAGACGCACTGCCTTATACTTTACTTGCACCGCATAGCCCACCCATCGCATACATATTTTGCGTATTCCAAGAGTTTATTACGGGGAAACCGTAATATGATATAGATATCTTTATGATATGGAGTTGGAGTAGCCGAGAAAAAATATTTGGCATCCTACTACAGGCTTAATATATAACAAGAGGGCAAAGAATGAGAAAAAAAAATAACGTGCATGCTCCAACTCGCACATAATTTCAGAAAGGGGCAGGAGTGAGCTCCATAATATGAACAAATGGGGAAAACAAGCATTGTGGCACCGTCAGTAAACAAAATGTTATCCATCTCAGTTGTGCAGCCAAAAGAATAGAATTGTGTATTGACGGTGCCGTAGAGTACCACTTTGTTGATTTCATGCGGCTCACTGCTGACCCTTTCCAAACTTTTATGTGACTCTATATACATGCGCGTTATTCTCCTTTCTCTCGTTCTTTGGTTTCTTGTTATATATCAAACCTAACTTGAGGCTGTTAGATCTTGCCGTTGAGTGCGGGAGTTGGCCGACGTTGAGGAGGATTTGGAGAACTGAAGGTTTATTTACATTATTTACAGTAATAACACAAAGTAATGAACAGTCATCAAGTCATCGATGGACAGCAGCAAATCGGACGCTGCGGCCCGTGGCAAGAAGAACGAAAAGAACTCTTCGCCTTGTCTCTCGCTTTTAACCCCTTCGGTCTCTCGGGGTCGCGTCATTTTCAGCCGATCGTCGAGCCAGCTCAGGTGTCATTGTTTTCCTCCGATGGTAGGCGCCCGTGCCAGTGCCGTCACATTTGGCCAGTGGGGACTCTCCAAGGGCTCCATTCTCAGAGGGTTGACTTCCCTCCGGCGTCGCCTTCTCGCCTGAAAGCACTCAGCTGGAGGAGACGGGTTGTTCTCGAACGTCCTTCCAGAGCCACAAAACAGATTTACTGGGGACCAAGATCAACTACCTGGAACCGTGCCAGCCTCCCGTTGCACTTTTTGGAAGAGTCAAGCAAGGAGGGAGGGGAGACAACAGCTCGACGTGCGGCGCATGAGGTGGCGATCGCCAACCTGTCTGACGGGTCCGGTAACGTGGTAGACGCGCCCCGGCGCACAATAATTGGAAAGCGACGGCGATTGGATGTGGTCGGGTAACTTGAGTGATGCCAGGAAAAGGGTGCGTATCCAACAAGGCAAAGCGCAAAAAGCAACACAAACACACACACACACACACACACACACACACACACACACACACACACACACACACACACACACACACACACACACACACACACACACACACACACACACACACACACACACACACACACACACACACACGCGCACACACGCACATTGCGGTATTTACGGGCACATATGTTTTTGCCGAGACGACAACAGGACGAACGCCGTGGCTACGATGTTTATTAGAGAGACCCGTTGCTTCCTTCGAGTCCCTACCAGTGACGGCTTTCCCAACGCTCACTTTCTCCACCTCCCGAAGCGCCTCGCAACTACCGTCCAGGGCGCCGCCGCTCGCCCTCCCCTCTCCGACGCTCGACATCACCCCTGCAACCGGCCACCCGCCCTCCTGACTACCGATGAGAAAACTAGATGGTGCAGTTTTTGGAGGGAAAGCCGCATGGCTCGCACAGACTACAATTCCTCCAGCGTGCCCAGCCAATACTTTGCTCGTATGTGTAGCAGGTGCACCAGTTATAGCACTGATTGATACGGGAGCAGCTATTTCTACTATTCACGCTGACTTGTGCTCTCGTCTACGCAAAGTTACTACACCCTACAAGGGAGCTCTTCTTCGTGGTGCCAATAATGTTGTGATTCGACCATCGGCGCAATGCACCGTTCGAGTTTCCATCGACGGAATACGCCACCATATCCAGTTCTAAGTGTTGACTGCCTGTGCTCACATGCTTATACTAGGGTGGGACTTTCTCTCTTCGGGGTCTGCTTTCATCTCGTGCCGTCAACGCCTCGTTAACTTGACAGAGACCGACTATTCCGACGACGTGTACGAACCGTGCCTTCGTTTACGAACTGCTGACGATTGTATGGTGCTACCTGCCCGCGAACAACTCATTGTAGTTAACTCTGACATCACCGCTGGTGACATTTTAGTTGTACTGTCAGCCCGCTGCCTATCCAAAGGCATGGCTCTAGCATCCAGCCTTGTTGGCTTCACCAACGGCACGGCCACTTTGGCGGTACTCAACACAACGACTGAGGCAGTACTGCTTCCTAATGGCGCTGTTATCATGAGCGTCTTGGACACTGAGCCTGTCTCAGTGCTTAGCTCAACTACTGCTGTTTCACAACCACCCACAGCTACAGATTCGGTATCTGCTTGTGTTCTCGCTAGTGCCATCAGCACCGATCTAACGCCACAGCAGATGGGGGAGTTACTAGCGTTGTTATCCAAGCATAAAGACTTCTTCGATGGCTACTCTCCACTTTTGGGACAGACTTCTGCGACGGCTCATCGCATACCCACAGATGGCACTTACATCGTGCGCCGCGGCCATATCGCGTTTCTTCCGCCGAACGTCAGATCATCGATACCCACGTTGCCGACATGCTGAAATGTAGTATAATCCGCCCTTCCTCAAGTCCTTGGTCATCACCTGTCCTTTTGGTGCGTAAGAAAGACGACTCAGTGCAGTTTTACGTAGACTACCATGCCTTGAACAAAATAACCCGCAAATATTTATATCCACTGCCCCGAATCGATGATGCGTTAGATTCATTACAAGGCAATGAGTATTTCTCCAACCTTGATGTGCCCTCCCGATACTGGCAGATCCCCACGCACGAAGCAGACAAGGAAAAAAATTGCCTTTGCCACACCTGATGGACTTTGAATTCAACGTAATGCCTTTCGGCCTGTGTAATGCTCCCGCCACATTTGAGCGGATGATTTACACCGCTCTACGGAGCCTAAAGTGGAAGACTTGCTTATGCTAGCTTAACGACATCATCATGTTTTCGTCGACCTTCCATCAGAACTTTCAGCGCCTCGACGAAGTCCTGTCATGCCTCTCAGCTGCTGGCCTTCAGCTGAATAAAAAAAAAGTGCCACTTCGCCAGCAAAACCATTAAAGTAATCGAACACCTTGTAAGCGAGGAGGGCCTTCGACCCGACCCCGATAAGATCACCGCTCTCCTCTACTTCCCCAGACCTCAACGCCTAATAAGAAATGGGGCGGGGGGTACGCCGGGGAGTGTAAAATGCTGTAGCAGGCAGACGGGGTGCTAGAGTCGCCAGATGGTTGGGAGCAGTAGCAGGAGCAGGAGGAGCACTCTGAACGAACGCTGGTTGCATAGCCGCAACCTGGGTATACGAGGTCGACGTTGAAGGAGGGGCACAGCTCGCAGCGCAGGTCATGGAGGACAACTCCTTTTTGACAATGTCGCGCTGGCCAGGAACCGAAGGTTGAGGCTGGAGAACAGGAGGACTGAGCACGCCCCACGCATGGAGCTCTTGGCGTATGAAAGTCCGAACCAGCATACGCAGGTCCGCATCCGAGAAAGGAGGCGTGTCACAGACGAAAGGTTGTAAACGGATGCCTGCAGTGCGTCCAGATGTTGGCAAGTCGCGATCACATCGTTAACGGTATTCGCATTCTTGATCGCCAGTGCGCTGAACGCGACGTGGGCAATGCCCTTTAGGATATGACGAACACGATCAGATTCCGTCATGGTGGCGTCAACACGATGTATGTTGACGGTAGAGGTGTATGTTTCCCCGGGAAGTTGCATGCGTCAATCGAGCTTTTTCTTGGCGACCTCAGAGCGGACGCTGGGTGCGCCGAAAATCTGCCGAAGCTGGTGTTTAAATGCCGCCCAGTCAGGCAAGGTGCTCTCGTGGTTAAGAAACCAAGTCCTGGCAACGTCAGTGAGGCAGAATGCGACGTTGCGAAGCTTGTGCATATCATCCCACTGGTTAGACTCACTCACGTGGTCATAACTGTCCAGCCAGTCGTCGACGTCGTCACTACGAAGGCCAGCGAACATGGTGGGATCGCGCTGCCGCGTGCTGACGGTCCATGAAGGAACGGCCGGTGGGGCAGGGACGGTGACGCCGGAGGTTGCTGGTGGATCTTCTTGGGGCATGGTGGCGGAAAGGGGGAGCAAGCGGCGACCTGAACGCAGCTCCAGGAAAACTCGAGGTCGTGGAGGACCAAGGGATCCAGAGCAGCCTCCACCACTTGCGAGACAGCTGTTACACCTCGACGGTTTATTTTGCGGGTCGCGCGCGAAACACAATGACACTGGTCATGATGATGAATAAATACAGATGAGGAAGATGAAGGCGTAATATAATGCCCACAATATATATATATATATATAGCGCTGTGTCTTCGTTTCCTTCTGAAGCCCATTAGTCTGTTCTCTTGCATCATCAAACTTGTAGTAGCAAGCCAAATATTTCATCTCGGCTAACCTGCCCACCAATCGTTAAAATTGCCCTCACCAGCGCGCACGCATTTTCCCTACTGGCTACGCCGGAACCTAAGACTTGCTCCCCCATCAGTAAAATAAATAGATTATGTTACATATGTCCGCCCAAAGTTATAATATGCATACTTTGTCTGGGATCCTTATCAACATAACCTATCTAAAACACTTGAACCAGTTCAAAACAATGCAGCCCGGTTTATTTACACTGAATATTCTTGTCGTGCAAGCGTGTCTGAACTAAAAACCCGTGCCGGTCTTACTAATCTAGAATCACGACGTCATATTTCCAGACTGTGTCTTTTTCACAAATTCTATCATTCGCCACTCCAGATTTCAGCTATATTACAAGCCCATCGTCAGTCCAGCCGCATTAACCACAGACAAGCCGCGTATCCTTCCCCGGTGCAGACTACCTCCCATCTACCATCATTTTTTTTAATGAAAACTGCAAGGGACGGGAACGGTCTGTCTGCCGATGTCACGCACCACTCCGACGCACGTCACTTCAAGGTTGCTCTCAAATCACTGTTTTCTTAAACTAAGCCCATCCCTCATGTAATACGCCATCTCTGGAGCCTTTGAGGTATAATAAATAAATAAATATTACGGTTTTCTAGTGATACATCGTTGGAATACGCAAATTATGTGCATGGCGGGTGGACTATGCCGTGGGAATAAAGTACGTGGCGGTGCGTCTTAAGAGACTATTGCCCCAGGTTAGTTGTCTAGCATAACGCAGCACCAACATTCTGAGCACATTGCCTCACAGGACCCAAATCCAAAATGCGTCTTTTGGTTCACTGGTGTATTTTACACTCGGAATGCAATAAAACATGCCACGAGAAAAATTTACCAAGCATTTTTGCGCAAAATCGATTTTCTGTGTGGACCCTGCATGCGACAAACGGCGAAGGAGGCTGCGTATTCTCACTGAACCAAATTAGTTCTACCCCCCCCCCCCCCCCCCATGTAAGGCCAAACCAGTTAAATAAAAACTAGATGTCTAAAAGGAACTAATTGTGCACTAAAGCGCGCATATCACTCTTTAGGCATGCGTGTTTTGTTGTCACTCTTATATAGTTTACAATACCACTGTGGCACCCGATAACATGATTGACACTAGTGACTCCTACCCCGTGATTTCTGTCGCAAAGCTGATACAAAATTAAAAGCCATTTCGCTGTATAACAGGAAATATTGTGTGTTTGTGTGTATGTTTCAAGGAGGACCTTGTGCAAGAGGAATCGCGATACTGCGCCTTACTAAACTGACCGGTTTAGTAATATTAATGCTTATATAAAAGGACGTTATATAGACTTCGCTAACTCAGCGTTTATTTATGGTCTGTTTTATTAGGCCTGTTTTATTGGGCGAACCTGTGCCCACAAAACAGGCTACACTTAAAGCACAACGATTAGTCTGGAACATTCGACGACTGCAGTATAAAAGCCGACGCGCTTGACCCGCTGATCAGATTTTCGACGATCGCCGACTGTGTTCGCCGCTATCGTTGTGCTTTAAGTGTAGCCTGTTTTATTGGGCGAACCTGTGCCCACAAAACAGGCTACACTTAAAGCACAACGATAGCGGCGAACACAGTCGGCGATCGTCGAAAATCTGATCAGCGGGTCAAGCGCGTCGGCTTTTATACTGCAGTCGTCGAATGTTCCAGACTAATCGTTCGGACCCGCGTGCCTTCCACAAAGTTCTACACCATTCGCGTCACGCGATGAAATCAGATAACACAGGGTTCGGCGACAACAGACAGCCGGATAGAAGCATCGATGACTTTCCAGAAACTTCGGATACATGCAGACGCATCCCGCGCTGTGCGATTACATTTGTTAGGCGGCGAAACGTGGTCGCCCGATAAAGATAACTACACGCGTCAATAGGTTCAGATCAGAAGTGGCAAGAAATGTGTAAAAAGTAACAATTAATCAAACGTGAAACCCGAACGATCCGAACAGCGTGGAAACCCATGGTTTTCGAAAGCTCGTTGTGCAATGTCCAGAGGCACTTCCACTAACATACATTTCATTTTGCTTAAGCTCTTGCTAAATGTAAGTGTTATAATAAAAAGCGCATGTGCTACAGCAATTAATTATTTGGTTTGTCTGTGCCATCTTTTGGCGAAGGGAGTTGTAAACGAGTTGTATATCTTACAGCGTTTGGTGTAACTTTCGCGCGCTCGGTTTTTATGCCTTATGCAAATTCACTTGTGGATACCAGGGAGCACGCACCGCGACTGATATTGTATGTTACGCAGCTGGCTACTGCATGTGCCATCAGCAGGCTTGAATCGTTTTCAAAAATGTTTTCTTGAGTATAAGCAAACAGAACGTTGTTGCTGAAAACAAGTAAGCAAAACATCTCTTTGTAGTACGCATATCATTTTTCTAGTGCAGAAAACCATGCATGCTTGTTAAACGTGACAACAAAGCGACGGCCGGCTACGGAGAGACACATGGGAACTGCAACTATATGAAGGGGACCGTGCATTCCCTTGTCATGCCGTAAACGCAAGCCGAGGCTGTACTCTACGAGGCCATGAATCGTTCCGCAATAGCTTGTCATGTCGAGCGTGGAGCTCATAAGTTCACTAAAAGTGAAGTTCACATTTCTTGCCTGTCAGAGCCAGTCCCTAAGGCAGGGAAACTTGGCTCTATTACAGCGAAGCTGTATACCTCAGCCGTCCGAGGAAATTTTCGTGTCGTAAGAAAAAAATCTCCCCATACGTGGGCCGAACCCGGAGATAGTGCGATGCCTGGCCAACCCGTGCGGAGTTTAAGCAGGGGTAAACACTCCCCATACGCTGGCCGATGCCGAAGATAGTGTAATACCGGCCCGACCCGCGGCGGAGATGAAGCAGGTGTTAGCCCTCCCCATACGTGGACCGATCCCGAAGATAGTGCAATGCCGGGCCGGCTTGAGGTGGAGGTGAAGCAGGCGTTAAGCACTCCCCATACGTGAGCCGATCCCGAAGATAGTACAATAGCGGCCGGACCCGCGAGGACGTGAAGCAGGCGTTAAGCACTCCCAATACGTGTGCCAATGCCGAAGTTAGTGCAGTCGCGGGCCGACCCCGGCGGAGGTGAAGCAGGCGTTAAGGACTCACCACACGGGGGCCGATACCGAAGATAGGTCAATGGCGGGCCGACCACGACGGAGGTGAAGCAGGCATTAAGCCCTCCCCAATGTGGGCCAATCCCGAAAATAGGTCAAAGGCGGGCCGATCCCGGCGGAGGTGAAGCAGGCGTTAAGGACTCCCCACACGGGGGCCAATAGCGAAGATAGGGCAATGGCGGGCCGATCCAGGCGGAGGTGAAGCAGGCATTAAGCCATCCCCACATGTGGGCCAATCCCTAAGATAGGTCAATGGCGGGCCGATCCCGGCGGAGGTGAAGCAGGTGTTAAGGACTCACCACATGGGAGCCGATCCCGAAGATAGGGCAATGGCGGGCCGATCCAGGCGGAGGTGAAGCAGGCATTAAGCCATCCCCACACGTGGGCCAGTACCGAAGATAGGGCAATGGCGGTCCGACTACGGCGGAGGTGAAGCAGGCGTTAAGTCCTCCCCATACGTGGGCCGACCCCAAAGATAGGGCAATGGCGGGCTGACCCTGACACTAGTGACGCAGGCATTACGCCCTCCCCACACGTGGGCCGATACCGAAGATAGGTCAATGGCGGGCCGACCGCGGCGGAGGTGAAGTAGGCGTTAAGCACTCTCCATACAAGGGATGGTCCCGAAGATAGTGCAATGCTGGGCCGACCCGCGGCGGAGGTGCAGTTCGCCATAAGGGGCTCACATACACAGCTTTCATTAATTACGAGAAAGCGTTTGGTTCAGTCGAAACCTCAGCAGTCATGGAGGCATTGCGGAATCAGGGTGTAGACGAGCCATATGTAAAAATACTGAAAGATATCTATAGCGGCTCCACAGCCACCATAGTCCTCCATAAAGAAAGCAACAAAATCCCAATAATGAAAGGCGTCAGGCAGGGAGATACGATCTCTCCGATGCTATTCACAGCGTGTTTACAGGAAGTATTCAGAGACCTGGATGGGGAAGAATTGGGGATACGAGTTAATGGAGAATACCTTAGTAACTTGTGATTAGCTGATGATATTACCTTGCTTAGTAACTCAGGGGACCAACTGCAATGCATACTCACTGACCTGGAGAGGCAAAGCCGAAGGGTGGGTCTAAAAATTAATCTGCAGAAAACTAAAGTAATGTTTAACAGTCTCGGAAGGGAACAGCAGTTTACAATAGGTAGTGAGGCACTGGAAGTGGTAAGGGAATACATCTACTTAGGACAGGTAGTGACTGCGGATCCGGATCATGAGACTGAAATAATCAGAAGAATAAGAATGGGCTGGGGTGCGTTTGGCAGGCATTCTCAGATCATGAACAGCAGGTTGTCATTATCCCTCAAGAGAAAAGTTTATAACAGCTGTGTCTTACCAGTACTCATGTACGGGGCAGAAACCTGGAGGATTACGAAAAGAGTGCTACTTAAATTGAGGACGACACAACGAGCTATGGAAAGAAGAATGATAGGTGTTACGTTAAGGGATCAGAAAAGAGCAGATTGGGTGAGGGAACAAACGCGAGTTAATGATATCTTAGTTGAAATCAAGAAAAAGAAATGGGCATGGGCAGGACACGTAATGAGGAGGGAAGATAACCGATGGTCATTAAGAGTTACGGAATGGATTCCAAGGGAAGGAAAGCGTAGCAGAGGGCGGCAGAAAGTTAGGTGGGCGGATGAGATTAAGAAGTTTGCAGGGACAACATGGCCACAATTAGTACATGACCGGGGTAGTTGGAGAAGTATGGGAGAGGCTTTTGCCCTGCAGTGGGCATAACCAGGCTGATGATGATGATGATGATGATGATACACAGCTTCGCTAGTCATCCTTCTTCACGGAGTGGAAGGGCACTGAGATTTTTTTTTGTTGAGATCCTGTGTGGCTCATTCACTTAGTGTTTCAACTAGATCTTATAGGCGAATCGAAGATTACCTACAGAGACAATAGAGTAGAATCTCGGCCAGCGATACCTGCAGACAGATGTCACATCACGTGTGCCGTCACAGACGTCACATGCTGGTGGGCTCTTCAGCCCCTCAGACAGTTACGACGCATTACTTTTACAGTGGAGCTGTTAGAGCCTCGCTAGGTTGCTCTTCACGTCCGCAGCTTCACTGAGCTGGGAGAGAAAGAGCTGATAGAGAGTAAACGCAGAGTATAAAAATAGCATCGCGCAGCATAGCGACGCGATGAGAGTTTGTGGAAACTAGCGAGGGAGAAAGAGCGGTGCGGCGGGGATACAGGCGGTGTGACGTCATTGTTCTCCAATAAAAACCCTTGCGCTCGCTTCGGCTATCCTTCACTCTAAGAAAAGTTTATACCCTTTGGGTTGTATCTTGACACACAACAATAAACGTCATCTGTCTTTTCCGCATTTCCTTTCTTTAACGCTGCGAGCCCGGGACTTCCCCGTAACGAATGGCATGCGCGTTATTAGCATGACATAGCATTTCAGACAGGAAAGTAGCGGGCGCGGCGTTTTCAAGGAAGGGAACGCAAGCAAGGCAGATAGCGATTATCGTTGTGTGGCAGATATGCACCCCAAAGGGTGTAAACTTTTTTAGAGTGCTTTTCTCGCAGTGGAAAAAAACATGTGTGACTCTGTTATCGCAAACACCAGAGACCAGCCTAGCTGGGGGAAGCCCAGCAATACACTCTTAAAATGGTTGCACCCTTTGGGGTGTATATTTGTCCCACACCAATAATCGTCATCTGCCTTGCTTGCGTTTCCTTTCCTGAAAGCTCGGCGCTCGCTACTTTCCTGTCGAGAATGCTGCGTCACACTGATAACGCGCATGTCGTTCGTGACTGGGAAGTAGCGGGCTCGCAGCGTTAAAGAACGGAAATGCGGGAAACACGGATGACGATTACTGTTGTGGGACAAGATAAGCCCCAAAGGGAGTAAATTTTTCTAAGATTGTAGTTAGACTAAGTATGCGGTTTGGCACTACTTTACTGGCCTTTCCCCACACTTTAATAAAGTGTACACCTTTTGGGGTGTATACTTGCCACACAACAATAATCGTCATCTGTCTTGCCCACATTTCCGTTCTGGAAAACTCTGAGCTCGGTACTTTCGTGTCGAGAATGCTCTGTCATGCTGATAACGCGCATGCCCTTCGTGACTTGGAAGCACCGGGCTCGCAGCGTTAAAGAATGAAATGCGGGCAAGACAGATGACGATTATTGTTTTGTGGCATATATACATCCCAAAGGGTGCATCTGTTTTTGAGTGCAGCTCCGCTGGTCTCTGGTGTTTGCGATAGCAGAGCCACGCATAATGTTTTCTTATATTTCGAAAAAAAAAAGATAATGAAACCAGCGCTGTTCAAAAAGCCCAAGTAGATATTTATATTGCTACCTTGCCTGTGTGTGTGAGCGCATCTGCAGAAGGTGTCCGCAATCGTGTACGCGAGAATGCGATATTCCGCCATAGTAACCACATCCTCACCCAGGCTCGTCCGCATGTTTTAGTACGCAACCGGGAGGCTTTTGAGCGACGTTTTGCTGTAGACATTATATGGGTAGTTTAATAAATACTTCTCCAGACGCGTTTCGACTTACAACAATCGTGGTAACCCGAAGCACGATGACCGCGGCATACTTCTTGAGATCTTCTCCGGGACTTTCCAGCAGCTTTCCCTCAGGGTCCTTGTACGTCCATTTGGCGATCTTGAGAAGAGCAATATATACTATCAATATAAGTTCAAACGCCAACTACTCTTATGCGTTGCTCCATTTCCAGGTTCCCTTGCATTTCTAACAGTGATTTTTGTTCAGTCTCTGAAACGTACACTTGATACTACTCCGCGCTTAGAAACAGGCTACAGAGCGATTACACGTACATTTCCATGCAATTACACGTAATAGGAGTTCTGATCAGTAGTTTTGTTTTCGCGCTTCACTTTAAGCTGCCGGTGCAGACTGAATTTGCTGCCGAACAGGCTACCTTTACATCCAGTTTTGTGGGCATAGAAATACATATATCGAAGGTCGTAATGAAACCTGCGCGGGGATGCAGAAACACGGCCCCACAAGCAATGACAAAGGCCACGCACTAAAAAGCTCTGACATTCAGTGCCCTCCATGTAAGTGCCAAGAAGCAACATAATTTTCAAGGCATCTCCTCGGACGCATCACTCCGGGTGTGCTCTGCAGAATCCAACGAGCTTTTAGTAACGAGAGGACAAGAAAGCAGCACATGCAAAGAACCGGCTTCTGCACCGAAACGTGGCGCAGTACTTGTTAACAGCGGGGTCTGCGTCATCCTAATGTGCTCAAATTGTGCACTTACAATGATGAAGGCCATTAGCATAACCTATAAAGAGGAAAAATGGTCTCGTGGTGTCTTTACCGTCGTGAAGTTCGTCCTCTTCGCTTCTCGTGTGTTGACTCTCTGTACGGACATACTGATCTCTTGGTAGCCGTTCTTTTTTTCTCGTATCACAATGGGCCCAAAAGGTCCAGCGTACTGCATCTGAAATTACATATCCACATTGCGCGAGGACGATCACGGGAATTGGGGAGTACGATGTTTAAGTAACAATCGTATGAAGCCAACAGGCGTAGTATGGCAAAGAATGAAATTAATTTCCTTGCCCAATTAAAGTGTCCAGTGATTATAGCGGATATTCGTGTTTATCTTCGTAGTCTTAATGTAAGGAAAGGAAGCGAATGTGGACAACTTCACGCCCGACGGGAGCCGGACCCTCAAACCCTCTGACGCGTGCGCTGCCCTATCAGTCGCAGATGCTGTGGATTCGCCTTTCTCTAGCGAGAAGTTTTCTTTCACTTCCTTTCTATTTCTTTATTTCTTTATTTGCTTACATATCCTACATGGGGGTATTACATATGGAGTGCACTTATCCAGGATAGGAACATAAGCACTAATCTAATCCTCCCCTATGGTCCGTGGACATGTTGAACAAAATGTTAAGCATTTTCTGCATTGTCTCTCGTTTCAATGTCACTGGGATTTATGCGGTTGTGACAAGATGCACACTATCAACCTAGCAGGAATCATTTGGTCTGCTGCTGTCTATACGATGCAATCAGTGGTCCTGCTCATTTTTTTTCCTCTGAGAAGAGCGATATGAACTATAATTATACAACGTATAGAAGGATAGGCTTTTCAGTAGGTCAATAAGGTTTATAGCCCCAAACCTATGCCTCGGCTATAAGGGATGCCATATTGATGAAATCCGCAGATTTCTGACAACCAGGGGCTGTTTGGTTAGCGTGCACTAAGCGTGTATCAAGATGCTGAAGATGAGGGTTAGGAATCCTATGCCTCAATTTCATGAACAGCAGCAGAAAGCCATAGCAGCTGAGCTACCCAGGCGAGTAGGTTTCCTTGTTCAATAACTACTGGCCTATTGCTACGGTGATTGTTGCTCATAACTGGTTCTTGCGCCATTAAAGACCACACATCAACTGGCCTATTGCTCGACGCTTGAAGGAAAAACTGCCGTTGATCAATAGCGTTGCAAATAAGCGAGTGAGGAGGCAGTGGGGTACGACTACTTCCACCCTGTCAAACTATTAGCCGGATAGGTCTTGTAGAGACCGAAGAAGGACGTCGCCATGGTGGGAAACCATGCATCCCTAGTCGCCCTTTGCCAAGCACTTCCGGCGCCCTTGGCATTGATGGTAAGAAACATCTGAGTACCGTGGCCGGACTACGTGGACTGTCCAGTATGACGCTGTTATCAAGCGACACATGACATCACATGCTTTAGGAGTGTAAATATTGCCATAAGCGTGTCATATTTACACTAACTTACTAATCATACAGAATGAAGAAAATCTAATCTGCCAACTAATTATATGCAAACAACCAAGCAACTAACTAACTACCCGCTGAAAACTGAATCCAAGGGACATACTACAAAGGAATGATGACTGTATAAAACCTTGCCTAACTAAGACATTTCGTGGAGCAACTGAAAATTATCCAGTTCATGCAGTGTAGACAAACACATATTGTAGAGGCAGCTCGAGACCTACTGCATTCATCAGAACACGCTTACACATACCCTGCTAATCAACTGCGCACTAAGGAAAATTGCATCCTTAGTGGTGTTTTCTCGTGTCTATAACTCACCATCCTGCACCCATAAGAAAAGGATTTTAAGTGGACTAATACGTCCATCAGAGAGGGTAATTTTTTTAAATTGCACCCGTTCTCCCAATGTATGCTTTGCCGAAATGCACGGTACGATGTATTCTTACAGCGCTATCTTTTATTCTGTCACTACGCTAGTCTTTCGGACATCCGCCGAAGTAATCCTCGCGTCTATAAAGAACAGAAGCGAAGAAAAAAAAACGAGCCTTCCAGCAGGTTTCGAACTGTGAACTTACAGGTGTCCTGTCAAAAGTGCTACCTCTCGACCGCTCCGCCTTTTTTTCTTCCTTTGTTGCCTAGCGACACAACCCCCAGGATTAGTAAAGTAGCGTTAGAGTGCAGTAGAGCCTCTGGCCCCTTGCTGGTTTTTCTTATCGAAGATTGCTCTGCATGCACTTGCGCATGTTTATTGCATCCGATGCTGCACGAAACAGCGCATAACTTACTGCGCGTGATATTGCACCGGCGCCGATGCTACACCGGAAAGAACATGCGCCTGAAGAACGCGGCCGACGTCGCTATGTTTTGCTCCCCATTGGCAGCTAATCTATAAGACAACATCCAGCTGAAACAAGTTCAACGAACCCAGTGGTTAAAAGCAAAGGCAGGGTAGGCATTAAGCAAAAGAAAAAGTTATGTTTTTCCATTTCACCGCCGAGGACGCCAGGTGCATGAAATAGAAGGTTGACATCCGTAACCTGGTGTGACCAGATGAGCTTCTCGAACAATGATTTGGCGCAAACCGCTCAGAAATAGAGACTTATGGCTTTTTACTTGCTCGAAATATTCAAGTGCCCGAGCACCCTCAAATTTTGCAAGGTGTATGTTTTGAACAAAGCGCCCGTTTAGCACCACGAAATTAGGAGAACGGCGCACTAAGGGTGTTCTGCTAACAAATGCACCCATTTTCGAAACTTTTCAGTGAAAGTAAAAGGTTGTTTCGACATCTAATCCCCCCTCGAGGGTGTGGTTAACCGACTGAGGCATGGAAGTGGGGTCTAATAATGGCGCCTGGCGGCGGAAGCACCTACTTGCATCATTGTCGTCCTGAGCGCGATGTTCTGGCGCTCCATGAGCATGGAGCTGGTGAGATTCATGTCCGTGCACGTTGGGTACTCCAGGTCAGGGGGCATCCTCCTGCTCGCTCGCTCTTCGGCAGCGGCTCGGATGACCATAGACGTGACGTCTATGTAGAAGGCCGCGTCGACCTGCAGTATACACATAAGCTAAGCTCGCGATATCTATACGACACGGTTGCCGTAGGAGCTCAATTAAGAAGTAAAATACACTGAAGGGCCCTGAACAAAACAGTGAATGTGCCAGTGCTGCATCTTAGTTTCTGAAACCAGCTGAACAAGCTGGTTCTAAAGTTCCTGGGTCTAAAGACTGGTTTGGCCGACGGCTGACAGTCACAGCAGCTTGCTCGCGCGAAGAACAAGAGCAAGGCCACAATTTGACCTGGCGATGTGAGCGAACTCTTAAGCTTTATAGCCAGAGAAAGGTTTCAACATTGCCACTGGTGAAGGCAGAATCTATGAGCACTGGGTGCTTTTTCGCCAGCTTCGCGCACCATTAAATTCTGCAAATTTTCTCATAATGGCACAACGTCAGCCTTAATGAAAACGAAATCCAACGCAAACAGCACGTGCCGCCTCTCAGTCCGCGTAAACTATGTCTGGCTGCTCACTGTGACGAGTAATGATATGCTGTTTACTTTTTTTTTACATTTAACCTTTTGCTGACGTCTTGAATACATTGTAGCAATTGCCTTATGCTAATGCAACGTAATAAAGTAAAAACGGAGCTAAACTTTCTTTTTTTTGTCAGATCACTCGTACAGGCCGCAGCTAGAGTCGCGCAATATCAGAGCTACGTATAGGTACATTCCAGTGCGAGGAAAGTTATGGGTCCTTATTCACAAAAAGCTCTCACACAGAATTGTTCGTTTACAAGAAATTCCAGCCACTCCTGATGCTGGACGTATTATTGATGAAGGCGGTCCGGCAATGGGCAAAATACAATTACGAACAGAAATACATGTTTTTCGCCGCAAATTAAAACACACAAAAGGACGACACATAGACGACGGTGCGGGCGGCCGTCATCTGTTGTGTGTGTTTTAATTTGCGCAAAAAACATGCCTTTCAGCACCCACCAACTAGGCCAGCAAGCAGTTCCGTTGAAACGAACTAAAGGATTTGGAAATTCGGTGTCTGGTTCTTTGAACCAAACAGTCAAAGTATCTTTGGAACTATTCCAGAAAGAAAAATTAAGGAGCCATTTTACCATGTGAAGGTGGATGATCAGAGAAGCTGTAGCACATTAGACAGGGTTAGACAAGGGTACGTGTATTAATTTTCATCATAAGGTAATGGTAGTGACGATAGCTTTATGATTACTGTGACATGTACACTGATTGGTTTGGTTACAACCTTAGACAGATTCTGGGCCAGAGTTAAATATACACACGGCCGTTGCTGAGTGACTTGTGTAGGCGTGGCACTTCAAACCAAACTCTTCTAGTACAAACTGAGTGAACCATTCCTTATCTGCTTTTGAAATGTCCCCATTGATGTCGCCAGTGATGATCAAAGGGGCAGTGTCATCACGGCTAAACCACGCAAAGTGCGTGTTCATGAACTTCTCGATATCACAATTGGATGCACCTGGAGAGATATAACAGTGGATATCCCATTTCCGCCTTTCATTTGTATGGCACAGACATTCCCACAGTCGCTGGCATTGTCCTCTTGCGAGTCAAGGGTGTAGGTTGTATACATACGTACACTTTGTCCTTTGCGCATATGGCAACGCCTCTTGGTAGTGAGTCGATGTGCAGTTCACAAACAATCCCTGTATACCCATTCACTTGGAACAACGCATCTTCATTGATTTATTTCATATATTATTTATTTATTTATTATTATTAGGAGTGGAGAGCTTGAAGCCGGCTTCACCTCCGCCGTGTTGGGCCTGGTATTGCACTATCTTTGGGATCGACCCACACTCACTCACCTTTCTTTTTATTCACGCACAAACACGAAAAATACATGGAACCGGAACCATATACAGCTTCGCTATAAAGAAAAAGCGGTATTTAAGCACGAAGCAGTTCAGACAGTGTATATTCGAGGTATGAGAAACACGATTCTTTTTTTTAATTCTTCAGAAAACACTTTTTTTTTGTCGAAAAACAGGGCGTTGAAGTCGTGTATTGCTAATGTGCATTGATACACATATACTGATACCGTTCATCAAGACTCATCGAGCAGTGAGCGATGAGAATAGTCTTCCCGCGCTTCCGCGGCAGTTTCAAGGTCTGAAGTGTTGCGTCAGTTCAGACGTTGGAGCAGTGCACAGCCTGTGCCCTTCGCTACGGGGTACGTGTTTCAGTATCATGGAGCCTGCGTTTGTTACTTGTAATTCTTCACAGTAATATGGACATGGAGTACGAAGTGGCATCCGGTGTTCTGCTCAGGTCTGAGCAGACGGCAATCTGACCACCTCTTATTTTGGTAGACACGGGAATCATGCCGGCTCAGTGCATTCCCTACGACTGCGTTGCTGGTTTTCTCGAGTCGCTGTGGTGGCAAGATGCACAGCTGGGCGATTTCATGGTAGATTATCTAGGGGTGTGAGAGCATAGGTTTCACAGACACAGACAGAAAATTAAATCAGCCTTGTCCGTGTGTATTATCTGTTAGAGGTATACGTTGGCGCCTCGACTATGAACAAGCTACAGCTTTCACTAGTAATATCACATTATTGTGAAACAAGTGGCGATACCTTTTAGGAATGCCACAGAAAAGACGACAAATAAGAGTAAACAACAGGACAGGTGCTAGAACAGAGGACAGATAAGCCCGTACGAACTAAGCCAAAACAAGCCTTACTCAAGTTATACAAGCTAACGAATACACTGCTGCGCCAAAAGGGAAAGAAAGGCTTGGGAGGGCAAATAAGAAACGATAGGTTGAGCACTGACGTCAATGTAATCGTCATTGTAATTGTTCTAGACAACACTGATGTACGCATGCGTATTTGTTAAACCTCCTTGCTCTGCTGTAACAATAAAATCAGTTCAAATCAGCGCTCGACTTATCGTTTCTTACATGTCTTTCTAAGTCTTTATTTTCCTTTTGGCGCAACAAGGTATTCGTTAGATCTCAACCAACTCGCCCAGCAACAAGTTCTACTCATATACAAATTAAGTCAGCAAAAAGTCTCACTTGAGTTATAATACCTCCACCTGACTTCCCGTACTCCCCATAGGATGCTTCTTGACCCTTAGAGACTCCTCAGAGGAAAAACCAGGAAGCTTCATGTGCCCGTAACATCCGTGTACGAAGCGACAAGACTTCGAATGACACCCGGTGAGCATCCAGCTTGGAATCGGGGAAAGAATCTGTAATTCAACTGCCACATGCAATACGGAAACCTGTGTCATCTGCAGTGTGGACAGTTGTGCTAGTAGGTATCGTTAGACGAGTTCCAATACTTGTAGTTTCTTACTCCGGTAGATGCTGCGTACGACGGGCGGCAGCACACAGAGATCAAAGTAATCCAGCTCTCTCATGCGCTCTGCGCCTCTAGCGCGACGGGCCAAGCCTTTTGGGTGCAACACCTCAAATGATCGGTCGTATTCGGCAGCCCAAGTGTATATAACTAAAGCTCTTGAATACTGTACCACATGCGAAACTCTCCGTAGACCTTATATTTCAGAATCCGGACACAGTGACTAGTGAACAGCTTGGGGTTCGCAGATTGTCCCATCGCCTACATAAAACACAAAAATAGCTATATAAAGTGTCATTCACTTTGCCAGCGCCGCGAAAACAAACAAACAAACAAACAAACAAACAAACAAACAAACAAACAAATAAATAAATAAAAAATTTAGAGCCCTTTCAGTGTGTGAAGTGGATGACCAGCAAAGCTGTATTGCTTAATAGTTATAAGTTCTATAAGGTGGTTATGCTATATTATTTGAATAAAGGCACAAACACATAACTTCTGTTTGTTTCGTCTTTTTTTTGTTGCTTTCTATTTTCGTTCTCGTGTTCTTTATTTTTCTTATTCTTTATTTTTATTATTTTCACTTTTTTGCTTATTTTATTTATTTATTTATTTTACACAAGTACACCGACGTTTCGACACGTATCGTCATAGACTGGCGTGGAAGACGACGACGACGAACGCGCGAGCAGTGGCTCTGGCGCCTTTGCGCGGTTGCAGCCGAAACATTTTTAATATTCTTTTTTTTTTTAAAGTTCTACAAAGCATTGTTTTCAGGAACAACTGCTCTTACTCTTGTGCCTGGGACTTCCTTGGGTCCCGCGTGTGACAAGGGTAGTTCAAGGGCGCGTTACAGGTCCCCGAGCCCACAGGGGTATGTGCCATTGAGCTTGGACCCTTTCTGCACATCACCAGGATCGGCCCACATGATGATTTGTTTTTGTCAACATCCCGGACAAATATTTTTTCCGGATCCTAGCCATAGACAGCTTCGCTGTAAAACCAAAGTAGATGCATGAACACTTTCGAATGAGTCTGTTCTGAGCGCATTGAAAAGAGTAACCTAGCCCACGTGCGATCAGACAGCCATTGCTAAGTGATGACTTACAGTGGGACGCGTCACGTGTGGACAGCCTAGAAGGAAAACTGCGCGTCTATTTGTATGGTATGGGAAAACTTTATTCAGGCCCTTCGGAACGCGCGTGAGCACGTAACGGGCCGCTCCCACGTCGGTGCAGAAAGGCAGCCTCTCTGCTGCGTCGCGCGTCTATGACAACGAAATACACAGCATGCGCAGGCGAAAGCTTATGCTGCTCATCGTTTGGATGCCGCGATACGAAATGCCCGATTGCGAAGATGACGCCATGCGCTGCGAATATTGCTCGTGGGAGAGCGCACGAAGAGAAAGATGCTGATAAATCATGCAGCGCCATTCCTTCATCATCGATGTGGCTCCGCCGACGTGTGCCCGCCGTATCGCGGGACCACACGTCGGCAAAACAAAGCACGAAGGCTTCAGCCTGATAGAATGTTTTCTATATACTCCACGCAAGGGGAAGCGGATAACAAATTAGCAAGGATAGAGGTATATTGTGGTAGGGTGGCGAGTATTAGCACAGACACGTTACGTGATATCCTGCTTCGTTGTGCTCGACAGGCAATGTTACATGCTTATGGACAGTTGCCACAACGTTGATTGACGGCATTACTGGTATTTTTTTTTCGTTTTTTTGTTGCTAATGGTGTGTTTCAACCGTCAAGTAGTCGCTGCAAGACAGTAGCTTTACTCCAGCAGAGTCTTACTAAGGCTGGCAGTTCACGCGTGACCTCTCGTTGTGCTTTCTTGACTCCGACTGAACTTCGTAGCTATGGGTTGGTTGAAGAGGAGGGCATCTCTTTCCGTGAAGCGCGGAGCTACATGAGGGGGGCATCCGGAAGACGATTTTCAATATTGTTACCACCTCCCGCGAAATCAAGATTGTTAGAATCAGAGGCTGTATATTATTGCTCAATAAGGACGCAAGCGCTCTTATCGTGGCACAATGCTGCCTTTGTCTTGAGCGAGTTGTTATGTTCCTAGCCATTTTCCTCAACGTGGCGCGGGATTTATCGTACCCAACGTTTCGGAAGCAACTCGGCTTCTTCCTCACTCATAGCTACGTCTGATCTACCATCTTCTGTTCGCTTTCCCGTGCCTTTCTTTTTAAAGCTAGAACAATGATCAGGCTAACCTAATGAGCACTTCGTTCTCAAGCAGGGTATGAAAACGAGCAAATGGACTTGGGGACGAAGTTGGCAAACGTTCGTACCTGTACTGTTTGAACGTTGAAATCCTTGTCTTTCATGGCTTCTGCCAACAGCTCAGGGTTGGTCAGCTGCGGCGTGGCCGTGATGAACGTGACGTTGCTGCACACCGAACAATTTGGGGTGTAGTTCTCCTGCCGGAGAAGCAGAAGTGTCAACGTACACCAGAGAATGTTTTGTGTGGTGGCTAACTTGGTTTTATCAATGAAGCTGGCCTTTACTGGTGTGAAGCAGGTAGACTGAAGTCAAGAGGAAGAATAATAATTATAATAACAAGCACAAGAGCGTACGTGGGAACGCTAAACGGTTTTTCCATCTAGCGGTGACGACGACAGTTGTCAACTTACCATCGGATATAATGCTTTCCAAACTGTCCTGCAATTCTTTTTCTTCCCACCATGAGATGGTGTTATTTCTTTTTCTAAACGCATAAAACCTCCCTAATTTCCGTTCACAGATAATCTGGACTCTTCTTAAGTACCGTACTAGTTTCCGAAGATTTGATCTCCCGAGCTGCTTCTGAACTCAGTGTTTTCTACAAACGAAGTAGAGTTGCCACGTGAAGGCCGGAGCGATTAGTGCAAAAGGAGAAAGATAGCTATGGAGAGGAGGGGCGCATTGTGGCCACGGAACAAGCAAATTGACCCGCGCTGTTCTGGCAAATGGACAAGATACAGCAGTCCGTTTTTGGGAAAACTGGCTAAAAACTTCATCGAGAAGATGTACTTGCTTTTTTTTTTTCCTTTTGCTTTGTTAGCCGTTTTTGCTTTTCTCTGACTAGACTTAGGATGTCCTGTATAAGACAAAACGAAAGAAATGGATTACATTGTTCTGTGGCGGTCATGCATATCGTATACGAAAAGAAAAGAAGATTGCTTCTCCTCATTGACTGCGTAAAGAAGTGTATGTTTAAGCACCCGCGTGATTATTAACGAATCATTGAGTGAGGTCGTAACGTTACTTGTAAACTGTGCATAATGTACAAAGCACAGCGATTAAAAATGTTACCTGCAATTATATGTGACAGAACGGCTAGTGCACTATACAGTACTAGCTTCTCACATGCACACAGCTTTGCACATTTTCTTTTTTCACTGTTTGCATTACGAAACCAGGTATGACTTAGTGAAATTATGTAACGAAGAACAAGAAAGACGGTAGACTCTTACCCTTGAGATAAGGAACCATGCAAACTCCCAGTTGTCCCAATCGTTTCTGTGAGCCTGGTGCAAACCCACAAATCAAGAATAAGCTGAACGTAAAGCAAATCCTATGGCTTAAAAATTCTGCACAGCACATGCCCGTTGGAAAAAATACCACAAAAATATTTTCTAGCGTTTTTCGAAAGGGCATACGAAAAATATTTTGCCGTGGCGATAGAAATTTTTGTCGTAGTTTCAGAGGTAGCTGTGGTCACGACAGAAATTTGTGTCATTACAATAGAAATTTCTATAGCACTTTCTTTGACCCTTTCTTCATAACACGTTCGATTCTGTCGTGAAGAAGACGCCTTGTTACAACGCCGTTTCTGTCGTGACGACAGAAAGCATGTCGTCTTTTGGGACATTTCTGACCTTTAATTTGACTGAGCGGATTTGATCATATTGAGAACAACACGTTCGACCGTTATTTTATTATGAACGAAAGTTGCGCAGCTGTTATAAAATTTGTATTCGCGAAGTAACTATATACCATGCTGGATAAAATTACAAGCATCAATATTGTGCTTAAGGAGCAGGTTACCTCGTATGTTTTCTCATAGTTTTGGCTTGCCATTTTTGCTTCGGAGCTATAGTAATTCAAGCTTAAGAATAGCGCAATGCAAAAGATGGACTATGCACGGCGTTATTCTTTTCAGCTTGAATCATGAACCAACTAGCCCTGCAGCGCGTATTATAAGAAACAGTAAGGGTCTCGGGGAGGCACAAGATATGATAGACCTTTCTTTTAAATTGATATGAGTAGAAGCACTCGGTTAACAACAACAAAAAAAAACCGAGAACCTAAACTGAGATTATCGCTATAATTTACAGCATCCTGTAAGGAAATAATTTTCATTCAAAGTAGTGCGAAATGTAAGGAACAAGATTTATGTCCTCCTGAGCATTATATATGAGAGCTGCAACTAAGCTGAAGCTAATGACCTTCACCAAGGAAGTTCAGAGTGTTAAGCGAGTGATGCAAATCGGTTCGTGCATCCCACAAAACTGAGTCAACAAAGCGCAAAGCGCGCAGGTGGTGCATTGGCGCTTGCGTTCTTTGCGCACATTTGCAGGCCGTAGTGAAGGCTCTCACCAGCTCCAAGGCTTGGTTCAGCGTGTCACCCCGGCCAAGAATGAAGAAGTTCGAGACGTCCATGGAGTGAATGAGCTCCGCGTTTCTTTTGAAGTCATCCTCGGTGCCGTCGACCTCTCGCATGACATGCGGCGTCGGTATGTTCTCCAGCAGCCGCGCGTACTTATGGTCGATGACTGGAGTGGCAGAGTGATAGATGTTAATTGTGGACAGGTATAAAAGACTCGGTTCAGGGTGCAAGTTTTCCGCGCGCTGCCCTGCGCGACGAGGGACGAACAGGCAGGATGTAAGGCGTGTCTGGCGAAAAGGCAGACCTGAGCTGACCTGACCTGTATTCTAGCATAACGACTTTCTTTCAATTTTGCTCCGCTCTTATAGTTCGTACGTACTAGCCGTTGCTCTGAACATCATAGACCGGGCACTGCTACAACAAATGACGAAGAGGAAAAAAGCGATTCAATTTGGAATATGACTTGAATAGAACGTTTGTATACATTGTTTGGGTGATGTTAAAAAATAAAAGAGCGAGTCTACTGGCTCATTCAGCATCACACGCGGGAGCACCCATGATGGCAGCAATAGCTTACATTACGTTTATGTAAAAAACAAGAAAAAAAAACAAGCGGGAGCTACGGATCTGTACACGTTGGAGAAGCTGTACAACGCGTCGCAAAGGGCACCCTGCCAAGTCGCTGCGGGCTTCGACAACGTAACTGGACTGCACTGCGGTTGTACAGTTGATTTAACTATCGACTTCTGAAATTGCTCAAGCGCTTATTGGCACATAACAATCATTCGATGGCACATAAAAGAGTGTACTCGCACGTCTTTTCTAAGTAGCCTAAAGGTTGACAGTACGCAAGGATATGGGGCAGCTTTCAGTTTTGCAACTAAAAGGGCACAATCGTCATCCACCAAAGCATAACGAGCATGTACGCATTTCTTTTTGTAGCTTCGCGATACTATTAGGCGGATGACAATATTTCCCGTTGATGAATCTTTCTCCACCTCGCAAATTCTCACTGCACTAATTTTGCATAAATTTTCCACTGTCGATAATGTCATTATCGCCTAATAAAAAGAAGCGTTAATTCTGCGAGCGCACAATAGTGTTATTACAGTACGAAATCTGTCGACGCGAGCAGCTTCCACGGTAGAGTTTAGACAAGGTCAGCATGACTACGGTAGCTTAACCATACTATTCCAGCCTGTGGAACAGCGTTGGCGTCCAGATGACGAAAATAGCACGCATGTGGTACAACTTCAACCCTCATTATCAGGGCCGCGTCGCAACTCGTGGCACTAATAATACTGGAATATAGAAATTAATACCTGACCGTAGCCGTTTTTTCACCTACGGAGATGCGACGATCCCTGGCTTTGAATCTCATTTATACTCACTTTTTTGTTTCGACTAACTGCCAGTAATTGAGTCACTGACATGCAACGGTTTACCTGCGACTCTAAAGTTCACCTGTTCCCGCCGCATCCACGCAACCATTTATCAGCACCGCAGACTGCGCCTGACGGTAACGCGATGCCGCACAACTTGCCGACACGGAGCGTCAGGGCTAAGCCAGGCGAACGCTTCCACGGGCTTCTTTTGTAGACTTCTGTTACTTTGAAAGTGTCGCCTGGATGATACTTGACCATTTGCAAGGATCCGCACAGAGGCGGCACATGGCCACTTACTGACGCTACTGTCGTAGATGATGCCGGCTGCGGAGAGGTCCATCTTCTTACAGAGGTCGCGAATCACCTGCGTGTAGATTTCTCCCGGAGGCGTGACGTGGACCAAGAATTCGCGCTCGAGCGCTGTGAGCCTGTCCCAGCCGCTGAGCGGGTAGTCGTTGTGCGCGCCATACGTGAGGCTCAGCGTGGGCAGCCCCATGCGGCGAGCCGTGTCCCGTACCGCCGTCGACAGCTTGTCCATGGTGCTGCCCGGCGCGCGCACGGCGTCGATCAGCACGTGCGGTTTCGGATCGGCGAAGATGGCGCTGCACACTGCATCGCGGCATCCAGAGGGCAACCGTTCGTCGCTGCACCGCCAGCGTGGTACATCGTGGTCACCGTATGCAAGACTATCAAGTTTTGTGCAGAATGATGTCGGAGAGGTAGCCTCATGATAATCTATCTAGAACGAAACGAAGGATTGTGGTAAAAAATGGCGCTGCAACCAAGGATAAAGCTTTGTTTTGTTTGCGCAGTTCCTTTGTCCTTGGCTTTTGTGCGAGTGCATTTAGTTCGTTAAGGCATCCATTGCAGATGCCCAAATATTTTGTTTACAGCACTTGTCTTGATTATGTTAAGTAAAGATTGTTTACAGCTCTTGGAAGTAGTAGAAGCGTTACTGTCCGTATAGGCTGATAACTTTGTTTTGCCTTATCTTTCTTTTTCGTAGCTTTGCGAATGCCGAACCGCGCAAAGCTCGATCGTATTCAATGCGCGCTAGCACCTTATGATAGAGTATTGGAAAGGTTACGAAACTGACCAGCTTTCGATGCGTTGGGAGCGCAGTCATGGGAAGTTGCAGAAATAAGCATTCACTTTTCAATTTTAATGGTCAACCTCTTGAACCTGCATTTCAGTTTGAGTGTTATCTTCAAGCAAGCGTGACGAGTTGCCTTGAAACTAGCAAAAAACACAAGATCAAAGGCTGAGCGTGCATTTCATGGTTATGCGTATTCAAGAACTTTTCTTCCTAAGCAGCCGTCGGCATATGCATGGGAACTGGGAAGGTTTGTCACTACTTTATGCCAGTGCTCTACCACCGGCGTCAACTGAGAAAAGCGAATATTGTTAATAAATGCAGTGGAAAAAATAATCGTTTTTTTTTACCGCAGCGCGTTACTAGGGGCGGCGGCCACCAATAAATGCTTGATGTTAACTAATTAACTAACTAAAGTTTGTTAACTAACTTCCCAATAATTATTTTAGGGTGCTTGTATTAAGTCGAGAATTGAAATCGGTCAGCGCTCGGCATATGCACTAAGGAGGAGTCTTATGACTAGCAACGGCTTAGAGATATTTGTCCTTAAACTCCCTTACAAATTGTGTGATGGTGTTCCATTTATTTTTTGTCGCGTTTCTCGAGGGACAAAGATAAGGGGAACCGAGGGGCTCGGTTTTTCGTTAGTTACAACCACATCAAGGCAACAGGCAACGAAGCCACAGAAATAGTAAGAGAAATCAACTCTGCTGTTGTTTAACTGGAATATAGAAATCACAGGGCAAAATGAAATGAAAGCAGACGTAAAATCAACTTTCTACAGGTCGAAACGTGCGGTTGAAAGGATGTTCCACATACGCTGCCGTGGCCGATAGTGGTGCTGGCTAACACTTCCACGGATACAATGCACTCAAATGCGCAAACACACGAGTATTCAAGGAGGTGAGCGGGAAAACAGCCGCCGTCGTAACTCCATGGATACGTACGCGTAATGCGTAAGGTGTGGGTTCGGCTGCCACTAGCGAAAATTTGTTTTTTCCTCCACTTTCATTTACCTTTGCGCCACGATTTCTACATTTCAAATAAAAACAAGTAATTGGCGCTGTTTTTTTTTGGCTTAATTGCATGTTGTCTTCCTGTGTAATCGGTCGAAGGAAGAGTTTTGGGGAAAATACTGACTTGAACGCCAATGCATTTTTTTCCCGAGTTTAGCGAGAGCTATCTCGAAAGTGGTACTAGCCTCGGTGTTCCTATTAAGTGTGCATGTCTTGAGTTTGACCGCCTTTGATTCCGCAAGAGCAGCATATGTCCCAATAATAATTAATGAAAAATGCACTCGGCAAACTTCTTCTAAATATATATTTAATCAATTATTATCACATGGTTAATTAAGTCGTTGTCCGCTAGTAATACGTTGCAGCAGAAAATACACTATTGTGTAAATTTCACTTTTTCTAAAATTTTCTTCGCTTATCCTATTTGGAGGAAATCGAAGAGTGTTGAACTGCTATTTATGGGCAGTAGGTGGCCAATTATTGATGTAGTAGCCACAGCATTCTCATTAGTTCGAGTTAGGTTAATCATGTGTTATACCCATCCTCTGAAACGTTCAAATAGAAATTCTAATGGAAAAATCCCAACAAGGTTACTACTTCACGACTGTAGTCGTACTTTATTTGTAATCGTAAATTCCCCTACCTCCCCCCTGTAAATTGTTATTCGTGAACGTAAGAATAGAGGCAACGCAGATACGGGGGCTTACACGAGGAGGGGCGCCTTAGCAGCTAACTTGTAGTAATGTTCCGCGTACGATTTCTCCTGGGTTTTAGTATCATTGTGTTTTCGTTGTGTGCGCTATGCTTAGGCCTATAATATGTGCGGCGTGATGCGCTGTACCGATAGCCAGAAAGGTAGAGAAAAGGGCACTTACCGTCGGCGATGTTGACGTTTTCCGGGTCTAGTTCAACAAGAGAGTAGGTCAGGGGCACACTGGTGGTCATCCTGAGCGTCTTGGTGATCGTGAGCTTCGCCACGTCGTTGCCTTTCTCCACCGCAACGACTGCAAGCGAGGCAGAAAAAGCTTCGCTATGAAAGTATAGCTGTGTTTTCTTCTGCATCTTCTGCCTACAGAACTTTGCTTTAATGTAAGCCCCACAGATAACTACATGTATACCCTACATTTCCTCCATTTCTTCCGCCACGCACCCGCACACTCAAAGTCAGTGTTTCTACCTGTGGCGTTTTACATGCTGCTCAGTAGCATTGCCGCGTCTGAAGGCGTGTCAAGGCAAATTTTTCAGGTCATCGTTCGTATTCGTTTGATGCTCTGTTTGTAGATTTCCAAAGGCATGCGCAGCATATTGCGCCTTTGCCTGATTAAGTCGCTTTCATGCGCCTTAGCTGGAGTGGACTGACGCAGCCTTGGTACATGTGGAGAGGCCTAGAGCGCTGAGGAGAAAAGTAGGATGGAGGTGCAGCAATAGTCAGACGCTAGCTACAAGCATGTCGTGTCCAAGGTACTTTCCTTTTTAGTGCTCTTCCTTCTGAGCGAAATAACGAAGAAAAAAAAAAAGAGAGAGAGAGAGAGAGAGAGAGAAAAGGAAAGCAGGGATGTTAACTAGTCAAGAGTCCGGTTGGCTACCCTGCGCTGGGGGAAGAGAGTAGGGGAATAGAAACACCCACGCCTACAGAGTCAAAGGCACTCGCACAAGCCAGACGTTCTCAGAAAGCACAGAAATGCCTTTAGTGCCTTCTGAGCCGATGATCGGTGGGTACGGTGTTCTAATATTGTCTGTTTACTCAGCAGACGATCGTCTAGTTTCCTGAATGCCTTGACATAGATTGTGTTTGTGCTTCAAACTGAGGACAGTGACAGAATAGATGGTCAATACTCTTCTCGCAGCCGCAGACATCACATGCAGGACTGTCCGCCATCCCAATGTGTGCTGGGTAAACTTTCGTGAAGGCAACTCCCCACCACGACCGACACAGAAGAGACGCTTCGCGTCGGTGCAGTCCGGCCATAGGTATGAGTTACAGCTAAGGGTTGAGTCTGTGCAGTCTGGTGCACCTTGTATGGGTGGTGTTCAACTCAGCTAACGAGAGTGTGCGTGCTAGAACCCAAAACTGTCCCGCAGCGCCGATCCTTGAGAGAGGAATGGAGACGCAGCGGTTTTCTTTTTTTGACGTCCGAGCTGCCTTATCTGCGTTATCATTTCCTATGATATCACAATGGCCTGGTATCCACTGATAAGTGATATCGCGGCCTTTTTCTCTCAAGTGATGGATGGGCTCCATGATTTGGCATGTCAGTTGATCGTGAGAAAAAGAAATGACTGTAGACATTATCAGGCCGGCCTTGAATCGCAGAAGACTGCCCATTTTTCAGGACTCTTTGTATTGAGCACACATCAAGCGCATCGCGGAGAGCCGCGAGCTCTGAAGCTGTAGGCGTAGTGATATGGGAAGTCAAACAGTTGGGTTAGTAAAGGGAAAATCAGACATCCACCAGTTCGCAGCAATTGCTGCAAAGGAAACCCATACGGGTTTCCGCAGAACTGTCGAGTTTTCGCAGAACTATTAGGTCAAACTCTTGCTTTTGCTTCGTGTTGTCGACATATTGGACTTCATCCTGCCATCTGCTAGCCGCCTCGTTAGCTCAGATGGTAGAGCGGCTGCCCCGGAAAGGTGGTGGTCTCGGGTTCGAGTCCCGGACCACGAACAATTTTTCTTCAACTGTGAGGCTTTTCTTTCGTGAAACCCGTATGGTTTTTTTTGTAGCAATTGCTGAGAACGGGCGGATGTCTGATTTTCCCTTTATTAATTACTTCTCTCCACCTTGCGGGTTTCCGCAGAAGTATTACGTCAAACAGTTGGGCTATTCTCCCTAGTGGGATAACTACAGTGCCACCGGAACTGGTTGATGTAGTTGAGCCATCAGTATAGACGTGTATGCAGACGCTGTATTTCTCGTACAAGAGGAGCAAAGTAAATTGCTTGAGTGCAAATGACGGCAAGTCCGACTTTTTCTGAAGTGCTGGGATTGTGAGGTTTACTTGGGTGCAGCTCACACACGATGGAGAAATGGAAAATCTTACAGCAGCTGCGTATCCTGAAGGTACGTGCACGAAGACAGTTGTACTGAATGTCTTGTCGGGTCTTTCTACAGGGATACGTGCGAGGGGGTGGGTGGGGGTCCTGGCGAAGTGGCTTATGTGCACACCATTGTTTCAATGGTAATGTGCGCTCTGATAGTGTAATTATGAGCGATTGCAATAACTTCTGCCGTTGACGCACTCCGTAGTAGACCAAGTCATATCCTGAGGGCTTAGGCAATACCGGTAGGCTATTCCGCAGGAATCCAATAAAGAGGACGCTGCAAAGTTGCAGCACAGATGGTGTTGACACTCCCCAGGTCTTTCGTGCTAGGAACCTAAACATATGGCAAATTCCCGTCAGTAGTTCCTTCACATAATTCACATGAGGGGTCTAGGAGAGATTTCTGTCAATAACAACCCCCAAAAATCTGTGACTTGTGCTGTACGAGATCAGCTGTTCGTCGGCGGATATCACTTATGGAGACATTGGTTTCCTGGTAAGTGCCACCATTGCACACTTTTCTCATGATATTTGAAGACCTGGTTCCAGAAGGTACGATGATGTTAAACGCCTGCCTTCTGAAGATGCGCGCGAAGCTGAAGTCGTGTCACACCCGACGTCCAAACAAAAATGTCGTCGGCACAGATAGAGAGCCGCACGGTGCATGGAAGGATGTCAGCGAGTCCAATGGGTGTTAAATTAAAGAGCGTTGAGCTCAGTACTCCACCCTTAGTGACCCCATGGTTACTGTAGTGCTGGGAGGTTGCGCCATCCTTGGTAAGTATGAAAAATGATCTTCTATGTAGGTAGCTACTAATCCAGAAATAGGTCTTGCCGACAAGTGCTACTGCCTCTAAGGTGCTGAAGATCGCTTCGTGCGTTACGTTATCATATACTCCCTTAACATCCAGAAATAGGGCAGCAGATAGCAGCAATCTTTAGCAGAATTTCTGGTGCTCGACGTATGTCACCAAGTCGATAACGTTGTCATGGAAGAATGGCCATGCCTGAAACCTTCCATTGTGTCTGAGTATACCTCGTAATGTTCGAGGTACCATTCTCATCGTGCGAGAACCATTCTCTTCATTAGTTTTCCGAGGCAGATGGCTAGCGCAGTAGGTCGGTACAATGCAATATCTACAGGTGACTTGCCAGGCTTGAGCAGTGGAATTAGGTGACTGGTCTTCCATGTCTGTGGAACCGTGTCGGTCTGCCAGGAGATGTTGAACAAGTTAAGAAGCGCTTTCCGAGCCTGTTCGCCAAGATTACATAGGGCACGATAGGTTATACCGTCCGGTCCCACTGGTGATGAACGCTTGCACAAGGCAAGTGCAGCTTCAAGTTCGTCCATAGTGAAAGGACTGTGCATGCGGGGGTCGCGTGAAATCGGTGAGTGATCGAGCGTCGATGTTCCAGCGATACTAATTTCGCCAGCAATCCTCCTGCAGAAATCGTCAGTGATGTTAATCTCTCTGCCTTGTTGGTGAAGGATCAAAAACTTGAAAGGGTGGCGTTGGTGAGGGGTTCCACGGAGACCACGAACAGTTCCCCATATGTGAGACAAAGGTTTTCTTGGATGCAAAGACTCGCAGAATAACCATCTTTGCGACGAGAGTTTGTCCATGCGACGGTGAATTTTCTTTTGAGTTCGTCTGGTCAACCTTAAGTGATGTGTCGACTTCTTGTGCCTATATCGTCGCCCTGCACGGCGACGTATTTCCACGAAGCTTTTCTAATTCAATGTCGTATTCAGTGTATGCAGATGTTCTCGAAAGCGAATGCGTGGCATCCTCTAGGGCACCCTTTATAAGGTGCTCTAGGCTAGAGGATACGCCCTCATGACATTCCGCAATTGATTTGAACACCGGCCAGTCGACACAATGGGTGACGCCGGGTAACTTGGAGACCGTCAGCCCTTCAATCCTAAGAGAAGTGGCGAGGTGGCCACTTCCTCGCGTTTCAATATCTGAAAACCATCTAACCTGTTTGGTGAAGGAGCGTGAAACAAAGGTGAGGTCCAGGCAGCTACTGTAGACAGTTCCTCGCAGAAAGGTGGGGCTTCCATCATTTACCAAACACAGCTCTTGTTCGGAGGTAAATGACACTAATCTTTTGCCTCCCGAGTTTATCTTAGAGCTTCCCCAGAGATAATGGTGCGCATTAAAGTCTCCAGTCATCACCAAAGGATGCGCATTCAATGTCGTGATTCGCCGTAACCGCTCGCAGTCCAGCCGACTACTGTGAAAGTTAGTTTGCCTTTCTTACTGTTCGACACACGTACTGGTTTTCATAGTCAGGCGGCACTGGATGATGAACATACGTAAGATCACATCGTATCAAAACCATAGCTTGCTGCATTCTCTGTGTGGGGAACATGAAACACGCATCACCGGACAGTCTAATGTGAAATGATAAGGGCTCGAAGATGATTATAATGGGGAAATGATTCATGAGCACAAACTGTCGAAAGTCCGACATATGTGACTTAAGTTCTCTGGCGTTCATGGCTTCTTGCAAGCCATGATTTCAACCAAGGGCTGCAAGCACTGGACTCAGTGTCCAGCACCTGTAGTGGGCATTGCCCAGACGAAGTTGTCATGCTGTTCAGTATAACGCGAATGACATTCATGAGAGACCGCACAATGTTGATGACCTGGTGATCATCGGCCAGCGTCGCTTCAACAGTTTCCGCAGCCATCGTTGTCGGTGCGTTTTTATGCAACTCATTAGAGCATTGTGCCCTTGGTAGCGCAGGCCATTCTTCAGGACGGGCGAGTCTTTCGACTTTGTTTGTTTTCCTTGTATCTGTCTGGGTAGTGCTGTGCGTTGATGCGGCAACCCCTCTGACGGAAGATGGCGTGCCGCTATATAGAGGTGTTGTTTTTCGTGAACGTCTTCGGCGTTGATTCCGATGTCGGCGAATAGTAGCAGCAGCCTCTCGATGTGTTGAATTGTCCCGCACCATTTGTTTGAGGATCGCTAATTCCCTCCGCATCGGCTGGCGATCCTTTGATGTAGCCTTGTACGTGCCACTGCAGTTAGGGCACTTTGTAACATCAGTGCGACAGACATCTTCTGAATGGGGCTGAGAGAGCCGTGAGCACACGATGTTGTTCACACAGGTACCCTTTACGCGACCAATCTTGCAACACTTGAAGCACTGGAGGCGCTTCGCTACGAATGGTCATACTGGATGGCGGACATGTCCTACCTTCACGTGGGAAGGAAAGCTGTCTCCTTCAAACCAAAGAATCACACAGTGTATGTTTCCAAGTCTAGAAATCTTCGTAATGAAAGTACCTTCTGTCGTTGGTTTGATTAGTATTGGCAAGTCGTCATCATGGATGGGAACGCCAACGTCATAAATGACGCCCGCAGTACCATCACCGCCTGTAGGTATCATTCATCGTACCTTTGCATTGTCGATCTCAGTTATATTACGTAGACCCTGTACGGCGGTACGGTGTAGCACACACACTGCGAGGACACCTCTCCATGAGATTATTTTCACGTCTTTAATCTCGTTTGGGGCAATTTTCTTGAGCAACAAAGAGAGGACTTGCCTGTTTAAAAGCCGCAAGGTGGTCGCCGGGTCAACGGACACGAAGAGCAGAGCGTGTGGCCAGTGCTGCGGTGCACTCTTCATGTTAGAAATAGTTGCTGACGATAACATCTGTAGAAATTTTCTTTTTGCTGTTCGGCTCTTCAGGAGCTTGAAATCATCGTCCGAGGAGTCATAGCTGACCGAGCATAGCTCAGTGGCCCCGCTGTTTGCAGCACTTGATGTGCTTCCACATTTTCTGGAGGTTATCCGACCTGGCGGCTGCGTACCAGGAAGATCCTCTTGGATCTCTTCATCCTTTGCCGCAAGGAAGGAGCGGTAGCTCCCAGAATTGCAAGGAAACAAAGCGAAAAGGTAGAGACAAATGTCCAAGCGTGCTATCGAAGACAGCAAGATAATGAAGATTAATTACAGCCATGTCATCACAATTACAGCGCACATATGCCGCTGTTTTACGAGCTGCTGACGAAGCTCACCTGATGGCTGACCGACGCATCTGGTCATTCCTCTTGGGGCTAGTGGGTCGTTCCTAATAGAGCGCCTACGTTCGCCACATTGGTCGCCTAAAATTTACGTCAGAGCTTTCAAATTACTCGTGTGCCAGCGTTGCACTTGGGAACACCTAATTGGAAGGGACCCTGAAAACATATATTGCTGCCTTTTGGCTGTGAAGCGTATGATTCCATTGGAATTTATTCTTTCTCAGCACAAGGCCGCAGGACAGCAAGTGGCAAACATACGAAGTGTGACTGAAACTTCGACCATGAGGAGGAACCCATTATCTAGGTGGTAATCGCTGTCGTCAAACTAGCAATGCAAGGTCAGTTTTTCTCAAAACACAAGTCAAAGCACAATAAAATGCCAGTTTAGCAGAATGCGTTGTTGGGCAAGTTGGTTCATTGTATTTGGAAAGATTGGATGCGCTTTGTAGACGATCACAAGGAATTATACATTGCGCCTGTCCCGTGTTCTTCCTTGTGATCGTCTACAAAGCGCATCCAATCTTTCCAAACAGAATGCCAGTAATCGGTCGCCATGGCAACAGTCGACATTGAACACTCAAGCAACATTCGCTTTTCAATTTACTATTGTTTCTCTATAAAAATACGCCACAAAGTGCTCCAAGGTTAATGTAATTCCACAAATGACGTACTGATTTAATTCGCGCCACAAAGCATTCTTTTATCAGACTGCTAACTGTCATTTTACCACAAGTTGGTCCACTATCTAGGTGGCACTCAACATCGTAAGCTTAAGGCATCAGGGCAATGTAATCCTGGGGCCCTATAACGTAAAACTATTCCAATATCTTTTTATTCCAATCTCCTGACGTCAAATTTGCGTAACTGCCGACGCAAGCATCGGGCGGTCACCCACAGGGTTGTCTCAACAGACCAATCAAACGCTCTCCTCGTTCATAGGAGGTCACTTTTGTTTGCTTGAAAAACGAATAACATTGCCTACACTGAGCGGCTTGTCTTATCTAATTGGCTCACACGAGGCGAGGAGCACACTCAAGGGGAGAGGGATTCGATAGGGCCGAGCCACTGCAGTGAAAGTCGATAACCGGATTAAGAGGGTGGTGTGGGCGTCCGGGATTGGCCCGTCTTTCCTTACTTAGCTTGCGGTGGCTGGTCGAAATTCGAGATGGCATGCAACGGAAGCTTAAGAACGACGCTAAAACGGATCCTCAGCAAAGAAAAGTTAGCAGAATGAGGTCGTAACCGTGCCGAAAGTGCACGAAAACGTTACACTGCCCCGCAAGAAGCTTTATTATACGCAAATAAACCCATGCTCTCCGGCAGGTGCGAGTAGCCAGCGCCTGAGCGATCGGCGGCAGCCATTTTTATTCCTTTCGGAACGGGGCAGCCTGCGGCTATTCGGAAGAAAATTAAGTTTTCTTCGGCATATTAAAGCATCCTTAATGCGTACACATCACTTTGCCGCCTTGAGTTTTTGCGGTTTTATGACGTCGCGTGACAGGCAGGTGAAGTGGGTGCAGCCCGAAAACTTTTGACCAATACCCAGGGCTAATGGCGAAGAGGCGTCGAATCAGAAATAACAATTTTTGTTTTTTCTGTAATCTGATGTATAATCCGTTGTACACGTCATATCACATAGGGAGCTATCGCAGTTTTCGTGACGTCGCGTGACAGACAGGTGAAGTGGGGGTGGTCTAAAAAAAAGTTTGTGACCAATTGCGGAGGGCTGATTACATATATATTATATATAATCAGCAGAATTTATATATATATTCTTGTGACACGCAGTTGTTTGAACTAACGACTGCCTTGCACTTTAACATGGACTGCAACCTTCAAACTGACTGTATCTTTCTTGACTTTTCTAAAGCTTTTGACCGCGTGCCCGACTGTCGCCTATTTTCTAAATTATCTGCCCTACGCCTTGACTCTTTAACATTATCCTGGATTCGTAATTTTCTTTCTTTTCGAGAACAGTTTACTGTTGTTAACAATTTCTCTTCCCCGCCTTCTTCTGTTAGCTCTGGTGTGCCACAAGGCAGCGTCCTCGGCCCCTTACTCTTCTTAATCTACATTAACGACTTACCCACCCAGATTACTTCCTGCATGCCCCTTTTTGCCGATGACTGCATAATCTATCGTCTTATTCACACGACTGACGATCACTTGAAACTTCAAGCAGATCTTAACCTTATCGCTAACTGGTGTAACAAATGGCTCATGACGCTAAACTTTACAAAGTGCGAGCTGATGTGCTTCAGCCGAAAATGTGTAAATTCTAAATATTTGTATCATCTGAATAACACTATGCTTTCCCACACTTTATCATATAAGTACCTTGGTGTTGTTATTACAGAGAATCTTTCATGGGCTCCACACATCACTTCTACATGCGCCAAAGCATCACGTTCTCTTGGCTATCTACGACGCAGCTTGCGAAATGCCCCGCCAAACATTCGAAAGCTCGCTTTCCAAACATTCATTTTGCCACAGTTAGAATTCGCCTCCCCAATTTGGTCCCCTCATCAAAATTACCTAATAAATATGACGGAAATGATACGAAATAGAGCAGCCTGGTTCATATCCCGTAACTACGGTATAAACTCAAGCATTACACAAATTAAACTAAACCTACTGTTGCCACCATTAGATATCCACCGCAACATCGCTCTTCTGTGCTTATTCGACAAATATATTTACACTAATAAACTAACCCGGTTACAACTACAAATACCCCACTCTTTTTCACGCAGATTACATAATCAGTTCAGTTTCATGCGCATATACGGTAAAACAAATGCATTTAATTCATCTGTACTACCACGTGCCATTCGTCTCTGGAATGACCTCCCTGATAACATAGCTTCCATATCTAATCCCGATACGTTCCGCTCTCAGTTACTCATGCTCTTCCCATTCAATACAGTTTACGAGTGACCAATCTAGTGTATGTTATCGTGCATTTTTGCCATGTATATCATTCTCATAAACGGTATTCCTTTGCATTGTTAACAGTAACAAGTGTTCGTGTGCCTTCAGATATTGCTTTGTAATCCTAGTGCCTTCAATATTGTGTAACACGGTAATCTTTTTATAGCACTGTTCCTGTTGGAAATTTGTACTTTTTATACCTTTACTGTTTAATATGCCCCCCTTACTTTATGCCCTGCCATAGGGCCTGTAAGGTTCTTTTGAATATATATATATATATATATATATATATGATATGGTATGACACTATGATGCTTCGTTATCTGGGTATATTTTTATGTTTATTGTAGCCCTATTGACGGATGTAATTGTTTGATTAACACTTTTTTCGTTTGTAAGCCCATGTACAGTCATAGTTTCAGTACATGACCGTATCTTTCAAAAATGAACACTCTTGCCGTTAGTCAACACTTCTGTCATGTCCTCTTATTGTAATCTACCTCTATCTCTGCGCTGCATTTTCGGAAGCGCATAATGAAGTCAGAGAAGAACATCTTACCAAAATGTAGCGTGTTCTGAGCCGTCGTGGCCACCAAAGCGGCAGCCAATAACGCCGCAGTGACGACACCTGTCTCTCCGGCTGCCAAGGTCATTTTGGCGGCAGGGCGATGGGAGCCTCGGTGCTCGTGCAGATTTTCTTGGCTAACGTCTACCTGCGCGGAGTGCACGAATTGTCGAGAGTGCACAAGTGTGGGAACGTTGCTAGTTTCCGGTCTACTCACGGCTGCATCTCGTTTTAACCTGGGACAGATTTTATTAGCCTCAGAATTTTTCTTGATGCCACTACAGCTGCGCGCTATTATTACACGCACGAAGGTTCTACCTCCATCTAACAAATTACGAGGATGGTAGAAATACTTGCATTCATGAATTGTGACTATACTGGCCTGGCGTGCACCTAAAAAAGTCCATCACCATTATCGGGACGGATGCATACTCTTCCATGTGTTCCAATAATCTCCCGCTTTGCTACTTGTTGTGCGTGCTGCACTATGCTGTTCAGCTCGAAATACTAAAGTTATAGGCTAACAGCGAGGCCGACCGAGTGACCTACAATAGCGGGCGCATGACCCTATCTATGCACTGGACTCCTGAACTTCACTCGGGAGACGGACCGTAAAGTTCTCATTTAATTTAAGCCCAAAGGCGTATTGCAATTAGAAAATGAATGGACACCTGAAGTACATTTCCGCCTTATCAGTTCTCAGGCATTCTCCAAAAAAAAAAAAGAAAGAAAGCGCTCACACTTAGCTTTGAGGTAGAAGCCTTACTGTGAGTGCGAGAAATGATCAAGTGAAATTAGGTTTTCCATATAAGTTAGAGGAAAAGCCCGATAAGGTGATTCTTTTGCGTTTCCACGTGGTTGCCAGAAGAATGTGGTTCCTCGGCTGTCGCTCGTGATCACGCGAAGAACACAGTTGCATAGGGACGTTTCAAAGCGCACACGTACACTAAAGTACCCGCTAGATTCGGGCATGCTTTCAGTATCATCCAAGTAAATTGTAATGGGGATTCCAGCTGCAACGTTATTTCTATCTAAAGATTGAAAGTTTGTGTATTTATTCCCGTTCCATAAGATGTGTCGATGTTAAAGCCTCGTAATAAATTGACAATGACGGGTTTATGTATTGTACATGTTCAAGCTTGTTAATCCAAAATTTTTACAAATTACAATTTTGTTGATCATGTTACTACAGCCCTAGCAAGTTACAGAAAGCAGCACGAGCTGTTTCCCACTTTGAGATATTCAAGGATTGTAACATGAGCAGTAAAAACAAATTAAAAAAGGTAAGAACCTACTTTTAGCATTATTTGACTGTTTTAGACACGGTAATTATTTGGGGAAGTAGCACGCGCACGTTGCAATAGGCAAGCTTATGTCAGTTCATATTTAATTTCCTAAACTTCCTAACTTCCACCGAAAGTATTCGTACTAAGGCCGTTGATTTTACTCCCACCAACGTTTTCTTTATATTGGAGCGCACTTCCTCACCCGTGGTCCCGTGCGACGATCCTGCTCCAGCGTCTTGCACGCTGCTCGCCAAGAATGATTGAAGACGTGTGCGCGGTCGGTCCTCGCGCGCGGTTCGCCGGACAGCCAATCAGCGGCAAGAGATAAAACGTGCTTTGTGTGCAGCGTGAATCAATGCCTGGGACAGAAGTGCACTGCTCCACTCCTCTCTTGCTTTTCCCTCGCTTTCCACTTTTACCTTCCCTCAACGGCTCGCTTTTTGAAAGTCACAGGCCTTTCTGTGAGACACTTTAAAGACAATCAATCGTTAGTTGTTTTTTTCTCGGCGCACTCTCCAGATGGCGCCACTGTGCAGAAAGGCGAGCCAGCGTTATGTTTTTCTTTTTACGAGGGACTAAGGTAAACGTTTTGCTAGGAGAAATATTCATCTTATTTAAACGTGTCAGTAGAATACCTCCGTTTTCTTTTGCTTATTGCGAAACCTTACGTGAATGTGGATTCTCAGGCTTGTGCTTGCTTTCACTCGAGCTTGAGTGGTCTTTCTTTATTGTCGAGTGCAGCCTAAGCTGCACGTGCTCGTGTTAAGAAACATCTGGTATTTGATTTTGCGCGAGAACCTACACATCTTTTATTCGATAAAGCTTACGAAATGGAAATGGAAATGTCGGTGATGCCCACTGCTGATATCTTCAAGAAAAGAAAAAGATGTCCTTGATTCACGACTAGAATTAGAACTGCTTGTAATGAATGGATTTTCAGCGTTATCTATTTTATTGTTTCTCTTTCGAAAATTTAATTCATTCATTTTCCCAATTTGAAAGAAAGACGTAATTCAGCTCGCGTGCTTCATGTAAAATGCTTGAACGCTTCCATGACTTCGTGATCTGGCGCCTCTTGTGCCGCCTTTTTTTCTTGGCGGGGAGCGCAGATCCTCCGCCATTTCCTCTCACATTACATAGATAGGAATTGATGTAAGGTTTATGGATGTGCGAAAAATCTATTTAGCTGCAGGTTACCTGGGGTCTCATTTATTAACGATACATTTTATTTGTCAATAATTTCCTAAATTTCTTGACACACTAACAGACACACACACACACACACACACACACACACACACACACACACACACACACACACACACACACACACACACACACACACACACACACACACACACACACACACACACACACACACACACACGCACGCACACACACACACACACACACACACGCACACATGCGTGCGTGCGTGCGTGCGTGCGCGCACCCTGATAGTGGACAGGACAGGGTGAATACGGAGTTTAGGTGATTCTGTCGCGCGAGCGGCCGGTAAAGGGGGAGCCAGCCAACATAGAGTCTGGAAAGTGACATTTGTGAGAGGTCGATAAAGGAGCTACGGTGTTTGCAAAATACGCAAAGGTGACTGAACTCTCTTATGCAAGTAATTTTTCCCATAGTTTCCTCCTGGTGGCATCGCTTGAATATTGAACGTCGAGTTTTCGATTCCTCCTCAAAAGCGTGCTCTTCCACAGTAAGCTCGTTTGTGCAGTGAAGCACCCTGATAGTGAACAGGACAGGGAGACGACGGAGTTGAGGTGATTCTGTCGTGCGAGCGCAAATAAATATGCGGCCAGCCATTAGGCCGTCTGGTAATTGCAGATATTTGCTTTAAAGTGATATTTGCGAGAGATTAACCAAGGAACTACGAACTTTAAAAGGGAGCAGAGATGGCAATACCACGTTGGCTCGGGAACTCCCTCAGCCAGAGTGTTGCTTCGTGACACTAAGCCCCGGCAACAAATCAAACCTTGAAGGGTCTGCTCATATGATATGCGCAATCAACGCAAACAGGCGCTGGTTTCGAATGGATAATCATGACGCTACTTATACAATGTAATCGTGCTAACAGCGGCTTTCATTTAACCACCACCCGTCAAACTCGTTTCTTTCTGTGTCCTTGGTTTTTTGGTGCCTTTGCCAAGCAGAAAGAAAAGAAATGCAGACTTCAAGAATTATTTAGGCCTTGAATTCAGTTGCTTCAAAAGCAGTTTCTCTCCCGACTACCCTCTATTTCTTCAGATTTCCCGTAGTACTGTGCAAACTCCTATAAGTACTCCCAAGTGTATGCGACGACGACGACAGCATGACGACGATGGAGACATGACGACGTGGCGGCAGTGCATCGACGACGCAACAACGAAGACGGCACTGCGTCATGCTAGTCACAATTCATTAAATGACCACTAAGACAGCCAAGAGCCGTCCTTGTGAAATGAGCGCGGAGAGAAAGAGAGAGAGAGAGAGAGAGAGAGATAAGTAAACTTTATTACAGGTGTATTAGTTATTGAGACCCTGGCAGAGGAGCTAGCGTGGAGACCATGTGGCCTCGACGTGGTTAGCCCACTCTGCCAGCATGACTTGGAATTTCGGGTCATAAGTCTTAATCGTACATTCCCGGGCCTCGAGCGTGGGAGCTTGCCGATGAATCGTTCTTGGCGGGGGGTTGGATGGGCCCCCCCAAGTATGTGATCTTGGTCTGCGGTTAGTGCTTCGCAGTGCCTGCACGTAGGTTTAAATTCTTGCTTAGAAATTTCAGCCAACCTTTTGGGGCTTAGCGGAGAAAGGCTGCAGTGCTGAATGCTGTGCTGCAAAGAGCTCTTCAAGTGACCGTCACGTCGTGCATCAGCTATGATGCGCGAGCATTATGCATGATGTGCCTTCATAATTCCTCTACTGAAGCTACACATCTCTGAGTCTGCAATGCAACAAACCACACGAAATGCCAAGCGATAGGCTGCACGATAGGAGGAAGGAGATATGTTGGCAAGCTGGAGGCGGACCTAGCCTTGCGAATGCTGCTGGCGAATGCTCCGCCCGAGCGCCACTTATCAAACGTGGTAGTCTGAAGCCCTCCACGACGCATACAGTAATGGCTGACGGTGACGACGGAGTTCAATGCGGACGCAACATGCTTCGCGTCATCCATCCCACTTGGCCCTGCTGGCTCGCCCACACATCTCACCATTCACGCTCCTGCTTTGTGTCGAGGATTAATTTGAGGAGGAGCTGGAACACCTCCCTCGTAAATATCCAGTGTCCTCGCGGGCATAAAATTTTGCTTGCGCTTGTGTGAGTAGTCGTGCATTCTACGCTTGTGTTCTGTATCAAATTCGGGAAATCCTAACAAATAATTCTCCATGTCACCAAGAGATTGATAGTGCAAACACGACGATGCCACACAATGTCCTGTCCTTCACGGCCAGGCTGGAGTTCACGCTTACCCTGTTTGGGTGTGATTTAAGAGAGTAGCGTTGGTCCTGTGATGTGGGTTAGTCACACAAGGTTAGTTCGGTGAAGAACATTCATCACCCTTTTTGTGCCCTTGGTTGGCCTGGATGCCAATAGCGTGCGCGCAAGACTACCAGCAGCCTCGTCGCTTTCTACTCAGACGTGTGGCGGCAACCACTGAACAACAATTGCAAAACCCGTGATGCGTAAGTTTTTGACAGTACGGTAACGTACGCTGTCAACACTTGTATAAGGGCACTCCGTGTTGTAGTGATAACGGGGCAGCCTTGCTGTCTGAAAAGAGAACTTGTTGCGGTTGGTATGACTTCAGGTTCCGCAAGCCTACCCCAATGGCTACACTTTCACATGCCGTAGCAGGCACGACACGTTCTTGTAAATTGCAGCCAAGAAGGTGAAGTGTGCATGCTACCGCAGTGGTTAACGCGTCCGGATACTACTTGCTTATCACCCCATTGACATGAGTTCTTAGCACAGCAGTGGCAGCGAGCAATACGTGTTTATTTTCACCACATGTTGAGGCTGAGGAGGTGGCGAGGTTCAGGAGGTGACATGGCGACAGCGGCGTAACGGAAAGGCCTGACAGCCGGACTGAGCAAATACAATTTCGAGCTTTTAGCTGATGTCCCAATAAATGTCATCACACTTCGAACGAGGACGTTGGAATGCCTGTATACTAGGCGACAGAAGCTGTCCCTTGTTGGCTTCTTTGGCAGTATGCTTAAAAACATTTATATGTTTTTGTACAAATCAGATAACAAGCATTAACGTCATTAACAAGCACTAAGGTCAGTATTCAATGTGCGCCGCCATATCACAACGAAAAAGAAGGTGACGCCGACGTACAGCTTGGCTAGCCACCTAAGTGATGTATTGGAGCGCAACTACCAGGCACCCGTTCTTGCGGCAAACGTCGGCGTTGTCCCTCGTGATCGAGCGAACGAACACAGCGAAGGCTGAAAATGAACGCGTAGCGCAGCGGGAGGTGAAAGACGGCAATAGCGAAGGAAGCGCGTGGAGGAAAGCGGATGAGGAGGGTATGGCGAAAGCGTGAGAAGAAAAGCGTAGTGCAGCGCAAGACGGGCTCTGTGGCGACGATGGCTATGAGATGGCGCCGGACTAGCGCGCGTCGTCTGTACGGAAATCAACTTCTGTATGAGCGGAGGCCTGTCTGCGGCGACTGCTGGGAATCGTGCCCACGCGTCACCCACGCGGCGCCTTTCGTGATCTCCCGATTAGCGAGGCAGTCGCGCCACGTTTCGCTCCGGTTGCAACGTGTCGCACAAGAAAGATTGTCCGCGCCAGCCAGTAAACCACTAAATGAAAACACACATACAGCTGCACTGAAATTTCGAATTAGGGAGTATCGTAATCGTCGGTGAATTTTTTACGAGGAAACGATTCAAACGCTCTGTGTTTCATCCGTTCTTTCGAAAAGAAAGCACAAAGCGGGACTTCAACACTGAAATTGTTAGGTGTGCCGAACTTTTAGGTATATCGACGCAAGAAAGAATACGCTTCGTCATTAATTCCCCTCGTTTGTGCAGGTCACCGGCGAACCAACTGCACAAGGGATCGGTATATATAGACACAAAAAACGCTACGGAGACACTTTTGACGGCAATGCTTAACCTACAACTATGACAACATCGATCAGCATCGAGTGAAAGAGACCCAACTACAACGCATCACGTCCTTTCCTCCTCTATAAGCGTCCAAAATTTCCTTTGCTTTAGCTTATCACTAAGGAACCAAGGTAAAAGAAATGCACACCATAATACAGAACGCACTCATCAGATGAACAACTGCAGACACAAACCTTCTCCAGTGCGGTTTGACTGCGGCACATTTTCCACGTGCAATTCCCGAGTGCTCTTTGCAAGTTATGTCAGGCAACTAGAGCGACGCTCTCACACGTGTCGTGGGAGTGTCCTGTTATATCAGCTAAAATGGCAGTAGCTCCGAGGGCTCTTGCGTCGAAGTGGGCCGCCACTCTGCGCAGCTCTAACCTCAAGACACAAGAGCGGGTGGTCCAGCAGGTCCGAGAGGCGGCGACGTGGCAAGGCCTCGAAGTACCCTCATTGAAGACCTGAGCCCGAGTGGGTAAAATCTGCCGCGTTTAAGATAAAGTTGTTTCCATCCATCTATCAAATAACCTAGCAACGATAAAGCCATTAGTGCGCGTACCATATATGTGTTTACAATGTCGCTAAACTGCCGAACGTCGATAAGCTAGAAGCATCACAGATGTTTTCACGAACGTTCAACCACCGTGGAAAGCAAGCAAGAGATATTTTAACGCTCTTATAATGTCACCGCGTCAGCCTGGCGGAGACAACTCTACAGGCCCGTTTCATCAAAAAGCATCTTCTGCAACATAAGTGCTTGCTTTTTTTTAAAACTCAAATAATTTTTAAAACCGGTACAACATGGTTTTCGACGTTCATTTTCTTGTTAAACGCAGTTGCTATGACTCACACAATTTTTGCACGCTAGTATTCACAGAAATATTCAGTTGGGTTGCACTGTCCCTAATTTTGCGAAACCGTTCGACATAATGAATCACAAGTTACTCGTGTTTCAGTTATCCTTGCTGAATTGCTCTTTAAACTATACTACTGTTTTCAGTATTTTCCAATCAACCACTATCTATACATGACTGTCAATGGTCATGACTCACCTGTGGTCATGACTCCTCCACGCGCCAGTCATGACTCCTCCACGCGCTTCCTTCGCTATTGCCGTCTTTCACCTCCCGCTGCGCTGCGCGTTCATTTTCAGCCTTCGCTGTGTTCGTTCGCTCGATCACGAGGGACAACGCCGACGTTTGCCGCAGGAACGGGTGCTTGATAGCTGCGCTCCAATACATCACTTAGGTGGCTAACCAAGGTGTACGTCGGCGTCACCTTCTTTTTCGTTGTGACATGGCGGCGCACATTGAATACTGACCTCACGGTAATTGCATGGCTCCTGACAGGCTGGATGAAGCTTCGAGGAATTGCCGATAGGCTTCGGAGAAACCACCGTTCTCCCTCAGCCAAGGTGTGCCACGGCGCTCGTTATAAGCCGCGTGCCTTGTTGAACCACTTTTTTTTATTTCGCCCGACTCGTCGTGGTGTCTATATACGCGTCAAACTGATGACTATCACACAGCAAGTGGTCGACATCGGCGCGAACACAGACAGCGCACGCATCACTGCCAGCCATTTCGATGTGAGCGAAATAGGGTTTCGCAAGCGCAGTTTCTATAGCCGCAGCATACACAGGCCAGTCGCCGTCAAGAAACAATCAGCCCATTTTGAGAGTTTCAACAATAGCTAGTTCTTAGCGACATGTTGCTAGGCTAACTGGTTTAATAGTATTTACTAAAAATGATCTACGTATCTAGAAACTTAGAAAACACTCGCGCTAATCATGTTAAAATTCATAACATGATCAATTGTTGCAGAGAGGTTGCTATAAAAAGCAGAGGCCACGTGAAGTTACCCGATACAAATGCCGCGTCGATGGACATAAAATTCGTTGCCTAACGGAAAATTGGCAGCAGAAGAAAAGCACCACTTGAGCAACGACGTCAAACTGTCAAAGAACGCGACGCACGAGTTTTCAAATTGAATGACTTCATTTTCGTCAGTGCAATATTTAACTCTCCATAAAAAATTGTGGCCCATTCATCCTTTGTGGATGATTGGCGACGTTAATGCGATTAGCAATGTATCTTGTGATAGGTGTGTGTGATTGCTTATGATATATTTTATCGTTATAGTGATTATTACGAACAGCGGCACATACCCATGCAGAGGCACATATCTAGTGATCCAAGTAGGCGTCAAAGAGGTTCATTGAAGAGCAGCTCATACCGAATGTAACATACCCTGTGGAGACAGCAAGAGCCGCAGGAGCCCTCGGCCGAAGGCGCCTCCCCGCACAAGCAGAAAGACGCCTGCTTGTGCTTTTTTTTTTTCAATAAATGTTTTTCCTCCTCCTGTACCCAGTGGCACACACCCAGTGATCCAAGTTGGCGTGAAAGGAAACTGCTTATATCCGGCAATAGATGGATGCCGGAAAGTTCTTGAAGCATCCTAGGAATGGCAATCGTATCAAAATACCTTTTTTTAAAGCTTTAAAACGACTGTGCTCATAGTCAGAAATGGTTCTACGCTTGAACTGCTCCCAAGTGCTGGTAGCAGCCAATCATGGATGGGTTCGGAGAGAAAGAGAGAGATAAATGCAAAGGAAAGACAGGGAGGTTAACAAGAGATTATATCCGGTTGGCTACCCTGTATCGGGGGAGGGGCAAAGGGATGCGATAGGTGAGAGAGAGACTTAGTATTAGTGAAGGCGGCTGGCCACTTGGGAACAGCACTTTGCAACGAAAGACTTTGTGAGTACGGCCCCTATCTACACCCATGAAAAAAGAAAAAAAAGGGAAAGAAATATAATCATTGTCCTGCAAGCACCTAACCGCCATCTAAGATAAGCCTCCGTATTAAAAAAAAAACAGTCTTATGTGTCAAGAGTTTCATTAGATCTCTGACATCTCGATTTCGACATAACGATCTTTTATATCAAAAGTATTTCATTTTATTTATTTGCTCATACTGTTGGCCTGTCGGCCGTTACAGTGTGGGTCAAAAGCAGCACTTCAAAAATTAGTACAATACATGGTATTCCAATAATACATATAGCACAAAAACAAAAACAAGTCAACAGAAGTATTTCGGCAAATTAGTACAGTGCATGAATAAGGCAGTACACGAATACTGTTTGAATAGGCGACCATAAGCGAACAAAAAAGATACATATGTCAAATATTCTGCACATACTTCGATCAATAAGACTATAAATGCAGTGTTAACAAACTAGACCATAAACAACCCCCCCCCCAAAAAAAAAAAAAAAAAGTGGTGAGCACGTATATGTGCGTGCATTTTTCAATGTTGCTTTAAGTTTTTCTCAATTTCTTCTCCACTGATGCTTTCTCGCGTTAACACCGGTAATTCATTCCATTCTTTAATGGTTCTTGGGAAGAAGGAGAACGCGTAAGCGTTCATGTGCAGCTGAGGTATTTGAAAAGCATTATATTTGCTTGACATCTCTGTAAGGCGCCTTGTGGCGGTCTCGTGCTGAAGATGCCTTCTCGGTGAGCGCATATTTCCCCCCCTCATCTTTTAAGAGGTTCAATACCTACAAGCATTTGTCTCGCAAACCAGATTTTTTTTTCAAGGGAATTTTCCACGTCTCAGTAATTTCTCTCGCCGTATTCGAGTGCTGATTGCCGTGTTATAGTTTGTTTACGAAGCTTTCCCTCAAGTCTAAATATATTAAGGCAGTTTGTCGTGTGCGTATCATGGCCACGCACGCTTATATCGCCTTCCGTTTCTCTACCACGGGTGCACTTTAAAACCACGGCGCTGTAATTTTGCTTCAGAGACTTTCCTTTTCTTCTTTCTTCTCCGCCCTTACACTGGCTCTCTTTACTACTACACAAAGAACAAAACAACAGCGCGCGCATTAGATCCCATAGATGAGATGAATATTTACAATTAGTATTAGGGTTATAATTATATTCGAGTGCTGATTGCTGTGCTATCGTTTGTTACCGAAGCTTTCCCTCAAGTCTAAATATTTTAAGGCAGTTTGTCGTGTGCGTATCATGGCTACGCACGCTTATATCGCATTCCGTTTCTCTACCACGGGTGCGCTTTAAAACCACGGCGCTGCAGTTTTGATTTTCTTTCCTTTCTTCTTCTCCGCCCTTAAACTGGTCCTCTTAACTACTACACGCAGAGACAAAGCAACAGCGCGCGCATGCGATCCCATAGATGAGATGAATATATATATATATATATATATATATATATATATATATATATATATATATATATATATATATATATAGAAAACTCAGTCATAGCTCTCGTAGTATAGCCCTCTGGGCCGTTTCCTTTTTTTTTTCTTTCGAAAGTAGTCCTATTAGGGTTATTATAAGTACACGAAGGTATTTCGCCCTCGTCAGCAGCAGTCCTTGGTATAGTTATTCTGGCGGCTAGCTTCCCACGCTAGGCGTGCCGCCGTCGCACCTGGTTAAGCTTTTCCTAGACGCTAGAGTTATGTTTTGTCCGCGCAACCTTGAGCGATCGGAAAGCGCGTTTTCACCTCTTGGCCGGCGGAGAGGGGATGCTTCGTTCCGGCCGCGAAGCTCTCCACATCTCTGTAAGGCGCCTTGTGGCGGTCTCGTGCTGAAGATGCCTTCTCGGTGAGCGCATATTTCCCCCCCCTCATCTTTTAAGAGGTTCAATACCTACAAGCATTTGTCTCGCAAACCAGATTTTTTTTTCAAGGGAATTTTCCACGTCTCAGTAATTTCTCTCGCCGTATTCGAGTGCTGATTGCCGTGTTATAGTTTGTTTACGAAGCTTTCCCTCAAGTCTAAATATTTTAAGGCAGTTTTCCTAGCCTCTAAAGCCGCTCGAGTTCGCTCTTCTCCTCGAGCGGCCATTTTTCCTAGAAAGTATGCCTTCCAACATGAGTCTCTTTCCACGTAAGTGTGAGGCTCGGAGCAGGAGCTGTGGCGCTTGAAAGTAGCCTGGGGCCTGACGAACCAACCGACTGAGCTATCTTTCCGGGCAACATCGAAGGGTCACGAGTTCAAATCACCTGTTATGTTCCTTTTTCTCGCCCCTTTTTCTTTCTTTTTTTTCTTTCTTTCAATGTCTTTTCCTTTATTTTATCACTGTACGGAAACCCTCCTAAAAAGAAAGAAATATATACATCTTCAAATATGTATGGCCTCACATGTGCAGGTCACAAATACCAGGTTCTCTAGCCGAATGCCATCCATGCGGTATAACCGAGCTCAGACTGGTCCACCTTGACTGATCAAATAGGGCACCACTGTAGGTTAAATGAGGCGTACAACTCCTGCGGGACCCGCCGTGGTTGCTCAGTGGTCACAGTGTTAGACTGCTGAGCACGAGGTCGCGGGATCGGACCCCGACCACGGCGGCAGCATTTAGATGGGGGCGAAATGCGAAAACACCCGTGTACTTAGAATTAGGTGCACGTTAAAGAACCCCAGGTGGTCGAAATTTTCGGAGTCCTCCACTACGGCGTGCATAATCAGAAAGTGGTTTTGTCACGTAAAACCCCATAAATTAATTTTTAATTTAACTCTTACGGGGACGGTAGAGTATCCGTCTCCAGTGCTAGAGGACCGTGATCCAAATCCCGGTGCCGCGCAATTCTCCACCGGAAAATACAAAAAAAAAAAAAAACGTGTGTTGAGAAAATTGCACAAACAGGCCTGGAGTGCGGCCTGATCCCGGTGACCAGAACCGGTAACGCACTCTCTCACCAGAGCAGGATTGGCCACCCTAGTGCAGTACTTGGCCACAACCTCCTATATGAATACAACAATCGAACCCCGGCCCTCAGTCCCCAGCAGCCGCGAAGCAACTGACCACGGCGGCGGTCAGATCTGTGACGCTGCAGAGGGTGCTAAGAATACCTGGCTCCGGACAGGCCGCCATTGGAATCTGAACCTGGCAACGTTTAACGTTAGAACGCTATCTAGTGAGGCGAGTCTAGCAGTGTTATTGGAGGAATTAGAGGGTAGTAAATGGGATATAATAGGGCTCAGTGAGGTTAGGAGGACAAAAGAAGCATATACAGTACTAAAAAGCGGGCATGTACTGTGTTACCGGGGCTTAGCGGAGAGACGAGAACTAGGAGTCGGATTCCTGATTAATAAGGAAATAGCTGGTAACATACAGGAATTCTATAGCATTAACGAGAGGGTGGCATGTCTTGTTGTGAAACTTAATAAGAGGTACAAAATGAAGGTTGTACAGGTCTACGCTCCTACATCTAGTCATGATGACCAGGAAGTCGAAAGCTTTTATGAAGACGTAGAATCGGCGATGGGTAAAGTCAAAACAAAATACACTATACTGATGGGCGACTTCAATGCCAGGGTAGGCAAGAAGCAGGCTGGAGACAAGTCAGTGGGGGAATATGGCATAGGCTCTAGGAATAGCAGAGGAGAATTATTAGTAGAGTTTGCAGAACAGAATAATATGCGGATAATGAATACCTTTTTCCGCAAGCGGGTTAGTCGAAAGTGGACGTGGAGGAGCCCGAATGGTGAGACTAGAAATGAAATCGACTTCATACTCTGCGCGAACCCTGGCATCATTCAAGATGTAGACGTGCTCGGCAAGGTACGCTGCAGTGACCACAGGATGGTAAGAACTCGAATTAGCCTAGACTTGAGGAGGGAACGAAAGAAACTGATACACAAGAAGCCAATCAATGAGTTAGCGATAAGAGGGAAACTAGAGGAATTCCGGATCAAACTACAGAACAGGTATTCGGCTTTAACTCAGGAAGAGGACCTTAGTGTTGAAGCAATGAACGACAATCTCATGGGCATCATTAAGGAGTGCGCAATAGAAGTCGGTGGTAACGCCGTTAGACAGGAAACCAGTAAGCTATCGCAGGAGACGAAAGATCTGATCAAGAAACGCCAATGTATGAAAGCCACTAATCCTACAGCTAGAATAGAACTGGCAGAACTTTCTAAGTTAATCAACAAGCGTAAGACAGCGGACATCAGGAACTATAATATGGATAGAATTGAACAGGCTCTCAGGAACGGAGGAAGCCTAAAAACAGTGAAGAAGAAACTAGGAATAGGCAAGAATCAGATGTGTGCGCTAAGAGACAGAGCCGGCAATATCGTTACTAATATGGATGAGATAGTTCAAGTGGCTGAGGAGTTCTATAGAGATTTATACAGTACCAGTGGCACCCACGACGATAGTGGAAGAGAGAATAGCCTAGAGGAATTCGAAATCCTACAGGTAACGCCAGAAGAAGTAAAGAAAGCCTTAGGAGCTATGCAAAGGGGGAAGGCAGCTGGGGAGGATCAGGTAACAGCAGATTTGTTGAAGGATGGTGGTCAGATTGTTCTAGAGAAACTGGCCACCCTGTATACGCGATGCCTCATAACCTCGAGCGTACCGGAATCTTGGAAGAACGCTAACATAATCCTAATCCATAAGAAAGGGGACGCCAAAGACTTGAAAAATTATAGACCGATCAGCTTATTGTCCGTTGCCTACAAAGTATTTACTAAGGTAATCGCAAATAGAATCAGGAACACCTTAGACTTCTGTCAACCAAAGGACCAGGCAGGATTCCGTCAAGGCTACTCAACAATAGACCATATTCACACTATCAATCAAGTGATAGAGAAATGTGCAGAATATAACCAACCCTTATATATAGCTTTCATTGATTACGAGAAAGCGTTTGATTCAGTCGAAACCTCAGCAGTCATTGAGGCATTACGGAATCAGGGTGTAGATGAGCCATATGTAAAAATACTGGAAGATATATATAGCGGCTCCACAGCCACCGTAGTCCTCCACAAAGAAAGCAACAAAATCCCTATAAAGAAAGGCGTCAGACAGGGAGATACGATATCTCCAATGCTATTCACAGCATGTTTACAGGAGGTACTCAGAGGCCTGGAGTGGGAAGAATTGGGGTAAAAGTTGATGGAGAATACCTTAGCAACTTGCGATTCGCTGATGATATTGCCTTGCTTAGTAACTCAGGAGACCGATTGCAGTGCATGCTCACTGACCTGGAGAGGCAAAGCAGAAGGGTGGGTCTCAAAATTAATCTGCAGAAAACTAAAGTATTGTTTAACAGTCTCGGAAGAGAACAGCAGTTTACGATAGGTAGCGAAGCACTGGAAGTGGTAAGGGAATACATCTACTTAGGGCAGGTAGTGACCACGGATCCGGATCACGAGACTGAAATAACCAGAAGAATAAGAATAGGTTGGGGTGCGTTTGGCAGGCATTCTCAAATCATGAACAGCAGGTTGCCACTATCCCTTAAAAGGAAAGTGTACAACAGCTGTGTGTTACCAGTACTCACATATGGGGCAGAAACCTGGAGGCTTACGAAAAGGGTTCTGCTGAAATTGAGGACGACGCAACGAGCTATGGAAAGAAGAATGATGGGTGTAACGTTAAGGGATAAGAAAAGAGCAGATTGGGTGAGGCAACAAACGCGGGTAAACGACATCTTAGTTGAAATCAAGAAAAAGAAATGGGCATGGGCCGGACATGTAATGAGGAGGGAAGATAACCGATGGTCACTAAGAGTTACGGACTGGATTCCAAGGGAAGGGAAGCGTAGCAGGGGGCGGCAGAAAGTTAGGTGGGCGGATGACATTAAGACGTTTGCAGGGACAACATGGCCACAATTAGTACATGACCGGGGTAGTTGGAGAAGTATGGGAGAGGCCTTTGCCCTGCAGTGGGCGTAACTAGGCTGATGATGATATTTGCTTTTCCGTAGCGTCATACCTTATCGTGCTATCAAATACTGTTCACTATCGATTTTGAATTTGTTTCTAGTGAGAAGAAAAAAGAACTTTAACCTAGCTATGCGGCTGCATTCAGAAAGCGTAGGCAAGTTTAGCAAACCGAGCATTTCGGAGGCAGAATCTGTGCGAGAGTAATGTGATAGAATAAACCTTGCTGCTTGACCGTTGAACTCTTTCCAGTCTCAATTAACCCTGACTGATAAGGGTCCCAGATAATGCTGGCATATTCTAGCGTGGGTCAAACGTACGTCAAATAAGCTGTTAGTTTACTGACTGTGAGGCTAACTGCAATGTCCGTCGCAAGAACCAAAGCTTCTTTTTCGCAGTGTCGCATATTTTTATAACATGGTTCAACCAGCTTAAATTCTCGGATATGTGTATGCCTAAGTATTTCAGCACGTCAACCGTGGAAAGCACCGAAGAATTCACTGTGTAATTAAAATCGAAAGTATGATTTATTTTATTCGTTGTGCGCAATACAACAGTTTCACTCTCATTTATTTTCATTTTGCATTTGTCACACCATTTTCTGTAGCCCTAAGAGCATCAGTGAGTAATTTCTAATCGTCTGTGCTATTAATTCCTTTGTATAATAAGCAATCATCGGCGAAAAGTCGCATCATGATACCTTCGTCAATTGCAGAGTAAATGTCACTAATATATACTAAAAATAGCACAGGACCTAACACAGACCCCTGTGGGACAGCAGACGTCACGTTCAACGGCTTTGATTTAATGTGTTCCACTTCTACGTATTCGGTTCTGCCTCGGAGGTACGCGGTTATCCATTTTACTATTTTCGCGTTTATTCCCCTATTAGTGAGTTTCACAATCAATTCCGCAGGTAGCACTCTGCCGAATGCTTTTGACAGATCAAGACAAATGGCATCTATCTGTTTCTTATTGTTTAATGTGCTGGCTAAGTCATGGATTATTTACAGAAGCTGTGTTGTTGTGGAAAGGCGCTGTCGGAATCCGTGTTGGTTGGTAAAGAATGAGTTCGTATTTTCGATGTACGTGTAAATTGACTTGGCTATGACATGTTCTAGGAGCTTGCAGCAAACGCAGGTCAGCGATATTGGACGATAATGTTCAGTTACCTGCCTATCTCTAGATTTGTGCACAGGTATAACCTTTGCTGTAAGCCAGTCATTAGGGATACGGCCTTTCACAAGTCACGCGTCAAAAATAATTTTTAAGCCATTCCGCATACCTGGCAAGAAATGCGTTCGGTATGTCATCGGGGCCTACAGATTTTTTGACGTCAATGTTTATTAGAAGAAATACAATTCTCTCATACGAGACTTCAACATCTGGCATCTCTTCCGAGCGAAGCAATGGAGAGAGTACGGATTCAGTACTGGATTGTGATGGAACAGAAAACACCGACTGAAAGAACTCGTAAGAAGTAGCAATCACTGCAGGATTAGTAACTACAGTATTATCAACTACAATGCTATGCGACTCGTACTTTTTGCACATGTGACGACCAAATTTATCGGGAGACGACCTCACGAAATCTGTCAATGTTTCTTTGTTATATCTGCTTTTGGCTTCAGGGACCATAGAACGGAGTTGTGCAGACAACTCAGGTATTTTTGCGGGGTCTTTTGTTAATTTCCGTCTCTGGTGGCTTATTTCACGTTTTAGTTGGATGATTTCCCTGTTGATCCAAGGGTTCCGTTTAGTTTTCCTTCTTTTACCGAACCGGCACGAATTCGCTAATAAAACAGAAAATAATATGCGTGAACGATTCCCACATGGTATTGACATCACTTTGAGAATCAAAATTGTCCAGTGCAAATGAAAAGTAGTCAATAATACTTGTGCATATGCTTCGACAAAAATTGCGAACATATGTAACCGCCTCTCTACGTTTTGACAATGTTTCGTTATGTGCTATCTGAATGAAGACAACTTCGTGGTCTGAGATACCCTCCTCAACGAACGCTTCAAGCTGGTCAGAGCGCCCGTCAAGAATACCAGATCCAGGATAGACGGACTTTACCCTGACTTTCGCGTACTTTGACGAAGTATTTGTGAAAGGACATGGGTGAATGCAATGTCAAGGAGCAAATCGCAGTGTGCCTGTTCCCGCGACTCTGCTGCGAATGTGTCCCAGTTAATTGCAGGTAAATTGAAGTCACCGGTTAGGAGGAGTCGGCAGTTGCGCTTCTCGTTTGCTTCTAAGTAACTCTGTATCGACTCTTAGAATGAAAGAGGTGAGTTTGGTGGTCGGTAAAGTGTACCGAGAAGGTCTCGTGACGTTCCTATATTCATTTCACACTATAGACTTTCGTGTCCTAAAAAAGTTAAATTATGAGATCTTACGTGCCAAAACCACTTTCTAATTATGAGGCACGCCATAGTGGGGGACTCCGGAAATTTCGACCACCTGGGGTTCTTTAACGTGCACCTAAATCTATGTACACGGGTGTTTTCGCATTTCGCCCCCATCGAAATGCGGCCGTGGTGGCCAGGATTCCTTTCGTGTCCGGGGATACCGCTTAGTGTTTTGAACTCAATATTTTCTTTCCTAATTATTGCAACGCCGCCTCCTCGAACTGTAGATCCCGACGTACTATCTTGTACCCGGCAGATATTACCTCTTTATCTAGAATCTCTGAACGCAACCATGTCTCTGTGATTGTAACAACGTCCCGATTATAACTGACTAAAATGTACTCGAAGCTTGCAGTCTTATTCGCGATACTTCTAACATTAAAGGTAACTAGATGAAATTCATGATGCTCTCTCTGTTTCGGTCAGTCCTGGCTCACAGCTGATAGAGTACTCTTATTACGCCTGACCTTGACTCGACGGTTCTGTTCGTCTCCCAGCTGTACATATCACCATCGATGAACAGTTTATCATAGTCAAGACGCACGCGCTGTCCTTGTTTTCGTTCATCCTGCGCAGAATTCCAAATAAGCTTGCATTTGGTAACTGTTTCCTTGCTGCAGTCATCAGCAATAGATATACCAGTTACCTTTAGTTGTTTACAGTTTTTGTATACTTTTGACTTTTCTCTGGAATAGTAAAGCTTTAGAATAACAGGTCGCGGCTGTTTGCTCTGTCGCTTCCCAATCCTATGTATTCGTTCAACTGTGTGCAGAGTTACGTTCAGTTGTTTGTCAAGTAAATCGGTAAGCACTTTTGTAGATAGCTCTTCTGTTGTTTCTTTTTCGCTCTCCGGAATTCCGTAAACCATGAGCTTATTTCGTCCGCTTCTGTCTTCCAATGACACAAGACTATCGTGCAGCGTTTTTACAGACACTTTCAGGGTTTTGTTTGTCTTATTCAACTCAGCTATCACTTTGGCTTGGTCCCTGACAACCTGCACCGTCTTCTCAACATGTTTTGTTCTCTCGTCCAAGGCAGCTAAATCCGTTTTGATGGCTTTGATGGCCGTTTTGATGGGAAATGGGGGAATTGAACCACTGTCGTTGAACCGGAACAAAAACTGCAAAATAAATATGGTTAGATATTCAGCTCTAGTTTGTTTTCCTGTTTCCTGCGGCACAACCGCAGGAGCACCAGGAAATATTCACCCACTGCAAGAACCCATTACGCTGTCGTTTGAGCCGATATCATGCGGTGCGTATCGCCATTTATAAGCATGTGTCGAAGCAATACGTCTGCTACAAATGTCTGGCGGATAGTCACCGAACACCAGGACATTAAGCACTCCTGCGCTACCAAAACGATCATGTGTGGAACCGGGTATTATGAAGCAGCAAATATGCATAACTTCTGCGCTGTGGTAAATCTTGGGTGGATGTTCAGGAGTAAGAAAAAGCTTGCTGCGAACGCTTAAAAATCTTGGCAGTCGCGCCTCGCAACGAGACAAACAAGTCACTTGTTTGACGAGTCTCTTTCTTTCTTTTTTTTCTGACGCGTTATCTTTCACTGACGGACATGAGGTGGCACGCGACTTGTTCTGCGCCTGTCGTCCGCGTTCCCATCGCCGTGCGCGATAAGCGCACCTCCGCGCAGAGACGCCCCCCCCCCCCCCCCCCCGGGGGGGGGGGGGGCAATCGAAGAAGATCTCGCTCCTCCGAGGGAGCCATTAGAGTAACGTGCGGCCTGGCCATGTTGTGCACGCCGTCACGCACCGAAGGAGGCAGGCTCGCGGCTCGTTGTCCTGCATGTATCTCTCCGATTGATCGAAATCTCGTGCCCGGTGGTCGCGGCGTGTGAAGCCGAAAACTGCCCACTTCCTCCTCGGCCTTCGTGTCTGCCACAGCGGGTTAGTTGGCGCGCTCTCTCGCTGTGCAGGGGGGACGGTATGCGCTCCCTCTAAAAGGGCACACTGCTGCCCCGCGTGTACGGCGTGCGGTTTGGCTTTCTAATAACCGCTCACTGACTGACGAAGAGCACAGTACGTAGTTAAGATTGACGGCCGCCACTGTTTTGAGCCAAGGTAAATTGTTTCGAGCGCGAAAGCATAAAAGCGGCACGCTGACAGAACGAGTCGTGCGTAGTCAGGAAGGCGTCTCCAACAATTCTAGTCCCCAACCTTCTAGGACTGGAATATCGGCGCCGATTAAACGAGACCGACGGAGGCACCGGTGTGATGTATGACTGATATTTGCCCGAGTGCGCTTAGAAAACAACGCAAAAGGCGTCATTTGTGTAGGATTGAGACTTGAGTTCCTCGAGTATTGTGTTTTGCGCCGTTTCTTTAAGTACGTGTCAAAGACGCACCGAGACGCTGTAATGCTCCCGCGCTTAATGAGTGAAAATATTCAGGGTGTCGTGCGTAACTTGAGCCAAACATTAAAAATGTGCAAATGTAACCTAGCTGAACAGAACCAAGGTAATGTTGTTTGCGATCACTTGGAGATACTCAGATTATTCTTTTTTTCATTCCGCCTGAATACGTAATTAATATCAGTTATTTAATCAACTTGTCAAGCATTATAGTTAGATTAAAAGTGACAATGAGAAAATTGTGGAGCATCATGAAAAACTCGCGCAACAGCTTCCTGCTGCTCAATACGTGCTACATAAAAGGGTTTATCCGAGCGTGAAAGTAGCCCGCGAATACACGCAAAGCGCCTCGAGCGGTCAGTCGCGCGCCAATTCCTCGACACTCTCCATGACGTAGAGCAGCTCGCTGCCAGAACCTGTTGAAGCGTCCATTACGTCTTCGCGTGTTTATGCCGTAAGCGAAGGTAGGTCACCGAGACCGAGACCTCATCATGATCGCGAGATAAGATGATAAGAAGCGCGCACAGGTGGTCAACCAGGTGACGTAAAAAACAACAGCGAAACAAACTGGGCGCTATTGGTGCACGCAGTTTCGGCATCGGGGTGACAAAAAGGCGACTTCTTTTTCGGCGAGTGCCTCAACAACGGATGGCGTTATTTAATACTGCGTAAACTGCGTTTGCCACATGCGACGTCCTTCTCCAATACTATCATCGCAATGCTGGCGTTAGTAGCAGGAATTCGAAAGGTAAATGACCAATTTTAGTTAATTAGCAAACGGACAGCGACGGCTACTCGCCCATATATTGTAGGCCGTGGTGAAAGAACGAATATCGAAGGAATCATGACCACATCGGCTAAATACTTTTTTTTTCTGCATCCGATTTCATCAAAACAGATAGCACTGTGCGTGTATTTATTTATTTATTTATTTATTTATTTATGCTCATTAGCGCGTTTTCATTCTTTAGCTGCGCTGCAGCTGACGGCTGTTTAGAGGCGCTTAATAACGGCACTGGAGAGCTAGACGCAAGGGTTCAAGAATACTTGCTCTTTCTCCGTGAAAGACTAACAATAACAGTAACTAAGTAATAAACTGATTTTGACAAATTGGGCTATTCGACACGCGTGTAATGGGGAGCGTAATATTCACTTCGACCCTTGACGACGCCAACTGAACCATCAGCTCACATGAGTTTTTAGTTCCAAGCATCTAAAGTATTCTTGACATTCGGAACGTTTTACGGTTTCACCCTGCAATGCCCAGACAAAGTTCCACATCAAGCAAAATTTGAAAAAAAAATGTATTTCTGCCTACGGAGAGTACATTTGCAGAAAAATAAATGTTTCTTTTTTCGTTTATCGCTAATTACTGTATTAAATAATTAACGAGTAACTGGTTTGCTAAACTATCCATGGCTGGAACTCTGTTCCAGCCATGGATAGGCATCAAACTTGAGGCATCAAACTAAGCGTAGCATAAATGATACATTGGGCAAAACAGTGTAAAGACATCTGACAAGCATTTCATTTTGAGAACGTAAAGTCCGTTTCTTGACTGGTTTAAGAGAGTAAGAGAAATGAAAAAGTCGAAAATGTCGAAAAATGTTCGACTGATGAGTGCTAGAGGTCCCGGTGGGATCAGTACTGACCGTATATGCTACCTCTGTCACCGAGTCGCTGCGTATAGGGGAAGATAGGTTACCTTACTGTGTGTGAGAGAGACTGAGCCTATCAGCTTAACAATTGAGCTGTGTCATCCCCTGCTGTCGGAGCGCTTTAAGGCTAAGTTAGAAGCTTCTGCGCTACTCTCGCATAGCCCGTCCACAGACAAAGAATTTTCCTTGTCAATCAAGGCGCGTGTTCCTCATTTATCTACTCTGCATCTCTCGCTCGTGTATGCGGTCTCGAGTCACCTCACAACCACTTTCTTTTTCTAGTCCATGCTCGTGAAACACTCGAGAAAGTGAGCCGCGACGAGTAAAAGCCGTGAAGCTCCTGCTGGGGGCATCGATTGGAAATCCTTCCGGTTGCCGACTCGCGCCAGCGCCGAAACAGGAGGTGGGGGATAGAAGGCGGCGGGTTGGACGGTGTCCCGTGGAGTTTGAAAGCATATCCACGTCAATGACGTGATGGGGTGGAAAAACAATTTTCACCCTCTTTCTTCTCCTAGATTCATTTTTCCTTTCGATATTTTTCAATTCCTTTCCTTCTTTCTTCCTTTCTTTCTTTCTTTCTTACTTACTTTTGCCATCGCGTTGGCCGTTGTTCTGGCTTTCAGCTAGTGTGTCATTTCGTGCCGCCCAAGGCTCTAAGACGAAATGGCACGCGTACACAAACGTCTGCGCGTGCGTCTCGTGATTGTGGTACAGACCGATAAGAACGCCGTGCGTGTGGCGCACCTGACACGCGTGCCCGAGATAGACGACAAGAATGTAAATGGAACAGTTTGACCTGTATTGTGCGTCCAGAACAATGAATATAGAATAAAGTTAAAAAGAACAACGATGACGCAGCGTTCGTTCGAAATGCAAATGATTCTAAGGGCAGGACAATAATTTTTGCTAATGATCAGCCATGAGAAATTATGCGGATATTACATTTGAAACAGATAATTGCATTGAAACCATTACAAGATGCGTTATGCCACATAGTAACTAAAAATTAGTTGCATGGCCAACCATGCAGGACGCTTGCGGCCGGAAAATGTGCATCTTCTTGCGCACTGCTCAAATAAATAATCGAATCAGCACTGCCTTCGCAGCGGTAACGTACAGTCCAGCAAAGAGGCCACTGCGTCATGTTTCTGTCCTTCTTGATTCATCCAGGGAGTATTGGCGTCGTTTTCTGCGGTAATGAGTACTCCGAATCGGTAAGAGCGTTGCACCGGGCGTGAACTTAAACAGTTTGTTCGTTCACTACAATTCTTCTGCCAACGTTAACCTCTCCAACGCTAGTCGCTAACCGCTAAATGAAATGTGAAAACTTACGTGTACCAAAATTTTGGTGTACGTAAAAATTAAAATAAAAGGCCACTTGGTCCACATTAACCTTGAACCGTTCTCTGTGGCATCCCTCAAAGCCCAAGTTTGGTTGTGCATTCGGCTCATGGCGCGGTCACCATTGTGAAACTCACTGCATCGTTTTTGCAGCCAAACGCACTCCGAGTCTCTCGAGACCCTCTAGCCTTCCGCACGCGATCCGCGGGTACGCCGTCGATAGTGGGACAGCCCAACGGCGGCGACAGCGGTGGCAGCGGCTGCAGCAGGAATGCGTCTCGAGTGATTGCTATCGCAATAAAAGGAAAGTTTTGCTGCATTAACGCATACGCTGTGACAAAAGACCATCGCAACCGGCAGGAAGTCGCAGAAATCCCGTATATGCGCCTTGTATGTAGGATCGCTTACGAAAACAGATCGAAATAATGGCGTGCATGTGGTATTTTCATCATCGCACAAAGTTTCTGAACCGTCAAAAAGGAGCTGCCCTATTAAGAAAAAAAAAACTTGGAGGACACTTAAGCTTCGCCTTCAATAGTGGAACGCGATAGCGTTATCGCACCCCGTTTGCACCGCCCACTCATTCGCTTGGCATGCTCTTGAGTCACACAAAGACGAAACGGGCGCCTGCGCAAGCGGAACGAACCAAAGAACTCGGTGTTTCGGAGGGAGAAACGATCTACGCGAGCCAAACGTCGTGATCGGTGCGGACAGCCGGGCCGCGACGCGCCATGAAGGCGGACGCGATCATGTGGCGGACGCCTCGATGGGACAAGCACCACGGAGACACATGACTCCTCGCCAGCAGCACGGCACACAGCGCAGGAGATGCTTTCCCACCAGACGCGCTACGGCACAGCGATCACGTCAGAGGCGTCTCGCATCGGACGCTGTACCTAAATATCGCGCTGTGAGCGGAAAGAGGAGCCGCGTCGCCCAAACACGAGGGTTCGAGTGACGCACGCTGGAAGTTGGAAGTGGAGAGAGCGAGAAAACTTATTAAACGCAAGGGTATTGGGGCATCCTCGCACCGGTTCCCGCACGGCCCCAATGCGCTCAAACGAGACGAAGGGGAGAAGAGGACGAGTGGCGTGCCACCTGTCGGGGCAGCACCGTACATTGCGAGGAGGGGGTCTTCTGTGCTTGCCGCAAGATGGCTCCACGTGTGCGCCAAGCGCAGAAGGAATGTAGCGGAAACGTACTTCGTTGTGCGTTTAACTGCAACTTCTGTAATTTACATGCTCATAATTACCGATATACACCGCATTATAACTTTCTACGGCACGTTTCTAAGACAACACCGCATTCACTAGAGGCGCTTTAGTACCGCTTTGAACCATCGAACTCATGGCTGAGTGATGGCGTCTCCGTCTCACACTCCGGAGACCCTGGTTCGATTCCCACCCAGCCCATCTTGCAAGTTGTTTTCATTGATGAATTGCCTTCTGGGATTTTTCGCTCACGGCCAACGCCGCCGATGCCGAGGACAATGGCTTTCCTGCAACACAAGCTCCTTAACGCTGTCGCGTTAAGAGGCGCGCCGTTGCAAGGTCAAGCACAAAGTGCGGTACGTGGAATGCACTCGGGAAGATTTGCGGAGCGTGTTATATAGGTCAAACGGGCATATGTCTGAATGACCGTCTTCGCGAACACTGCAACAATGTTCTCTACCAAATAGAACGCTTCGCGGCACTTTATCAAATGCGAAACACTTCTTCGCCTAGCCAAAGCCAAGGTCAAACGCGAGGCCGTCCAAGGTCACAGAGTTTGTCATAGATGCACGACCACGCGCTCTCGCACGCAGCTGTACTGGCTTGGCGCCTTCTTATTCCACTCGCCGATACAAGTGTGCAACTCGGTTGCGCTATGTGCGCTGCGTTTCGCCGCGGCAACGCGAGCGCAGTGTTAGCGTTCCAGCGCGGCCGTGGTTGCGCGTACGCATATACGTATCAGCGGAAGAGGAACGTAAGAGTGCAAAGGCGCGGCAGAGGCTACAGAGGCATGCGATGCGTCGAGGAGGAGGCGAAGCGATGGGCCGACAAAATACGCGCGGCCGTGGAGCACGACCAAGAAGAGAAGCGATGCGAGAAGAGAACGGCCGCTGAACAGGCCACCAAGACCAGGCGGCGTCGATTGGAGCACCACCACTTGCGGGACGCACACGCGTGCTTTCAAAAGCACTTCGTCCACGATGAATTCGGTGAGGAGTGTAGCATCTGGGACCGCCTCTGGTTCCGGTCGTACAGTCGCGATCAAATTGAAGGTGATCGCGCGAGCATCGACCTGCGGGCCTTCCAGGCAGCATAGCGGCCGATTTCGGAACTGCGAAGATAAAAATTGCGCTGCCTTCTTCCCCTATTATCCTCTTCCAGGCTGCAACCATCACCCCCAAGACCAACTCGCCACATTTTTGTGTTTGTTTCCCTTTCATGGCAATGATCTGTGTGCGTCGCTTCCTCATGCATATCTTGGCTAACACTGACGCCTCTGTGCAAAAGCTCATAACGCAATCGAAATGAATTCGCAGGTTATGCCGTGAACGGTGGCGGGAGTGACAGCTTTTCAGGGAACACCAAAAGAGAGAGAGGGGAGCTATCTGATGTTTCCCTCTCGACCGACGGTGATGACGTAACGTGGCGCTGCTCCTAGTTTTGGTCGCCGCTCGAGCGATCACTTTCAAATTGATCGCGACTGTACGTCGATCGTTTCCCCAGGAAGAAGCGAGCTCGTACGGGCTTTGCGCCACGGGCAGGGGAGAAACAGAGCATGGTTTATGCCGCGATTTTTGTCATTCTTTGGGCTGGTCTCCTCCGTTTGAGCACACATCTCTCACAGGTAAGTATGCTGCACACGCATAATCATTGAAGCTATCATTGAAGTGTATGCGTCAGCAAACCACCAATCGCTCTTTTTGAGCAAGAGTTCGTGTATTTAGAATGTGCCGGGTGATAGTGATGATGAACTTTTCCTTACTATTTCTAAACGTTTTCTTGGCGCGTTTTTCTGTTTTGTTTTTGTGTGGGCTATAGACGGAGGAGGGGGGAGGGAACCGTTCAGAAGAGTGCATTGTCCTGTCCATTTTTCGCACGTCCCGTCGTCTGCGCTGCTCACGATAAGCACCAGTTGGCAGTCAACGTTTGTCCCCGTCGCGTCTTTCTGCGTCCTATGTCTTTCATTTGTGTTGTACCAAAGCAATATGGAAAGTCACCAACTACTCTGATCCGTGACGCTTCTATTAAGGCAATTTTCAAAGAATCATTAGCCCGATCAATCAATCAATCAATCACTCAATCGATTGATCAATCAATCATCGGCAATGATGACCTATATGATGTTCTAAAGAGGACTTGTGCTGATGTATGATGCTGCTGTTAAAGGATGCATGCTACTGCATGACGATCAGTAAATGGCAGTAACTGGTTGTGAGTTTAATGGTTTCGTCAAAGTGTATGACAATGCAAACAAAATTCTTGTGCCTCTGGCGCTATCATTGGAGGTGAATAACTCCATCAATCCATCCTTGAATGGCGCAACACACGACCTACACATTGTTCGGCTATTTTGGTTGCATGTACATTCAATATTGTAACATTGTAATGTTTATATGTAATGTTGGCTGACTTTATATCTACATTATGCGACCCGTGTTCGTGTTTTTTATTCTTTTCTTTACTTTTATATTTTACTTGCAAACATGCATTAGTCTTTCCATGCAATACTATTTACTTTTACAGCGAAGCTGTATATGGCTTGGGTTCCACGTGTTTTACGTGTCCGTGCGTCAACAATAAAGAAAGGTAAGCGTGTGCCAACTCCGGAGACATTGCAATACCGTCCGACCCGCGGCGGACGTGAAGCAGGCTTCAAGCACTTCGCCCGTAGTAGTAGTAATAATAATAATAATAATAATAATAATAATAATAATAATAATAATAATAATAATAATAATAATATTAATAATAATAATAATAATAATAATAATAATAATATTTATTGACACACATCCAAAAGCAAAACAAAGAAACGGGCCTGTCTAAGTCCACGAGGACTTGTGCGACTAGGCCCGGCAGAGTCGGTACAGCGATGTGGTTACATATTTACATAAAAAGTGAAAAGGTAGACATTTACATAATAAGACATTTTTTTTCCTACTCTGAGAAGAATGTTTGGTAGTATTACCCGTTAACAGACAATGACATAGTAAATAAAGAGAAACACATAAACAACTTAGGTAAAGATCAGGACTAAATTTCAACATTTCATCAATAATTTCTTCAACTGTTTTTTCGAAGTAGCCAAGAATTCATCGGCCAAATCGTTAAATATTTTTGGGATGTATACACTCCTTCTCGCTTCACCATACTTAGTAGTGGAATAGGGTACCTTAAAACGTTTTTTATTTCTTAACAATCGAGGTACATCGTATGCCTCTTTGAATGCATCGCTCCAATTATGCCGCATAATAACAGTTCTGGTAAATAAATCCTCCAATGTGCAAAATCCTAATTCCTGAAAAATATTATTGTCGTTAAGTGCAGTACCATAAGCCACATTTCTTAATATATTTTTTAGTAGTTTATCAATCCGATTTTTCCAGTGCTCTGTACAAAAGGCGAAGATCGTTATCCCATACCTCAGCACACTGTAGGCTAGTGCATGCACTATCATTTTCTTGACTGGTAGAGGTACTAAACCCTTTATGTTGAAAAGTAAATATGCAACACTACGTAGTTTGCCACACAAAAACGCCATGTGATGTTGCCAAGATATGCCGCTGTTGAACGTTATACCCAGGTATTTGAATGTCTCCACATATTCTATAGCAGTACATTTACATGAAATACAATGTTCATTATGTAGAAATATTGGCAAGCTTATTTTTTGAGTTTTTAATGAACTACGGAAGCACATGATTTTGCTTTTCTTAGCATTGATATAAACACAGTTTTCTTCAAACCATTGCATAGCCTTATGGACTGCATTTTGTAGGTTGCCAATAGCTTCTTCATAATGCATATGACGAGTGAGTAGAACTGTATCATCTGCATATTGATACACAATGGCTTTTGTAATTATCATGGGAAAGTCGTTCATAAATAAATTGAATAAAAGAGGGGACAACACGGATCCCTGTGGAACCCCAGCTGTAATATATTTAATAATAATAATAATAATAATAATAATAATAATAATAATAATAATAATAATAATAATCAAAGGTGTTTGTGAAAGTGCCCAGGAACCACCTCAAGGGCCTTGGTGTTGGCGCACTCGGCAAAACCATGCACAGGAAAAACAGTCCGCGCTCACACAAACATGCACACGCGTGCACACAGAAAACAATAATTTCACGAATACAAATTTTAACAGAGCATAAAATGTGTACGCAAAGAGAATACAAAGCAGAAGTGGAGAAACAGAAAAAGGATTACAGAATGACGGAACTCGCAACAAATATAAGAGTTTTTGTTGAGGTATTGAAATTCCTCTGCAGCTCCTTTCAGGAAAATATTAAAATGAGGTATGAAGATATCCAGGCACTCTGAATGGGCGTTATATGTCGCCTGCACTCTAGATAGGGGCTCACAAACATCTGAAGGCTGCAAGGCGTGCTGTTTTCTTGTGCCTTTCTGCGGAATGTAAAAACGCACATTAGAACGCAAGTGCGAGCAGCAGATTTTTTCATGTATTTGTGAAGAAAAAGAGCATCCGATTTGTTGCGTCTACAGGTGAGGGTGGGTAACGTGAGTGTCTGTGTTAGCTCCATGGAGATGGAAGGCTTTTGACAGAATGCTTGTTTAAATATTGATGCTAACTTCTTTTGCACATTTTCGAGAACTTCACAATTTGACCTACAAGTGCCGCCCCAAACCACGGAGGCGTACTCAAGAACAGGAAGGCATACGCTCTTAGATAAAGCTACAAATGGCCAAGGTTGTTTGAAATCTCTGGTCACCCGACATACTGTGCCGAGCGTTCGAAGTGCACGCTGTCACGTCTATTGAGCATGGGGCGAGAAACTCGGAGAGCTATCGAAATACACTCCAAGGTCCTTCGTTCCCCGAGCTCTTGGCAGGAGAACATCTCTAACGCTATAGGGAAATAAAGTCCTGTTAGTCTTCCGCGTGAAGCTCACAACTTTCGTTTTTGATGCGTTTATGACCAGCTTGTTTTCAGCGCACCGTAACGAAAAATTTCCCATGTCCTTCTGAAGAGCGGCGCAGTCATTAAGATTTTTTACCGCTTTGAAAAGTTTCGTTTCATCAGCTTATTACAAAATTGAAGAGTCTTGAATGACTGTCAAAACGTCGTTAATAAACAGCGAGAAAAGAAGAGGACTAAGGGCAGGCCCATTGAGAATCTACACCTGTAACCGCATAAAGTTCTGATGACTGACCCTACGCAAGATAAGTAGAGATATTTTGCTGATCCTTTGGTGGCATTACTGGGACAGTTTTCTTCAATATCATTTCCACGATATTTCTGAACATGTGGCGGAAAGCAGCATCGTGGTCTAGACTTTTTTTCATTCAATCGAGCGAGCCGACCAAGGCAACAATTTCATAGTGGAGGAGCACTCGGTCACAAAACAGAAACACTCCCGTTTTTGAACTCTAACGCATACTTTTCTTGCTATGCTCGGCAAGGAAGGTGTCAACGGCTTTGAAATATAAAAGGACTAGTATTGCCGGCTTGCGCCTTATATTTAGAACAGCTGAGAATATTTTGCGTCGGATGGTAAATCACCGCTGACATGTCATCGCCGGTGACGTTGCGCACTATTGAGTCCCGGTCATGGATGGTAAGGGGAGGCGCAATTTCTGCCACAATAGGATTGCTGGAAACGCGGAGTCCTGCATTTTCGATGTCCAGTTCCCTTTCGATTTGTTCTATCACATGCAGTGTGACATTTACCCTGAATATGTCATTAACCTTTTTCAGGCAAGCTCGACGCATATGGGCGTACCTAGGGGCGAGGGCTGGTTCCCAGTGTAGCCTAGCGTTTCCCATGACAATAGCCAGGAACTCCTTCTTTCGGGTGATTCCGGTGAAGAAAAGAAATGCGGGGTAGCCACCGCGACCGTAGAAGGCTAGCATGGGATGAGTCGATATGCTATACTTGAACGTCAGTCTGAGAATAAACGCGAGAATCTCCTCCTTGCTTTGTGCGTGCATAGCCACGTCGCCGCGTAGCACGCCGATGTAGGTGGCAGCAGTAGAGCCACCGAGGTTGTGTGCGTTGACTGTGGCTTTGAGACAAGACTGGGATAGATCGTAAATAGCCTTGCCAGTTCGGTGCGCGGGCTTGTCGTTCAGTTCCCTTTTCGAGTAATACTTGAAAGCAGTGATGGTGGGATACGTAGAATCGTCGCCGTAGGAATCGCATACGGGATGGTAGAAGTAGCTGAAGGGTCTCAAAGAGAAGTTTAGCTCTTGGTACATTGCCTGTGTATCAAGTGCGAAGCAGCTGGGCACCCGGATTACCGAAACGCGTTACACTTCGCCACTGGAGCCGAGGGCGGCCAAGACCACAAGGGTGAATGCGACAGAAGCTGTCGACTCTGCAATCAAGGAAACGTGCAGAAGGTATTCTTCTCAGCTTGAGGCACTGACGCGAAGGGGGTAAGGAGTAAGTCGGTCGCTGACCAACCTAGCAGGTCCACTCACTTTGTCAATACGGAAGAGCAGTCATGGATGTGGAGCACTAGCGCACAATGATATTGTTGTTGTTGTTGTCCTGAGTGGCCGTGGCACATAGCCACAGGGGGGGATTGGCCATGAATCGGGTGGTTGGTCACTCTCACTTCTTCTTCTTCTTGTCCTACTTTAGACATACACCTCCAGCAGTCGGCTGCCCTTGTAGATATGTTAAGTGGTATGAATAAATTTCGGGCAGCTCGCAAAAATGCTTGAATAACATGGTTTGACAAAACGCCGCAGGGAAAGCCATTACTTTATGGTTGGTATTAGTCAAGTATAGAAATTGCCAACGAAAAGGATTTTCCGCGAATGATGAACACACACACACACACACACACACACACACACACACACACACACACACACACACACACACACACACACACACACACACACACACACACACACACACACACACACACACACACACACACACACACACACACACACACACACACACACACACACGCACACACACACACACACACACACACACACACACACACACACACACACACACACGCGCGCGCACGCACGCACGCACACACACACACACACACACGCGCGCACACACACACACACACACACACATACACACACACAAAAGAGATAGAAAGACTGCTCAAGCGTCCTCTTGTGCGAGGCGAGACACTCAAACTCTACTGCTTGCTGTGAGAATTAAAGAACCAATCGGCTAGTTGCTGCTACGAAGCTGTTGAATTACTTTTTTCTGCTTCTTGTTGACCTCTATGTCATCATCGTTATCATCACCGTAAGCATATATTTATGTAAACTTAATGAGGAAAGTCTCTCCCATCGATCTCCAATTACCAATCTCTCGCGCTAGCTTATTCCAACTTGCGCCTGCAAATTTCCGAATTTCATCAGCCCACCTCATTTTCTGCCTACCTCGACTGCGCATACCTTCCCTCGGCAGCGATTTTGTAACCTTAACTGTCCGCGAGTTATCTATCGTACTCAGAACGTGGCCTATCCATTAAAATGTTTTTCTTTTATTGTCAACTTCAGTATCGCCTGAATGTCCATTCTCATAATTACGGAGAGCAGTTTGCCATTGAAGCACATAATGATAAATAAGGATAGGATACGAATAAACTTTATTTGTCCAACGGTTATTGATGTTGGTGCCCGGGGCTAGGTTGCCAGGGGTCCATCGCCCGAGGAAAATCTTTCGAGATCCTCGGCAACGGCCCATGCCCGCTGGACGGCCCACTCCTGGTCTTCGGCTGCCTCGCTTAGGAGGGCGGCTTGCCATCTCTCACTGATGCGCCCCGCTTCAGAGGGTCTTGATGTTGTCTTCTTCCTTCCTCCTTGTCCTTCTTCCTCATGGCGTTGGCATTCACAAAGCACATGGGCCACAGCGGCCCGTTCGTGCTCGCACCACAGGCAGCCGGGCGACGGGTGCAGCGCGGGCCACAGGCGGTGCAGGGCGGTAGGGGTTGGTGAAAGTGCCTGTCTGCAACCGTCTCAGGTTGACCGCCTGGGACCTATCTAGGCACTCGTGGGGTTGTGGATATTTTCTTCGTTCTTTCCTATAGTGGCCAATCACCTCTCTGTACGTTGCCGGAAACTCTTTGACATCGCAGGCGGCGTCCGCGTGATCCCCAGCTCCGTCCGCCGCGATTTGTGTTGTGTTGGTAACGACAGCGGCCGCGCCAGACGGGGTGGCCGCCGCCGTCGCCGGCACTCCTCCGCTGGGGTCCCGCACAACAACGGCAGCGGCTGCCCTCTGGGGGACTGCGTCGCGGCTGGTAAGCTGCCTCGCGACGAGGTGGGCGCGCCCGTTGTGGTTGGGTGGAGTGTCGGTGCGTCTTCGGCCGTTAGCATTGTCATTGTTGTCGCGGCTGTTGCTGTTATTATTGCCAAGCTCCCCAACGTGCGCGGGGAACCACTTGAGGGACTTGTTTGAAATCGTGCCGGATCCGAAGTCCCCGGCCCGGGCGTTGAGCATGCGCGCCACATCAGCGGACACCCAACCTTTGGTGTAGTTCCGAATCTCTGATTTGGAGTCGCTGATGATCAGGTTGTCCTCTGCACGTCCGTGGAGTACCGCGAGGGCTATGGCCATCTCTTCCTCTGCTTTGACCGACGGCAGCCTCGCTGATGCCGTGACTCGGATCGTTCCCATTGTATCTACGACTGCCATAGAGAAGGCGGGTGCCGCCGCCGTCGGCCGGCCGTGTCAATGTTGCCGCTGTTGCTGCTGCCGTTTTCGTCGTAATAGTAGTAGTGATAAATAAACACTTGTATAATGCACTGAAGCGTAAAGTTCAACGTAATCCCACCTCTGCAGTTTTTACGTTTATTTCCCCCCTCCCCCACAATTTCTTCTTTCTTTACTGATAGCTCGTCGCCAGGTGAAGTCTGCAATTTCGCTGACAAATGGTTAAACTGTTGGAGGAGCAAGCCTGTACCTCATAACAATTGTTTAATTACAGATCACATATAAGCTACTTGAAGTGTGTCGGCAGGATGCTTGTCAGTCTTAAAAGCTGCGATTGGACACCAAACCTGCGTTAAGGTTGCGCTAGGTTATCACATTAGCCGTCTAGCATCTTCAGCCATATTCAAAACGAAGACATTCAGTGGCGCCATCTTCAGTACTGCTCCAATCATGCGTTTTGTTTCTTTACATGTGTGATGACCCTAATATGGGGACAAAGGTTCGTGTACTCAAAAGGTTCTGATGGTTCTCTTAGGCGGAGCCTCCGAGAACCCAATTGAGGACAAAGCCGTTGGTTTGAACACACACACAAATACTTTTATTCAAACTAAAAAGGCTTAAGATAAATAGAAGAAAATAGAAAACATGCCTAAAATAAACACTCAAGCAGACATTGCGGCAAGGAACACACATAGGGCTTGCATGAGGTTAACGGGTGCGCGAGTCCGGGCTTGCCACGAGGGCGGGGACGCGTCACAGTCTCAACGCGGCGACGCGGCGACAAGCTGGCGAAAGGAGTGGTGCCGGTCTCACCATAGGTCGCGGTGTAAGCTGACCGACCGGGCGACCGAAGTGCGCCAGCTCTGGCTAGGCGAGGAAAAGTGGGCGGCTTGGTGGCAGGAGTGGACGGCGGCGGCGTTCTGGCCGGGCAGCTGGATGTAGAGCTCGGGCCCGTAGCCCGACTGCTCCTGTCTCGCCCACGGGCGCAGAAGCTCGAACGCCAGCCTCGAGCAGCAGGTGGCACGACAGACGGGGCGGCGTTCTGGCCGGGCAGCTGGCGTAGAACTCGGGCCCGTAGCCCGACTGTTCTCGTTCTGCCCACTGGCGCAGAAGCTCACCGGCGTTGAGGAGCTGACGGCACGCTCGGGTAGACGGGTGACGCACAGGAACAGGCTGGCAGGAGGCCCCGGTCGGGTGAAGTCCTGGTGGGCTCGGGTCCGGAACCCGACGGCCCGTCTTCAACGCCCGCTCCGGTGGTTGACCTCCCCCTGCCGTCGCTTCCTGGGACTCTCCTGGCGTCTCCCTTGCGTCTCCTCTGCGTCTCCTTGCGTATCCTCTGCGTCTCCCTTGCGCACCACGCTTTTTCTTCGGGTCTGGCCGATTTGGCTTCTCGGATTGGCTGCCTGACGCCCCGTGGTCTTTTCTAATTGGTTGCTTTTTTCTTTTCGTTGTCTTTCATGCGCCGCGCGTTCTCGTGCCGGACGCTCTTCGGCGTCGTTGTTTTCCTTCTTCCACCTCGGTGCGCGTGCACTCAGTGTCGTCTGCTCCTGACCGTCCCGATCACCGCACCATGTCGCGCACCACACATCACAACCTGACACAAGCTTCGAGGTACTTTTCCAGTGGCTTCTACTTTTTTTAAAGATTCCGCAATTGTTGCTCTTGCCACTGTTTGTCTTATTATCCCTGCTATACAGGGGCGTACAAAGCTGCAGCATTGGCGACGACTGGTTGTGGATGCTCAACCTCTGCTATTCGCTTTCTTTAGGGAGGCTTCGCATTTTCCTTACCAAACTTCCTAATTGCCGAAATTTGCTCGTCAATCCCTGTCATCAAGTGTACATTGCTGTATAAATTAATGTCGACATTTCCACGTATCGTGCGCGAATCGGGTCGTTTATTTCTTGCTCGGGTTTGAAGCGTACTCATGACGACTGTTGCCTGGCGAAAGCAGGCTGCACCCACAACCTTTTTTCCTAACCGTTCATCGCTTTTGTTGTGTGTTTTACCTTATGCTGCTCTGCACTGGGGACGTGCACGCATACCCATAACCAAAAGATAGAGGATGCTTTGACATTGCTTAGGTAGTGTTGTGCCGAAACAAATGCTTCTTTGAGTGAGATCGAGCGATAAATCAGTAGCATAACGAAGCATGTCAGCGCTGTTGAAACAAGGATAGAGAAAATGTCAAAATTGGATAACAACATTGACGCGGTGGGTCACTTCGTCCAGGAAGTCAATGTTAACATAGAGAAAAAAATAGTCGGCTTCATGATGCAGTTGAAGACATGAATTACGAGATTAAAAGGAATGACCTAATCATCAAAGGAGTTCCCAAAGAAGAGTAAGAATGATATGCTGAATCGGAACTAGTTGTTAAATAATTCTTCAGAAACCACCTAGACATAGAAGCAGGGCATATCAAACGGACACACCGTGTAGGCCACCGTCGAAAAGGAGTGAAACGGCCGATAATTATGAAGTTCTGGGAGTAAAAAATGGACACATTAAGTAGTGCAAGGAAGCTGAAGAACCTGGAGACATATAAATTTGGTTAGGAGAAGATTTTTCTTCATCTCTGCAACTTGCGCGAAAGAGGCTGCGTGACTTCGGGAAAGAAAAAAAAAAAAACGAAAAACAAACGCTTTTTCACGGGGTTTAACAAACTCCACATTCGAAGCGGAATTTACCGGCATAATCCTGCCTCAGCCTTGAAGAAGACTTGAGCACTTCTCGAAGCGTTGGCTCTCGCTTTTACCTTGCTCTCGTTTTGCTCATCGCCTCGGCGAAACTAATTTGTATAAAAGAGCAGAGAAGCACCAAACCGAAGGAGAGACAGTCTGCAGCTACGCACATCACGCAGACTAATGTCAGCCTTGTATCACTACTCTTGGAAAATTTTCGCAGCATCTTCCACAGACTTGGCGAATTGAAAAGGATCATTTATGCCGACTCATCAGATATGATTCTTGAAACAGAATCGTGGCTTTCGGTTTACATGAATATGAATATATCTTTATTTCCAACAGATTGGGGGAGGCAAGGAAGAAAAGCTGCAAGTGCAGCTTGAAAAGAACACCAGGCCCCCTATGATCACAAGAAATCGGCATCGCGGAGCGGCCGCGTGTGTTTGACAATACAAAAATACACAGTTTTGTAAGAATACTTGAGAACCACTAAGTGAAAAGTTAGTAGAGAAGTTACACAACGTTTCATACATCACGGAAGAATATATATATATATATATATATATATATATATATATATATATATATGCATGCTGATATATACATCAGTAGCACTGATCTCGCGTTTCCGTCGTGAATTCTAATTTTTTCGCAAACCTAGGACTTGTTCAACAGGACGTGGCTTGCTTATTGCAACGAAACATTACTTTCAGTCGTCTATCATTGCTGTCGACTCAGCCCTAGAAGTACATAGGATTTCGCTGGTATTTTCTCCCGCACGTTGTGTTTGAGGCATCTGCTACCTGCCACCAAACCGCCAATCTCACGAATGAACAGCTCTTCGGTATGACAGTAGAACAGAAGCGTATCTCAATTGGCAGAAAAAAAAAAACATTCGTGAATCAAAAACGTTGCTGTTTAATTTCACGCCTCCTCACATGGTAAAAACTATTTGTCCGCCTCCCCCCCCCCCCCCCCTATGTATTGTCGTTCCGGGCCTTTAGGGTGCCTAAATAAAAATGACCCCTAACTGTAGGCTTTCATAATGACAAACGTCAAGCTGAGTCAGTTCAAGCAATTTAAATGTATGTGATTAGGGTATTATTATAGGTTGGAGGCTTTCTGGTCGAAGGGTTTCGCCCCTTCTCGGCAAATTGACAGAGCTAATCTTGCCACAAGCTATCGGTAAAGAAGAGGAAAGTGCGTGTGAAATAAATAAAAGTAATAGCTTCAGAAGTGGGAAGACGTTTAAACCTTAGATTTCAGTGCAATATAGAAGTCTCTATTTATTATTTTGTGCTTTTGTTGTAAAACTAATCCCATTATTTGTGAGAATGCACATAGAGGTTAAGAAACCGGAAGACAGTGGTGTGGATCTGAGAGCAAGCGGGAATAGCCGATAGTCTAGATAATATTAAAGAAAAAAAGGGGGGGAAGAGGACAGGCCTTGTGCTACGCAGAGTAGATAATCGATGGCCCAATAAATTGACAGAATGGGTGCCAAGGGAAGGTGTGCGTAGTCTAGGACGGCAGAAAATGAAGTGGGCTGATGAAATTAGGAAATTTGCAGGCGCAAGTTGGAATCCGCTAACGCAAGACAGGGGCAATTGGTGATCATAGGCTTTCGCACTGGAGTGGACGTAAAATAGTCTGATGGTGATGACACAGAGGTGAACAGGTCGACAAGAAGCAAAAAAAAGAAAGCTTCGTATCAAAAACGAGCCGATTTCTTCATGAACACTCACAGTAAGCAGTACGATGTGAGAGTCTGTCGTCACACTGGAAGAATCCTCAGCAGCCTTTTGTTTGTGCGTTCAGATTTTAGAACATTCGCGGAAAATAATTTGCATTGGTACTCTCAATACCTGGGTAATACCAAAGAAAAAAAGTGTAATGGCTTTTCTTGTGGCGTTCGCGTCAAAACATGGTATTTAAACACCTATTTGGTGAGCAGCCCAAAATTTAGACATACCCCTTAGCATATTTACATGGGCAGCCGATCGCTCGGAGTGTATGCCATGTCAACAGCAGGACGCTGCTGGGTGGAACGTCTCGGAAGACCGTGGGAAGCTGGTTCGGATCGCAACACTGAGCTCTCGGCGTTTTGGCTAAGTGCTGCGCGGATTTAATCCAGTTATTGTAGGTGTCAAGTAGTGTTTTGAGAGGAAGTGTTTTGAGAGGAGAGGAAATTGATACGGAGATAGTGCTACAAATGTCGAAAAATTCTCCAGGGAAACGGCCCGGGGCGATCTGCGCCTTGGTCGGCCTCCCAACCACCTATCAAATGCCTCTTGAAGCTTTGTTTCATAGTGGGGTGTTCCTCATTCCTGTGGCGCTGGTGCCTTTGCATGGAGGAGCCATCCGGCTCAATAACCCGAAGGCAGTGCAGGCGGAACTTCAGGCGGCCACGCATCACTACTTGCACATGACTGATTTACGAGTGGTGGTATTGTTTACCGTTCGCCAGACCAGGTGCGCGTGTATGATTTACTTAAGTGCTCATCCTTTGGATCGATCCAAGTGAGTGCCTTCATCCTCACGCATCTTCCCTGCACGTGGTGTGGACTCTAATTTAAGTACGGCAGAGGCATTAGAAAAGCTCGCCGCGGTTAGGGTAATTGCTGTTTACCGGTGCGACAGAATGGTGGACAATACACGTGTTTCTACTAATGAGTAATCGCCACGTTCGCAGGTACGTCTTGCCCCACTGAGATAAAAGTCCGGCCTCAAATCTTTAGAGTGGACCCACTTGCATCGCGTCCATTGCAATGTCGCAATTGTTGGCGCTATGATCATAGCAAGGGTGGTTGTAAATCCAGCCTTCGTTGTGGCTCCTGCGGAGGGAGCCATTCCGCTAGTGATTGCTCGGCTCAATGGGACTCGTGCTGCCTCTGCGGTGGAGCCCACAAGGCTGATTGCTGAAACTGCTGTGCTAGAACTCAAGAAGTGCAAATACTGGAAGTTAAGGACAAAAGGCGTTGCTCACGCCGAGAAGCCATTGAAGCGGTAAAGAAAAGAGCCCATGGTTATGTGAGCGGTACAGCATGACACCAGGCTGTCGTTGATGAAAGCCTGTGATCAAATCGCACAAGCTACAGTCCATAGCTAAAATGATGAAACGTATTTGTTACGTCGGCGAGGCCGCCATGATCGCAACGCCGAGCACGCCGGGACGGCGGCGTGAGGAGAGACACACGGAGATACAAATGGGGACCGAGGCAGAGACACAGTTTATCGGAAGTGCGGCGCCTTAAATAGGCTCCGCGTCGCTACGTCAGCGAGTGCGTTGCGGTTTCGAAACCAAAGCCCCGGTGTAAGATCCCCCCCTCTTTTACAGAATTATAGTGGGAAGGAGCCATGTGATCTTAGAATAGTGATTGCGAGAAGGCGTGTTTAACGAACGGCAGGGAAGCATCATCTTACATGTGTGAATGGCATACATTACTCTGGCTCTCAACTCTCTCCTTCCTGAAGACAAAAAAAAGTAGCAACATAGAGCACTCGGCTTTTTTATCCATAAGATATATATATATATATATATATATATATATACCATTTAAAAGCATAACACATGATGGACATGGAACTCAGTGTACTGCACAGCAGAAAAATGTTCAGGTACGTCACATAGAAATGCATGTAAGGACATGAAATACGAAACAAAACAAATATGGAACAGAATTATTTAGGTAGCGCGGTTTCTGGTGCCACCTTTTTGACCGCCGAGGCAACTGCGGTACATGAAGCTGCGTATCGATCATCATCACAGTCATCATCATCATCTTTTATGTCCACTGGAAGGGTGAAGGCCTCTCCCTGCGATCTCCATTGCCCCTGTCCCGCTCCAACCGACTCCAACTAGCAGCCGCAAATTTCCTAATTTCGTCGCCCCGCCTAGTCTTCGTATCGTCCATAGGTGCCAGTAATGGCTCCGAAGTTGATTTTGAGCTTTGCTGCTCAGCTAAGCACGCACACGGCGAAAGTGGGGGCGGAAATGAACACTTGACGTTTGAGCTCTCTGAAGCGCCCGTCAGACGACTCTGAAGGCGAAGAAGATTCAAAAGAATCCGAAGATTCACTGACGCGCTCCTCAGGCACAGCTGGGAGCGAATACTTATGAAGGACTGCAAGTGAGCATGAAGGCTCGGAGACATGAGCGTTAGGTTTTCCCGAGATAGCCTGGGAACTGGGCACATCAGTCATTCGTTGTGAAGGTGCTTGCATTGAACCACTAGGTTATGTTGCCCACATATCAAGCGAAATAACGTGTTGGCTGGGCACCACAGCTGGGCACCACAGCACCACAGATGTAAAACTTGTGAAAAGCTCAACAGTCTGTGCTACTAACGGAGCAATTTGACTGGGTACGTCAGTCAGGATAAGTAATCGTGCCTCACTCTCTTGCGTTGCGGGAACATGAAACACTCATTCGAGCTACTTTACGAGCTGTATAAAATGCACTCGTTAATGAGAACTGCACTGAAATGCGGAATTCACTGAAGGGATATCTGAAGTAACTGCTGCCTCTGACTTTTTTACAAAAGAATTTCCGAGAGGGGTATATGCCTTAGCATGCGTTCGACTACAAAAAACCTGGCAGGAATGCGCTAAACACGCAAACTGTGTCGTGCTGTATAGTTCAAGTGGGTTTTCTGTGGAGCTTGCAGTCGCGACGCTCTAACTGTGGTAGACTGTTCCAACACTCTACACTGGTTGACTCTCGCTGGTGGTGAAGTTGGACCGGCGTTGTCCTGCGGTGCACTGTCAAAGTCTGCTGCACAGTATAAGTTCAGTGAAGTCGGATGATATTCCATCCAGTAGGAACCAATGTTGAAGTCCGCTGGTGAAGAGGAAGCTTGGACGCATGATAATGTCGCTCCATCGGTCACTAAGCTTGAGTGCTTAATAGCATTGAGTCCAGAAGTGATAAACGGAGTTCCGTCACGTGAAAGTTCACCGAAGCTGACTTGTCTTGAAACTTGACGGTTGCGAAGAAAAACCCAAAATCCTTCACCACTTGCTCCGAGTAGTTCTGGATGATTAAATGGGATTGAAGCAGGCGGGTATGAGATGACTGCCTCTTGGGACACTTGGGACATGGATAAGTGCGTCTTGTAATTCCGATATTCATCACCGACACAACCGCTCAGGTCAACAATCAACTGTAGAGTCATGTTGTTCACCTTTACAGGAACGCAGAAAAGTCATAGGGCGCCGACAGCGTCTTCAATGTGTAAAGTGATCGCTGACTTGACATTTGAGCTCCTTAGCTCTCAGAAGCTCCCGTCAGACGACTCTGAAGGCAAAAAAGAAGATTCAAACGAGCCCGAAGATTCAATGACGCACTCCTCAGGTACAGCTTGGAGTGAAGACTTATGAACGACTGAATGTGAGCACGAAGGCTTGGAGTCATGGGTGTTAGGTGTTTCCGAGAAAGCATGGGAACTGGGTACATCGGTCATTCGGTTTTGAAGGTGCCAGCACTGAACAACACAGTTCAGTTGCACACCTATCAGGCGAAAGAACATGTTGGCCGGGCACCGCAGCCCGATGTAAAACTAGTGCCTGAATAGAATCCTCATATCCTGTGAAACACTCAGTAGTCGGTGGTCCGAGTACTCTCTTGCATTTTCAGCTCGTTGACTGGTCCCAATGTACTATCCGAGGAACGGTACAGTTGGAAGAAATGTCCCTTCTTGCCACACGTGTGGCAGAACTTGTGGCCGGCAGGACAACACGGAAAATTCGCCCATTGCTGCGGCGAGCCGCACACGAAGCAGCCGTAGGGCCGAGCCGACGGCGCGGAGGCCGAGGAGGCGCCCGGTAGCCTTCTACCCTGACGGGAAGGCCCACCTCCTCGCTGTCGGCGTACGTTATCTCGGCGCGGTCGGTGATCAAAATTGGTCTGTTGGCCTCCATCTTGAAGTGAACCCGGGCAGGGAGGGTAACCGCCATCTTGGACTGGAAGAATGCGGGGAAGACCGCCATCTTGAAATGCAATCGGGTGGGGAAGGTAACCGCCATTTTGAAGGTCCCGAGGAAGACGAGACTGGTCGCGGCCGCCATCTTGTGGCTGACGACGCTGTGAAACTTGTAGAACACCGTGCCTCTCCATTATTTTATCGATGCGTTCCTCTTCCTGTAAAATTTCCATTGCTTTCTTGACGGTAAAGCTCTCGCCGAGTTGGATGAACCGGCGGCGAAGTTGATGCGACTGCATGTAAAGGATCTGACCTTGAACCATGAGATCGGTAGAGGTGCCAAATTTGCACAATTTGGCGAGCAGTTGCACATCTTGAGTTAATAACGTAGTCGGCTCCGCAGGACTTTGTACTCTCCGCTTGAAATGGACGCGGCTGCAAAATTCGTCTTATTCTGCACAAAAGTGCTTGATATACGTCAACTGCCACAGAGTCCCCTGTTCCTTCGTCGGCCTCAGTCACCCTGGATGAGGTTGTAGTAAATGCTGCCGCCTTCCACCTCCAGCGCGTTGAGGAGGAGCGCTTTCTTGTGGTCCGGCGTAATGGTCTTGGCGGCGGCGTTGACGTACGCCGGCAAAACACGTAGCCATTTTAGCCAAGGAATGGCTGGTACGCCGTGACATGACAAGAAGCGTGGGGGGTGGGGGTGATTGCCACGTTGATGTTGCAGAAGTAGCAGGCAGGAGTCAGGCCGTCGCAGAAAGTTCAGGAATACTGCTTGAAATAAGGGCAGGACAAGTGGAAGATGCCGTGAAGAATACAGTTGACAGGCGTAACTCACATGTAGGCTCGATGCGTGGAGATTATGCTCGTCGCCAAAATGTTACGTCGGCGTGGCTGCCATGATCGCCACGCCGGGCACGTTAGGCACGCCGAGACGGCGGCCTGAAGAAGGAGACACGGAGACGCAGACGGGGACCGAGGCAAAGAGAGTATTGAAAGTGCGGCGCCTTAAATAAGCTCCGCGCCGATGCGTCAGCGCCCCCTTAGGGCGAGTAAGTTGCGGTTTCGAAACCGAAACCCCGATGTAACAGTATTGTAGAACGCGTCACGGAATGCTTTAATTGACTTGTAACCTCACAGAAAAATTATTACCGACTGCTACTGCTCAGCCAATAAACTCTTATATGAATGCTAGTTCACCCCACTCTCAGGAAGATGGAGAAATTTCTTCCACCAGTCACATAAAGCAAGCCAGGCCTGTTCTAGGTTCTTCAAACAAGGTCACTACTAGCTCAGACAACTCTGATTATTAGGATACCTCAAACGTGGAAATTGACGTGAGGGCACAGAAAAGTGGGTGTTCTCCCCTGGAAGTTAATACTTCACAGTCACTTTGTAAACCTAATAAAATTGCTCTCAGGAGTCAAACCGAAATGTAATATTTTAGAGGAGTCTTGCCTCTGCGCTGCTCTCCTCACCGGAAGCTAGAGGAGGGTGCTGCAGTGGAAATGCAGATCAATATCCGCTGCTTCTAATGATTTATTGTTCCATCTTCTCAAATTTCTCCAGATGTAATATTACTGCAAGAAATTTGGTTATTCCCTGAAAAATTATTTTGTTTGCGCAATTTTGGGTCCTTTCGCCTAGATCTCCGCTCTAGAGGTGGGGACTTGTTAATTATGGCTTCTAGCAAGTTTTGCCACAGGGCAAATATATCACTCCAGCTGATGTCTCCCGAATGTGAAAAAAGAGCAGTAGGAATTATTCTCCCTGGCAGTAGTCCTTTCTCATTGGTCAATTTGTACTCTCCTTCCGGTGTGCAGAATACATGCCCACTAGACTCAGTTTTGGCAAAATCCGGTAAACAGATAGTGTCGGCTGGTGACTTCAACTCACATCATGTATCATGGGGACCAAGACAACATCAGTGTGGAAAGCATATATGGGACTGGGCAAAAACTGATACGTTTTCGTGTCAAAATTTGGGTTCAGTTACATTTCTTCGTGAACCGTTTAGATCTATTCTGTATCTTACAATTTTGGGCCCAGGCCTTTCCATATCCACATCGGAAACGGCGGATGGTGAGTCAAACAGTATTCATTTTCCAGTTGTGTTTGAAGTGGGAGGTCCGCAGTCCACCGTGGAGGCTCAAATCCACTCTTTTGTGGATTACCAGAAATATAAAGAATGCTTGCAGACCACTTTCAATTCAACTGAAAATTGTTTATTGGACGCTGATGATATTTGCTCAATCTGAGATACTTCGCGCAAAAAGGTCAGAGTTCCAGGTAAAGGCACGCAAAGACACAGTTTCTGCAAATTAGTGGAATGACGATTGTTTGCGGGACTACTAGTGACGTAAAGCTGCATGGAAACAACTCATGCATAACCGATCTCCGAAAAAAATGGAACTAGAAATTTTTGGCTACAGCATTTACAAGAACGGTATCTAAGGCAAAAGATGACTAAAATGTCCGTCATTTGAAATTTATTTCCAAATCAAATAGTAAGCATGCAATTTTTGATTTTTAAGATCCCAAAAAATGATTTCGCCCCCTTGAACTTGGAGTCAGAAGTTTAACTACCAGTGAAAAAGCTGAATCTCTAGATGTAATTGCGAGAGGGTTGGAGACCCGATTCGCTACCTCTCCTCCGTCCTTTTCTCAGAGCCAGGGCACATCAGAAGATTTCAAAGAGATTTTCATGCAAGATTGTCCCAAGCTGTTTTATGTTTACCACCTGCAGCCCACCGATGGACTCACTACTAAGATGAATAAATTTCTCTTTGACATCGCTCCTAACGGCTTGTTAGCTGCCGTAAATTAGTTTATACAAGATGCATGGATCCCTTCTGCGTGGAGAATCGCGCAGGTGATTCCACTGCTGGAAGACTGAACCAAAGAGCATGTACCAGACAATATTCGGCCTATTTCTCTAAATCAAATTTTTGAAAATTAATCGAAAGATTATTATACGCGTGTATGATCAAGTTTGTGACCGCAAGATAATAATTGGGCACCTGCTAAATTGGGTTTAGACTTGCTATGTCAATTTGGTGCGCACACGTCAACCTAGAGAGCCGAGTTATATTGGCTCGTTACCAAAAACAATGTGCAGCTCTAATTACACTAGACATTTCTAAAGCATACGATAGTGTGTAATACCGTATGTTATAAAGAGGATGCATGATATTGGATTGGCTGAATAATTCGTAAAGTGGACTGCTGAGTTCTTGCAGGGCAGGGAGTTTTGCTTTGTACAAAGTTGAATTGCATCGGGAAAACTCAAATAGGCGGGGTTCCCCAAGGCGCAGTTCTATCCCTGATGTTGTTTACCATCTTATTCAGTTCCATTCCCCATCATCAAAATGTAAGCACGTACGTTTACGCGGACGATATTGCGTTTTTTTGCTTCGACAAGTGATAGTCAGCCACTGTACGAGCGCTTACACGAATACTTATGCAAGCTAGAAGCATGGCTGGACAGTATTCGCTTGTCCATTAATGTAAATAAGAGTGCCGTTCTTGTCTTTCCTCTGCAAGACCCTGTAATTATATCCCTTTCATACCGCATTCCACTAATCCACAAGTCGAAAAAGTCAAGTACCTTTCAATTATTTATGATGGAAATGTTAATTGGCGTCATCATACTCAACATACTCGTATAACTTCAGAAGCTTCGCGTGTGATGGGGATATTAAGAAGGATAAGTAATAATTGATAGGGCATGCGCATAGACACACTCATAATGATTTACCGCATTTATATCCGACCTATACTAGATTTTTGCTGTATGTTATTCTCCGGCGCCTCAGCTTATAAGCTATGTCCACCAGCTTTCCTGGAACGGGAAGCGTTTCGCTTATGTCTGAGGCTACCAAATTTTGTAGCAAACGCTGTGCTCTACAAGGAATCAGGAATACCTTCCCTTGAAATGAGATTTAAAATACTCGCCGTTCAAATATTCATAAGGCTCCATGAATACCCACTAAGAAGGTCCCAGTCAACATTTATCAATCAACCAGCCTAATTTCTTGGATTTTTATGGCCCCGGTTTCACACGTCACAAGTGATTATAACCCAACCGTTATTGCGTCCGTTAGATGCCCATATTAAAGATGCAGTCACAGTAAACAGTAACTCAAAGTGAGGAAAAGGTCAGAGTTGGAATTTTTTCATCGTGATAGGATTGGTCGTTTTCTATTTCGCTTCCAGACATCACTCCAATATTCCTAGCGGGATTCTGAGCTGTTGTCCTAGCTTTCTGTAAGCTTGAAGCTTCCAGGAACACCGCGGTAATAATAACAGACTCTTTATCGCTGTGCAGCTCACTCACTGCTCTCGGCGTCACGCACATAATAAAACCTTTGTACTCACTGGCTCCAAGTCATTTGCGAAGTTTACAATTTATATGGGTACCTGAGCATCATAGCATATATATGAAGGAAGCGGCAGACAGCTTGGCCAAGGCCCTGTGTTCACATTTATTCCAACGACGGGTTTTACCCCGTCTGTCTGGTTTAGAAGATACATCCTTTTATCATGAAAATCAAATTTAACACCATCCTGGAACTACACCACTTATAAATAATTCCCTTGGAGCATGGAATTTTGCAAACGCAGACAGATGGAAGTGACGTTAACGAGAATGTCGAGTCCCAACCCTAAATTTATACATGCACCGATCTGGTCTGGCAATTTCCCCTTTGTTATATTTTTGCAACTCATTGGAAACAATTTAACACTATTTACTGGAATGCTTGTGTTTCTGCTCCCTTAAAGAAAGACATCGGAAATTACAGTGCCACAGCGCGACCTGGCATTGAACACTCCGGTACTGCTGTCTTTCGGAGCGTCTGTGCTTGGGCACTCCCCCAGGAATGTATGCATCGCCATAGAAAAATTCATTATTGAATCAAACCTATTTCATAGTTGACCGTATTATTAATTTCATTCCACCTTTGCTGCCTCGTTTACATTATATATACCTTTTTTGAATGACTGTCTACTGTAGCGTTTTAAATTTTCCTTCTTTCATTAAATCATCAAAATTATAAGTTTTTAATTTGATTCGCTTAAGACATATGTAGAATCTGCCCGACTCTTGGCCGATCCCCGTGAGTGGGTATGCGCCAAGCGTGTCATCATCATCATTATCATCATCATCATCAGGTTGTGCTCTAGCGCGCAATGATATGGTTTCTTTCACATCTTCCTGTCCTGCTGAGAATTCTGTGAACATCTCTAGGTAGGGGAATGTGTTCCCCGCAGACATTCAGTGATAAAACGTTGAAATTTGTCAACAGCGGTACATATAATGATGTGAAATCTGCTATTAACTCATTAACTTCGCCTGATAAGGCAGAGCGCGCGGAACAGGTTTTAATATTTTTGATTGACGCAACAGTTCACATTCACTATAAGAGCTTCTACGAGAAACAAAAGCGGTTCCCCGTGGTGGACTGAAGAAAGTGAAAGGGCATATCGTTTTGGGAAAGCTGCGTGAAAGCGCCTTCTTCATAACCAGAGCCCCCTAAATTGGTTTAACTACAAATTTTATGCGGCCTCCTCTTGGCGGACAACTGCGAAAGCTAAGGATGATTATAACGCTAATGCAAGCACTTACCTATGTGGCCAAAAAAAAAAAAGAAAACAGGAAACACTTACACATTCATGTAGCACAACAAGAAGCCTTCTGTGAGCCATATTTTGAACTCCGTTGTACCGACTGACCTCAATAGAAGCTAAGACTAATTGTGATTGCCTAGCACGTGGCCTTGAATGGCGATTACAGGCACAGTGCTCACATGTGCTCAGGATGCCGACACAGTGCAATGACTTTGGAGAGGCGAACTCGTGGGAAATTCTGGCTGTCGTAGCCTGTATGAGATCAGCAGCTGCGGGTTACGGCGGTATATCTGTTAGCATGCTCAAAATATTGGCAAATAACTTTACGGGAGAGTTGCTAAATATTGTGAACCATTTTCTTTGAGGAATCATGGCTACCTGACGAGTGGAAGATAGGTAAAATTATCTTGCTCCTAAATAACGCTGGAAAAGGGCTCGATTCTGATAACACTAGACCAATCACTGTAATTTCTAATATGGCAAAATTAATTGAAATAGTTGTTTATTATCGTGTATTGGAGCACTTTCCTAAAATAATGAACTAAGCCCCGCTCAGACTGGATTTCGCAGTGGTTGTTCTACTTGAGCCGCGCATATAGATTTAGAAAACGAGATACGGTCAGCTAGAAGAAAATTAGATGTTAAGGCCCTCGTAACATTAGATGCTGCAAAAGCTTATGACAGGGTAGAGTACATCATTCTGCTGAATAAACTTGCTGCCTTAAACCCTCCATCGTATATCATCGCTTAGATCAAGGATTTCTTGGGCGTAAGAAAATTTTTCTGCACAGATGCAGAGCATCATCCTGAGTGGTTCTCCCAGACCAGAGCTGTACCTCAGGGTTGAGTGATTTGCCCACTATTGTTTAATATGCTGCAACAGATATCCCAATTATACAGGATGTCAAGCTGTACGTGTATGCGGATGACATTGCATTCTTCGCTTGAGCTAAAGATTTTCAGATGCCTCACCAAAAGTTGCAAGCATATATAAATCTTCTTCTGCTCTGGCTGAATAACTTGCGCATGGTCCTCAACATTAACAGAAGTGCCCTTCTTGTATTTCCTACGCATCAATCGGTTTCCTTAGCCCTTGTGTATCAGAATTCCGCAGGTTGACACTACAAGGCACTTGGACGCCATTTATGATCCTGACCTAGATCGGTGTCCACATAAAAAAAAAAAGTTGGGAGAAAAAGGGAAATCGCTCTTGGTCGGTTGACTAGAATATGCAACAGGAAAATCGGTATGCGTGTGGATACTCTACTTTACATTTCTCGCGATTAGCGAGACCCGTTTTGGAATTTGGTTGTGCGCTCATATCTGGCTGTCCAAATTATAGGTTACAGCCTTTATTCATGATAGAGAGACGGGCCCCTCATCAATGTCTTGGAGTTCGTAATTATGTTGCGAACTCTGCTGTACATTTTCTTCGAGAGCTACGATCGGTGCAGCAGCGACGTGATGCTCCCGGGCTTAAGACCAGCCTTGTACGTGCAACGTGTGCTCTCAGGACTTATGCTTTCTCGCACTCCCTTCCACCACCACCATCGCCAGTTCTTCTGCACTGGAGTTTTGTACTGATGGGCGATAACATGCCAACTGATATAAGTGGCGCGACATCAACTCACGCGGCGGCGTCGCTTCGTGACTGAATTATAGGTCAAGATGCCCACCTTCCGATTGGCTCCACTGTGCTTTACGCTGATGCAAGCATTCAGGACTGTGAAACAACCATTGCAACTTGTTGCCCTTGCGCATCTGCCCTTAATAAGACGACCCGGTTGCAAATCTAAAAGCCTCCTTCCTCCTTTCGTGCTGAGCTCCTTGCTGTTCGAGAAGCGCTGTGCTCTGTGGCCGCCTTTCCCATGGTCCTCACAGCCTGCATCGTTATCCGCACTGATGCCCTCCAGACGACGCGGCTTCTTCGACAGGTCAGTCGCAGCCCTTAAATATGTCAACAGATCGATCTTCTGGCGGCACGCATCCCGCAGCCAATATCTATCGAGTGGATCCCATGCGACCTTCTAAGCTTCCAAAGCCGTGCAGATTCTGCGATCCGTCTAGCGACCTCTCCATCGTCACTGCCTCAGCTCTTTCACATAGATGAGGCCCCCCTCCTGTTAACAAGAAAGAAGCACCTCCGGCGCCGCACACGTGCTCTCATACCTGCATGTGCGGTAACCTTCACCTGCGGTCGTACCCGGGCAGAGGAGGTTGCGCTTCGGAGGATCTGGGTCGGGTTTGCTGTCTCCTGCCGTGAATCGGAAGCGGCCGCACTTTCGCCGTTATATCCTCGCCTTGGGGGTCCACTTTGCAAGTCGCGAAATACTGAAGCCGACATCCACCACCTGCCGACGAGGCTCCGGCACCTCGCAGCAGCGGGACTTTCGCCGAAAATCCGAGTGATTACACTGCTTGGACGCAGGGACAGCATTATCGATCCCTCTTCGACTTCATTACATCAGCAAATCTTTTTTCATTCACATAATCATCCTTATTCACCCCATCCCAAACCCCTGTATGCCCTGAGGCATTTAGCCTCGTATCAAAAAAAAAAAAAAAAAAAACTCTGTGCTCTATTCAGAAGCAATCATGCAAGATTTAGCATCGAGATTTCCGCTCCTAATGCTAAAAGCTTTTCTTAGAGCATACCAACTTGTTCCCCGGAGAAATCATCCGGTGTTTCTCGCACAATTGGCTATATGTTTTTATTCTACGTGACGAAGATGCAAGCTCCCCCAAATGATGTTTACGCACAGTCATTTAGGAACTATAAATGTTAACCTGCGATCAGTATAATGTGTCACTTCAATAAAAAGATATAATACTTTTAAATTTGATAACGCCTTTCCCAAAGAATGCGAAATTCAAAGCCAAACAGACGCTATTCGGGCTGTTGAATGAGTATCTGGAAGGTTTTCCCTCATAGAATGTGGTGTCTACGGACGCCTGACAAAAAGATGAGAAATCAGCAATAGGTATTCGCTTTCAAACATAATCATGGATCTTTGCTATTCGTTTTCCCGATTACACTTAAGTTTGTGTGGCCGAATGCATGACCATATGCTTGGCCGCATACAAAATTTCAGAAAATATGTCGCGCCTAATATTCCTCGCTGACTGCCCATCGGTTGTTATGTCAATAGAGAGCACAAATAATTCACTACTGCACCGATCGCTACACTTTTTATTCTATATATTATGTTAAATCAATTCTCAAATCAATTCGGGTTTTCTGGATACCTGGACATTGTGGACTAGCACCTAATGAGATGGTAGACAGCTTGGCAAAGGCAGCGCTTGATGAGCCAGCAAGTTTTTGTATAGCCAGCCTTACTGTGCTGGCGATAACAAGATCCCGAAAGCGACAAGAAGTCCTAGATAGAAAAATAGCCCCTCCTTTTTGGATGGACTACGAACACTTGGTAACCTCCCGGAATGTCGGGACTAGTCCCTCTCGGCAATGCCTCTCGGAAGTTTCCATTACACTATTACGATGTCGAATACCCCAAGTAAATCTGTACATGAGTAGGTGTGGGTTTGCACCACCGAACCTTAATGCATCATGTGGGGATATAGAATTACTCGACCATTTCCTCTTATATTGCCGAAAATATAATTCCGAAGTAAGACCTACTTGAAGTAGCCCCTATCACGTATGAGCCTCCCTCTCTCGGTGATGAACATGCTATCTTTTGGCGGCAAGTACCCTTGACCGAGGCCGAAAGGAAGTGTGTCAGATTGTACACAAGTACATCACCGCGACTGAGAGACTGTCTTGTTAAGCACATTTCCCTCATTATTAACACTGAATCGCGTTAATTTCCTAACATATCATCTCGTCAAAATTGGCATGACCACTATTCAAAAATCGGAAACAGAAAAAAAATTATATTTACTTTTTAATAAATATGGATAGTACAGATATATAAATTAACAGGAAGCAAGAACTTCATATTATGTTTCCAGTGAGAGCTATGGCCAGTCCACCCTCGTGGGATTGTGCCAGAATTTCAACGTAGAAGAAGAAGAAGACGTAGTGCTCTACATCCACAACTGCTATTGCACTTGACAAAATGAGTGTACCTGTGAGGTTGGCCAGCGATGGACTTACCCCCTTCGCGGCAGGGCCTCAAGCAGATAAGAATGCCTTCTGCACTCGTCCATTGATTGCGGCGTCGACAGCCTCCGTCGCAGTGGCCATTGTGGTCTTGGCCGTCATCAGCTTCAATGGCGGACTGCAACGCGCTTCCGTAATCCGGGTGCCCAGCTGCTGCGCACTTGAAACACAGGCGATGTACCAACAGCTAAACTTCTCTTCGAGCCCCTGCACCCACTTCTACCATCGCGTATGCGATTCCTACGGCGACGATTCCACATATCCCGCCATCACTGCTTTCAAGTATTACACGAAAAGGGAACTCTACGAGGCGCCTGCGCACCCAGCAGGCAAGGCTATTTACGATTTATTCCAGTCTTGTCTGAAAGCCACAGTCAATGCACACAACCTCGGTGGCTCTACTGCGGCCACGTACATTAGCGTGCTACGAGCCGACGCGGCTATGCACGCACAAAGCAAGCAGGAGATCCTCGCATTTATTCTCAGAATGACGGTCAAGTACAACATATGGGCGCACCCTATCCTTGCCATATACGGTCGTGGTGGCTACCCCGAATTTCTTTTCTTCACCGGCATCACCAGGAAGAAGGAGTTCTTGGCTGTTGTCATGGGAAACGCCAGGCTACAGCTGGAGCCAGCTCTAGCTACAAGGTACGTCCACATGCGTCGAGATTGCCTGGAAAAGATTAATGAGATCTTCAGGATGAATGTCACATTAGATGTGATAGAACAACTCGAAAAGGAACTGGACATGGAAAACACAGGACTTCGCGTTTCCAGCATTTCTATTGTGGAGGAAATTGCGCCTCCCCTTACCATGCGTGACTGGAATTCAATAGCGCGGAACGTCACCGGCGATGACCTACCAGCCGAGATCTACCATGCGACGCCAGACGCGCTTCAGAAGATATTCTCAATTGTTCTAAATATAAAGCGCAAGTCGACAATGCTCGTTTTTCTCATTTTCAAAGCTGTTGACACTTTCCTTGGCGAGCATATGAAGAAAAGTATGCGTTACAGTTCAAAAGCGGGCGTGTTTCTGTTTTGTGAGCGAGTGCTCCTCGACTATGAAATTCTTACCCTGGTCGGCTCGCTCGAGCGAATGAAAAAAGGTCTAGATCACGATGCTGTTTTTCGCCGAATGTTCAGGAATATCACCGAAATGATTTTGAAGAAAATCGCCGCAGTTATGCCACCAAAGGATCGGCAAGATATCTCTACTTATCTCAAGTCTTTGAAGCTGCTGTTGCCCAGCGAGGTCTTCCTGTTGAACACGCCTATCCCTAATTTAACCGGTGATTACGTCAAAACCCGAATAGCTCTGTTCAGTTCAGGTTGGGGCTCTATGTCGTACAAACAAGCACCTGGAGTAACGCAGCAAATGTTGGATGCTGCAAGATCAAGTGTGATCTGGGTGTTCGACAGGACGGTAGTAGTCCCGTTTTTGTACTACGGTGCACTGAGCATCAGCAAGATAGTAGAGCCCACGCTGATCATGTCCGCTATAGGAGTGAAGATTGCCGACGGGATCTGGAACCATATATTTCGTTATCACAAATGGAGTGGTGAAGCAAGCAAGATGATTGATAACCTTGCGGTCTGCCAGCGCAATATTAGTCTCCTGACCAAACATAATGTATTGCGATGGCCACTCCTGAGTATCGAGGTACCGATGGAACTGTCCAGGGGTCCTCACTGGTTCGACATGTTTCAAACAGCTTCATCGTGGACCACGTCTCGAAGCCGTTTGTTCTTTTACTTGCTCGTTCATCATCACTACTGTACCGGTGGTGTATACTGGATTAAAAAACGCGCGAGGGAGGTCATGTACATCACTTCAGCGACAGAAGATTTCCGGCGGGCATTCCAGTGCTCCCAACTGAATGCTTCAACTGCGGTGTGTTCCTTCGGTGCTATGAAATGACGCTGAGCAACCGTACGCACTTTAGTGAGCGCACTTGCTTAACGCATGGTTTTCTTATAAGGACCACGTATGAAGGCAAATAAATTAGCCTTTCAACGTATTTCGTGCATCATTTTTTACAGCTTCAGCTATGTTGAAATCAAGTCTCGTGGCAGCAGCCCTAGGTGCTCTAATTATTTCGTAGAATTCACGATGTATGAAAATTTTCTCACCACCTGTATACTTATGGTGTAGAAAACATGTCTCGGTATCGTAAAGTTTGTTAGTATAGAAAGATTCAGGCATTACGAATCCAACGCTTAACTGATCGAGTCATAGAGAAATTACTTATTCTAAATCGAGGTTTTAATGCGAAATCTTACCACGTTCTATTAACTAAGTTCTTCTATTCATTGTTAAAAAAACAGCTAGTAGAAGCAAGTTTTGAAACAATAGCTATACTTTTCACAAGCTTTCATTCTACTACAAAAATATGCTTAAATACCACGAGCTTTACTTAGTTATCCTTTTTTGTGTGTGCATGGTATGGTATGAAAAACTTTATTCAAATCCTTCAGGTCGAGCTAGACTCCTAGCCCGAAGCGGGCCGTTCCCACGTCGGGACCGAAAGGCCTAGACTTTGGGCCGTATCGTGGGCCAGATGGACTACCCATGTCTGTTCTTCTAGTTCGGGGCTACGGAGAGCTGCGCCCCAACGCTCTTTGGTGTTGTCTTTGCCGCTGTGTGACATGGAGTACCATCAGAGCATGTGTTCTTGTTACTCTACCGCATTTTTTTAGGGGGGGGGGGGGCGGAAGTAGGGTAATTTATGGTGATGTGAGTGGTTTTCTTTTTACCATAATGCTAAAAGTAATTGTTTCAAAGGAAATGAAAATTTTGCAGATGGAACTCGCTTGTTGGAGTTTGTGATGCATGAGTGTAGTGTGACGGCTTGGTTTTGCGGTGCAAGCATCGTAGTCGTCGGTGATTTTTTTTCCTTCTGGCAGCTGCGTCTGACGTTAATCGCGGAATTGCTTGACTTCGCTTTATTGTTTTCAAGGCACTTGACTCTAGACAAGTCTTACATTTTATTGGTATCATGCGTGCATCTATTTTCCAATCTATAATTCCAAGGGCGCATTGGTGCCCACCAAGCAGCAATACAATTAGTTGGCAGTAGCGCTCTATTGTGTTCATCTTTTCTGTGTGGTGTCCACTTGGCGTGCAACATCTTTACTTCTGAAGCTCACCAACTGTCCCAATGTCATGGCCTTTGCCTCTGATGTTTTCAGCCTGCTTAGCCTGCGGCTTGCATTGTACATTGAGCAGTTCTTTCACGATGCAGAGGCTCACTGTAGTGAAGTGGACCGACATAAGCCAAAGCGAGAAGCGTTTGGAGCGTGTTCGAAATATGCGACCAACGATAGGGAGGAACTTAATGGCCGCTTAAAATGACAAAGCGTCTCCATCATTACAAAAGATTGTGGGGTTTCACGTGCCAAAATCATCATGGATCATCTGATTACGAGGCACCGCATAGAGGTACCCCGGAATAACCTGGACCATCTTAGGTTCTTTAACGTGCACCTCAATCTAAGTACACGCGTGTTCTCGCATTTTGCAATCATCAAAAGTCCGCCGCCATGGTCGGGAAAAAGCATTACATGGCAAAGGAGAAAGGCACGAACATTCCATCCCGAGTGTGGATATTTACCAGAGTTCGTAACAAGAGTGAAGGAACTGCATGCGATAGAATGAAGGCTTTTAAAAAGCCTTCGATAGATTTCGTGTATTGGGAAAGGAGGGCGCGTATTCACGCAGTGTTTTTACACTATCGAATTGTTAGCAGAGGAAAATTTCTGCCAATCTTGATGTTGGGCATGTTAAAAGAGAAGGCGGCTGGTCAATGGCAAAGAACACTCACAAAGGAAACACTGAGTGAGTTCCGCTCCAGATCTCTAGCACTTCAGAAGGGAGTGGGGACAAACGCTGTCAAATGTGAATTTGAAAACAACAACAACAACAACAACAACAACAACAACAACAACAACAACAACAGCAACAACAAGAACAAGAACAAACGCAATGAAAACGACGACGACGACGGCGAAAATACAAACATGACCAAGAAAGGGAATCCTACACACACAAATACGCCAACAAAAATGAGTCAAGTTTTTTTTCGTCAGTTTATTTCATGACATGCAGTATAATCATAAAAAGGCTCGGTCCTTTTTTTTCTTCTCTAGAACACGAAAGCTATCCAGAATGACAGATATCTGGAGTTTCTCATATCATCACTATGACTGTTTTGCACTGATGCTACAGGCGCTTTCTTTTCCTCCTTCATTACCAACCTCAGCTACGTGCTTTTGGGTGTATTGCTCTAAAAAAAAAAGAAAGAAAAATAACTCACTGGGACGCAGTACACATTACGGCTCTTCTTTTTTAAGAAACTCTGCAGGCACATGGGAATCCAAGGAACTCGCCCTTGAAAACAGCGAACCTGTTATAATAGCGAGTAGGAAGAATTCTCTGTCGCTCAGTTTTTCCAAAAGTAAACTTCGTTAGCAGGCACAACGCAGCACGTTCGTCAATAAGTACGCGAGCAAGTAATAGTAGGTGCTCCTCAAAACGCGACAGATGTTTTAGTTCTTTCTTCAGCGGCTTCTACAACAGAGATATTGTCTTTTACCAACTGTGCTTATTGGGAACTGCATACCATTGCGACTATTATGCAATGAACGTGTTATCGCACACGATGTCACAAGAAGCTGGTGTAGAAACTTGCTTTGTTGTCTTATTGAGCTTCCTCTCACGATTAAGCTCCTCTCTTTGTTGCCTCGGCACTTACTTACTGATCAAACTTATTTCGCGTTTGTGTGCCTAGAAATAATGAAGCCTTAGTGTTACCTTAACCATTTGTGGAGGCCTTCATGTTTCTCGATACAAACGGAGCAAAAGAAAGTTTTGAAACTATGCAGACGCGCCGCAATCGAGGGAGAAAGGCGAATGGTACTTTTCTTTCTTCTTTCAGCCATTGTTTCTCGTCCTTTGTTGCAGCTGCTCTTGCTTAGCGCAGTTTTAAGGACGTTAACTAAGCCATCAGCAACACATTTCTTGGACTGTTGTTTCCTCTTGTCGTTGCTACCTGCTGCTGGTAAGTTGCCAGACGATACAATACGCAAGGCATTTTCGACAAGGTTGCATCGAAGACATGGCACAGACACAGAAATGTTCTTCACACCCTCACATCCTGCTTAAAGGGCTTCGTTCACTGCACTGGTGCTACTAGACTGTCAAGGCAAAAATAAAGATGTGGGAAATTTTTTTATGTTGTTGTCAGAATGCGTCATCCAAATTCTTCACGTTTTCGTCGAGCGCTAAAAGAACCCACACTGCCACACGCTCGAAGTTCACTGCTGGTCGCGTCTAGATACTCAGCGCCGTTCCAAGTAGGATGGAAGACTTTGTCACGGCTGCAGCGGCCGTTTTGCTGGATTCCTTGCGTGTCACACTCAGAAAGACTTGCTCCAGTGACGTGTGAACGATGCAGAAATACTGCAGCTTGAACCGCTTTTTGGTCTTCGCCATGAGAGTGAACATCTCGCTGCAAGGCATGTGAATCTTGGATACCGGCGAACCCTGCAGACGAGGCTTGAATAATTTACCTACAACTTATTTTTTATTTTGCATTTCCTTTTGTCGTTTTCTCAAAAACGTCTGCACTGCCATAAACAATCTTGTTACAAGTAAATAATTATGTCCGGAAAGTATGTCGTTGTTAGATCGCGTGGATGAGTAGTAGTAACCCATCATATTCTTAGCGTCTTTCTTTACTTTGTAAATATTGTACCAACGGGATGCATATTCATACAATATATGCAATAGATAGCACGGGCCCTATAACGTAAAACTTTTCCAATATGTTTCTATTCCAATCTCCTGACGTCAGATTTGCGTAACCGCCGACACAACCAACGGGCGGTCACCCGCATGGTTGTCTGAACAGACCAATCAAACGCTCTCCTCGTTCATAGGAGGTCACTTTTGTTTGCTTGAAAAACGAATAACATTGCCTACACTGAGCGGCTTGTCGTATCTAATTGGCTGACAAGAGGCGAGGAGAACGCTCAAGTGGAGAGGGATTCACTGGGGCAGAGCCAGTCTACTGAAAATCGATAACCGGATTAAGAGAGTGGTGCCGGCGTCTGCGATTGGTCGGCTTTCCCCTACTTAGCTTGTGGTGGCTGGTCGAAAATCACGGCGGCATGCAACGGAAGCTTAAGAGTGACGCTAAAACTGACCCTCAGCAAAGAAGAGTTGGCAGAATGAGGTGGTAAACGTGCCGAAAGGGCTCGAAAACGTTACACGGCCACGCAAGAAGTTTTATTTTACGCAAATACACCCATACTCTCTGGCAGGTGCGAGTAGCCAGCGTCTCAGCGATCGGCGGCAGCCATCTTTTATTCCTTTCGGAACGGGACAGCCTGCGCTTATTCAGAAGAAAATTCAGTTTTGCTCGGCATATTAATGCATCTTTATCGCGTACCCATCACTTTGCGGTGAGTTTGTGCGGTTTTGGGACGTCGCGTGACAGGCAGGTGAAGTGGGTGGAGCCCGAAAGCTTTTTACCAATAGCCGAGGGCTAATGGCGAAAAGGGGTCGAATCCGAAATAACTGTCTTTCTTTTTTCTGTCAAATCATGCATAATCAGTGTGTACATATCATATCAGATGGGGAGGTATCGCAGTTTTCGTGACGTCGCGTGACAGAAAGGGGAAGTGGGCGTGGTCGAAAAACATTTTTGACCAATCGTGGAGGGCTCATAGCGGAAATGGAATAGAAAAGTTTGGAATAGCTTTACGTTATAGCGCCCTAATACACACGCAGCGTCTAATAGCCTTTACGTTGTGATGTTTGTTGTAGGTTATTTTGTTTTGTTTTACATTACAGCGCTTTGCAAATCCTGTGTGCCTGAGGGCGTGATCAAAGTGGTATTGTTGACACTCATCGAAATTACCTTATCTCTTCTGTTTGAAGCAGTTTCTCGCAAAATGTCATGTGAAGCCTTCAAGGTTGTGTTTGGTTTCATCACATTGCGTTGTAATTTACCGCGAAAGCACAGCCGAAAGGCCGGATTCCCTAGTGTGCATACCATATGTCCGCCGTGTGTAAGACGCTGTGCGCAGGGCTCGAACTGTGTTCAAGCGCCTGTACACACTGGTAAACGCATTCCCGAAAACAAAGAAACCGCACACCCAGAGATGAACAAAGTGGCGTCGTTTCCAAGGTTGCCTGCTCTAACTGTGATGCCAGCAACATCGGCGAGAAGGGGCGGCGACGTCTCACTCGCCTCAAGAAACACTTAAGGTACGCTGCGAAAGCAACGCATGCCACACGTGGAAAAACGCAACTGGTTTATCACTGCTCGACAATAGGACACATATTCGATTTCGTGACGTAGCCACATTATCATGGGAACACCGACGGGGTCCAATGAATTTGTGGTATCACGGTTTAACCGTCGAAATTGATCTGCATGCAAGTCAAACCGAGGCCCATGCGGGTCGTTTACGACAGTATCTTACATAAATAAGATCTATAGTCCCATTTGTTGCCATTTGTGTACTTCAGATGTCACCCGCATAAGTGGAGAAACGTCTACGTTATTGGTATACTTGAGTATTCAGTAAAGCCAGTGAAAAAAATTGAGAACAAAAACTTTGCAGTGTGTTGCCATTTACATTGCATTATATTCAGAAGAAACTCTTTGTATGCTTGCTCAAGTTGCGCTCACGTTATGGGAACGGCGGCTGCAGTCGTACAAAATTGGGCATTCAAGACCTGCTTAGGGAATTGCCATATGCGGACATTTTAACTTCAAAGTTTATTGTAAGCTATTATGCACCGTTATTGTAAAACAGAATAATGTCTTTATGTGAAACCGAATGTTATCCCTAGATGTAGTAAGACTGAAAAACATTTTTAATGCCAGAATTATGAACATATAGATGATGAGAATGTGTAGCCAATTCGCTGTAATGGTACCAAGAAGCGCTACTGGAACTAAACGAGAAAATTCGTGTTCCCGGAAATAGAAAACAACACTAAATTCTGCGCGTTTTAATGCTGCTTGTTGGTGATTTCATTCATTGTAAATTTTTCATTTCACACAAAAAAGTGAAGGGCTACAAACAGAAGGGTGGTCATGCGGTAGTTTTTTTTTTTTTTTTTGTTTAGCATTGTCACGAAGCCTTGAAATCGGAATACAAGAACCATTCCGCAGCTTTCGTCAAGCAATCTAAAACGGCTCTGCGATGACATGGCAGAGCAGAAAAAATACTGCTGCCTACTAAAAGGAGCAATGAGTTATGAGATAACAGTTAGGAGCTCCGAAATGTGACAAAGACGACCGTATCACAGAGGAAATAAAATCATAACATGGCAGTTATACTAGGTATCCCACATGCATGAAAGTGGTAAAAATGCCGGAGAATGTCCGTGAATGATGTTGTCTTCATTTGGACGGAAACAGGAATGTTTTTGCCAGCGAAATTCATGGCCCATATACCTGTGCGCAGACAGTACGATGGATACCTTTGCGCACCTCCGAATCGAGCTAATGTAGTCGACGATTCGCTTTCTCGAGATGATTCCAATTCCGGAAAAGGGCTCTTCCAGAGGGAGCATCCTCAACATGCCGCTTAGCGACACACACAAGGACAGCTTGCGCCGGTTTGCAGCGCTGCACATGTATGTAGATGAAACGCATGCATTAGTTATCCATGAAAATCGTAGCAGTCTCTGTTATACGTACTGTGCCATTCTGCATGAGCACGGTTGAGGTGAAACAGCTAGCCCGTACACCTAATGAACGTTAAGAAATGGACCGCACATCACTGCCGTACCTGTGGCAGCGAACATTGTGCGTGACAGTGCACATGTGAACGAGCGCGGAAGCAATACGTGTCCGTTGTCGCACGTGCAGTTGAAGCAGCGCAAGAGACCACGTCGGCAGGGGCAGATGGGGCTGAGAAGCGGAGCGAGGAAGGCGGCTTGGCTTGGGTCTGACGTCAACGTTCGAGTGGCCGACAGCTGTCGGAGAGAGATAGCCAGGTGCCAACGTGCGAGGCAGCGACACGTCTTCCACTTCCGTCGCCCAGCAGACGCACAATAGTCTGCGAGAGAGCGCTGGTCATCTCTCCTAGAACACTGAGCCTTACAGTGAGGCCACCGCGTGTACTTCGTGCAACACAAAAATGTGGAATTGTCGGGCCCGTGCAAACGCTGCGTAGGAATGTGTCGCATTGCTTTCATATGTCGAATGTTTGTGTGCTTGTAGTTACGTTCACTTTTTTATTGCGAAGGCATTATATGCCCCATTAGGCAAAAATCCGGCGTTGTAGACGGCGGCGTGACCGAATGATGGTACCAAAAATGGCCGTAGGCAAAGAGCAAAACCAGATAAAAAGTATACTGGAATTGACGTCAGATTTCTCAGCGAGGTTCCTGTAAACCAAGTAAATTAATACCTTTAAAAAGAAGATTGTACCAGGCGACAACTTTCTGTGGCAGCACGGCCAAGGCTTTGGAGCCGAAGCGCACTTGTTTTACTGCGCCCCAGATGTAGTCCCCGAATGAAAAGATGTGTAGTCTATCCAGGGTAAATGAAAATTTACCAGCGACTCTGGTTTTTTATGCATATTATTTATTAAATAGTCGATAAAAATGTTGCTGAGTACAGCTTCCATGCTCCAGTCCATGCTCTTTCAGGTTTTGTGGTTTTCCGGCGTCCGTAGCTAATGCCGAGGAAGCCTTGCCGTAGCTCATTTCGATCACCTTCAACGATGGCGTTCTCCGTGTTGCAGCTCGTCGACGTCGGCTGCGGAGGAAAGTCCGCCACTTCTCGTAATTACACCGGCTTTGCAGCCGTGGCATGAGTTTTCAAACCAAAAGCTGTCCACACAGCTCAAGGAACTGGGGCACAACGTCCACAAGCATGCGAGAGCCGCATAACGGACGATCAACGAGTTCACTCGTGTTAACGAACGCAGTGTCTTCCATATTAAGCTCGACGTAAACAGCGGCATCCTGAAGTCTTAATCGCAAGCGCCGTCGTCGGCCAGCCGTAAATGCCGGTGCGAGAACCGCGAGGACAAGGCTGCGACTTCGTGCCAGCTTCTACATCGCAGTTCTGCGAAGAAAAGTGCAACAGTTCTTTCTGCGAAATGAAATTCTGACCGCGGCACGATCCGCTCAAGAGTTGACCAGTGGTCACTGACATGAATACGCCTAAAATGAGCGTGCAAACGATGCAAAAGCTGCCTAATGATATCGGCTTTTCCATTCGCAAACTGAAGAGAAATTATGCGCTCTTCGAGAGACGCGACTTCATCGTGTGGCGACGGCAGTACCTGCGTACCATACGAGAAGTTCGCACTGAAAAACTGTAGAGTCGGTACATTTTATGTTTTGTAGCGTGTACATGAATAAGTACTTCGTTTTATTCTCCCAGCTATTTATATTATTAAGAAATTGGTCACGACACGGAACAGACGCGAAGCACGTTTGGCTGCAATTACGTGGAATCGTAGAGGAGGCGCCTTCGCATCCAGCTCAATACTATTCAGTGAAGGCATGGTAGCGTCCAACCTTCCGGCGCTCGCGATCGAAACTAACACAAGCGTTCTTGCAGGCCAGTTCTGTACATGCGTTATTTCTGAGAAACACCCACTAAAGTGGAAGTTACAAATGGCTCTGATTTTTGCAGCTTCACGTCATGCATCATCGCATTTAGACGGTAGCAATGCCACTCGCAGCACTCACCCGGCCAGCGTTTTTATGATTCATTAAATGATATCATAGTAGTGATATCAATGATAAAAGTCTAAATATTTTAAGGTAGTTTGTCGTGTGCGTATCATGGCCACGCACGCTTATATCGCCTTCCGTTTCTCTACCACGGGTGCGCTTTAAAACCACGGCGCTGCAGTTTGCTTTCCTTTCCTTCCTTCTTCTCCGCCCTTAAACTAGCTCTCTTAACTACTACACGCAGAGACAAAGCAACAGCGCGCGCATTAGATCCCATAGATGAGATGAAAATTTACAATTATTATTAGGGTTATAATTATATTCGAGTGCGGAGTGCTGTGCTATCGTTTGTTAACGAAGCTTTCCCTCGAGTCTAAATATTTTAAGGCGGTTTGTCCTGTGCGTATCATGGCCACGCACGCTTATATCGCCTTCCGTTTCTCTACCACGGTTGCGCTTTAAAACCACGGCGCTGCAGTTTTGCTTCCCTTTCCTTCCTTCTTCTCCGCCCTTAAACTGGCTCTCTTAACTACTACACGCAGAGACAAAGCAACAGCGCGCGCATGCGATCCCATAGATGAGATGAATATATATATATATATATATATATATATATATATAGAGAGAGAGAGAGAGAGAGAGAGAGAGAGAGAGAACTATCAGTCATAGCTCTCGTAGTATAGCCCTCTGGGCCGTTTCCTTTTTTTTTCTTTCGAAAGTAGTCCTATTAGGGTTATTATAATTACACGAAGGTATTTCGCCCTCGTCAGCAGCAGTCCTTGAGATAGTTACTCTGGCGGCTAGCTTCCCACGCTATGCGTGCCGCCACCGCACCTGGTTAAGCTTCTCCTAGACGCTAGAGTTATACTATGTCCGCGCAACCTTGAGCGATCGGAAAGCGCGTTTCCCCCTCTTGGCCGGCAGGGACGGGAGGCTTTGTTCCGGCAGCAGAGCCCTCTACGTTTCAGTAAGGTGCCTGGTGGTGGTCTCGTTCGGACGATGCCCTCTCGGTGAGCGCATATTTCCCCTCATCTTTGAAGATGTTGAATACTTACAAGCATTTATCTCGCAAACCATATTTATTTGAAGGAAATTTTCCACGTCTCAATAATTGCTCTCGTCGTATTCGAGTGCTGATTGCCGTGTTATAGTTTGTTAACGAAGCCTTCCCTCAAGTCTAAATATTTTAAGGCAGTTTGTCGGGTGCGTGCCATGGCCACGTACGCTTATATCGCCTTCCGTTTCTCTACCACGGGTGCGCTTTAAAACCACGGCGCTGCAATTTTGCTTCAGAGACTTTCCTTTCCTTCCTTCTTCGCCTCCCTTAAACTGGCTCTCTTAACTACTACACGCAGAGACAAAGCAACAGCGCGCGTATTAGATCCCATAGATGGGATGAAAATTTACAATTATTATTAGGGTTATAATTATATCCGAGTGCTGATTGCTGTGCTATCGTTTGTTAACGAAGCTTTCCCTCAAGTCTAAATATTTTAAGGCGGTTTGTCCTGTGCGTATCATGGCCACGCACGCTTATATCGCCTTCCGTTTCTCTACCACGGTTGCGCTTTAAAACCACGGCGCTGCAGTTTTGCTTCCCTTTCCTTCCTTCTTCTCCGCCCTTAAACTGTCTCTCTTAACTACTACACGCAGAGACAAAGCAACAGCGCGCGCATGCGATCCCATAGATGAGATGAATATATATATAGAAAACTATCAGTCATAGCTCTCGTAGTATAGCCCTCTGGGCCGTTTCCTTTTTTTCTTTCGAAAGTAGTCCTATTAGGGTTATTATAATTACACGAAGGTATTGCGCCCTCGTCAGCAGCAGTCCTTGAGATAGTTACACTGGCGGCTAGCTTCCCACGCTATTCGTGCCGCCACCGCACCTGGTTAAGCTTCTCCTAGACGCTAGCGTTATACCATGTCCGCGCAACCTTGAGCGATCGGAAAGCGCCTTTCCCCCTCTTGGCCGGCGGGGACGGGAGGCTTTGTTCCGGTCGCAGGGCCCTCCACGTCTCAGTAAGGTGCCTGGTGGTGGTCTTGTTCGGACGATGCCCTCTCGGTGAGCGCATATTTCCCCTCATCTTTTAAGAGGTTCAATACTTACAAGCATTTGTCTCACAAACCATATTTATTTCAAGGAAATTTTCCACGTCTCAATAATTGCTCTCGTCGTATTCGAGTGGTGATTGCCGTGTTATAGTTTGTTAACGAAGCTTTCCCTCAAGTCTAAATATTTTTAGGCAGTTTTTGTAGCCTCTAATGCCGCTTGAGTTCGCTCTTCTCCTCGGGCAGCCATTTTTCCAAGAAAGTATGCCTATCGCGGACAACATCAGTCCCTTTCCATGTAAGTTTGAGGCTCGGAGCAGGAGCTGTGGCGCTTGAAAATAGCCTGGGGCCTGACGAACCAACCGACTGAGCTATCTTTCCGGGCAACATCCAAGGGTCACGAGTTCGAATCACTTGTTATGTTCCTTTTTTCCCCCTTTTTCTTTCTTCCTTTTCTTTCTTTTTAATGTCTTTTCTTTAATTTTATCACTGTACGGGAACCTTCCTAAAATAAAAAAAAGAAAGATATATATCTTCAATTATGTATGGCCACACATGTGCAGGTCATAAATACCAGGTTCTCTAGCCGAGTGCCATCCGTGCGGTATAACCGAGCTCAGATTGGTCCACCTTGACTGATCAAATAGGGCACCACTGTACGTTCAATGAGGCGTACAACTCCTGCGGGACCGCCTTGGTTACTCAGCGGCTATGGTGTTAGACTGCTGAGCACGAGGTCGCGGGATCGGATCCCGGCCACGGCGGCCGCATTTCGATGGGGGCGAAATGCGAAAACACCCGTGTACTTAGATTTAGGTGCACGTTAAAGAACCCCAGGTGGTCGAAATATCCGGAGTCCTCCACTACGGCGTGCCTCATAATCAGAAAGTAGTTTTGTCACGTAAAATCCCATAATTTAATTTTTAATATAACTCCAGCGGGGACGGTAGAGTATCCGCCTCCCGTGCAAGAGGACCGTGATTCAAATCCCGTGCCGCACAATTCTCCACCGGAAAATACCAGAAAAAAAAAAACCGTGTGTTGAGAAAATTGCACGAACAGGCCTGGAGTGCGGCCTGATCCCGGTGACTAGAACCGGTAACGCACTCTCTCACCAGAGCAGGATTGGCCACCCTGGTGCAGTACTTGGCCACAACCTCCTATATAAACACAACAATAAAACCCCGGCCCTCAGTCCCCAGCAGCTGCGAAGCAACTGACCACGGCGGCGGTCAGACCTGCGACGCTGCAGAGGGTGCTAAGAATCCCTGGCTCCGGACAGGCCGCCATTGGAATACGAACCTGGCAACATTTAACGATAGAACGTTATCTAGTGAGGCGAGTCTAGCAGTGCTATTGGAGGAATTAGAGGGCAGTAAATGGGATATAATAGGGCTCAGTGAAGTTAGGAGGCCAAAAGAAGCATATACAGTGCTAAAGAGCGGGCACGTCCTGTGCTACCGGGGCTTAGCAGAGAGACGAGAACTAGGAGTCGGATTCCTGATTAATAAGAACATAGCTGGTAACATACAGGAATTCTATAGCATTAACGAGAGGGTGGCATGTCTTGTTGTGAAACTTAATAAGAGGTACAAAATGAAGGTTGTACAGGTCTACGACCCTACATCTAGTCACGATGACCAGGAAGTCGAAAGCTTCTATGAAGACGTGGAATCGGCGATGGGTAAAGTCAAAACAAAATACAGTATACTGATGGGCAATTTCAATGCCAGGGTAGGCAAGAAGCAGGCCGGAGACAAGTCAGTGGGGGAATATGGCATAGGCTCTAGGAATAGCAGAGGAGAGTTATTAGTAGTGTTTGCAGAACAGAATAATATGCGGATAATGAATACCTTTTTCCGCAAGCGGGTTAGCCGTAAGTGGACGTGGAGGAGCCCGAATGGTGAGACTAGAAATGAAATCGACTTCATACTCTGCGCGAACCCTGGCATCATACAAGATGTAGACGTGCTCGGCAAGGTACGCTGCAGTGACCATAGGATGGTAAGAATTCGAATTAGCCTTGACTTGAGGAGGGAACGGAAGAAACTGGTACATAAGAAACCAATCAATGAGTTAGCGGTAAGAGGGAAACTAGAGGAATTCCGGATCAAGCTACAGAACAGGTATTCGGCTTTAACCCAGGAAGAGGACCATAGTGTTGAAGCAATGAATGACAATCTTATGGGCATCATTAGGGAGTGCGCAATAGAAGTCGGTGGTAACGCCGTTAAACAGGAAACCAGTAAGCTTTCGCAGGAGACGAAAGATCTGATCAAGAAACGCCAATGTATGAAAGCCTCTAACCCTACAGCTAGAACAGAACTGGCAGAACTATCGAAGTTAATCAACAAGCATAAGACAGCGGACATAAGAAACTATAATATGGATAGAATTGAACAGGCTCTCAGGAACGGAGGAAGCCTAAAACCAGTAAAGAAGAAATTAGGAATAGGCAAGAATCAGATGTGTGCGTTAAGAGACAAAGCCGGCAATAACGTTACTAATATGGATGAGAGAGTTCAAGTGGCTGAAGAATTTTATAGAGATTTATACAGCACCAGTAACACCCACGACGATAAGGTGAGAGAGAATAGTCTAGAGGAACTTGAAATTCCACAAGTAACACCGGAAGAGGTAAAGAACGCTTTGGGAGCTATGCAAAGGGGGAAGGCAGCTGGGGAGCATCAGGTAACAGATGATTTGTTGAAGGATGGTGGGAACACTGTCCTAGAAAGATTGGCCGCCCTATATACACAATGCCTCATGACCTCGAACGTACCGGAATCTTGGAAGAACGCTAACATAATCCTAATCCATAAGAAAGGGGACGACAAAGACTTGAAAAATTATAGACCGATCAGCTTGCTGTCCGTTGCCTACAAAGTATTCACTAAGGTAATCGCAAATAGAATCAGGAATACCTTAGACTTCTGTCAACCAAAGGACCAGGCAGGATTCCGTAAAGGCTACTCAACAATAGACCATATTCACACTATCACTCAGGTGATAGAGAAATGTGCGGAATATAACCAACCCTTATATATAGCCTTCATTGATTACGAAAAAGCATTTGATTCAGCCGAAACCTCAGCAGTTATGAAGGCACTACGGAATCAGGGTGTAGATGAGCCATATGTAAAGATACTGGAAGCTATCTATAGCGGTTCCACAGCCACCGTAATCCTCCACAAGGAAAGCAACAAAATCCCACTAAAGAAAGGCGTCAGACAGGGAGATACGATATCTCCAATGCTATTCACAGCATGTTTACAGGAGGTATTCAGAGACCTGGAGTGGGTAGAATTGGGGATAAAAGTTGATGGAGAATACCTTAGCAACTTGCGATTCACTGATGATATTGCCTTGCTTAGTAACTCAGGAGACCAATTGCAATGCATGCTCACTGACCTGGAGAGGCAAAGCAGAAGGGTGGGTCTGAAAATTAATCTACAGAAAACTAAAGTAATGTTTAACAGTCTCGGAAGAGAACAGCAGTTTACGATAGGTAGCGAGGCACTGGAAGTGGTAAGGGAATACATCTACTTAGGGCAGGTAGTGACCACGGATCCGGATCATGAGACTGAAATAACCAGAAGAATAAGAATGGGCTGGGGTGCGTTTGGCAGGCATTCTCAAATCATGAACAGCAGGTTGCCACTATCCCTCAAGAGGAAAGTGTATAACAGCTGTGTCTTACCAGTACTCACCTACGGGGCAGAAACCTGGAGGCTTACGAAAAGGGTTCTGCTGAAATTGAGGACGACGCAACGAGCTATGGAAAGAAGAATGATAGCTGTAACGGTAAGGGATAAGAAAAGAGCAGATTGGGTGAGGGAACAAACGCGGGTAAATGACATCTTAGTTGAAATCAAGAAAAAGAAATGGGCATGGGCCGGACATGTATTGAGGAGGGAAGATAACCGATGGTCATTAAGGGTTACGGACTGGATTCCATGGGAAGGGAAGCGTAGTAGGGTGCGGCAGAAAGTTAGGTGGGCGGATGACATTAAGACGTTTGCAGGGACAACATGGCCACAATTAGCACATGACCGGGGTTGTTGGAGAAGTATGGGAGAGGCCTTTGCCCTGCAGTGGGCGTAACTAGGCTGATGATGAAATGATATGCCTTGGCTGTTGGGTAACACGAACAATCAGCCCCTGCCCATTATTTGATCATATTATCTGAAGAGTGCCGATTGTCTCACGGCTTCTCCAATCTTGCGAAAATGCGCTATTTGTTGCTGATGGCATGCTCAATTAATTTTTATTTTTTGTTTTTTCTAGCACACCAATATGCGACCTTGACGAAAGTTTGGTCCATGCCGGCCACACAAATGAGAAAGTATTGGAAGACGTGAACGTCACTACGCAGTGATGGTTCGTCAACAAGGCTACGCGCACCAACCGGCAGAGGTGGCTCGCTGATCCGGTTGCACGCCGGTAGCTGAGATGGCTTCTTAAATGCTACGTGTCTTGTTTTCTGAGTAACGAAAGGAACTGCTGACAACCACAAGAAATTTACTCCCATGGCTTTATTGCATGAGAGTGAAATATTTAAATGGAACAGACATGAAACTGCTACAGAAATTAAAGGTGGTCGGTAACATACACTAATAACTCAGGCAAGCTAGTGGAAGCGACCGATAAGGACATCCAGTTCGGTGGTGAATCTAGAGCGGCATACACCAGTAGATACCTGAAAGAGCGCCTGAGTGCTTCGAGGTGATACAGCATGCCGGTCTTACATTATACGGCGTCGAAGGTCATACAGGCTACCTAACGTGAAATTGTCCCATGGCGGGTCACAGGGTTGGGAAAGATAATAACAGATAATCTTATTGTACGAACGTTCTATAACGATGCTCTGGACAGATTTTACACATTTAATTATTGTTTAAACTTATCTCACCTTTAATTTATGATGCGTTCTGTGCGAGCGGCTTCGATTAGTGCAGATACAAAAGTATAACGTATATGCTATAGTATGTAGAAAGTTGTAAATGCACTAAGTATATCCTATCATAAATAATGAAGCACGATTGTAGCAGCGATTTGAATTTCCTATAAAAGAATCCTTGCTCAACCCGCAATTGTTGTTACTGCGTCGTGACTAGGTTGATTCCACTACGCATTCCCTGCCTCCTCTGCCTGCCGCCTTTCTGCCGTTCTATCTATCTCCCTTCTGGAGTGTTCCACGTTAGTACAGATGTAAGCGCAGTGGCTTCTGCAGTGACATAGCTGGATGCTCATGGATCAATACACAGTCTATAGGGCATTGTGGCGACGCGATGCAAATGTACATGCGTGTTTACGATGTTGCTATTTGTTTCTGCTGCATTCCTCCTATATACGGGATGATAATATTTAAGTTTCAAGAAGTTTTTCGAAATTGCAAGTTCTAGATAACATAATTCGAGTCCTTGAGCTCGATTATTCAGAAAGGAGGACATTACTCGCCCGAGAAATCAAAACACATGTTCCAATCACTAGCAAGAATTAGGTAATTAATTTTTTAAAATAGTACCTTAGGACACATGTTACAATTTACAAATTGTAGCCGGTGAGATATTGTGGCGTATCGTCGAAATGAATTTCCAGAATGATAGCAGATTAGAAACATGCGCCATCAAACTCGCTGGAAATAATGTGCTGTTCTTTCGCTTACTTATTTAGCAAAACGGTCTTTCATGCATTCAACCGCGCAAGTAACTGGAATGACCATACTTTGTCCCACACTTTGCGAATTCATTTCTCAGAACTGATGCGCCCTCGAATTTCTCCCTGTTGATGCGTCTATACCACTGCGGTTCCACATACTTTGTAGGGTGGCTTTGGAATAGGCGAATCTGACCCAGTGCCTAGGCGGCGGCCGTCAGAAGCCCCTGTATAAGAGAGTCCTTAATTCCATGTCGCTCGGCTGACGCACATGACGTCACTCGCTCAAGACCAGGAAGTTTGACACGTCCTTTAGGTGGGTTTCTGGCCGAGTAAAGTGGGCCGGTAAGAGAGTTGGTGTCACGAAAACTGTGCCGACCTGGAAGACCGTGTAATTCGCTGTCGCGTTAGCTAAGTGGGTCGGGTGGTTTAGCAGAGAATGATCTGTTTTGTTACTAACGATTTGGTTTACATAGATTACCACACGTGATTTGGTCCTGCACTTTTTCTTTCTCCTCCTAGTGCCAAATCGTCTGCGGAAAAGAAAGAAGTGGCCAAATGCGGAACGGGCTAGGTGTGCTGGTGGAAGACGAAGAAGTATTATATATGATGACATCTACCCAAATAATGCAAAACATCTCCCTTATAATATATTAAACGGCTTATTACAGGACCATTTATTGAGTTTATAAGTACGGTCATTGCGACAGACGCCTCACAATGTGAAGAAAAATCTGGAATTGGCATTTTCTCTCCCGCTCTAGACTGGTCATTTGCAATCAGGATTCCGGACTTCTATTCCGTATTTTTGGCTGAATTTCTAGCTGTAGTCCTAGCCTTACGCAAACTAAATTTGTCAATATCGGCAGTAGTAATAATAACAGATTCTTTATCCTTATGTTCCTCGGTCACAGCAAATGGTGTCACTAACCTCTTACGTACATTTCATTTTCTAGTGCCTGCCCACATAAATTTAGTTAGATTGCTTTGGGTGCCTGGACATAAAGGATTAGTCATGAACGAAATGGCTGACAGTCTCGCGAGAGAGGCCCTAAGTGGCCCTGTATTACCATTACTTCCTACAATAGCTTACCTGACGACTACAAGATTCAGGAGATATACAATTACTAAAGACTTTTTGAACCCAGCTGTAGCTAATTTTTCAGAATATCGACACCTCCTATTCCCTTGGCCCAAATATTCCTTTCACACCAGAAAAACTGAAGTCATTTTTACCCGATTACGTTGTCGAATACCAAAATTAAACTTCTATCGTCACAGGGCTGGTCTGGTGCCCTCCCCTCTGTGCCCAGTCTGTGGAGAAGATGAAATAATAGATAATTTTTTCATATTCTGCCGCCGTTTCACTTCTTTAAGAAAAAATCTAGAATCAAGATTTACACAGCTTGGTTTGAGCTTTTCAATTATAAATATCCTTTCTCTAGGAGCCTCCTCTCTTGGAAAGTGCCACAGGGATATTTGCTCAACCGTGGAGGATTTTATAAGTGCTACAAAGAGATTGCCTTGAATTCTTAAACATTTTATTTTTGTTCATTTTCTCCAGTTAGCTTTACCAATTTTAGTCTTTTAATAGAGATAGCCTAATTTCACCCAAATCTTGGCCAATCCCCCACAGTGGGTGTGCGCCATCGCATAAGGAATACCATACCATACCATACTCGGCCAGTCATGGAGCCTACGACGGATGCCTCTAGGAAAATGAACAAATCCCTCTTTCTGCGCCGCAGTGCGTCCAAAGGATCCGGCATCTCTCAGGCTGCAGGCTCTGAAGGACCGGCCGAGGAGTCGACCTACCAGACTAGAAACCTGAGCCGCAGGAAAAAATCGAAGGCGAGGCGTCGTTCCCGCAGGCTACCCTCATAGTCGGGCGTCGCCCAGAGCCCGAGTGCAGAAGGAGGAGGTAAGCGAAGTACAACTTTAAATGCTACCAGGCTCTTCGCTTTTGAGAGGCAAGGCGATGTAATTGCGCCAACTGAGGGGCACACGCGTTTTCCTGGTCATCAGAGAACATCAGGCTATCTAAATATACGCACCAACAAATCAATGTCGACGCTTAGGGCGAATAATAATTAGGGTAGGATAGGAAAAGCAAATTAATCTAAGGCGAAATTAAATAAGTGCAAAAACACTTGTGACATCACCGCGAAGTACTTTGACGTCGCCACCATGGCGTCAGCTAGGCATAAGGGTCAGACAAGGAAGCGCACTGAGGGGCAGACGCAGAAGCACGGACACGTACTCGAAAAGCGGAAGAAACACCTTTATTCTATCAAAATAGCTTAGTTTTAGTACTACAGGTGGCGTCAACAGCAGGCGTATGGACACGGGCAATAAATGCGCGTTATTCTGCATACCGAAGCATAAGATTAATGTAAAGTACGATACCACAATACCTATTGGTGTGAAAAAAGAAACAAAATGCTTTCTCACAAGCACTTCATGACGCTTTTGGCGCTATCATCGTGTTTGCACAATATCGGGGTTTAGAGAATGCTTATTCACTGCTATTTCCTTCAACAGCGCTTCATGCACCAGCTATATTATTCATCACACGAGCAAAACGGGCATGCAAACATACAAAATTGGCTCCTTCACTGCACGTCGCGCGCATATGGCTACCGTGCCTCCATCGTGAAACCGTGACGAGCAAGATAGCGCATGTCGTTGCATCTGAATTTTTACGGTATATCTCAAAGCGCTTCTATATATTCAACGCCACGCTAAAATCCTTGCCTTTTCACTGTTGCACATATCATTCTTGCAACGCTAAACTCCAGATCTCCGCCAAGCACTTCCAAAGTGGCACCTTTCGCTAACTACGTTTCCATGAACCAAATAAAGTCGGGTCGCGCAGGCTTTGTCGCGTAATAAAGACCCGAGCCCTAGCCCAAACACTTCATCTTTTTATAATATTGCTCGTGCCGTGTCCTAATTCTTCACGAGTTCGGATTGTCGACACCTACTGAGTTAGGCTTGCAGAGGGAGCTTCACTAACATTCGATTATCGCTGCCTGAAAGTATCGTTAAGCCTGTGTTAATAGCGGTACCTGGTAGCGCCCATCAAACTTGGTGAGGCGCTTTTCAAATATCTGAAGTTCTTGGTGAGCTTTGGCATTTTCCGCTGTAGATGTCTCAATTTCCATGACGTCGAGACGGCACATCGCAGAGAGATCGCAGTCAGGAATAGAATTCGTGCTGCAAGTCAGGAACAGAGCACTCGTTCCTGTCGGACTTCCTTTGGGTTCCACGGTTCTCTGCGCGGCCCATCTGAACTTGGTTTACAGAGCTGTTAGATCTCTGGCGAAATGATCAATTTTTCAACTGGCTACCTTCCAGTATACGTCAGAACAAAATAAAACGCATATTTCATGTGGCTCCGATGTGTCAGGCTGAAAGTTCTTCGCAACGTCATATTTTTTTCCCGCACTGAAGCTGCAAGACTGTACTGCTGAGCCGGTGGCTTGTGACCGTACATAATTCAGCGACCCCCAGAGCCTGAACGGTTACCACGATGCCACGGTATTGGCCTCGCATTGTCAAAGGCGCTCGACGAATGCGTATGACTTCGTGGGGCTTCGAGTGGCCGAACGTAACAAGAGACAGTTCCTCTTTTCCGTTAACCGGGCACTTGAGGCCCCATGAAAGACCCACTCGAATAGAGCATCACTGGCTACCGCTGTCGAGAAGAAGCGCACGAGACGCCTTCGTGATCCGCACTGAATCTAAATCTGTACGCACAGGAAACGCACCATTTCTGTAGCCTGCAGAGCTCTCTCTTGAGGAGTCGTATCATATAATGTGTCTTGCGACCCTTCCTTTAACTTGTTGTGCCAGAGTATCGCGCGGTCATCGGGCTGGCACTTCATGAGCACATGGTTGAGGACTACGTTGTATTGATCGGGTGAGACGCACAAACCGGCCATTGTGGAAACGCGAAACTGGACCTTGTCCTGCAACAGCCGAAGTATTTCTACCTCTGCCGAAGACTTGACTGGTTTCAAGTCGAGGAGGTGGTCAACGTGCTAGTTAATGAGCAAGTTGCGTCGTGCAAACATTTCTGTCAAAATCATGATGGCGAGGCCATAACTTCTTTCACTCAGACCAATGCCCTTAGTTCCTCTCTTGGATGTGTCAGTCAACTATAATAATATGTACTTAAACTTCTCTATGGGCAGAAGCTTGAGTAAGTGCGGCGGAAAATGTAGGAATTAACAGTTTCAGCAGGACCATTGCGCGATGACGCGGCAAGGTCCCGTGAGTGGGAGTTATTATCTATGTTGGTATGCGAGGCGAAGAGTGTCTAACCTCATTTCCTGCAGAGGTGTGGTCTCTATAGGAGTCGGCATTCGGTAAAATTGAGTTCGGACGTGAGCCACTCGCCACCGTTGTTTGCTTCTCAAGTTCTCGAAGAAAGAACCGTGCTTTTGACACCGCGTAGGACACCTTTTGTTAGCATTCGGCCACTGCCTTCAGTTTTTCCTCGTAAATGTCGTCGTCAGGGGTGTCGGAGATTTGCTTGTCGAAGTGGACGAGCTCCGCGTTCTTTTGAATGAGGCAGGTAGCGTGAGAGTCCAACTGAGATGCATCGGCAAATGAGGCCTGCCACTCCTCCGTCCGGGGCGTAATGGTTTGCGTGACGCTGGCGCTGACAACGCCAAGATTATTGCGCTATTGAAGCTAGAAGACTTGGAAGTGCGATGAGAAATGAGAAATGCCGCGTAATGAAGACCCGATCCCTAGCCCACACACTCAATCTTTTTTATTCTATTGTTCGTGCCTATCCTCTTCATCCTTCTCTTCTCCTCTCCATCTCCACCTGTTTGTAATGTTCTTCAACAGGATTCCAGACCGACATCGGATCGTTCGATTCCTGTAAACGTTGACGGGTCTGGCTGAGTGAGCGTAGAAGTTGTCTATACAAAGCCGGCTGCAAAGGTTGAGTTGACTCGCGAAACGAAAGATTTGCCCTAGCAAAGCAGGATGCAGATTACCAGGAGAAAATTAATCAAGGCCGTGTATTCGACAAGTTAACGGTCCCGAATTGTACTTCCGCTTTACGTGACGTCCAGCAAGACGCTTCGCTAGGGTAACCGGAAGTGTGTAAGCTGGCTTCCGCGTTCAACGAACATTTAAGATTTGTAATAGATGGAGGTCTCGGGGCCACAAAGGTTTTCCATAATCTTTTGGTGGTACATTCTGCAATACTTGGTATGCTCTCCTCTCCAAGAGTCATAATGTTATCAAAGGGGCTGTACATGAATTTGCGAAGCATTTCGCAGAACTTTCTCATCTGTATATTAGAGAAGATTGCATTGGCGCGGCCACGCTTCACAGCTGCCACGTCGAACCTGTTGGCTTCCGGGCCGTTGTCACCGCTAATGGAGTCTAAACATGCGCTGAAAAACGAGCCCGACAAGTTTCACCCGTCGCCCTCTGCCGACAAGGTCCCCTCATCGTCGCCAGACCCGAGCGCGGCAACGCTCTCTTCGTCGCAAGTGGCGGAAAAGGTGGACACGACTCTGGCGTCACTTCGCAATGACTCTACGGGGGGCCCGACAAGGTCAACGCGCGGAACCATTACAACGAAACTTTCGAAGAATGCTTCTGCGGTTGGTCCCGGACCGCCCAGTACCTCAGATGTCCGGATCGCACCACCAGGAACCTCAAGGAAGCCGGAAACCGAGACTGGAGCGATGAGCACGGGACCACACAAGGTTGAGGTGCCGGAAGTCACGGGGGAGCCAGAGCGTGCCCGAGAAGCTGGTACATAGCTATCCATTTGCCTTGCACTAAGTAGGAAGTGAGCGTGTCGGAAGGAAAGAATGAAAAAATGCCGGTGTTTTACGTGCCAACACCATGACCTGTTTATGAGGGACGCCGTAGTGGGGGACGCCATATTATTCTGTTGACCTGTCGTTCTGTAAGGTACTCTCAATGCACACGTCATGGCCATTTTTGCATTTCACCTCCATCGAAATGCGGCCGCAGGAGACGAAAGATCTGATCGAGAAACGCCAATGTATGATAGCGTCTAACCCTACAGCTGGAATAGAACTGGCAGAACTGTCCAAGTTAATCAACAAGCGTAAGACAACTGACATAAGGAACTATAACATGGATAGAATCGAACAGGCTCTCAGGAATGGAGGAAGACTAAAAGCAGTGAAGAAGAAACTAGGAATAGGCAAGAATCATATGTATGCGTTAAGAGACAAAGCTGGCAATATCATTACTATTACGGATGAGATAGTTCAAGTGGCTGAGGAGTTCTATAGAGATTCACACAGTACCAGTAGCACCCACGAGGATAATGGAACAGAGAATAGTCTAGAGGAATTGGAAATCCCACAAGTAACGCCGGCAGAAGTCAAAAAAGCCTTGGGAGCTATGCGAATGGGGAAGGCAGCTGGCGAGGGTCAGGTAACAGCAGATTTGTTGAAGGATGTTGGGCAGATTGTTCTAGAAAAACTAGCCGCCCTGTATACGCAATGCCTCGTGACTTCGAGCGTACCGGAATCTTGGAAGAACGCTAGCAGAATCGTAATCCATAAGAAAGGGCACGCCAAAGACTAAAAATTATAGACCGATCAGCTTACTGTCCGTTGCCTCCAAATTATTTACTAAGGTAATTGAAAATAGAATCAGGAACAACTTACACTTCTGTCCACCAAAGGACTAGTCAGGATTCCGTAAAGGCTACTCAACAATAGACCATATTCACACTATCAATCATGTGATGGAGAAATGTGCGGAATATAACCAACCCTTATATATAGCTTTCATTGATTACGAGAAAGCGTTTGATTCTGTCGAAACCTCAGCAGTCATGGAGGCATTACGGAATCAGGGTGTAAACAAGCCGTATGTAAAAATACTGAAAGATATCTATAGCGGCTCCAAAGCCACAGTCGTCCTCCATAAAGAAAGCAACAAAATCTCAATAATGAAAGGCGTCAGGAAGGGAGATACGATCTCTGCAATGCTATTCACAGCGTGTTTACAGGATGTATTCAGAGACCTGCATTGGGAAGAATTGGAGATAAGAGTTCATCGGGAATACCTTAGTAACTTGCGATTCGCTGATGATATTGCCTAGCTTAGTAACTCAGGGGATCAATTGCAATGCATGCTCACTGACCTGCAGAGGCAAAGCAAAAGGGTGGGTCTAAAAATTAATCTGCAGAAAACTAAAGTAATGTTTAACAGTCTCGGAAGAGAACAGCAGTTTATGATAGATAGCGAGGCACGGGAAGTGGTAAGGGAATACATCTACTTAGGACAGGTAGTGACTGCGGATCCGGATCATGAGACTGATATAATCGGAAGATTAAGAATGGGCTAGGGTGCGTTTGGCAGGCATTCTCAGATCATGAACAGGAGGTTGCCATTATCCCTCAAGAGACAGGTGTATAGCAGCTGTGTCTTACCAGTACTCACGTACGGGGCTGAAACCTGGAGGCTTACGAAAAGGGTTCTACTTAAATTGAGGACGACGCAACGAGCAATGGAAAGAAGAATGATAGGTGTAACGTTAAGGGTTAAGAGAAAGCAGATTGGGTGAGGGAACAAACGCGAGTTAATGACATCTTAGTTGAAATCAAGAAAAAGAAATGGGCATGGGCAGGATATGTAATGAGGAGAGAAGATAACCGATGGTCATTAAGGGTTACGGACTGGATTCCAAGGGAAGGGATGCGTAGGAGGGGGCGGCAGAAAGTTAGGTGGGCGGATGAGATTAAGAAGTTTGCAGGGACAACATGGCCACAATTAGTACATGACCGGGGTAGTTGGGGAAATATGGGAGAGGCCTTTTCCCTGCAGTGGGCGTAACCAGGCTGATGATGATGAAATGCGGCCGCCGAGGTCGGGATTTGATCTTGTTACGTCGTGCTTAGCAGCGGAACGCCGTACCCGATAATCTGCCACGGCGGCGAGGAAATAACTAAAAGAGCGCTCACAACTGAAGCCAAGTTTATCGATGCAACACGTGATCAAGTTGTGGGAAACTGGGGCCCTATAGCGTAAAACTATCTGAATATGTTTTTATTCTATCCTCCTGGCGTTAAATTTACGTAACCGCCGTCCCAAGCATCGGGTTGACCCGCAGGGTTTTCTGAACAGACCAATCAAACGCTCTCCTTGTTTATAGAAGGCTACTTTTGTTTGCTTTAAAAACGAATAACATTGCCTACAGTGAGCTGCCTAATTGTCTTATCTAACTGGCTGACAACCGGATCAAGAGGGTGGTGGCGGCGTCTGTGATTGGTCCGCTTTTCGTTACTTAGCTTGCGGTGGCTGGTCGAAAATCGCGGCGGCATGCAACGGAAGGTTAAGAGTGTTGCTAAAATGAATCATCAGCGAAGAAGATTTGGCAGAGCGAGGTCGTAAACGTGGCAAAAGTGCTCGAAAAGGGTACACGGCCACGAAAAATGTTTTATTGCACGCAAATAAACCCGTTGTCTTTAGCAGGTACGACTAGGCAGTGTCTGAGCGATCGGCGGGAACCGTCTTTTATTTCTTTCGGAGCGGGGCAGCATGCGGCTATGCAGAAAAGAATGCAGTTTTGTGCGGCATATTAATGCATCTTTAACGCGTAAACGCCACTTTGACGTGCGAGTTATCGCGGTTTTTGGACGTCACGTGACAGGTAGTTGAAGCGCATGCAGCACAAACCTTTTGACCAATTGCCGAGGTCTCGTGGCGAAAAGGCGTCGAATTAGAAATGACTATTTTCTTTTGTTTGCTCCAATCATGCATAATCAGTGTGTACATGTCATATCGTATGGGGAGCTATCGCGGTTTTCGTGATGTCACGTGACAGACAGGCAGAGTGAGGGTGCTCCAATAAAGTTTTTCACCAATCACGGACGGCGGATTGCAGAATTGGAATACCTTCGAGTAGTTTTTTAAGTTTGCAATAGCTTTACGTTGTAGCGCGCCTGTAGTGTCTCCCACCGGCCACGCTCGATTAAAACTTAGAACAGCGCGTCGATTAAAACTTATCGCGAACTAAGCACTCTGGGCTGAGACAACCGAGCTGGGTCACGTGTTGCACCGACTTTCTGAGGGAGGTGGAGGTTTTCGCAGAGAGTTGACTTGGGAAGGAGAGGTTCCGTTCACCCTAATTTTGTCACCTTGTTCATTTTTGTCTTCCATGCTTTTAACTGCTAATATTTTCGCTTAGGAGACATGCACCTCAAGTTTTGTTGTTTTCTTGCTTGTGTCCATCACGTAATGTGCATTCGTTATGGGCCCCGTGTCTCAGAAAATACGGTGTCGGCGTCGGTGGCGTTGTCAGTCAGAGAAAAATCATGCCAAACCACGCATCCCTAGCCACGCAGGCCCTCTGGGTGGTGCATCTGAACTACTTGAATTTCTCAAACTAAAATGCGCCAGACTCAAACACAAACCGCTTTTCCAACGACAGTTTGACGTCTGTGTTACAAGGAGCGGCGCACCCCGCTCGGTTCCTTGCAGCACCATCTAGATGACGCTCGCCACCGCACACCCGCGGCAGCGGCGGCGCCCGCCATGGGAGGGGTAGAACAAAAAGAACCAGAAAGATCGCCTTCACGTATAGCGTTCGCTGCCAGCGCTTTCAAGAAAATAGTACGGTTACATAAGCTGCAGTTGCCGGGAAGCGTGAGAAGCAGTCAGGGATCTATGAATGCTGTCGCGTTCCCCTCTTAAAGGCGAAGGATAACAGTCCTTCGAGCTTTTCCTCCTGGGATGTTAAATTTCGAGCTAGGAATAGAGAAGTAAGCCAGGTCAGATTCAAGTCGTAACGGCTTACGATAATGAAAGTAATGTGCAGAAGGTGTTGCATACACATGGCACATTGACAAGTTTGGTATATACGTCGCCGACTGGTGTTTCGCATTTGGCACACTTTATAAGCGCAGTGATCGCGCTCGAGTACTTAGCTGCTGAACACAGATAGAATAGATGTAGTTGCATCAGACAGAACAATCAGACAGATCCGGGTTCCTTTGTTTTTTGAGAACATTCACGATGCGTGTGCTTCCGTGAATGCTTGCTTCTTATTTACGCATTGATATTCGTACAAATGTAAATAGTCACTGCATCGGCATGCTGTCGGCGTATTATCAAATATGTGTTTTTATTTTTTTAAATTGGTATGAAATTAGGGGAAAGCTCTGTGTGAGCGCTTCCCAATGAAATATTGTTGTGTTCATAAGTGCACTATTAAGGAGAAGAGAGGGGTTAGATATTTACAATAACAGTAAGAAGCCAACAAACAACGCCGAGGAAAGCATACCGAATCTTGTCTGCTTTTAACGGAAGTGTCTAGTAAGTACAACAGTTAAATTTTTACAATATAGATTTCATGTTCATAATAACAAGAAAGTTATTATTACTTTCACAGTCGCTTTCCACAGGTACCATGCCAGACGAGTGGAAGATGGGGAAGGTTATTCCAGTCTACAAACCGGGCAACAAAAATTATCCCGTAAATTACCGCACCATTTCATTGACAAGCGTTCCCTCCAAGATCATGGAACATATAATCTACCCTCATATATGAAATTTCTAGGCGCTAACAGCTTCTTTCATCCTTCGCAGCAAGGGTACCGCAGGGGCAGTTCTTGAGAGACCCAGCTTACACTGTTTCTTTATGACGTACATGCTAATCTTGACAGTAACATACAAACAGACGCCATATTTTTGGATTACGTGACAGCGTTTGACGAAATATCTCATCAACGCCTATTACTAAAACTTTCTCGTTTAAATTTCCTTCCTGATATCTTATAATGGCTTGAGCAATTTTTAGCTAACCACTCACAGCACCTCTCACTTTATAACCATGCTTCAAACATTGCACTCGTCACATCAGGCGTACCACAGGGGTTTGTCCTTGGTCCCCTTCTTTTCTGAATTTACATTAACGACTTACCCTTGCATGTGTTCTGCCATATCCGTATGTTTTCCGATGGCTGCGTTATTTATCGCGCAGTCAATACCATCACTGGCCAGAAAACAATTCAATCCGACCTTGAGCGGGTACAAGAATGATGTGATCTTTGACTGATGACCCTCAACTTTAATAAATTCAAACTTGTCTCATTTACCCATGGTCATCACCCGCTTCGCATTTCTTATCGAGTTGGTGATGTCACCGTGGAATTATTAGAATCGTACAAATACTTAGGTATCACCTTGGCTAATGATCTAACCTTGAAGAAGAAGAAAGAAATTGCCATAACGTGAAATAATGTTTCTTGTTGGTTAACGCCACCAGCGATACATCAAAATTGCACAGTGGTAGAGCTTTGCTGGCATGCTGCAAAATAAACACTGGCTGCCCTTATGCGTGAGGCGAAAGCGAAAGAAAATGTTCTGTATACAAGGTCATAAAGTATATTTTGTTGGCTTTGCCACCATAATATGTTTGTGGATTGTTCGGCATAAACATTGAAGCTGCCGTAATTAGCAGAGTCGCTGCCTTTTGTTATTCCTTAATTGTGTATGAGAGCAGAATTGTCGTCTTTGGTTGTGTTAACAGTTATTTCGCAGAAGCATTCCACTCTTTACAGGAGAAAGGGTGCAGTAAAGCCTCTCTAAAAGTATTTGCAGAGAAAGGCTGCATTTATTCGTTTTATCACTTAACTTGCTACAACTGTTTTAACTCACGGCAAATATTTTTCGCCTGAGGGTGTTGGGTGTTGCGATGACTTAGCAAAAAACCGCAGAGCACCGCAGACACTGCGTGAAAGCTAGTTTATTGTCGAAGTTTCTTATGCATAACTTTTGATGGGGGTTTCAATGAGAATTAAGATTACTTCGTTATGGCGATGAGTCTGTTATAAGTAGTTTTGTTATAACAGTATTACCCTTAAACCGACACGGTACATACCTTACAGGTTCAGCGATATTTCATTATCATTTTGTTCAACTGGCATTTTAACTTGCTGAAGTCGAGCTCAAAGCTGAGTAATTTAGGGATATTCTTGCTTCTAAGAGTTGTGAGTGTGAATATGGTGATAGTCTAGCATCGTTTAGAGGGTGGCACTCTTAGCGTAAGCCGCTGGTACGTAAAAACCTGGCATGACCTAGTGGGCCGTCACACGGAGTATTAAGTGGGCCCGCGCCGTCATCCGTACCTCGCTGTACCTCGAGCGTTAATTTATCTTTACGAGTTGCGAGGCCCACTGGTTGGAGGAACGAAACGGCAGGCTTATTCACATAGGTCAAATAAAGCAAACTTCTTTACAAGTGAAGTCGTACTCATAGAGACAGAAGTGCAGATTTCAATACATCGTAGCACGTAGCTACATCGTTCTCCGCGCGCACTACATTCCGCCCGAAGCTTGATCGCGATAAATCACTCTGGAGGAAGACACTTGCTAGCAGGCAATATGTCTCCTCATATCCCTTCTGTCCTCCGTAAATCTCTAGGCCATGGAAACCGACGGTGCATCTGGACGGAGTGTCCGAAGTCGCTGAAGACTCCACCTTCCGGGCGAGGGCATGCGCAGTGACACAGGCGCATTTGTTCCATGAATAAGATTTGGGAAGTACTCGCCGGCACACACAGTTCACAGGCACAGAGACGCGAAGAAACGGGTCGTTGGCAAGTGGGTGCCAACTTGTCGCAGTTTACGCATCTCGGCTCATTGAATGAGCCAGCAATTAGTTGTCTTGTTTGAAGGCCGGCTTTGGCGGCTAGCAGCGGCCGTCAGGTTGCTGCCTAACACGCACCGTTCATGTAGTTTCTTGGTCCCGCCGTCATAGTCTGCGGTCAAGCAGCATGCATGAACCACCGCTTCACAACTACGTATTCTTGGTCAAACGTGCCCACCGCAATGGCGTTACTGTCTGGTGGGACGTGCTGACAGCTTCACCAAGCTTAACCGGATTGTTGCAAGAATTGGGGAGCAGCTCTAAATCATCTGACCCCGCTGCCCGATCGTGACGAAGTACAGAACCATCCGCGTCTTCTGAGTGGTTCACTATTCTGCTATTGTGAGGGCGTCTGCGTTTCAATTGAAGGCCGTGTCGGCTGCATTCTCATGGGGGTGGGATGCACGAGCGGATGCAGTGTGCGCTGGATGCATGGTAAAGAACCCCAGGATGCCGAAACTGCTCTGTAGCTATTGCACGTACCTGGCGATGGACCCGTTCTGCGCGACCAGCGTGGTCACAGCTTTCCTTGCCTGTAGCTGTCTTCGGCAATTCCACCTAACTCGGTCGAATGTTAAGGAATTTCTTTATTAAACATTCATTAGGCCTTCTGCCATATTTGAACGTCAATGGGCTGTTGCTTCGTCTCAGACACGAGCTCTCGTGAGCAGAAGGGTGTTGAAATGTCAAAATGGTTCATGTATTCCATAGCCCCCAGACTTCGGCTAGCTAGGGGATATTTATGAATATGCAATGGCGAGACATAACGTAGGACGGACGGACACATACAGTGTACCCCACGAGCATCGGGGTCCTTCTAATGTATATTTTATTACACCGAAGAAGGCGCGCACAAGGGGCCTTCGCCTTTACGTTTGCTTCAATTCTCACCGTTGAATAGATCAAAATTAAAATTTTCAACGAGCGTGCGTGTTTGTTGTAAGTCAGTGAGAGCTTCAATCGTTTGAAGACGCGAGCAAAAAGAGGCACATGCTTGTGTATGCTGGCTGAAGCAACGGCCAGTGATATGGCGAGCCGCCAGCGTGTTATAGTATAGAGTTCAGAAGAAAAGAAACCGAAGGCCCGAGTTTTATTAGTCGATTAGACGGTAGCGCGGGCTGTTGCCTCTACTCGTCGTCGTCGTCTTCACACTGCTCGCCTCTTCGTGATCGCAAATACTGTTCCGTAGCAATATTATAAGCAGCCAACAAGCAATGTCTCCAAGGACAGCACAGGGGAAATTATATGTAGTTAATAATTCAATTAATGAAATGATTATTAATAGAAAGGGAACTGGGTTAAAAAAAAAAACTGGCGGAAGGTGGGGAACGAACCCACATCTTCGCTTTACGCGTGCGATGCTCTTATCAATTGGGCTACCGCGGTGACGTTTTCCCATCCACTTTCTCCTAGGGTATTTATGTTTTTCTACTAGGACTAAACCTTATAATGCTAGCCAGTGTCCCACCTCACGGTCGTGACGGTGGATGTGGAACATCCCTCTTTTCTAGGCGTCACGTGCATGTGATCTTTTTGGGTGAAGACAACTGGTCAATAAACGCACACCATTTGCATTCCACCAATTGCCTTACTCAAAAAGGTCACGTACGCGTGACTTCTACGACAAAAAAGGCTGTTCCACATCCGTCGTCAAGACCGTTAGGTGTGGCACTGGGTAACACTCCCAGGTTTAGTTCTAGTAGATAAATCTAAATACCCCAGAAGTGGATGGGAATACGGCGTCGTGGTTGCTCAGTTGGTAAGATAATCGCATGCGTAATGCGAGGACCTGGGTTCTTGCCCTACCTGAGGGCGAGTTGTTTTTTCACCGACATTCCTTTGCATTATTTATCATTTTTAAATTCAATTAATAAGTGCTGTTATTTCACCTATGCTGTCCTTGGTGTCGTTGTTTTTTGGCTTCTTATGATATATAGAGTCCAGGTATTCATAAATGTATATAGAGACGACGCGCCAACTTTGTTGCCGAGGTGCGATGAGTTGTGTCGTAACCCCAAAACAGACCATTAACTTCCCTTGAAGACGGCGAGCGGGACAGTAAGGGCTGCCTATTTGGTTTAAAGCGAGCACGCTGGTCACCACCATGTTTCGACATGACCGAAAGAACCGGCCATAAACCGCTTCTGCGGCAAAAATTTGTCTGCTAGATAAAAAGGTGGTGACTACCACCTATTTAGACAGTCAAATCCGACCTTGTACTCAGCAGGACAATGGCAAATCCAAGCCTATCTCCAATTAACATTGACAGTGAAGAATTTTACGATAGTGTTTCTATGTTACTCCTGCCGTAAATTACGCTCGTAATGGTGCATCCACGCGAGGAAGCGCACTTCATGAACGCGCGAATGAGTGGCCAGAATTCTCGTTTCGGAAATGCGTGCGCCTGGCTCTTGACAGGCGACGCGGGACGATTACAACGGCAATGGCTCGCACGTTCTAGACGATAATAGAAAACAAGACACGTTACGGCTCTCCGAAGCCATCTCTTACCTAGAGCCATGTTACCGACATCTCACCACTCTACAACAGGGTGCCAGTAATCGCTTCCTATGTCGCTATGCATGTTATGGGCGAGAATGAATATAGTAAAGTGGCGTGCAACGAGGTTAATTGTTCAATATGCAAAGCGAGTTTAGCAGCCCAAGTGCAAACAAAAGACATTAGGAAGATAGACACTGACGGCTTTCTTGTAGTGTCCGCAACTGAACTATTGAACTCGCAGTATCAGGATGGTGCTTCGCCATTACCACCGATGGCTTAAGTATCGCAAGCTCATCCCGTCCACCTGTGCCATGCGCCACTGCTCAAATGTTTACAGTCAAGGTCAGTTGCCTACCGGTGTGACGGTTGTCATGCATGGCCCACGATTGAAACAAAACCAATTTTGTAGTTGCAGTAAAACATGCCTTTAGGAGCGAAAACGGCCGCTGTCGAGCTGGACATGAGCCGGAACATAATAATCGCTGAATATTTGTGTATTTCATTACGGATACTTTCTCTCAGCGAAGTACTCACTCCTGCCTGGAACGTTTCTAATTTAGCCCGCTTTGTAGGCTGCTTCCAATTCCGCTCCATTTCAGGTGCGGTGTCATTGTAGCCTGTGGAGGTACTTGCAAATATATTTTTCTCTTCCTCGCGGCAGGTGTGATCGCGTTCCGTTCTGCGCGCTCTGGACCCACTGTCGCCTATAGCATCAGGCATAACTGAAAGAATTTCTTTAAACAGAACCACCGGCAGCATCGGTACCCTTCAACCGGTGAGCACGGCACCGCGTTCGCTCGCGGGGTCCGCTGCTCGCGCGAAGGCACCGATGCCGATCACGAAGGCCTTCACAGCGGGTTGAGCAACGGCGCGACAAGAAAGTGATTCCGCCAGCCCACGTCGCTTTCGACGGCTCTCTAAGGTAAGAAAATTTGGAGGGGCTTAAGTCTTCGGACAGTCGTCTGTTAAGATACCAAGGCATTATAAGTGGACATCCTTTATGCTTGGTATCGTGATGAAACACGCCCTTTCTTTATTCTAAATGCTCCAATTCTGTCGCTTTCCGTTTTTAGATCTCGCTCTATCCGCGTTGGTGCTGGTTTATTGCCTCTTCTTCAGGTGGAAAGGCGTTCTGTCGCGCTCAATGATTAGCCAACCTAGATAATTTCGTCAGTCGGGCCGACACTGTATGGTGTAACCTTGATGTGAAACGATTTCACAAAACAAAAAGTGTACACCTGTTGCCTTCAGCGTCGCAAAATTGAAGTTTATCGTCGGACCTTCACATTTATTGTAGTCTTACAGGCATCTGTAATATGCATATATCTTTTAGTGGAATAGCTCACGATATTCATTCGGCTCTCTTAATTTAATAAATTTATTGTATTCGGCTACCCCATTCTTGGCGTACGGGATATGTTCCTGTTCTTAGCCGTACCTCTAGAGTTCGTGTGTGCCACTGTAACACAAGGAGTCTAAAATCCTGAAATGTATTTAGATAGGTGACCAATATTTTGTACCTGTCGTCGTCATTCTTCACCTTTCATCGTTACACTCAGTAAGCATCACACATCGCATTCACCCTCGTGACATGGCTGCGTGGACGTCACGCACGGCTTACACCTTATAATGACTGCTCATTTTGGCGCAGCTTGTGGACGGTGTTGTGTTGTGCATGAAAATAAACATTGCATGAGATTTGGCGTTGCATACAATGAAATGAGCAAAACTATATGCATTGCTTTTAGTTGCATGGCACTGAGTAAGTTGCTTCACCGAAGCACTCCTTTTGAACTACTTTTCAACATGTGCATTGGATCTGCAATGTCTTTTTAAATGTGTAAGCATCTGTATGTCTACGCAACGACGAAAAATGTCCGTGCGTCCCTCCCTCTGTGCAGTCGTCACCTAAGATGATCGCTTTCGAGATGGGGCCCGCAGCATCGAGAAAATTGTCCTTCGTGCTGCCTCTCGCTTCAGCAAGAACTGAGCGGCGAGAATACAGCGCGCACGAAGCCATCAGCACTTGCCGCGCAGTTTGCCCATCGCAAATCGCTTTCCACATAGGGGCACACGCGACCGCGCCATACGCCGCCGCCGCCGGTGTACGGTTGGTCACCGTTGATAATGGCTCGACGCGGATGGATACGGTGCTAAACAACGATTACGGCTTGCAATGATCGGAACGTCATCAGTGCGAAGGGCACTGCCAACTGCAGTAGTTTGATTGCCTCATCAGTTCACCTTGCGCAATAAAGCATTGGATACCTCCTTCAGCAATTGTAGAGGTGGTGTTCAACAGCTTCGCTGGATACCCACTTTCACAGGCCGGAGTGGCGATTCAATCTTTTTGTCAACGACATGCACACGTTGGCATTCTGGCCGGTTTAAAATTATTCATATTTGTTGCAGAACAAATATGAACATAGTATCCTTCCCAATGTGATGCCACCGGTGCTAGAATGACTGTGTCACATTCACAATCTACAATAATATACTATTGTGGCCCGTGTGTTCGATATTAGCGTACCAAATAAGGCCTGCGAAAAATAGCCAGGATCTCTAAGTTATGAGAAATGACGACCTGTGAAACCTGCTTTGCAAGCGTTGCACCACTCTTTCATATTGACAATCATCTCGACAAATAAAAACAGGTTCCCTTCTCTTCTGTAAACCTTCTCGAAATTTCATTTATTATTGTTTGGATATTAGGTGCCCGCTGGTATTAAATACTGAGTTTCCGATTCCATGAGTTACTGCAACTATGGTATATTCACTGTGTTATTTATTTAGCAATACTGTAAGCCATTTACAGGCTCATACAGGAGTGGGTCACAATCAAAACAACGAAACATTGTTGGTCAAAACAGAAGAAAGCAATGAAACACGCCAATTATTACAATTCAAAGATATAACACGCAAACAAAACGACAGACCAAAGCAATTAGTACTAGGCATATAATACAGGGAAGTGGTAAGAGCTACGAACAATTCAGATGTGGTGGGAAACGGCCAAAACACAGTTGCGCAACGCAACGTTGTAGCAAAGCAGTACATAATCGGAAACAGACCTAATCATAAAAAAGTGCACGTATATTGGTTGCAAATACTTCGATGGAGTCAACATGTGCAATTGGTTCCGGCAGGCGGTTCCAGGCTTCAATTGCAGATGGAAAAAATGAATATTTAAATGTGTTGCAACGCGCAGAAAACTGTCTGATGCACTTACGGTGATTTGTTCTTTCCGAATGTTGGAAGGGTGGCCTAATGTACTTTGTTTTATCAACATTTATGTGCCCGTGATAAAGAAGGAAAAGAAACTTCAAGGCAGCGATACGCCGTCCTGATATTAGAGTCGGGATATGTGCTTGTTCACGTAAAGCAGTGACGCTGTCGTACGGAGAGTATCTGGAATAAATGAAACGGAGTGCCATGCGCTGTATTCTATCAAGTTTATCAATGAGGTAAGACTGCTGCGGGGACCATACAATGCTGGCATACTCAAGTATTGGCTGAACGAGGGTTTTATACGCAGTTAATTTGACATCGGATGGTGCTGTTGCCAATTTCCGACGTAAGAAATTGAGCTGCTTAAATGCCTTTGCACATGTGATGTCAATATGAGTGTCCCATTTGAGCGAGCTCGAGAATGTCACACCCAAATATTTTAAAGTATCTGATCTTATTATAGCCGTGCCTCTTATGTTGTAAGTGAACATGTTAGGTACCTTTTTATGTGTAAAAGTGATGCATGCTGTTTTACTGATGTTGAACTTCATTCCCCACCTATCACACCAGTTGGCAATGCTGTTTAGTGAGGTGTTTAGCTTAATTTGATCATCCACAGACCGAACAGTTGTGTAGACAACACAATCATCTGCAAAAAGGCGTACGGTTACGTGAGGCTCAACACATGATGGGATGTCGTTGACATACACAAGAAAGAGCAATGGCCCCAGCACGGACCCCTGTGGCACACCGGAAAAGACTTCAAGGCTCTCTGACTCATTATTGTTTACTGATACATATTGTGATCTGTGTGCGAGGTAAGGTGCTATCCATGCAACAGTGTTAGATGCAATTCCAATAAGTTTAAGTTTTTCGATCAGTTCACAGTGAGGCACGCGATCGAAAGCTTTGGAGAAATCGACGAATATGGCGTCTCCCTGTAATCCGGAATTAATTATCTCTGCAAAGTCATGCGAAATTTCCAATAGCTGTGTCACTGTAGAAAGGCCCTTCCTGAAGCCATGCTGTTTAGGGTATATCAGGTTATTGTTTTCTAAGTAACTAATAATGGATTTGTTAATAATGTGCTCCATTAATTTGCAACAACACCTTGTTAAAGAAATTGGTCGGTATGTGTCTATGTGCAACCTATTGCCACCTTTGTGAATCGGGATTACTTTTGCGACGAGCCAGTCTGAAGGTAATGCAGCTGCTTGAAGAGACGCCGTAAAAATCCTGTGTAAGAACGGAGCCAGTTGGGCAGCAAATCTTTTTAGAAACGTATTGGAAATATTATCAGGGCCGGGCGTTTTCTTCGTGTCAATGTTCAAGAGCAGGTTCAGTATGCCTGGCTCAGCTATAACTACGTCAGGCATCGCTGAATCAGATGCAAACGAAACATCACTTGGACGGGGAGAGCGTGTGAACACGGATTGAAAATGGGCATTAAAAGCGTTAGCAATGGTGTGTGCATCATGGGTAGGAACACCAGCGATTTCAATTTGTACTATTGGGTTTTCAGGTTTTGACAGATAGCGCCAGAATTTGTGCGGCTGACTGTGCATGAAGTTCGTCAGAGTATTCGAGAAAAAGTTATCTCTCGCCTTTTTTAATTCAAACTTCAACGCAGCCGAAAGATGCGCGATTTCCACTGGGTTATGTTTTTTCCTGCGCATCCTTCGCAATTTTCTTTTCAAGTGGATGATACTGCGGGTAATCCAGGGTGTTTTTCTATTTGTTCGTTTACGTATTGTGGGGATAAAATTTGCTTCACAATGTTTTATGGCACCCTTAAATTTCTCCCACAATCCGTTAACATCATATGAAGGCAGTAGTGTGAAATCCTCAAACACAATTTCTAAATAATCTATGATGCTGACGTCATCTGCTCTTCTATAATCTTTAAAATCAGTGTAAGGATGATCTTGGTGACCCGCCTCTGACGTCAGCCCAGAAAAGGTCAACAAAATCATTTTGTGATCAGAAATACCATCTTCTATGCTAATTTCTGGTTTGAAAGTGTTCGAGACAAATGCCAGGTCTAGCACTTATGCGACGCCTCCCTGCTGCCTTGTTGGATGGTTAACTAGCTGCGATAATGAGAAGCTAAACATTATTTTCAGCAGTTGGTCACAGCTTTCCTTTTCCCTAGCCCCAAACGTTAGGTTATCCCAGTCTATCCCTGCCAGATTGAAATCGCCGGTTAATATCAGCTTGGTTCTGGCATTTACCTTGGTGTGGAGGAAATCGTGCAATTGCATCATGTATTCGACGGAAGCGTTAGGACGCCTGTACACACCACCTATCAGAACAGACATTCCGCACGCGTTAACGGTACACCAGATGCTTTCATGACCAGGTATGTCCTCGTGTTTTTGAAATAGAACGCTATTTTTTATTACTAGGGCTACGCCCCCACCGCGACCGTCACGGTCTGTGCGAAGGAGGCTATAAGCCACTGGAGCTACTTCAGAGTCATGAGTGTCGGGGTGCAGCCAGGTTTCGGTAATTACCATGATGTCAGGAGAGTACAACAAGACAATTTCTTCTAATTTTTCTCTTTTGTTCACAATGCTACGTGCATTAAGGCACAACAGTGTCAAGGGGCTTGTGTTTTGCGGTCATTTATCAGTTCCGGGCGGAGCAGCGTCATCGTCAACGTGTGCACGCTTAATCACAGTTCTTCTGTTTTTCTCGCAGTCCCACGCGTACCAGCTGTTGCCAATCTTCATTTTATCAAACCGAAGGCTCACCTTTTCACCTTTCGCGCGATCAACCTTCGACGATTGCCACAATTTTTTTCGCACTTCCCGAACAGCTGGCGAAAAATCCTCAGAAATAGATATGGTATTGGTTTCCAGTTTGAAACAGTTACGAAGGACGGCAGTTTTTTAGAGAAGTCATACAAGCGTAGTATTACTGGTCGTTCTTTGTTCTTAATCTTTCTACCAATGCGATGAATGCGTTCGAGTGATCGCACCTCTACCCCGAGCTTTTCTTTAAATATGCTCTCCGTGACATGTTTTGCCAAGGATGTATTAGTTTCATCATTGTCTTCCTTTAGACCAAAGATGACAACGTTATTGCGGCGGCTCCGATTTTCTAGATCATCCAGTTTTTTGGCCATGTGTGACACTTCTTTCTGTACGGCCGTAATTGCTACTTCACACTTATCAACCTTCTCCTGGTATAGCTTAAGTGATGCGAGTGTTCCTTCAATTTCTGTCAGCCTAGTCTGCACATTTAGTAACCCGGTCTGAAGAAGCGTTTGAGAGGCCTGAATTTCAGTAACCACTTTAAGAACTTCGTCAATCTTAGGCCCCGGATTTTCCTCCACATCTCCACTCAGTTGTAATAGCAAACGCACAACATGCAATGATTCACAGCAACAGCGGAAAAGACAGCCGGGGCTTGGGAGCACCACTAACCCAACAGAGCTGGTTCTCAAGCATTTAGAAAAGGACCATTTATCACCAACCTGTATGAAGACGAACAAAGGTTTGAGCATTGCGTCTCGGATGGTGCCACCAAGCCCACTGAAGTCGGCGCGCCGTTGGCTCTCAGTTTTATACTGTCTCGACATTGTCGCCGTCGTCGCCGGTGCGCAGAAGGGACGGTCCACCTCCCATGATGCCTCGGGTGGTGAGTCAGTCGACTCGACAACGTGCGGAATCAGCGCAGCGTAGGGCACGTGTAGGCATGGTACTGATGACGTTGTCGAAGGAAGATGTTCAATCAGTATCGGAAGGCCATCGCCGATGCGCACTTGCCCTTGCACGAACACCTGTATGAAGACGAACAAAGGTTTGAGCATTGCATCTCGGATGGTGCCACCAAGCCCACTGAAGTCGGCGCGCCGTTGGCTCTCAGTTTTATACTGTCTCAACATTGTCGCCGTCGTCGCCGGTGCGCAGAAGGGACGGTCCACCTCCCATGATGCCTCGGGTGGTGAGTCAGTCGACTCGACAACGTGCGGAATCAGCGCAGCGTAGGGCACGTGTAGGCATAGTACTGATGACGTTGTCGAAGGAAGATGTTTAATCAGTATCGGAAGGCCATCGCCGATGCGCACTTGCCCTTGCACGAACACCTGTATGAAGACGAACAAAGGTTTGAGCATTGCGTCTCGGATGGTGCCACCAAGCCCACTGAATATGTGGGCTTGGTGGGCTCCGTGATGTGCCTGAATATCTGTGATATTCAGGCACATTGACGCGTGTATCAAGTGAAATCGGTTATTAGCTTTAGAATAGCTTTGTTTGCACTATGGGTAAAACAGCATCACAAGCAAAAGATTAAATACGAATTTGCATATGTAACTAATGAAAGCTCTCAAATTTAGATACAATGCAATAGGAATTACGAGATACGCAATGGCAGCACAAAACAAGCATAATAAAACAAGAAGCCGAACATGCAATACTTAATCCTTTGCACATGACAAAATTATTTTGGACTAGAATTGAAGCGAGCACATGGATGATTTTTATGATTACGCAAGATTTTATAATTCGTGTCTCAGTGAATGAAGAGGTTCATTGTTGTAACATTGGGCGCCATTTAAAAAAGAAGATTAGCCCTTAGGACCTGCGCCGGGCACGCATGGGGTTGGTAAAACAAAGGGTATCCGTGAATTCATAGAGAAACCATTGCTTAAGCAATTTGAAAAGTTAAACCGCGGATTGATTGACCAGACCATTCTATTACATGTTAGAATTATCTTCATGAAGTGAGCAACACGTCACCAGAAAAAACGAAACAAATTCACAATGCGAATCTAATATTTCAAAAAGAAAAGCGCTACATTAGCTTTAATAGAATGATAACGCTTGTACGCTAGCATATTCGTAAGCATTCGCACTTCGCATTCGTCTTTTGATTGTAGAAGGCAGCGCAATGAGAAAACGTAGAGCTAAATTGTAATTATGTGCAAATGTCGAGGTAAATATCGCGGTACGACGTACAGAAATTGTGCGAATCCCTCCGTACTGTGAAAATCGAAGCTATGCGAAGCATTTTGCAGGTAGCTGGCTAGAGGTACGTCCTCATTTGCGGAAATAAGCGCGCGCAAGGGGGCGCGCTTAAAAACGCGCGCCGCTAGAGGAGCTTTCGCGGCAAGAATTCTCTGCCGGGTGCGGATGGATCCCGAACCCATTTTTTTGCGGGGCCACGTTTCAGCAAACCCAAGCGAGCCAAACATAGGCGCCGAAGTCTTCACGTAGGCGGTGAGGTCAATGCTCTCGCCGGCGAGCCCGACCGGCGTGCGCGCCGTGTCCCAACAGTAGGGAAGGGACACGAGACGTTCATTTGAGGGATCGCGAGCCGTTTGTGCGCAGGCGCGAGTAAGAGCGGGCGCCAGAGAGGAAATGTGGGGGATTTTGTTCCTTGAATATATGACTCTGCCTACGCACTACGCAGGAGGTTTCTTAGAGAGCGTTTTATTCGTTTGTCCCCAGACATGTCGGCATCACGGAGTGCGGTCGAGTTTGTTTGCGCTCAGCCGCTGTCTACCCGCGCGGTGAGGCAGTGGGCGCGGACGCCCCATATGGTGATCGATGTGTCTGAAGGGGCAATGTAACCGACAAACGGAGGCCTCAGGAGAACACCTGAGGTTATAATAAAGCAGGTGGCGCAGGATCTCCAGGGCACCCAAGGTGTAGCGGGGGGATCAAAGCTGAAAACAGGGACGCCCGTGGGTTAGGGCCGCGGAGGCCGAAGAGTGCCACGGGGTGTTCGCATAAAAACATTGGCTGTCCTGGATAGCGGACAGCCGATGTTATACACCCCTGGCAAGCGCAGGTCTCGGCGAGCTCAAACTGACGGACCAGTTCGGGTTCTAAGTTTGGTCTCCCCGTTGCCGCTTTCGTGTCCTGGAGGCGGCACTAATAATGCGAAATAATGACACGTTGTTTCAATTAGAAAAAGCACGATTGAATAAATATAATTACGTCCAGCCGCAACTTGTGACACTAAGTTCAGTACCACCACGCCCCGCGACATCTTTTAATATATGTGGCCCAGGCTCTACTACAGTCGCTACGCTCTCACAGAAACATCTGTGATGTTATTTACAAGATACATCGCCGTTAGGCGCGATAAAGCTATGACCCGCCACAACTGACTTAGCACGAGCGCCGCAAGTTCCAGACACTGTCCGACACATCGGTCGCCAAATCGGGCGTCAGTGCCCGCTGCTTGACATATCTTACAGCGCCGGCAGCTAGCGTTCGAGTGTAACTAACTCGACCCTACTACGCGAAGCTGCACGCCTAAGGACAATCGCCTACAACACGCGCTAGGAAACCTCCTCCGTAGTGCCTAGGCAGAGTCCTGTATTCAAGGGGCGAACGCCCCAACATTTTCTCTCTCGCGCCTGCTCCTACTCGCGCCTGCGCACAAGCGGCTGGCAATCCCTCAAATCACCGTCTCGTGGGAACCACTGAAACGTGCGGGAATTCTCGCGGGCTCCAGAGGCATCTCGAGAGAGGCCAAGAACTCTCGTCTTTCCGCCGCTCTCCGCGACCGCGAACGCGCAGTGGTGTAGCCTTCGGAAAGCGGCGCGCGTTTTTAAGCGCCGTCTTGCACGCGCTTATTTCCCCAAGTGAGGACGTACCTTTAGGGCGCCGACTCTGCGACCGCGCGCGCCGACCGGCTCTCTGACTTTCTTAGTTACTTCGAGCTGGTGCTTAATGCTGAGCTCGGACCCGCTGAGGGTGAGATAAGCCGTGGGCTTGGCCAGCTGCTCGATGATTGCGAACACGTGTCCTTCTTATGCCTCAATAGTATCCCAGTATGAAGTCTTGCTCGAGTTGCAGAAATAAACCTCTGAGGGACCCGCCGTGGTTGCTCAGTGACTATGGTGTTAGGCTGGTGAGCACAAGGTCGCGCGATCGAATCCCGGCCACGGCGGCCGCATTTCGATGGAGGCGAAATGTGAAAACACCCGTGTATTTAGATTTAGATGCACATTAAAGAAGGCCATGTGGTATAAATTTCGGCAGTCCTCCACTACGGCGTGCTTCATAATCAGAAAGTGGTTTTGGCTCGTAAAACCCCATAATTTAATTTTTTTAAACCTTTGAGGAACTCAATGTCTGAGTTGACGCACTTCTCGACGAAGCTGCGGTCTTCCAAGAAATTTTTTGTGAGCGTCAGGAGCGGGGTGGCATGCACGTGGTGAGAAACTTGCTTTTGAATCACTGCATGCCCACAGGAAACAACCAGAGGGCGTTCCGCAGCCGACATGCCCATATCTTTTTATGCGCGCCACCTGGCTCGTGTTTAGGTAGTGCGCGAGATTCGCAGGCGAGAGTCGGAAGACGGAGCTCGAATGACGACAATGCCGCGATCACGCCGGTAACGCGAACACGAGCGTATACCCAGCGGTTCAAGTTGGTAGGCACCGCCAGGGCTTAAGAGGCTACAAGGTACACTCAAAGTGCCTGAAGTTAGTGAAGAATGCATCTCAGTAAAATTCTGCTGTGGCTATAGCATAAGGCTGCCACGAGCCGAGCGTGAAATTGACGGCATTATCGGCCCGCTGCCAAAAGCACTTGAACTATAATTATTCGTCATATTGGTTTCATAGGTTGAAAGGATGTACAAAATAAAGAAATTTACTGCGCGCTTTTCCCGCAGATGAAGCAGATGCAAACAGTCCTCTCTGCACAGCGAGTAATAGCGGAGGCCGAATGGAAGACGGTCGGCGTGTTGTGACTCGTCATCGTGATATTGCTCGCAGCCGCCACGACAGCCGTACTGATGGTGCGGCACACGGTTGGCACTAGGAAGCGCATATGCGACAGCGACGAGTGCACGGCGCACGCTCTGTGGTTACGCGGTCTCGTGAGCCGCAGCGTCCATCCATGCGAAGACTTCGCCGCAATCACGTGCACCACCTCGAAGCCGTCTCTCGGCTTCGTCGCCTAGGCAAGCGATGAAGACCTGCTGAACGCGTGGTTCACCCGGGTGCACCGTCTACTCAAGGGAGCTGCGGGACAACTGTCCGCAGCCACCAAAGCGTTCGGCGTCTTCGGCACGTGCATGGTCGAGGAACAAGAACACGCCGTGACCAGCATGGATGTGCTTCGAGACTTCATGCGAAAGCGCCACGTACTTTGGCCTGAAGCACCGGAGGACAATATCTCGCTACTCGGCGTTCTTCTAGACCTTGCATTCAACTGGCGGCTGGCCTTTTGGATGCAGGTACAGTTGCAACGCAACGTCCTAGGGGTCCGGATCGGCACGCTGCTTAGCGGTGGGAACTTCGTGCAGTTCTGGATTTACTACCACCGGGCGGTTGTCGCGGAGTACGCATACGAGAGCTAGCATATGAGTTACGCGAGGCTTTTTGCACCCGCTGGTGTCCCGTCGCCGCAGTCAAATGAAGTAAAGAAGATGACCGTCATGATGACGGATGTTCTCGAGAAGTTGCTCGCCGTGAACGGCCGAAATCACCAAGAGCGTACTCGACACCACCAAATAAATTGAAACGGGCGCGGACATAGACAAAATAGACAGCCGGCTTGCGCATCTCATCGAAGCCAAACAGTCGATTCTCAATCGCTGGAAGAAACAACGGCTTAACCGCAGACTCAGAAAGAAGATGGCGGAGCTGAACCAAGCGATCTAGGATCACTGCCGCGCTCTCTGCACGCAACAGTGGAACGAGATCTGCAACGCGGTAGACGGGCAGATGCACAGCGGGAAGACGTGGAACCTGCTGCGGCAACTGCTCGACGAAACCAAGACCAAGTCGCACCAAAGGACAGACTCGCCAGGCTCATACATCGGGCGCTCTCAGCACACGGCGTCGATGAAGTTACCAGGCGCATTAATGACAAATACCTGCCGACTACACCTACCGAACAACACGCGCCGTACAGCGGCCTGCCTAACGCGAAGCTCGATCGGACATCGACATCGAGGAGGTACGCGCGGCCCTGCCCGACCTGAACAGCCGGTCGGCCGCCGGCCCGGACTTCGTCACGAACAAGGCGCTCAAGAACCTCGACGACGGCTCGACTGAAAACCTCGCAAAATACTTCAACAAGTGCTGCAGAGCGGGCACGCTGCCAAAGCTGTCGAAGACAGCCAAGACCATCCTGATCCCCAAACCTGGGAAGCCGCGAGACACGGATAACCTCCGACCCATCTCGCTCACGTCCTGTGTGGGCAAGGTGCTGGAGCACGTCCTGATCAACAGGTGGAAATACTATCTGGAACGAGAAGGGCTGTACCCGGCCACTTTGATCGGCTTCAGACAGCACCTCAGCACGCAGGACGCGATGCTGCAGCTCAAATACCAAATCATCGATGATGGCGGCAGCTCCCGCGACAACAAAGCAATCCTAAGGCTCGACCTGCAGAGCTCCTTCGATAAGGTGAAACACTCGGCAATTCTGTCCCAAGTCTCCAAGCTCAATATGGATGAAAGATCCTGCAACTACATCAAGGACTTCCTCACGGACAGAACCGTCGAGCTACGAGCAGGCGACCTACAGACGCAAGAGAAGAAGCTCGGGAGCACCGGCACAACGCAGGGATCGGTCATTTTGCCGATGTTGTTCACACTGGTAATGATCGGAGTGGCCGAAAAGCTCGGGGACATCGAAGATGTCAGGCACACCATCTACGCGGACGATATCACGCTGTGGGTGACCGGTGGCAGCGACGCCCACATCGAGGGCGCTCTGCAAGCCGCCGTCGACGCAATAGAAGACCAGCTGGAAGGCACCGGACTGAGATGTTCGCCGAGCAAATCGGAGCTTCTCAAACTCCCAACTTCCCAAAACAGCAGAGGCAAGACCAGACAACGCGAAAACGAAAAAATCAGAGTCGTAACCAAATCCGGCAACGTGATCCCCGAAGTCGGCAAAATTAGGATCCTAGGCATGGTCATCGAAAAGCACGGAAGAAACGGCGAAACCATCACCCGTCTCAAGGCAAAAGCAGCCAATGCGATTCGACTCCTCAAACTGGCATGAAAGAGGAGAGCCTAATTAGGCTCGTCCAATCCTTCGTCATCAGCCACATCGCATACGTGGCAGCCTACCACAGATGGCTGCAACACGAACGTAACAAAATCCTCGTGCTCATCAGAAGAGCGTACAAGATGGCTCCGGGCCTGTTCGAGTCCACGAGCACGACCCGCTTGTTACAACTCGGCATACACAATACGCTCGAAGAAATAGCGAAGCGCAATGGACCTGTCAACTGGAGCGGCTGTCCATGAGCAAAGCCGGGAGGAAGATACTGGACGATCTGGGAATTGGATGCTCGACCGAGGTGGAGATGAAGCTCCCCGTCCGCGAAGAGGTCCGACGCCAGACCAGAATCGACCCCATACTGAAGAACATGAATCCCGAGTTCAACAAGGGAAGAAGAGCGGCGAGGGCCAAGGCTCTCATCGACCAGCTTGCCAACGACGAACACACGCGGTGCGTGGACGCGGCCGAATACCAACGGAACGCCTTTGTAGCGGTCGTCATAGAGGCGTCAACCGGCACCACGAGGACGGCAGCGAGCGTGAGAAGCGCAGGAGCGGAACAAGCGGAGGAGGTAGCCATCGCTCTGGCCATCGCCGATGGAGACTGCCACACTGTGCTGAGTGACTCGAGACAGGCGGTGCGAAACTTCGCCAAAGGCCAAATCTGCAGGGTGGCTGAGCGCGTACTGCGAGCGGTCAAACTACAAGAACGAAAAGTACGACTCAAGTGGTTCCCGGCGCACGCGGGCAACGCGTTGGAACGCAATCAGAACCACAATGAGACGGCACACGCAGCGGCGCGAGCGCTAACGAACCGCGCCCCGCCGACAGACCATCCGACGTAGTTCGGAACCAAGGACCGCATGACGGATTACAATGAAATCACGAAGGCCTACCGCCTGGCTCGCAGGACTCTCCCACCCCCGAACCCGAGGATGAGTCGAGCGGAGGTGGTAGTACTGAGACAGCTTCAGACCGGATCGCTACCGACCCCGAGACTGATGAATCGCATGTACCCCGAGACATATCCGACCGATAAGTGCAGAGTCTGCCGGAGGGAGACCGCACACTACACGCCCATATTGTGGGACTGCGTTAGATGTCCAGAAGAATCAAAATCAAGAACGCTCCCACCGCAGCTCGAGGCAACCGCGAAGAGCTACGACCGAGACGATCAGCTCTGGGCCGTCTAGCAGGTCCTCGAGGCGCTCGAAAGGCACGGACCTTCGTAGATGACGTAGGCCCTCGTCGGGGCGCGCGAGCGCCCAACAGCAGGCATAAATAAAGTAGGCTCCAATCCAATCCAATCGCCGTAAAGGAGCGGAAGCAGCCCACGCCGGCCCAGTTCCGCCTGCGCGAGATCGCTTCTTGCACACCGAACATCACTCTCGCCACTTGGAAAACGGCGCTCGAAGAAAACGTGAACATTCCGCCCCTAATTAAACATCTTACTTACCTAACTTATGCTACCGACTCGGATGTGTTCGGCGTTAGTGATGTCGCCTTGCTCACTGCGGTGAATGATTTGTTCGCGAGGTATAGCCGTGGCGAAATATTGCACCACCTTGGGTGGTTCTTCGTGCAGGTGTTCGCGCCCATGGGAAATGTCTCTGTGCTTGCTGCGGGCTTCAAACGGCGTGCGCACTCCAAACAAAGTGTGTTTTGCGGCACCGAGGTAGAAACACTGTATGGAAAACCGATAAGCTCTCTCTACATAGACGCCCTGCTTCCGGACAAGGTGCACAATGACGTTGGAGCGGTGCTGGACAACATGAAACGGACTACTGTGAAGAAGTTGGCCGCAATTTCTTGGAGCGACGATTCATCGAAATTCACCGCTCAGGTGAAGATGGATCAGACGAATGTCCACCTTTAGCCTTTGGCCTTTGGCCTTTGGCAAGTGGATGCTGACACCGTGGGGCCTGAACGAAATGTATGCGGAATTCATGTCACGAGGGAACACATTCGGCTTGACGGTTTTCGCAATCTTCGTGAGCTGAATTCAAAAATGAAATATGACGAAGCACTCCATTTACCCTCCAACTCGCTGCTACCACTGCTTGACTACGACCGCATAAAGAACACTGTCGTTGTGTCGGTAGCAGCACTTGCCCCTCCATTGTACTATGGCCACGGTGCTCCTGGGGTTCGCGTTCTCGCAGCAGCTCGTCAAGGCCTTCAACAGCGCAGGAATAAAGGTGGGTGCCTCAATGTATAGCCTGATCACTTAGGAAACTAAAATATTGCAGATTTACTCTTTTAAGCACTATGCACGCTTTGAAGTTACCCACGTAGTGAAGAACCTCTATTACAGCGAAGCTGCTCATGCAATGAGAAGCGCTAAAAAACGTTACATGATATTTTTCGCGGTGTTCTGAAAAAAAGGTTGAACGGTCGTAGTATATGTTTTGAGAAAGTGTGGCAACTGTTAGCAGGAATATGCAGACAAACTTTGAAGTTTATGAGTCAGTTAGGAGTTAGATCAAAATTGCTAAGGTCTTGTTTCCTGTTCGCATAGAGGCGTTATATGAAACGCTAACAAAGTGTCTCCACTTTTCATGGAGGACCCGAAATGGCACAGATCTTATATTAACTGGAAATTGGGCCCAATTTATAAGTGACGTGCGCCGAAAGTGGATGTTGGGTTCGATAGTTATCTGTTTTCAAAGTAATTACTGAATATTATATTTCCCAATGTTCACGCGTTATATAAGGACTGCAGCAGCTTTTGAACCCCTCCTGAGTGAACTGTGCCAGGATCATTATTAGTGTCATGCTGCCGTTATCAACTACGTTTCCCAACGTCCCGAGTGTACTGTGCATTACAGAGACTTTCTATTTGTTAAAATTGTGTGTTTGTGTGTGTGTGTGGGGGGGGGGGGGGAGTCATCTCCAGTACCATTTGTCCCACTTAACATGCCTCCTCCTCATGATGGACAATGTGTCTTACAACTGTAACGTTTTTTGGGGTTAATTAGAGCGTTGCAATAAATTATTGAACTCTAGCTTTTTCGGTTTTTCTATGCGTGATTTGAAGTTCACCTGGCGTCCTCAGAGAACTAAACGGGGTGCTTTCTTTTTGTTTGGCGGATAGATAATGGGTGATGTGTAAGAAACGTTCAAAGGGGGTGAGTAATTCTGGCCTTGGAAATAAATTACGTATGCAAGTGCTCTGAAGTGTTTAGGGTGTGCCTTAGAAACGACGCTGAATTTAGCCCGCTACCCTGGCATAACTACAAATGCCGCCAACTTACCATTTAGCGAAAACTGGTAGAATGCTATGCAAAATCCTTCTGTAAAGCTTATTGTGAGTGCAAGAAATAGAGAACTTGTAAAAATTTTAGCCCAGTGTTCCCAAGTGTCATACGGCCGCTGTCAGTTAAGACGCCAATGTCCGGATATTACTGTCGGTTACCACAGGCTTATATTTCGTGGAAAAGGTGTCATGCTAAGTTAAATGTGAGAACATTTTCAGGTCCGTGGCCTTGCTGTAAGCGTTACAAATATTTACTGAACCTGCGCTTCTTATCTCTTTTTTTGTGCGTCATGTCACGTGCATGGTTTCTTCACTATCCCCGGTGAACTAAACAATACACTTTGTTTATATTTCGGTTAATTAAGTTGCACGTTATGGGCAATATGTAGCCAAAGGTAAATATATATATATATATATATATATAGCGTGTCGAATCTTAACCAAATGTCCTTGTATTTTGGCGTTAGCAGAACATTTGTTCTGTCTTTATTAGCAAACGAAAATGATAGCGCAGGTTGCGTCGGTGAGCACGCTTAGCGACGTATATATGTACATGAGGCCACTATCAGTTTAGAACTGACCTCTTTAGAACAAGAAAATAAACGAGAACACTCTTTGTCTCGCGACATAACCATACAGGCTACCACCATATTCTTTGTCATGAACTGCATATAAGCCAGGGTTCCACTTGATGTATTAATTGAGCACAGCGTTACTGCGTGTTAAGAAGCTCGCTTGCTCCTACGACAGAGGATCGTATTGCACAAGTTAAAACGAGTGCTTAAAAAAAATTGGGGTGGGCCGTATCATGGACGTAGCCACAGTGGGATACGTGACACACTTTGCGTGTACTGCAGAGGGTGTACAGGCACTAGGGGGTACAGAAATGACGCAACCATGTACACATGTTCCAATATTGACGCATTAAACATCTTACTTACCTAACTTATGCTACAGCTCGTGAGGGTTGTACTAACTCTCTTTTTTTGCCATCTTGCTCACTGCCTATTCGTAGTGCGCCTGTTTGCCTTCTAAAGGGTGTATTGGTACTATAGAGTAAAAAAAATGACCCCTCTCCTGCTGGCGCCCTAGACTGCCCCGTGCAGCTCTGCCAGCCCCATTCGCAGATGTTCGAAACTCCTGAGCTTGCTTCAGTCTCCTGCGTTTGCACACCGTGTGGAGACGCACACGTTCTGCCTTAATCAAAGGGGCTGGATATGCCTCTGTTTTGATGATCGAGTCTCTTCACGTCTTTTCTAGGCCCTACGTGTCGAACGCAATGAGACATAGACGAAGCAAGCGTGATAGCTATGTAACACGTAGCCCACTTGTGGTCTTTGTAACTCCTAATGAGCATGGATTTGTGTTTGATAAAAGAAGACAATACAGGCGCTGACTGAGAACTGAAGTTTATTTCGAGAAATATCACATTTATAAACATTGGCATTAGCTTGCCTAAGTCCTTGTCTGTTTAGTGCTGTTACATTCCGAAACATACATTACCACCAATTCGCCCAAGTTTCTCTTCTAGTACGGTGCTCAGCAATTCAAACGCGATACTCGGAGCGCATGGCGGCCTGCACTTTTTACCAAGGGTGAGCAATGGGTGATCCTTGAGGGGCGGAATGCAGTCAAGTCAACACAAAGACCCTCCCTTTTATGTGACAGAAAAAGGTTGCAGTTTCATCCTAAAGGCGGAGCATCGATTCCGATTGCAAATTAGCGGACAGCTAGCTATACGAAGTAAGAATATTAGTTTTATCGGACGTATAAATTTGTAAACATAAGCACAGTAACGAAATTAACAAACATGGTGTCACGCGCGCGCTAGCAAACATGAACAGACATCACTCGATGACCGCGGAAAGAAGCTGTCATAGCGCTGGAGTGAGGAAGCACGGCAGCAGCAGCGAGCGCATTGATTTTTGTGCTACGTCTCGCATCAATGCGAACTAAGCCGCGGAAACACAGCTCGCGGCATACTGTGTCCTCGTCCCAGACGAGGACACAGACTTTCACGAGGACGAGACTTTCAAAGTACAGCGCCCCGGTCGCACGCGCGGGGTCACCCACGCTGGCCACGGTAGAATGCGCCTCCCTACTACCTCCCCCCCCTCCCCCCGGAGCCTTGCGCGCGCCGGAAGACGGCGCACTTCCTCCCACTTTCCTGCCTTTCGTGTGTGAGTGTCGGGATCGCCGGCTCACCCTCGCAAGCTTTCCTTCGCACATACAGCACACGGTGCGTGACGACAATCTTATCGTCCTTTGACATTATACGGAACCTCATGGCAACGCCGACGGCAGAAACGCGCTTGAAGTGTCTCTATAATGGTTACCACAATAAAGTGTATCAGCTCGGCGTCTCCAGTGCCCACCTGCGGCTAGCCTGTAAAGGAATATCATTATTTCTGTTCGCCGTGTATGGCCACGCATACTATATGAAGAATGCAGGGACAGAGCCGTGAGGTGGCTGAGAAAAGCTGTGAACGATCAACAGCGAGTGGTAGCGTTTCGTTCGTGCCGCAGTCAAAGAATTTGCTGTAGAACCTAGTGAGACTCCAAGTGAGAAAGGACAGAGATGTGACATCTGTCAGTGCCACAAGCGATGAAAGTGTGCTTACAATGTAAGGAACATTTACAAAGTTTGCTGAGTCATGGAGATTTATGCAGCTGGACAAGAAAAATCGAAATCGGAAAAGAGTGCCGTGATGAGAAAACGTGCAGCATTGACGAAAGACAAAGGTAGAAGGAGAGAGAGAGAGAGAATAAACTTTATTCAAGAACCCCGGTCCGGGTTCGCCCGCTTTGTTCTAGTTGTCTGCCAAGCCGAGCGTCGTGATGAGCTCGATCATGGCACGTACGTAGTCCGAGGAGGAGTCCGCCAGCCACTGCTCAAGTGTCGTAGGTCTACGGGTGGGTGAGAGTTTGGCAAGGCTAGCCTGAATAGCGAGACGGATCCCCGGACAATCCCACAGAATTTGAGCATTATCTGGGAAGCCGCCACATGACATGCAAGCAGGTTTATCAGGCAAACCTTGTATGTAGCGTTGGAAGTGTGGGGACAAAAGAGAGTGCGTCTGTACACGGCTCCATAGTACCGCCTCTCTTCGCTTCATGTGTGTGTCCGCTTGTGGATACTTCATGCAGTTTAGTAAATCGTCAAGTTTTTCGCGCCTTTCTAACCGCGCGAAGGCATGTTGCTCATTCAGACTCAGTGGGTCCGGCCACCACAGAGGAGGGCCCGGGAGATTTGCGCAGGATGTGGAATGTGCCACTTCGTTCCCTCTGATCCCTGTGTGGCTCGGAATCCACTGAATCCGCACTCTAATGTTAGGGTGTGCGTTGAGGTGCGTTGTTAATGCTGAGTGTAGTGCCGCGGAAACGTTTCTGGCTGCGAGTGCCCTGCATGCAGCCTGGCTATCTGTTGGAATGAGCAGATTTCGTTCGTGTGGATTTGGCATGGTCGCGGCTTCCACGACAGCTGTAAGTTCCGCTTGATGTTGTGATGTAATATTGCAGTGTAGGCCCCATGATAAAGGTGTAGAGTCGGTTGCCACCCCTGTGCCTTGATTATTTGGAGAGGCGTCCGTGTATAGGATCCAGTCTTCGGTGTCGTCCTTGAGGTGTAGTGCTCGACTTTGTCGTCTTTATGGTTGTGTGTCTGCCCCCATATTTCGAGGTATTGGGTCGACGGTGATACGGTCTAGCGTGTTCCACGGGGGATATTGTTGTTCCCTCTCTGGGCATTGTGGGACATCGTAGCCTAGATCACGCATAAATGCCCGTCCCTGTCTAGATAGCTTCAGGCCACTAAATTGTGCCTCTTGGTGAAGTTGTTTCAGCTCATCCAGTTGAGGTAGCACTGCCGTCTCATCGACTCGGTTGGATCGCGAATATGCAGGGGTGCCTAGAATACCTCTCGTTATCTGCCGGAGCACTGTTTCAAGTTTGCCTTTTTGTGTTTTGGTGACTTATAAGTATGGATATTGGTACATTATTCGAGGTATAGCCAGGGCCATGGGGAGTCTTCTGAGTTGCTGCTCTTTGATACCTCTCACCCTTTGTGTAGAAGGAGGCATCATATACTGAAAAGGAACGGCAGCGCTTCACTGCAATATGGCCGGAACAAATGCGACGGCTAGCTCTATATAGATATAGAAGCTGCCGTTCGCCCAATAGTCTCATGAAGAATGTAAAGTTATTCATTTCACGCACCGCTGTGGCTTAGCGGCTATGGTGTTGCGATGCTAAGCACCAGGTCGCGAGATGAAATCCCAGCCGCCCTGGCCGCGTTTCGAGTCCCTCAGTACGGCGTGCCTCTTAATGAAATCGTAATTTTGGCATGTAAAAGCTCAGAATTGAATTCCTCACGGATGCCGTCTTTGTTTGTTTTATCCTATACTCCATTCCATACATAGCAGGTAACGCTGCGAAGGCTAGAGAGCCATCTTGCAATGGCTTTGTTGGCACTCGAATATGGTTCGATTTTTTTTGACCGCAATTGCGCGCAACTGTTCCCTATACAGGCTCAGTATTGAATGATACAAGTTTCAATCCTTCGAAACCAATACACTTTTGTGTACGACTGCTACTGCGTTGCTTTTGGTCATTCTTATTTTTGGTCTTCTTTTCGGGTATTTTATTTGCAACCCGTCGCGAGGAGGGTCGCGTGCGTGCTCGCGCGAGCGAACGGTGTTGGCGCGCAGCGAAGCATCGAAGGTGCAGCGGTGGCGTAGAGGTAGAACACCCGCCTCGCGTGGAAGAGGTCCGTGGTTCGAATCCCGGTGCCGCGCAATTTTCCACCGGATTAAAAAAAAAAAAAAAATCCGCGTGTTGATAAAATTGCATAAACAGGCCTGGAGTGTGGCCTGATGCCGGTGACCAGAACCGGTAACACACTCCCTCACCAGAGCAGGATTGGCCACCCTGGTGCAGTACTTGGCCACAACCTCCTATATGAACACAACAATCAAACCCCGGCCCTCAGTCCCCAGCAGCTGCGAAGCAACTGACCACGGCGGCGGTCAGACCTGCGACGCTGCAGAGGGTGCTAAGAATCCCTGGCTCCGGACAGGCCGCCATTGGAATATGAACCTGGCAACGTTTAACGCAAGAACATTATCTAGTGAGGCGAGTCTAGCAGTGCTATTGGAAGAATTAGAGGGCAGTAAATGGGATATAATAGGGCTCAGTGAAGTTAGGAGGCCAAAAGAAGCATATACAGTGTTAAGGAGCGGGCACGTCCTGTGCTACCGGGGCTTAGCGGAGAGACGAGAACTAGGAGTCGGATTCCTGATTAATAAGAATATAGCTGGTAACATACAGGAATTCTATAGCATTAACGAGAGGGTGGCATGTCTTGTTGTGAAACTTAATAAGAGGTACAAAATGAAGGTTGTACAGGTCTACGCCCCTACATCCAGTCATGATGACCAGGAAGTCGAAAGCTTCTACGAAGACGTGGAATCGGCGATGGGTAGAGTGAAAACAAAATACACTATACTGATGGGCGATTTCAATGCCAAGGTAGGCAAGAAGCATGCTGGAGACAAGGCAGTGGGGGAATATGGCATAGGCACTAGGAATAGCAGGGGGGAGGTATTAGTAGAGTTTGCAGAACAGAATAATATGAGGATAATGAATACCTTCTTCCGCAAGCGGAATAACCGAAAGTGGACATGGAGGAGCCCGAACGGCGAGACTAGAAATGAAATAGATTTCATACTCTGCGCTAACCCTGGCATCATACAAGATGTGGACGTGCTCGGTAAGGTGCGCTGCAGTGACCACAGGATGGTAAGAACTCGAATTAGCCTAGACCTGAGGAGGGAACGGAGGAAACTGGTACATAAGAAGCCGATCAATGAGTTAGCGCTAAGAGGGAAAATAGAGGAATTCCAGATCAAGCTACAGAACAGGTATTCGGCTTTAAGCCACGAAGAGGATCTTAGTGTTGAAGCAATGAACGACAATCTTGTGGGCATCATTAAGGAGTGTGCAATAGAAGTCGGTGGTAACTCCGTTAGACAGGATACCAGTAAGCTATCGCAGGAGACGAAAGATCTGATCAAGAAACGCCAATGTATGAAAGCCTCTAACCCTACAGCTAGAATAGAACTGGCAGAACTTTCGAAGTTAATCAACAAGCGTAAGACAGCTGACATAAGGAAGTATAACATGGATAGAATTGAACAAGCTCTCAGGAACGGAGGAAGCCTAAAAGCAGTGAAGAAGAAACTAGGAATTGGCAAGAATCAGATGTATGCGCTAAGAGACAAAGCCGGCAATATCATTACTAATATGGATGAGATAGTTCAAGTGGCTGAGGAGTTCTATAGAGATTTATACAGTACGAGTGGCACCCACGATGATAATGGAAGAGAGAATAATCTAGAGGAATTCGATATCCCAGAAGTAACGCCGGAAGAAGTAAAGAAAGCCTTGGGAGCTATGCAAAGGGGGAAGGCAGCTGGGGAGGATCAGGTAACAGCAGATTTGCTGAAGGATGGTGGGCAGATTGTTCTAGAAAAACTGGCCAGCCTCTATACGCAATGCCTCAAGACCTCGAGCGTACCGGAATCTTGGAAGAACGCTAACATAATCTTAATCCATAAGAAAGGCGACGCCAAAGACTTGAAAAATTATAGACCGATCAGCTTACTGTCCGTTGCCTACAAAGTATTTACTAAGGTAATTGCAAATAGAATCCGGAACACCTTAGACTTCCGTCAACCAAAGGACCAGGCAGGATTCCGTAAAGGCTACTCAACAATAGATCATATTCACACTATCAATCAGGTGATAGAGAAATGTGCGGAATATAACCAACCATTATATATAGCTTTCATTGATTACGAGAAAGCGTTTGATTCAGTCGAAACCTCAGCAGTCATGGAGGCATTGCGGAATCAGGGTGTAGACGAGCCGTATGTAAAAATACTGAAAGATATCTATAGCGGCTCCACAACCACTGTACTCCTCCATAAAGAAAGCAACAAAATCCCAATAAAGAAAGGCGTCAGGCAGGGAGATACGATCTCTCCAATGCTATTCACAGCGTGTTTACAGGAGGTATTCAGAGACCTGGATTGGGAAGAATTGGGGATAAGAGTAAATGGAGAATACCTTAGTAACTTGCGCTTCGCTGATGATATTGCCTTGCTTAGTAACTCAGGGGACCAACTGCAATGCATGCTCACTGATCTGGAAAGGCAGAGCAGAAGGGTGGGACTAAAAATGAATCTGCAGAAAACTAAAGTAATGTTTAACAGTCTCGGAAGGGAACAGCAGTTTACGATAGGTAGCGAGGCACTGGAAGTGGTAAGAGAATACATCTACTTAGGACAGGTAGTGACTGCTGATCCAGATCATGAGAGTGAAATAATCATAAGAATAAGAATGGGCTGGGGTGCGTTTGGCAGGCATTCGCAGATCATGAACAGCAGGTTGCCATTATCCCTCAAGAGAAAAGTGTATAACAGCTGTGTCTTACCAGTACTCACGTACGGGGCAGAAACCTGGAGGCTTACGAAAAGGGTTCTACTTAAATTGAGGACGACGCAACGAGCTATGGAAAGAAAAATGATAGGTGTAACGTTAAGGGATAAGAAAAGAGCAGATTGGGTGAGGGAACAAACGCGCGTTAATGACATCTTAGTTGAAATCAAGAAAAAGAAATGGGCATGGGCAGGACATGTAAGGAGGAGGGAAGATAACCGATGGTCATTAAGGGTTACGGACTGGATTCCGAGGGAAGGGAAGCGTAGCAGGGGGCGACAGAAAGTTAGGTGGGCAGATGAGATTAGGAAGTTTGGAGGGTCAACATGGCCACAATTAGTACATGACCGGGGTAGTTGGAGAAGTATGGGAGAGGCCTTTGCCCTGCAGTGGGCGTAATCAGGCTGATGATGATGATGATGATGATGAAGCATCGACAGAACGCGCGAGGTGATAACTTTCATTGACCAAAGTTCTTTCTTAGCTTCCATAGCGTTGACTGCTATGTATGGAATGGAGTATAGAAGGCAGATTTTGCGTTGTTTTTTAAAAGAGTATGCTCATTCGCACCTCAGCTTTGGCTGTGGGTTTTCTGCTTTTTTTGATATTACAGCAAAGCTGTATACCTCTGTCATCCAAGGAAATTTTCGTGTCGTTGTGGTAAGCAAAATACTTCCCCATACGTGGGCCGATCCTGGAGATAGTGCAACGCCGGGACTACCCGCAGAGCGGAGGTGAAGCAGGCGTTAAGCACTACGCGTAGGAGGTAGGAGGACCGATCCCGAAGATAGTGCAATACCGGGCCGTTAAGCGGTGCAGGTGCAGTTCGCCATTAAGGAGACCACATACACAGCTTCGCTGGTCATCCTCCTTCACAGAGTTTAATGGCACTGAGTTTTTTTCTTATTTTCTTCATTTACAAAGTTACGCTATATTTGTTGTGCCCATTCAGATGATAGGAAAGAATACCGCCACTGGGTTAAACTCTTTTGCGTTAAAAGGTCGCACTTTTGCCCGGAAGGCGAGGCATAAAATGCGAAAGCATATTAGGAGACAGCTATACGAAGTAAGAATAGTAGATTTATAGGCTGTATAAACTTGTGAACGCTCGCTTACTAACTGCATTGACAAACATGGTGTCACACGCACAAAAGTAAACACGAACATATCTTACTCGATGACCACAAAAACTCGCTCTCAAAACGTTAGAGTGATGAAGCGTGGCAGCAGCAGCGAACGAATTGACCTTCGTGGTCCCTCTGGCTTCAACGAGAACTAAGCATCGAAAGCACAGCGTATACAAACCTACCAGCGCTCGCCGCACTTTGTGCGCATCGCCGATCGCTTTCGTTATATGGGCGCCGGAGCGCTGCACCGTACGCAGCAGCCGCCGGTATAGAACGCCTCCTTCCCCTGTCCCTGCCTTCCCCCTGATGCCTTGCGCGCGACAGGAAGCAGCGCGCTTCCTCCCCGCTTTCCTCTTTTGCGCGCGCGAGATTGAGTCACGATCGGCTACTCACCCTCGCAAGGTTTCACTTGCGCATACAGCATACGGCGCGCGGCGACGGTGTTATCACTCTTAGACTTTACACGCAGTATCACGGTGACGCCGACGGCAAATATGAGTCAGGAAAGCGCCTAAAGTTGCTATCGCAATAATGCATTGTGAAGATAAAATTCGGTTAATTTGTAAATTTCTATTTCGGTTCGCACAACCTCACGGTACATTAAAAACAAACTTGATTCTGGGTATTTACTGGTTGCTATTTCTGAATTTCGCGTTTGATTTAAACAGATGTGTTTGTTGTCTCTTGTTTCAGGCAGTTGGGAACGGCGTGAGCTAGAGGGTTTAGCTCGCACCCAACTCAGGTTTGCCTCTGCAATTATGTGTCAGAAAATGTCGTCACTTTGAGGCTTCTCCTATAGAGTAGCTATCGCTTCGCAGCCTTCTCCACTCTGCCACCCTGAAATAAATTTAGTGAATTTGTTTCTCAAATTGAATCAAAGCCACGAATTGGGGAAGACGGGGAATTGGGGAATTGGGGAAGGCACTGCGTGCACAATTGTATTAGTAAAATTACGTCTATGATTCTAAAATAATTATTCAAAACGCAATCTTTATTATGCTTGGCAGGCATGCATATTAAGCCTGATTTCCGAAGGGTTTCTGAGCAACCTTGCTGCAAAACTTGCTGGCAAGCACCGGACGTCTATGAGGTAATGTTTTGCATTGATAGACGTGTATTTACTACGACCATATGCCACTAGCACTTCTTGGTTTCTTTTTTTTTGTACAACGTTGATTTCGACAAGTGTTATTTCTGAGATGGCTCAGGGTTTTCAAGCAAGCTAAATAGTCCATACTATTCCAGCATCTTAGGCGTGGAGTCAATATTTGTGGGTGTGACAGAGGCCACAGAAAAAAATGTGAGTCCTAATTCGTTTTGCTGCCGTATGTGTTGATTCAGGCTGAAGATGCAGTAACTATGAGAGCTGAATGTTGGGCAGTTAATTTGACGCCTGGAGGAGTTTCAATGCAGCATTTATTTTTGCGCAGATCGACCCTCACGGTGCCGTGGGGCGCACGTGGGCATCGGACCTCTGGGTAGACGCCGTCATCGAGAAGGCGCGGTACCTCCGCCATCAGGACCCCAATGCATCCGCCGACAAAGACCTGTTCCCGGAGGTCCCCGCCCTCGAGGTCGCGCACAGTGCCCTGGCCTCAGCGCTTGCCACGGAACCGTTCGTGCGAACGACGGATAACCTGAGCGAGGAGCAGGCGTTCTTTATCGCCATCTGCCACGGGATGTGTTATCCTGCTGATCGAGTCACTGGCGAACAGTCGCCGGTACACAGTCGCCGGTACCGACTGCAACAAATGGATGCGCAACTTTCCTGCTGTCGCTTACGCCTTCGGTTGCAGAGAAGGTTCGCCGATGAACCCCGCTCTGAAGTGCCCCTTCTTTCAGTGATCAATTCACCTGCCGGAATAAGTGTTTGCACCGTAGAAAAAACTTCAATTTGCCTGCCCCACAGCCTATACGGCAAGCATGTGCGTGCCTGGACTGCTTGTTTCAGAAGCTTATTCGACCGCCGCGGTGACAAACTCCGAGAGATATACGATGCCGTAGCCCATTGTTGTTGTATATAGACTTTCATTGCTTATATGGATTTGAGCGTTTTCATAAACTCGCAACTTTCGGCGAGAGGTGTGCGTTATGCTAGTGTTGACGCTGATGAGACCGTGCAGTGATTTAATTGACAATCGTCTTGCTTGTACGGTGAAAACCGTTTTATGTTATTGGCTACTATTTGTGGGACTTCTCGATAGCCTCCTTCGATTTACGACAAGTTTAAATACTAGTGCGCCCATGCATGCGTTGGTTAGTTATCATTCCGCTACCTTAATAATGGTGATAAGTACAGAGTCTATACGCCTTTGTCGAGTGGTCGGGAAACACTTTGCAGGGACGGTCAATTGACGCTTCATGTGACGTCCGACTGTCTTGTACGCAGTTTAATGAGCTTCGTGGCATAGAAACTGTTCATTAATACATATTTTCTGAATATATAGTAAATGGAAGCGCACCCTCATTGTGCAAAATAAAATGTACTGGAGTCACTACTACGAGTTAATACGTGTCACTGAAGAGTGTAGGTGGATGCGCTGTATGAAATGTAATGCGAATGCAAGTGGTCAGCAGAATCCGCGTTACGATTGCAGTACGCACGCAGAAAAGACGAGATGACGACAGGGCGTAACCATTTCCTGCGTTAATTACAGCCGTGATAACAGTGCAACATATATTTTAGGCGAAGTGCGTCATCTTGATCTTTCGTCTTCGTATTGGCCCTTTCGTACCTGTGCTTGAGACGTCATGTATACCAATACTTTCGCAAACCGCGAGCACAGTACAAAACATCTCTGAAACGATGACCTCTTGTTCTCAAGGCGTAGCTTGTAGCTTCGAAGAAAATTCTGGTGTTTGCTAGAGCGCCAACGACTAATGCCACAAGTTTCACGAGCTATTCACATGAAGGTCGGCCGCTCGGTCAAAATAGTCAGTTTATGAAATTTTGTTCTGAAGCTTTTCACTGACGCATCGGACGCAAGCTTGTAATTCAACGCTTTCTGTGCGCTCACTCTTCGGCAGAAGTGCTGTTTTCTTTTTTTTTCGACTTGTGCTTGGCGGACTTTCACGAGCACACAAAATGTGGCGGGACGCGTGGGCGCGTGGCCGCGTAGCACGGAGCGCGAACGCACCCACGCAGCGTAACAAACCTGCGCACGTGCAGTGGCGGCTATATATAGATGGGTAGCTTCGTGTCGTCGGTTTTATTACGCGGGCCCACCAAGCCTGCGTTACGAAGAGGTGAAGCGAGGTTTTCTTTAGTTAGCTCATTGCTGTCGTGGCAATCCAGCCCGGCGTTTGTGTGTTGGACGCCGAAGGACAGCAGTTTCAACATGTTTACGCCCTGCACACTGTGTCAGCGACTCCGTAAGTTCAAATTCAAATACAAATTCAAATTGTTTATTACTCCTTGAAAACACAAGTTTCGTCCAAACAATGTAACAAACGACACGCAGCAACATTTCAAGCTGCCACTTTCACTGCGCAAGCTGACTTTTATGCGGGACCGCGCTGGCGGCCCTGGGGCACTGACCGCATAGAGAGGCCGCGGACTCTCGTGTTCCGGAATGTTTTTTCGACAGGCGTACCTTTGCATCCTGTCTGGGTGCCAACCTGTCACAAACGTCTTCGTAGCCACCGTAATCCAAAACCAGGGGCCGTTTTGTCAGTGGTAACAAACGTATCTAGACAACATGCTCACGCGGTAACTATAATAGTAGACGTCATACCGGCATTGTGACATGTGCCGTAGGAGCGCGGAAACAAAATAAACCAATTTGGCTCATATTGACTGGCACACACGGAGAAGTTAGCTCCTTTTCATCAGAAACTGTTTTCACCTTGCATGCCAGTCTCCAGGCTGTTCAGACAACCTTGTCGAAGAACTACTTGTTTCGCGGACTTCCAGGGTACTGGACATCTCTTTTGGTGCGCGAAAGTCAGTTGCCGTCGTGCCTCGAACACTTCTATAAACATGCAGCTAGTCCCGTATGATATACGGCAGAAGATATCAATAGAAGTCCCCTTGATAGAAACAAAATATGTTGCAAATACGCAGGATTCCCTGTTGGCTGACTTCGACAATCTTTAGTAATTTATTTTTAATGTTACTGCATTTTTGTTTGGCTCGTGCCAAAGCCAACTGTCACTTTCAAATGACTGGTACATGCGTCACGTCACGTATCACTAGCTAGAGCGTGTTTCTCTTTCTCTCTTTCCATTGCGCCAAGAGCGAAAGCATATGTTTCTCCAGCTTCCTTGCCTCGTGGCAGCTAATAATATTAGGCGCTGTTGTAGACTGCACCGCCTTCGGAATCGGTCTATATTTCCGAGTCCTTCACTCGATCCAGAAGGTTGCAAACGCGCTGCGTGACGTTGTACCGCCTTCAGGATTGGCCCAGGTCGTAACGAAAACAAATTCCTGTGCGGGAGAGTTTACCTCTGGACCTTACCTTCGTGCATTGCGTTGTATCTTGATGGTCTTGCAGTTCTGTGCAGAAAACTTGCAAAAGTCAAGCAATGATCTACCTGCAAAGTACGCGACTTCGTTGGTGAGGAGCGGTATCGAAGGTACACTCGCGCAGATTTCGCCTTTCTTATCGATACAATATGCTCATTTATTGACATTTATAACACTTCTCAACATGATGGCGGTATTCTTATGACCATTAGCTCAAATTTATACTTTGAATTCGTGTTGTAGAAGTAACCGATGTGCATAGAGCGCACCCGGGCACGCACGCACACACGCGCAGACATCATTTGCTATCAGCTGTTATCGACCAGCTTTCGGGGAACAGAGTTAGTTGGGAAACACTGCCGTTAGTTTTGTATGAAGAGGAACAATATAAACTGAGTAATACTTAGTATTCTGTGTGGGCATATCAGAGGTAGTTCTACATGTCGCTCACAAATTCGCTAGTCAAGCAATGCACATACTGCGGCTTCAAGTACTAAAATAACGCGGTGCTGTTAAAACTCTGACAAAGCCGACGCTTCTGAAACGTGAGTACGTTATCGTGATGACCGAATTTCAAGAAAACCACCGTTTTTGTTGCAGTTGTTCCTGTTATGACGTCAAAATATGGACTCAATCCCTTTAGTAGGATTGCCCAAAGAAAGGTAGTGAAAACTACGCACATACAGTCAAAGAAATGATTGTCTGCGCAAGGTCTGCTGACGGTGGTAACTCCCGTATAGTGATGCTATGTGTGGGCTTCCTTCATGTAATGTTTTACCTGGGGCAGGTTAATATTTCTCTCACTGTTCTTTTTTTTAGAATTATATTTAGGGTCCTTCGTTTTCGGGTAAAACCTGCAAATTCTCGATTTTTGTACCTAGAGTAAAAATGATAGAAATCTGGTTAAGCGTGATTTTTATACAAAGTTTGCCCTTTCGTAAAGTTTTTCGGAACTGACAATAGTGAGGATGGATGGATGAAAAACTTTATTAGGGTCCTTTAGGGCGCGCACTAGCGCGCAGCGGGCCGCTCCCACGTCGGGACAGAGAGGCCAAGTCTCTCCGCCGCGTCGCGGGCCCGTTGGACAGCCCATAACTGTTCTTCGAGGTTGGGGCTGTGTAGGACCGCATCCCAACGTGAAGAAGTGTTGTTTTCATCGCTGTGTAACGCGGGACATCGCCAGAGCATGTGAGGTAAATTCGCTAAATCATTGCATAGTGCACATGCATTTGTTGTCTGAATTTCGGGGTACACCTGGTGAAGAAGTAGGGGGTTTGGGTAAGCCCCCGTCTGTAGAAGCCTTAGTGTCAAAGCCTGAGGTCTATTGAGTTTGCAATGTGGGAGGGGGTAGATCCTCCGAGCCAAGTAAAAGTGCTTAGTAATTTCGGTGTACGTGGAAGGAGAGTCCCGATTGTCAGTACCCCCAGCGTCACGCTGCCCGGTAGCTACGCGGTTGATGATCCCTCGCGCAGCTCCGTGTGCCGACTCGTTGAGGTTGGGCGGGGCACTCTCGATCTGTCCCATGTGTGCTGGAAACCAGATCAATGTGTGTGGCTTGATCTCCTTGCTTCCTAGTATCCTTAGGGCCAGCTCGGATATGGTTCCTTTGGCAAATGCCCTAACAGCTGATATGGAGTCACTGTAGATTGATGTCCTCTTGTTGTCCAATAAGGCCATCGCTATTGCAGCCTGCTCTGCAATCTCAGAGGACGTCGTCCGAATCGAGATTGCGTTCGTTATCTGCCTTTCATGATCTACGCTAACTACAGCGAAGGCCTGTCCGTGAGGAGGCCCTTCACTATAGACATAACACTGTATCGACAAGTAACAACAGCCGATTCAAAACCTTTTTGGTTGCGAACTCTTCTTTCTGAAAACCTCATTTTTCCCTCTTGAGAGTGGGGATCTTGGCCTAGTCAACATTTTTTAGGCAAGTTGTCTCCCGGTTATTGTTCTTTAGTGATGTAACCAGTCTATCTCTAAGAAGATGTAACAACTTCGATCAATAAATTATATTCCAGAAATAGTTTTGTCGCCATCTGTATGAGGTGCATCAACAGCTCCTTGGTGCTTCTTGAAAGAGGTTGTTGAAGGTATTCACTTTCTTAAGGCTCGCTTTACTGTGGATTACATTCTCAGAGCCTACCACACAGAAATTTCTGCTGCACTCTTCGACACATTGTTTCCTGTTCACAGTCATCGTGCGCCTTACTTGTGATGTTATTACCTAGATGTACTTAAGCATGTCCATTAAATTGTCATTCCTCCAGGAATCAAAACTTTTTTCTTTAAGTTACATTTTAGAATCCGTCCTGTCAAAACCTGGTTGGAACACAGGGGTTGTTTCGTGGCGCGGTCGACGAAATACCATTTGTGCCCACATGCTGAAACGATTGATCCCTGCTTTGTGGATTGTAGGGATGCCGTATTCTTCAGGGACGCTGTTTAAAGAACACTTAAAAAAGATTACGTATCACGCCGTACGGAATTTGTTTCCTACATTTTAAAGATATTTATGATCCACCATATGATATGTTCATGTCACTTCGTCTACGTAGCCTTTGGCGCAGTAGAATGTGTGACAGGCACGCTGAAGCAGTGGGGAGCACTTGGTCGTTTTTTCAGGAATCTGTTGCCTACGTTCGTAGTAGGTACGCTGCACAAGAAACAGCGCTCGACTGGATGTCTTTATGCGACGCTTGCACGTGCATTCCTGACTTTTGATTGTGTTTTCAGTCACCTTAAATTTCTGTAGCAGTTTGTTTTTCTTTTCTTGCTTAAAATTCTGCTCCCGTGTAATAAAAAAGAAGAAAGGCTCCATGGCATAGTGCAAAACTGTAAGGCTCGTAAATGTGAGTTCGTCTTTCCAAGACTCACTGTGGTATTTTTTTAAACGTTCTCGTTTGACTTCTGCCGTAGTGGTTATTTTGTCCTATGCTTCAATTACACCCCGCCTGACACGGAGGGCTCTTGCCAAGGCGAGCCCAGGCGGATACAGGTGGGGGCCTTCGGTAGATATCGCTTCAGCGGCCACTGACCAATGCTTAATGACGCGTTGTTACTTTGTTACTATGCGCCCCAGTGAGGCAGACCTCTTAAAAAAATAAAGGGCCCCTTACAATTTGCGTTGATATACTTCCCCCCAATTTCCTCTTTGTTTACTGATAGCTCGTGGCCAGGTGAGGCCTGTAATTTCGCTGAGAAGTAGTGAGACTGTTGTATCAGCAAGCCTGTACCTCGTACTAATTGTTTATTCACATGTGACATCTAAGCTGCTTGAAATGTGTCGGCTGGATGCTTGCCATTATTAAACACTACGATTGGACACCAAACACGCGATAAAGTTGCGCTCAGTAAGCAGGTTGCTCGTCTAAGATCTCCAGCCGTATTCAAAGTGAAGTCACTCAGTGGGGCCATCTTCACTACTGCTTCCAGTTATGCGTTTTGTTTCTTTACACGACACAAGCTTTGAGGTACTTTTCCAAATAATTCTACATTTTTTTAAAGAATCCGTAATGGTTGCTCTCGGCACTGTATGTCTTATCATCCCTGCTATACAGGGGCGTACATAGCTGCTGGATTGGCGACGACTGGTAGCAGATGCTCAACCTCTGGTCTTCGCTTTTTTTAAGCAGGCTTCGCATTTTTCTTGCCAAACTTCCTGATTGCCGAAATTAGCCCGTCAACCCCCGCTATCAAGTGTGCATTGTTGTATAAATTGATGTCGATGTTTCCACGTATCGTGCACGCATCGGATCGTTTATTTCTTGCTCAGGTTCGAAGTGCACTCATGACAACTGTTGTCTGGCGCGAGCAGGCTGCACCCCCAACCATTTTTCAAGCCTTCATCGCGTTTGTTGTCATGTATTTACCTTACTGCTGGTCTGCACTGGTGACGTGGACGCTAACCCATGACCGAAGATCGAGGACGCTTTGACATTGCTTAGGTAGTGTTGTGTTGAAACCACTGCTCAAGCGATAAATCAGTAGCATAAAGGACCATGTCAGCGCTGTGGAAATAAGGACAGAGAACATGACCCAACTGGACAACAACATTGACGCGGTGAGTCACTTCGTCCAGGAAGTCAATGTTAACATAGAGAAAGCAAATAGTCGGCTTCATGATGCAGTTGAAGACATGAATAACGAGATGAGATGAAATAAGCTGATCGTCAAAGGAGTTCCCGAAGAAGAGTAAGAATGATATGCAGAATCGGAACTAGTTGTTAAATAATTCTTCAGAAATCACCTGGACATAGAAGCAGGGTATATCAAACGTGCGCACCGCGTAGGCCAGCGTCGAAAAGGAACGAAACGGCCGATAGTTATGAAGTTCTTGGAGTAAAAAACTGAACACATTAAGTTGTGCAAGCAAGCTGAAGAACCTGGAGACACCTACACTTCGGCTAGGAGAAGATATTTTTTTTTCAACTCTGCAACTTGTGCGAAAGAGGCTGCGTGACTTCGCGAAAGAAAAAAGCGGAAAACAATTGAACGCTTTTTCATGCACTTTAAGAAGCTACACATGCGAAGCGGAATTTACCGGTGTAGTCCTGCCTCCGCCTTGTAGAAGACATGTGCACTTCTCGAAGCGTTGGCTCTCGCTTTTACCTTGTTCTCGTTTTGCTCATTATCTCGGATAGAGCAATTCGTATAAAAGAAGCACAGAAGCGCCAAACCGAAGGACAGTCTGGAGTTACGCAAATCACGCAGACTAATGTCAGCCCGGGATCGCTGCTCTTAGCACAGTTTCGCAGCATCTTCCCGAAACTGCGCATATTGAAAGGGATCATTTATGCCGCCACATCAGATATGATTCTTGACATGGAATCGTGGCTTTCGGATTACATCAGTACCAACAGAACAGAATACAGTACACGGTCACGTGAACACTGGTATGTGCCGAATCCTCGCACTAACTATGCTCTTCAAATGTTATACCATCGTTTACCACGCCTTCACTTCTTGCCACTTCTGTCACGTCATTTCTTTTCCTATATCATGTTTATATGAATATTTCAGTGATTTTTGAACACGGCTTAATTTGTTGTTTGTGACTGCTTATGAGGTAGGCGGTCATTACACATCTCCGTTTGATATTAGCCTTTGTCAACGGATGAATAATGTCTTATTTCTTTCCTTACAATGTTTACATGGTTAATGGTTCTATCACTGCTTTTCTTGCTTTAGTGTACACTGTGGATTGCGTAGTTTTTGTTTTCTTTGTAATGTTTTTTTACATTGCATATCTGTTTGATGGCATAATGTCTAAGCCAATTTGTCATGTATTGTATTGTATGTATTGTTTTTGTTGGTCCTGAATCAGTGCCTGTGCCAGCTGCTGTTGGCCTCAGACCAGGTTTAAGGCCCGTCAAGTTGCTGCGAGCAACTTTTTCCTTAAATCCCGCATAAATTCTATGTCTATGGAAATAAACGCAAATCAGAGCTTGGGGAGTAAGTAAGAAATAAGTAATTAGGTAAGTAAGTAAGTAAGTAAGTAAGTAAGTAAGTAAGTAAGTAAGTAAGTAAGTAAGTAAGTAAGTAAGTAAGCAAGCAAGCAAGCAAGCAAGCAAGCAAGCAATGATCTCGCGTTCCCATCATGAATTCTAACCTTTTCGCAAAGGTAGGACTGGTTCAAGAGGAGATGCCTTGCTTATTGCAGCGAAACATGACTATCAGTCGTATATCATTGCTGTCGACTCAGCCCTAGAAGCACTTTGGATTTCGCTCAGATTTGGTCACTCACGGTGCGTTTGTGATCTGCTACCTGCTACCAAACCGCCAACCTCATGAATAAACACCTCTTCGGTCTGACAGTAGTATAAAAGCACATCTCAAATGGCGACAAAAAAAAACTATTCTTGAAGCAAAAACCTTGCTATTTAATTTCACGCCTCCTCACATGTTAAGAACTACTACTCGCCCATATGTATTGTCGTTCCGGGCCTTTAGGGCCTCTAAATAAAAATGGTGCCCTACTGTAGCTTTTCATAATGTCAAACGTCAAGCTGACTCAGTTCATGCAATTTAAATTTCCTGATTAGGGTATTATTATTAGTTAGAGGCTTTCTGGTCGAAGGGTTTCGCCCCTTCTCGGCAAATTGACAGACCTAATCTTGCCACAAGCTATCGGTAAAGAAGAGGAAAGTGCGTGTGAAATAAATAAAAGTAAAAGCTTCAGAAGTGGGAAGACATTTAAACCTTAGATTTCAGTGCAATATAGAAGTCTCTATTTATTATTTTGCGCTTTTGTTGTAAAACTAATCCCATTATTTGTAAGAATGCACATAGAGGTTAAGAAACCGGAAGACAGTGGTGTGGATCTGAGAGCAAGCGGGAATAGCCGATAGTCTAGCTAATATTAAAGAAAAAAAGGGGGGAAGAGGACAGGCCATGTGCTACGCAGAGTAGATAACCGATGGCCCAATAAATTGACAGAATGGGTGCTTAGAGAAGGTGTGCGTAGCCTAGGACGGCAGAAAATGAAGTGGGCTGATGAAATTAGGAAATTTGCAGGCGCAAGTTGGAATCCGCTAACGCAAGACAGGGGTAATTGGTGATCATAGGCTTTCGTACTGGAGTGGACGTAAAATAGTCTGATGGTGATGGTGATGACAGAGAGGAGAACAGGTCAACATGAAGCAGAAAAAGAACTTCGTATCAAAAATGAGCTGATTTCTTCATGAACATTCACAGTAAGCAGCACGATGCGACAGTCTATCGTCACACTGGAAGAATCCTCAGCAGCCTTTTGTTTGTGCGCTCAAATTTTAGAATATTCGCGGAAAATAATTTGCATTGGTACTCTCAATACCTGGGTAATACCAACGAAAAAAGTGTAATGGCTTTTCTTGTCGCGTTCGCGTCAAAACATGGTATTTAAACACCTATTTTGTGAGCAGCCCAAAATTTAGACATGCAACTTAACATATTTACATTTGCAGCCCATCACTGGGAGTGTATGCCATGTCACTAGCAGGACGCTGCCGGCTGGAACGTCTTTGAAGACCGTGGGAAGATGGTTCGGATCGGAACACTGATATCTAGACGTTTTGACTAAGTGCCGGACAGATTTAATCCAGTTATTGTAGGTGCCAAGTAGAGTTTTGAGAAGAAGTTATTTGATTTTTACGGAGATAGCGCCGCAAATATCGTAAAATTTTCCAGGGAACGGCCCGGGGTGATCTTCAACTAGGTCGGCCTCTCTACCACCTCATCAAATGCCTCTTGAAGCTATCTTTCGTAGCGTGGTGTTCAGCATTCCTGTAGCGCCGGTGACTTTGCATGAAGGAGCCATCCTGCTGAACCACCCGAAAGCAGTGCAAAGGGAACTTCAGGCGGCCATGCTTCACTACTTGCACATCCCTGATGTACGATAGATAGTTTGGCAGTGGTGGTATTGTTTGCCACTCGCCAGACAAGGCGTGCATTTATGACCTACTTAAGTGCTCATCCTTTGGATCGATGCAAGTGAGTGCCTTCATGCTCCCGCATCCTGCCTGTACTAAGGGAATAGTTCGTGGTGTGGACTCCAATTTAAGTCCGACAGAGGCTCTAGAAAAGCTCGTGGCGGTTGGGGTAATTGCTATTTACCGGTGCAACAAAATAGTGGACAATACACGTGTCCCTACTGAGTCAGTAATTGCCACGTTGGCAGGTACATCTTGCCCTACTGGGATAAAAGTGTGGCCTCTGATCTTCAGAGTGGACCCGCTTGCAATGCGTCCATTTCAATGTCGCAATTGCTGGCGCTATGATCCTAGCAAGGGTGGTTGTAAATCCAGCCTTCGTTGTGGCTCCTGCGGCGGGAGCCATTCCGCTAGTGATTGCTCGGCTCAATGAGACTCGTGCTGCCTCTGCGGTCGAGCCACAAAGTTGATTCCTCAAACTGCACTGCTAGAACACAAGAAGTATAAATACTGGAAGTTATTGACAAAAGGCGCTGCTCACGCCGAGAAGCCATTGAAGCAGTAAAGAGCCCATGGTTATGCGGGTGGAACTGCACGACGCCAGGCTGTCGTTGATTGAAACCTGGCATAGGTAATCGCACTAGCTTTGAAAAGTCTATGGCTAAAATGATGGAACATATTTGTTACGTCGGCGCGGCCGACATAATCCCCACGCCGGGCAAGCAGGGACGACAGCCTGAATAGAGAGACACCGAGATGCAGACAGGGACCGAGGAGGAGAGAGAGTTGATTGGAAGTGCGGCGCCTTAAGTAGGCTTCGAGTCCCAATGTCAGCGCCCCCTGAGGGCGAGTAAGTTGCCGTATCAAAACCGAAACCCCGATGTAACAATATTGTAGGAAGTATCACGGAATCCTTTAATTGACTTGTATCCTCCCAGCACAATTATTACCGACTGCTACTGCTCAGCCAATAAATTCTGATATGAATGCTAGTTCACCCAACTCTCAGGAAGATGGGGAAATTGAGTCCATTATTTACATAAAGAAGGCCAGGTCCCTTCCAGATTCCTCAAACAAGGTAACTACTAGCCCAGACAACTCTGATTATTAGGATACCTCAAACATGGAGTACTGACGTGAGGGCACAGAAAAGGAGGTGTTCTCCCCTGGAAGCTACCACTTCACCGTCAGTTCGTAAATCTAAGAGAATTGCTCTCTGAAGTCAACCAGAAATGTAATATTTTGGAGTAGTCTGTTGCCTCTGCGGTGCTCTCCTCACCGGAAGGTAGATGAGGGTGTTGTAGTAGAGCTGCAGATCAATATCCACTGCTTCTAGTGATCTATTGTTCCATCTTCTCAATTTTCTCTTGATGTAATTTTATTGCAAGAACATTGGTTATTCCCTAAAAAATATTTTGTTTGCGCAATTTTAGGTCCTGTCGCCTAGATCTCCCCTCTAGAGGTGGGTACTTGTTAATTATGGTCTCTAGCAAATCTTGCCACAGGGCAAATACAGCATTCCAGCTGATGTTTCCAGAATGTGAAAACAGCAGTAGGAATTATTCTCCCTGGCAGTAGGCCTTTCTCGTTGGTCAATATATACTTTTCTTCCAGTGTGCAGGATACACGCCCACTAGACTCGGTTTTGGCAAAATGAGGTAAACAATAGTATTGGCTGGTGACTTCAGGTCACAGCATCTATCATGGAGATGCAAGTCACAGCAGTGTGGAAAGCATCTATGGGACTGGGCAAGAACTAATATGTTATCGTCTCAAAATTCGGGTTCAGTTACATTTCTTCGTGGACAGTTTAGATCTGTTCTGGCTTTTACGTTTTTGGGTCTAGGCCTTTCCATATCCACATCGGAAGCGGTTGATGTTGCGACAAACAGTACTAATTTTCCAGTTGTGTATGAAGTGGTAGGTCTGCAGTCCACCACGGGGGCTCAAATCCACTCTTTTGTGGAATACCAGACATTTAAAGAACGCTTGCAGACCACTTTCAAATCAACTGAAAGTATTCATTGAACCCTGACGACATTTGCTCAATCTTAGATACTTCGCGAAAAGGTCAGAGTTCAAGTTAAAGGCACGCAAAGACACTACTTCTACACATTAGTGGACTGACGATTGCTTGCGCGACTACAAATGACGTAAAGCTGCATGGGAACAACTCATGCATAACCAATCTCAGAAAAGCTGGAACAACTACAGCTTTATTGCTAAAGCATTCGCAAGAACGATATCTTAGGCAAAATATGACTACGATGCCCGTCATTTCAAATTTCTCTCAGAATCAAATAGTAAGCGTGCATTGCTTCGGTTTTTGAGATTACAAAACTTGATTCTGCGCCCCTTGAACTTGGAGTTAGTAGTTTTACCCACAAGTAAAAAAGCTCACTCTCCAGATGTAATTGCCAGAAGGTTGGAGACCCGATTCGCTATCTCTCCTCCACCCTCTCGTCAGACACAGGGCACATCAGAATATTTCGAAGAGATTTCTAAGTCAGAATTGTCCCAAGCTGCCTCATGTTTACCAGCTGCAACCCGAGGTCCCAATGGAATCCCTACAAAGATGATTAAACTCCTCTTTGACGTCACTCCTAACGGCTTGTTAGATGCCGTAAATTACTCTATACAATACGCATGGATCCCTTCTGCGTGGAGAATCACGCAGGTGATTCCATTGCTGAAAGACTGAACCAAAGGGTATGTTCGAGACAATATTCGGCCTATTCCTCCAACATCAAATTTTTTAAATATAACGGAAAGATTATTATACGCCCTTAAGGTCAAGTTTGTGACCACAAGATAAATATTGGGAACCTGCCAAATTGGATTTAGACCAGCGATGTCAATTTGGTGCACACACGTCAACCTAGAGAGCCAAATTCTATTGGCTCGTTACCAAAAACAATGTACAGCTCTAGTTGCACTAGACATTTCTAAAGCATACGATAGTGTGTAATACCGTATATTATTAAAAGGATGCATGATATTGGATTAGCTGAATACTTCGTAAGGCGGAATGTTGAGTTCATGCAGGGCAGGGAATTTCGCTCCCTGCCACAAAGTGGAATTTCATCAGGAAAACTCAAACAGGCGGGGTTCCCCAAGGCGCAGTCCTATCCCTGATGTTGTTTAACATCTTACTTAGCTCCATTCCCCATCGTCAGAACGTAAGCACGTGCGTTTACACTGATGATATAGCGTTTTTTTGCTTCGGCAAGTGATGTTTCGTTACTGTACGAGTGCTTACACGAATACTCATGCAAGCTAGAAGCATGGCTGGACAGTATCCGCTTGTCTCTTAATGTAAATAAGAGCGCCGTTCTTTTCTTTTCTCTACAAAACCTACTTACTATATCTCTTTTATACCGCCATTACATTATTGCAGATGTGGAAAGTCATGTCGCTTGGAATTATTTGTGATGGACATCTTAACTGGCGTCATCATATTTAACATACAACTTGAAAAGCTTCGAGTGCAATGGGAATATTAAGAAGGATAAGCAATAATTCATGGGGCATGCGCAGAGACACACTCATAATGATTTTCGGCATTTATACCCGGCTTATACTAGAGTTCGTCTGTGTGTTACTCTACTGCGCCTCTGCATATAAGCTACGCACACTAGTTTTGCTGGAATTGGAAGCGCTTAGCTTATGCCTGGGGCTACCAAATATTGTAGCAAATGTTGTGCTCTACAAGGAATCACGAATACCTTCCCTTAAAATGAGATTTAAAATACTCATCGTTCAACCATTCATAAGTATCTATGAATTCCCATTACGAAGGTGCCAGTCAATATTTATCAATCAACCAGCCAAATTTCTTGGAGTCTCATGGCCTCTATTTCACATTCCACAGTGTATATAACACAATCGTTATTGACTCCGTTAGATGTCCACATAGTAGTTGTTATCACAGTAAACGGTAACTGAAATTCATTGGTTGTCACTTATGACATTTACCCAAACAATGAAAAGCAGCTTCTCTCGCATGTTCTTAACGGCTTACTCCAGAATCACTTGAATGCGCTGGGAACAAACGCACGCAATTCTACCAATAGATACTTCACAGAGTGAGCAAAAAGCCGGAGTTGGAAATGTTTCGTCGTCATGGGATTGGTCGTTTTCTATTCAGCTTCCAGACATCACTCCAGTATGCTTAGCGAAATTCCTAGCTGTTGTCCTAGCTTTCTGCAAGCTGCAAGCTTCCAGGAATACCACGGTAAAAATTACAGACTCTTTATCGCTGTGCAGCTCACTTACTGCTCCCGGCGTCATCCATATAATAAAAGCTTTGTACCCACTGGCTCCAAGTCATTTGCGAAGTTCACGATTAATATGAACACCTTCCCAGAGTGGCATATATATGAAGGATGCGGCTGACAGCTTCGCCAAGGCCCTGTGTTTCAAATCAACCTCTAACATCATGCTGGAACAACACCAATTATAATTCCCTCGGAGCATGGAATTTTGCAAAAGCAGACAAACGGAAGTGACGTTAACGACAATGTCGAGTCCCAAGCGTAAATTTATACATGCAGCGATCTGGTCTGGCAATTTCGCCTTTGTGCCATATTTGCAACGCATAGGAGACGATTGAACACTATTTACTGAAATACTGGAATTTTTCCTCCCTGAAAAAATACATAGGAAATTACAGTGCGATATCTCGGCCTGCCATCGAACACTCTGGTACTGCTGTCTTGCGCAGCGTCTGTGCTTGGGCACTCACACAGAAGTGTATGCATCGCCATAGAAAAATCCATAATTAAATCAAAATTTCATTAATGACCGTATTATTAATTTCATTGCTCCTTTTCTGCCTCATTTATATTATATATCTCTTTTTTTGAATTACTGTCTACTGAATCTATTAGAACATCCCTTGTTTTATTTATTCATCAAAATTATAGATTTTTAAATTTAATTGCTTAGGACATGTGTAAAATCTGCCCGACTCTGGGCCAATCCGCGTGAGTGGGTATGCGCCAAACTTATCAATGTCGTCGTCGTCATCATCATCATCATGTCCTAGCTTTCTTTAAGCTGCAAGCTTCCAGGAATACCGCGGTAATAATCACGAACTCTTTATTGCTGTGCAGCTCACTTACTGCTCCCGGCATCACCCATATAATAAAAGCTTTGTACTCACTGGCTCCAAGTCATTTGTGAAGTTTACGATTAATATGAACACCTGCCCACAATGGCATATATGTGAAGGAAGCGGCCGACAGCTTGGCCAAGGCCCTGTGTTTAACTTTCTTCCAACGACGGGTTTTACCCCGTCTATCCGGTTTAGTAGATACATCCTTTTAACATCATAATCAAATCTAACATCATCCTGGAACTACACCACTTATAATCCCCTTGGACCATGGAATTTCGCAAAAGCAGACAGACGGAAGTGACGTTAACGACAATGTCGACCAGACCAGCAATGGGCCGTCCAGCAGGCTCGCGCAGTGGCCACCAGGTACTCCCTGTCGGTCCCTGCGTGGAAGACGCCCACTGCGCGCTGACGTGCGTCCTGCAGGAATTTTATTAAAGTTTTTCCAATCCAATCATGGACATCTCTAGACAGTGGGACTTCAAGTGATCATTTCTTTATTCTTTTTTCAGTCATGTTTTCTCCGCAGATAGTAATAAAGCGCTGAAATTTGTCAACAGCGGTACATATATAACTCATTAACTTCACCTGATAAGGCAGAGCACGCGGAGCGGGTTCTAGAATGCCTGATTGACGCAACAGAACAGTCCCCATTCACTATAGGAGCTTCTACTAGAAAGAAAAGAGGTTCCCCGTGGTGGACTGAAGCATGTGAAAGGGCATATCGCTTTAGGAAAGCTGCGTGAAAGAGCCTTCAAAACCAGCGCCCCCTAAATTGGATTAACTAGAAATTTTATGTGGCTGTGATGCAGGTTCTTGTGTTCAAAGGTTCAGGCGGTTCTCTGAGGCGGAGCCTCCGAGAATCCAATTGAGGACAAAGCCGTTTGTTTCGAAAACACACACACACGCTTTTATTAAAAGCACAAAGAGGATAAAACTTAAAATAAACACTCAAAGGGACACCACGGTAGGAAACACACTTAGGGCTATGAAGGCGTTATTCAGTACGCGAGTCCGGGCTGACCACGATGGCAGGGCGGCTAATAGCCTCGACGTGGAGACACGGCAACAAGATGACGAGAGAAGTGCCGCTGGCCTCACCAAAGGTCGGGGTATTGGCCCGTTGATCGGGAGACCAGAGCGCGCCAGCTCTGGCTTGGAGAGGGACGGCAGGCGGCTTGGCGGCACGAGCAGATGGCGGTGGCGTTCTGGCCGGGCAGCTGGGCTTAGAACTCGGGCTCCTAGCCCGACTGCTCTCGTCCTGGCCCACGGGCGCAGAAGCTTGATCGCCGGCCTGGGCAGAAGGCGGCACGAGCAGATGGCGGCGGCGTTCTGGCCGGGCAGCTGGGCGTAGAACTCGGGCCCGTAGCCCGACTGCTCTCGTCCTGGCCCACGGGCGCAGACGCTCGCTGGCCTTGGGTAGCTGGCGGCACGGGTGGGAAGAGTGGCGACGCACAGGAACGGGTTGGCGGGAGGCCCCGGTCGGGTGAAGTCCTGGTGGCTCGGATCTGGAACCCGACGGCCTGTCTTCAGCTCCCAGTCCGGTGGCCGACCTTCTCTTGGCGTCGCTTCCTTGAACTCTCCCGGCATCTCCCCGCTTCTGCCAGTGTGCCTCGCTTTTTCTCCCGCTCTGGCCGGTTCATCGTTTTCTCATTGGCTGTTTGATGCTCCGTGGTTTCTTGTTATCTCTTGTCTTGTGTCCCAGACAGTGGCGCGTACGCACTATGGGGGATTGGCCAAGAAGCAGGCGGTTTTCCGTATGGTTAGAAGTAGCGAGAAACTAGATTTGTATAGTGGAGCGTGGGACGATAGTACTGTAATTTAGAAGTGTATTTAAATATTGTTAGGAATTCCGATAAAATAAGTAAACGTAAAGAAATGAAATAATCTAAATTATGGATAATTTTAGAAATTCAGCAAGGTACTCTTTTTGAGTCTCTAATAAAATTGTAAACTGCCAGAAAAGCGTCCCTGTGGCTGGATCCCAGTGAAGTCGCCGCAAAAGAAAGAATGGTTGGCGAGGTTAGCGAGAGACCAAGTTTGGTAAATGAGTATTCTAATCGTTTTCTTTGTCTTAGAAAGCGGCAGCGCGAAAGAAAGTAATGTTCGATAGTTTCAGGTTCATTGCAAGAAGAACATAGAGGGGACACTGCGAGACCAGACCTGTGTAAGTAAAAATTTAGAGGAGGTATGCGACCTCTCAATTTTGTAAAAGAAACTTCCAATTGCCTTGAAGGGCACCAATTAGTATTCCACGGGAAGCCAAGATGGTGGAAATCAGAAGACGGTGTTAGCATGGATATTGCAGAGTTTTGAGATATAGCGAAATTTCTGTACCTAGCCGCGGTGACATAAGCTGATGTCGGCAAAACAGATATGATAGGGCCGTTCAGGGAAGCTCGTGTTAGTGAATCAGCCATTTCATTCAAGTGCAACCCATGATGTCCCGGTAACCAAAGCAAACGTACTTTTCGTAAGTACGGAGGCACCATCGAACGAAATGTTCTTTCAATTGCTGAATTTAAAGATGCAGTTAGCGCTGAGCATACAGATAGCGAGTCGGTCACAATAACAACTAATGGGTCATTTTGGGGCAGTTTTCGTAATGCTAATATAATCGCTAATACTTCTGCCTGAAATATAGGTGTGAAGTCGGGAAGGCGAAGGGAGTAAGACCACTGAAGAGATTCAGAGAAGATCCCCACTCCTGCCTTCTCATTGCACACAGAAGCGTCCGTAGCTATTACATTGTCAGTGGTTAGCTGGTGTAAATGGCCGTTTATGATATTAATTAAATCTCGCCTTGGTAATAGTTTAGCATAATTTGGAAATATGTCATCGAACTGAATTTTGAGGTCTGGTAAGGCATCGTTTGAATGGTAAACATGGCGTAGGGACATATCCAATTTTTGTAACTGTTCTTGTACGAATATTACCTGAGAACTGTGGAATCCGGACCACGATACTTGGAAAATTGGGTTGGCGTTTTTTGTTTTAGTTTCTTTTCTTGCAGACCGTGTTCACGTGCCGGACGCTCTTCGGCGTTGTCGTTTTCTCTCCAGCGCGGAATTCGCCTCGGCGCGCGCACGATTTGGCGTCTGCTTGTGTCCTTTTCGACCACCGCAGCGTGTCGCGCACTACACACATCACAGCGGCCTCCATTAAGCGGACAACTGCGAAAGTTAAGGACGATTATAACGCTAGTGCAAACACTTACTTATGTGGTCCGAAAAAAAAAAAGCCAGGAAAACCTTACACAGATTCATGTAACACAACAAACCTTCTGTCAGGCATACTTTGAACTCCGTTGTACTGAGTGACCCCAATAGAAGCTAACACTAACTGTGATTGCATAGCACGTTGCCTTGAATGGCGATTACAGGTACAGTGCTCAGATGTATTCAGAATGCCGACACAGTGCAATAACTTTGAAGAGGCCAGCTCGTGGGATCTTCTGTCTATCGCAGCCTGTACGAGATCAGCAGCTCGAGGTTATGATGGTATATTTGCTAGCATGCTCGAATTATTGGCAAATAACTTTACAGGAGAGTGGCTAAATATTGTGAACTATTCCCTTGAGAAAATATGGCCACCTGACGAGTGGAAGATAGGTAGAATAATCTTGCTCCTAAAGAACGCTGGAAAATGGCTAGATTCGGATAACATTCGGACAATCACTGCAACTTCAAATATGACAAAAATTGAGAGAGTTGCTTATAATTGTGTATTACGGCACATTTCTAAAGTAATGCACTAAGCCCCGCTTAGACTGCATTTCGCAGCTGTTGCTCTACTTGAGTCGCGCATATCCATTTAGAAAACAAGATACGGTTAGCTGACAGAAAATTAAACGGTAAAGCCCTCCTAACAGCAGAAGTTGCAAAAGCTTATGACAGGGTAGAGCATAGCATTCTGCTGAATAAACTTGCTGCCTTAAACCCTCCATCGTATATCGTCGCTTAGATCAAGGATTTCTTGCGCCTAAGAACATTTTTCTGCACAGATGGAGAGCATCATCCTGAGTGGTTCTCCCATACGAGTTCTGTACCTCGGGGTTCAGTAATTTCTCCACTATTGAGGCGAAAACCTGCAAGAGCTCATATTCGCGGAGTCGGACCGTCCGGCCGTCCGTGCCATGGAACGGTGCCAGCCCTGTGGCCTCTCCCCCTCATACTCTCTCAGCAGTCATGTGATGGCACAGAGGCGCATATCAACAGTTGCGCTACCACAGCTGTGGCCTCTCCCCCTTACGCTCTCTCAACAATCACGTGATGGCACAGCGGCGCGCGCGGCAACGCTCCTTCGTCATACGCCTCCTTGCAGCAGTCGAATTAGTCGGATGGCTCCAAAGCGGCCCGGTGATGATTCCACAGCAAGCGGTTCGGAGAAGCGCCCAAAGTATGTGGATTCCCCTGATACCAAACGCCAGAAGAATCAGTGAATGCGCATGCGACGGGCTAACATGTCACCGGGCACGAAGGCCAGGGAAGCGCAAAGGAAGCGACAACAGCCAGTGAGCGCGTCTCCGGGCACCAATGCCAGGAAAGCGGAGCAGCGAGTGGCCATGTCACCCGGCACCAAGGGCAGGGAAGCGAAAAGAAAGCCGCAGCAGTGGCTGTCGTCGCAACCGGGTTCGAGCACCGACTACAGCAACACACCCAGTACATCTAGTGCTAACAACATTCCTCGACAGTACTCAGCGCCGATGATACTGCACACGGCTACCACAGACCACTTCCAGAAGCGCTTCGTGAAGAACCCGTTCGGAGCTGCTGTGCGTTCAGTGTGTGATCGCTTGGGGTTCGCCAACGATCTTAGCAAGGCCTCACAACAGGGCCATGGCATTCTCGCGGAACATTTCCCAAAGAGAGACATTAGCGCGTTCAGGGTGTTCCGAACAAGCCGCACCTCGCTTAATAAAGTGAACATCCCCAAATACTGGACTAGGAACGGGTATGTCTACCCACCCAAGCCATCATACCTGCCTCGGCCTTATGCTCTCAGTGAGAAGCTGATTGCACCTACGGTTCCTTTCATGCAGATTAGGCGACTAATATACCATACTTCGGGGCAGCTGTCGATCACAGGCCCCATAGTCAACGTCCCAATCAGCGTTGGCAAGACCATCGCCATGCTACCAAAGAAACATGCAGATGATGTCGCACTGCACGTAAACATCAAGCTACGTATGATCTAGAAGATTTCATATGTGCGAGGAATGGTCAAGAAGGAGGATCTAGCGCTGTGGCTCAACTACCTGATGGGCAGGGGACTATACCGCTTCTACGGGATCAAAGTTGATATGCAACAGATCGATGAAATGTCGCGCCGGTGTCGGAGGAAATTGTAAAAATCATTACCTGAGACTTTCAAGACAGACACGACCCGTTAGCAGTAGCAGTCGCCGTGAATCGGGAGCAAGAGACGATTATCACCGACGACAGCTCCAGTTTGGTCCGGGCACCAGGCAAGGGGCAGCGGCCGCTTAACATCGTCTCTCACGAGCACGTAGAGGAACTGTCGTTCCCACAAATTTGCCTCAGGCAAGCGCGAAAGATTTCTCCAGACTCCCGACCAAAACCAATGACCATGGCATCCAGCGAATGCAGGCGGCACGACAGGAGGGGCGCAGTCTTTCGTCACGTGCACTACACGGCGATGGAAGTGATACGCTATAGAGTCGCGTCGCCTATGACGACAATGTTTCGCAACAACAAGCTGTCAGGCATGGTGACGAGAGCCGACTTGCAGGACAAAGCGTTTCTGGAGAAGGCAATCAACCATGAGATGGCGTACATGGAGGGGATACCGAAAACAGTGACGTACTGGCACAAGAAGAAGCAGGATGCCTTTGCTATGATTCGAAAACGAGGCAAGCCATCTGCCTTCCTTACCCTCTCAGCGTCGGAGGTGCACTGGAACGGGCTCCTCAAGCTGCTTCAGCGACTGCGAGTGGAGTCCGGCAAAGCGGTTCCCGACATCGAGACACTCACAGTCACGGTCGTAGACGTCGACCTAGCCAAGCATAAGGAATTCATGGAGCAATAAAACAAAGACGCAAAGAATTCATTTATAAACAGTCTACCGTTTACTTCATACTTTGTCAATCTTTGTAAAAAGAAATTGAACGTCACTTTGTAAGTTCCGAAGTGTGTTCGGCGGAAGCCTATGCTCATTCCTCGGGGAATGACACTTGTGCATGACACTCCTCGGGGAGTGTCATGCACAAAAAAGAAATAAAATGACATGGCATAGTCGTTCGAATGGGCGCAGGCTTTCGCGGAACACACTTTGGAACTTACAATGTGTCTTTCAATTTTTGTTTAATGTGCTGCTATATGAAATTTTAATAATACAGGATGCCAAGCTATACGTGTATGCGGATGACATTGCATTCTTTGCTTGCGCTGAAGATATTCAGATGCTTTAGCAATAGTTGCAAGCGTATTTACATCTTCTTGTAGTCTAGCTGGATAATCTGCGTATAGTCCTTAACATTAACAAAAGTTCCCTTCTTGTATTCCCTACGCATCAATCGGTTTCCTTATTCCTTCTGTATGGGCACGTTGCAAGTGCTAGGCGGCGCCCTGTCTTTCCGACCCCTAGCGCCATCTGACGAATAGTTGCGCGAATGTGGTAGGATTACTCACGGCGTCAGCAGCCCGCGCTGCGTGTTTGGCGCCCTGTCAAACGGTAGTGATGGCGCGAAACAGCGTGCCGATATTAATTTTAACCGGGTTTCGGGAATTACAATATCTTCATAGCTTTTTTAGGAAAAGGAATTTAGAGAAAGGAAGTCGTCTATTTGAAGTGGGGCACGTCTACGGCGTGAGCGAAGTGCTGAACTCGCACTGATCGGAAGTGACTGCTAGGTTTATTCCGCAAACGAAAAATAATGCACCAGCGAGATGCGTGAAGCTCAGCTTAAGTTACTTCGTTATCTATGGTGTGGACGCATGAAATTACAGGCGACATTGATTCTTGAAGATCGGCGACAGCAGACAAATCCTAGCGGGGAGCTGCGATTGCCGTGCTGGCATCGCAGGGAAGTGCAAGGACGCCGCGGTAGTTTCCCTGTACCTACAGGACGGCAAATACGAATCCAAAACATCTCATCCAAGAACGTGGGGCGTACGAACGACTCGTAAGACCTACCAGAGTTATTCTAACGTTGCCCTCCCCAAACACAAAAAAAGGGGATGAACTTACCCGTTGTTAGACTACGCTGGGAAAATATTTTCGCCCAAGTTACTGGAAGTGCGATACTATTATGTTGCGATTTTTCAGTGCGTGCAAAGGAGGTTCCAATAAACCACGTTGTCAAAAATTTTGGTGATCTCATCTGCCCCTTCGTTGATATGCTGGGCGCAAAAGGGTGTATGCCAGCTCAGCCGGCTGCAACCCCTCCTTAAATCTCTCAGCAAGCCCTAGCGCTGTTTGAATGGGAGAGGATTGCGAAAGAGGTCCACAGCTTTACTGCGGTATAGTGTGGGAACAAACTACTTTGTTTGCTGCATATCCTGGTACGCACTGCAGGCAGTGACGTAGCAAAGGGGGAACGTCTAGAGACACGCGGAAATTGTTGATATCCTCGCCTTCCTCGAATAAACCCGGGGGATGGGGAGGGGACAGAAGACCTATGGGCCCCGGATGCCAGACGACCTAGCTACGCCACTGACTGCAGGTGTCCCGTTGCTGCCATCATTGCTGTAAAAGCAAAGAATTCAGCGTTATAACGCACTTGGCATAACGCCGGAACATAAAACAGCTTATGCCGTCGGACGAGCGCTATCCAGTGTTGACGCCGTTCTGGTTCATATGGTCGGCTTGGAAACCTGTAAAACTTTGTTCCTCGTGAGTTGGTGTACGTGCTCTTGCAGCCCACTACTCAACAGCTCGGGTTGCACTTCGGCATTGCTCAGAAAAGGCAACAGCTACGCGCGAAACAGTGCTCATACAGGCTTTCCGAACGCAAGCGAGCCGGTCGTATCCTGCCGGTTCCGCGCTCGCCGCCGCGAGGGGCGCCCTAGTAGGCGCGGGAACTACGTGCGCAACCTGCCTATAAGAATCAACTGATTCCGCAGGTTCACACTATAAGACACCTGGCAGTCATTTACAATCCTGACCTAGATTGGCGTCCTGATATAAAGAGCGTTGTGAGAAAAAAATAAATCGCTCTTGCCCGGTTGAATAGAAAATGTAACAGGAAGTTTGATATGCGTAGGGATACTCTACTTTACATTTATCGCGGTTATGTCAAACCGGTTCTGGAATTTGGTTGTGCGCTGATATCTGGGTCTCCAAATTATGGGTTGCAACCTTTATTTATGATAGAGAGACGGGCCCTACATCAATATCTTGGAGTTCGTAAGTATGTTGCGAACTCTTTGCTGTATTTAGAACCAACCATATCAGATTTAGCATCAAGATTTCAGCTCCAGATGGTAAAAACATTTTAGAGCATATCAACTTGTTCCTGGGACAAGTTATCAGGTTTTTGTCGTGCAATTGGCTCTATCTTTTTGTTATTCTACGTGAACAAGGTGCAAGCTTCACCAAATGATGTCTGCGCACAGTCTTTTAGCGAATATAAACGTTAACCTACGATCACTTCAATGTGTCACTTCAATAAAAACATGTAATACTCTTATGTTTGATAATGCCTTTCCAAAGAATGCAAAATTCAATGCCAAACAGACGCTAGTCGGACTCTTGAATGAGTATCTGGAAGATTTTCCCTCATACAATGTATTGTCCGCGGACGCCTCACAAAAAGATGAGAAATCAGCACTATAGGAATTCCCTTTCAAAAACAATCATGGAGCTTTGCTATTCGTCTTCCCTATTACACTCTCATTTGTGTGGGAGAAGTCATGGCCATATGCTGGGTCGTGTACAAAATTAAAAAAAAAAAAATGTGTCACGCCTAATATTGTTCGCAGATTACCCATCGTGTCTTATGTGAATAAAAAGCACAAATAATTCACTACTGCACCGATCGCTACACTTCTTTATTCTATGTATCATGTTAAATAAATTCGGTTTTTGTGGATACCTGGACTTTGAGGACTAGCACTTATTGAGATGGCAGAGAGCTTGGCAAAGGCAGCGAATGGTGAGCCAACGAGTTACTGTATACCCAGCCTTATTCTGCTGGCGGTAACAAGATTCCGCAGGCGACAAGTCCTAGGTGGAAAATTTCGCCCCTCCTTATTGCACCAGATTACGAACACTTAGCCACCTCCCGTAATGTTCGGACTAGTCCCTCTTGGGCAATGCGAAGTTTCCATAGCACTATTACGATGTCGAATACTGCAAGTATATCTGAACATGAGCAGGTGTGGGTTCGCACCATCCAACCTTTGTGCATCATGTGGGGATACAGAATCACTCGACCATTTCCTCCTGTTTTGCGAAAATATAATTCCGAAAGAAAGACCTACTGCAGCAGCCCCCATCACGTATGAGCCTTCCTCTCTCGGCGATTAGCATTTTATGTTTTGGGGTATGCATGCTTGGCCGCACCCGAAAGCAAGTGTGTCAGCCTGTGCACGAGTACGCCACCGCGACTGGGAGACTCTCGCGTTAAGCGCATTTTCCACATTATTAACACTGGATCGCGTTATTTTTGTAATATAGCATCTTCGTGAAAATTGCATGACCCCTATTAAAGAATCGGAAACTGAAAAAAATTATATTTACTATTAATAAATTATGGATAGTACAGATCAGTAAATTAACAGGAAGCAAGTAGTTCATATTATGATTTCAATGAGAACAATGGCCAGTCAGCCCTCGTGGGATCGTGCCAAAATTTGAACGAAGAAGAGGAAGATGAAAAAGAAGAAGTGCATGACATCGAGAACTGCTATTGTGCTCGACAAAATGAATGTACCTGTGAGGTTGGCCAGCGATGGACTTACCCCCTTCGCGACAGTGCCTCAAGCTGATAAGAATGCGTTCTGCTCGCCTCCATTGATTGCGGCGTCCACAGTCTCCATTGCAGTGGCCCTTGTGGTGTTGGCCGTCATCAGCTTCAATGGCGGACAACAACGCGTTTCGGTAAGCCAGATGCACAACTGCTGCGCACTTGAAACAGCGGCAATGTACCAACAGCTAAACTTCTCTTCGAGCCCCTGCAGCCACCTCTATCATCACGTATGCGATTCCTTCGGTGACGATTCCACATATCCGCCCATCACTGCTTTCAAGTATTACTCGAAAATGGAACTGTACGTGGAGCCCGTGGACCCAGCTGGCAAGGCTATTTATGACTTATTCCAGTCTTGCCTCAGAGCCACAGTCAGCCCACAAAACCTCGGTGGCTCTACTGCTGCCACTTACATCGGCGTGCTACAAGCCGACGCGGCTATGCACGCACAAAGCAAGCAGGAGATCCTCGCCTTTATTCTCAGAATGACGGTCAAGTACAGCATATGGGCTCATCCCATCCTTGCCATCTACGGTCGCGGTGGCTACCCCGCATTTCTTTTCTTCAGGGGCATCACCAAAAAGAAGGAGTTCTTGGCTGTTGCAATGGGAAACGCCCGGCTACAGCTCGAACCAGACCTCGACAATATGTACGCCCATGTGCGTCAAGATTGCCTGCAAAAGATTAATGAGATATTCAGGCTGAATGTCACACTAGATGTGATAGAACAACTGGAAAAGGAACTGGACATCAAAAACACAGGACTTCGCGTTTCCAGCATTTCTATTGTGGAGGAAATTGCGCCTCCCCTTACCATGCGTGACTGGAATTCAATAGCGCGGAACGTCACCGGCGATGACCTACCAGCCGAGATCTACCATGCGACGCCAGACGCGCTTCAGAAGATATTCTCAATTGTTCTAAATATAAAGTACAAGTCGACAATGCTCGTTTTTCTCATTTTCAAAGCTGTTGACAGTTTCCTTGGCGCGCATATCAAGAACAGTATCCTTTACTCTTCAAAAACGGGCCTGTTTCTGTTTTGTGACCGAGTGGTCCTGCACTATGATATTCTTACCTCGGTCGGCTCGCTCGAGCGAATGAAAAGAGGTCTAGACCACGACGCTGCTTTCCGCCGCATGTTCAGGAATATCGTCGAAATGATTTTGACGAAAACCACCGCAGTAATGCCACCAAAGGATCGGCAAAATATCTCTACTTACCTCAGGTCTTTGAAGGTGCTTTTGCCCAGCGAGATCTTCCCGTTGAACAAGCCGATCCCTAATTTAACAGGTGATTACATCAAAAACCGAATAGTTCTGTTCAGTTCAGGATGGGGCTCTATGTCTTACAAACAGCCACCTGGAATCTCGCAGAACATGTCAGATGCCGCAAGATCGAGTGTGATCTGGGATTTCGACAGGACGGTAGTAGTGCCGTTTTTGTACTACGGTGCACTGAGCATCACAAAAACAATAGAACCAACGTTGATCATGTCCGCAATAGGAGTGAAGCTTGCCGACGTGATCTGGAACAATATGTTTCGTTATCACAAATGGAGTGACGAAGCAAGGAAGATGATTGATAACCTTGCCGTCTGCCAGCGCAATAGTATTCCCCTGACCAATTTAAATGTTTTGCGATGGCCACTACTGAGCATCAATGTAGCGATGGAACTCTCCAGGGGTCCTTACTGGTTCGATATGTTTCAAACAGCTTCATCGTGGACCACGTCTCGAAGCCGTTTGTTCTTTTACTTGCTCGTGCATCATCACTACTGCACCGGTGATCTGTACAAGAAGGAAAAACGCGAGAGAGAGGTCAAGTACATCACTTCAGCGACAGAAGATTTCCAGCGGGCATTCCAGTGCTCCCAACTGAATGCTTCAACTGCGGTGTGTTCCTTAGGTGCTATGAAATGACGCTGAGCAACCGTACGCACTTTAGTGAGCGCACTTGCTTAACGCATGGTTTTCTTATAAGGACCACGTATGAAGGCAAATAAATTAGCCTTTCAACGCATTTCGTGCATCATTTTTTACAGCTTCAGCTATGTCGAAATCAAGTCTCGTGGCAGCAGCCCTAGGTGCTCTAATTATTTCGTAGAATTCACGATGTATCAAAATTTTCTCACCACCTGTATACTTAGTGTAGAAAACATGTCTCGGCATCGTAAAGTTTGTTAGTATAGAAAGATTCAGGCATTACGAATCCAACGCTTAACTGATCGAGTCATAGAGAAATTATTTATTCTAAATCGAGGTTTTAATGCGAAATCTTACCACGTTCTATTAACTAAGTTCTTCTATTCATTGTTAAAAAAACAGCTAGTAGAAGCAAGTTTTGAAACCATAGCTATACTTTTCACAAGCTTTCATTCTACTACAAAAATATACTTAAATACCACGTGCTTTACTTAGTTTTCCTTTTTTTGTGTGTGCGTGGTATGGTATGAAAAACTTTATTCAAATCCTTCAGGTCGAGCTAGACTCCTAGCCTCGGGCCGGATCGCGGGCCCGATGGACTACCCATGCCTGTTTTTCTAGTTCGGGGCTACGGAGAGCTGCGTCCCAACGCTCTTTGTTGTTGTCCTTGTCGCTGTGTAACGCGGAGCACCAATAGAGCATATGTTCTAAGTCTGTTACTCTACCATATGTTCTGGGGGTGGTGGAGGAGGGCTAATTTATGTTGGCGTGACTGGTTTCCTTCTTACCATAATGCTTTAAGTAGTTGTTTTAAAGAAAGTGAAAATATTTCTGATGGAACGCGCTTGTTGGAGTCTGTTATGCATGAGTGTAGTGGGACGGCCTGGTCTTGCGATGCAAGCATGGTAGCCGTCGGTGATTTTTTTCTTCTGGCAGCTGCGTCTGACGTTTGTGGCGGAATCGCTTCACTTAGCTTTATTGTTTTCAAGGCACTTAATTTTAGACAAGTGCTACATATTACTGGTATCGTAAGTGCTTCTGTTTTCCTATCTATAATTCCAAGTGCGTATTGGTGCCTACCAAGAAGCAATACACTTAGCTGGTAGTAGCACTCTGTTGTGTTCATTTTTTCTCTGTGGTGTCCACTTGGCGTGCAACATCTTTACTTTTGATGTTTACCAACTGTCCCAATGCCATGGCCTTTCGAAATACATTGCTTCAGTTGCTTTCAGCCCACTCATCCTGCGGCTTGCATTGTGCATTGAGCAGTTCTTTCACGAGCCAGAGGTTCACTGTAGTGGTATTAGATAAGCCAGAGCGAGAGATGTTCGGAGCGTGGGCGAAATATGCGACCAACAATAGGGAGGAACTTAATGGCCGCTTAAGTGACAAAGCGTCTCCATGATCACAAAAGATTGTGGGGTTTTACGTGCCAAAACCATGATGGATCAAATGATTACCAGGCACCGTACAAAGGGGCTGCGGAATAACTGGGACCATCTCAGGTTCTTTAATATGCATCTCAGTCTAAGTAAACGGGTGTTCTCGCATTTTGTCCCCAAAGAAATGCCGCCGCCATGGCCGGAAAATAGCATTACATGACAAAGGAGGAAGACACGAACATTCCATCCCGATGGTGGATAATTGCCAGAGTTCGTAAAAAAAGAGTGAAGTAATTGCGTGCGACAGAATGAAGGCTTTTAAAAAGCCTTCGATAGATTTCGTGTAGTGGCAAAGGAAGGCCCGTATTCACGCAGTGCTTTTACGCTATAGAATTGTTTGCAGAGGAAAATTTTCGGCAATCTTTATTTATGGGACATATTAAAAGCGAAGGCGGCTGGTCAATGGCAAATAACACTCACAAAGGAAACGCTTATTGAGTTCAGCTCCAGATCTCTAGGGCTTGCGAAGGGTATGAGGACACACAATGTCAAATGTGAATTTTAAAACAACAACAATAGCAACAACAACAACGAAAACATCGACGATGACGACGAGAACAAAGATATCACCGAGAAGGAGAAACCCCCACACACAAATACGCACACAAAAATAAGTGTTTCATGACATGCAGTATACTCATTAAAGGCCCGGTCCATTTTTTCTTCCCTAGAATACGAAAACTATCCATAGTGACAGATATCTAGTGTTCCTCATATCATCACTATGACTCCTTTGCTCTGCAGCTACAGGCGCTTTCTTTTCCTCCTTCAAAACCAACCTCAGCTACGTGCTTTTGAGTCTATGGCTGTAAAAAAAGAATAAAGAAGAACTCAAGGGGACGCAGTGCAAATTACGGCTCTTCTCTTTTAAGAAACTCTGCAGGCACATGGAAATCCAATGAACTCGCCTTTGAAAACAGCGAACCTGCTATAATAGCGAGCAGGAAGAGTTCTCTGTCGCTCAGTTTTTCCAAAAGTAAACTTGGTTAGCTGGTACAATGCAGCACGTTCGCCAATTAGTATGCGAGCAAGTAATAGTATGTGCTCCTCAAAACGCAACAGATGTTTTAGTTCTTGCTTCAGCGGCTTCTACAACAGCGAGATTGTCTTTTACCAACGGTGCTTATCGGAAAGTACATACCCTTGCTACTAATATACATTACACGTACATATACACGTTCACAACTAGAATATGCTTCATCAATCTGGGACCCTGGTGTTAAGAGTTTGATCGACCTACTGGAGATGATACAACACAAATCAGCGCGGTTTATTCTCTCTGACTTTCGGCGTACATCCAGCATAACCACTATGAAGACTACCATGGGCCTAACTTCACTTGCATCACGACGCAAAATTGCACGCCTGTGCCTTTTTCACAAAATATTTCATCATGAGGCTATTGGCTACGAGTTACTTCTTCGCCCTGCATATGTTTCGCGCCGCACAGACCACATACATAAGGTAGGCATTTCTACATGCAAAACTAAAACATTATCGGATTCTTTTATTCCTCGCACGTCATATGACTGGAACCACCTTCCTTCCTCAATTGCCACAATTCCTGACCCTGTATTGTTTCGGACTGCTGTTACCTCTTCTATTGAATGAGATATTGTGTTGATCACTTATTCTAACTTATCTATGTCTTGTTAATTGTTCTCTGCTGTTGTTTGTATTTTCATTGTTATTATGTATTACCTACTCCCCTCTGTAATGCTTTGCCCTGAGCGTAAAATAAAAAATAAATAAATAAATAAATAAATAAATAAATAAATAAATAAATAAATATACAATGAACGTGTTATTTCACACGATGTCTCCAGGAGCTGGTGTAGAAACTTGCTTTTGTGTCTTATTGAGCTTCTCACTTTTAAGCTCCTCTCTTTGTTGGATCAGCACTTACTTACTGATGAAACTTATTTCGCGTTCGTTTGCCTAGAAATAATGACGCCTTAGGGTTATCTTTGAAATTAGGCAGACACGCTGAAATCGAGTGAGAAGGACAAATTCTACTTTTCTTTGTTCTTCCAGCTATCGTTCCTCGTCCTTTGTCGCAGGTGCTCTTTCTTTGCGCAGTTTTAAGGACGTTAACTAAGTCATTAGCAACGCATTTCTCGGACTCTTGTTTTCCCTTTTCGCAACTGCCTGCTGCTGGTAAGTTGCCAGACGATACGATACGCAAGGCATTTTCGACAAGGCTGCATCGAGGACATGGTCCAGACACAGAAATTTTGCTCATACCATCACGTCCTGTTTGAAAGGGTTTGTTCACTGCACTGGTGCTACTAGACTTTTATGGCAAAAATAAAGATGAGCGTAATTTTTTAAAGTTATTGTCAGCATGCGTTATGTAAATTGTTCACGTCTTGGTCCAGCGTGAAAAGAATACACATTGTCACGCACTCGTAGTTCCCTGTTGGTCGAGTCTAGGTGCCCAGCGTCGTTCCAGATAGGTTGGGCGACTTTGTCACGGCTGCAGTGGTCGTTTCGCCGGACTCCTTGTGTGTCACACTCGCAAAGATCTGCTCCAGTTACGTGTCAACGATGCAGAAATCCGGCAGCTTGAACCGTTTCTTGGTCTTCGCCATGAGAGTGAACATCTCGCTCCAGGGCATGTGAATCCGGGATACTCAGAACTCCAGCAAACATTGCCAACAAGCAGTGAACACTTTACGTACAACTTATTTCCTTTCGCATTTCCTTTTGTCGTTTTCTCAAAAAATTCTTGCTGCCATAGACAATGTTGTTAGAAGAATGAAGTCGGGAAAGTATGTTGGCGTTAGATCGCGTTGATGAGCGGTAGTGACCCATCGTACCTTTAGCGTCCTTCTTTACTTCGCACATATTGCATTTACGGGTTGCATAATCACGCAATATATGCCAGAGCTGTGCACGGGCTCGAGCCTGCGCGAAAGCCCGGACCCGGCCCAGCCCGAGGGCCGGGCTCGGGCCATTTGGAGGTTCTCTTACTCGGGCTTGGGTCGGGCCCGGGCCAGGCTTTCTATGTCTCGGACGGATCGGTCGGGCTCCCCGATCTCGACCTCGTACCTTATGCAAATGTATGCTTGTCGTCTCGCGTGTAGGTACAGCAGGAAGTGCACTATATTTATTCAACAAAAATGGAATCTACAGGGGCGGGAGAAAAGCACAAACGCTAAAATACGCTACGCTCTCTTACGCTACGATTGCGTAAGAGAGCTTCTCACGTCGATACCACGGGAGTACTCGTGCACTGTGCAAGAACAACCTCCCGCAAAAAAGCCATGCATGGACTTCATCAGCGAGTGGAGCGACGCAGCCAGCAACCAGACTGCTGAACAAGACGAGCTGACCGATTACTTGGCAGCGGAATCGACACCGTGCTCGGAATCTGAACTAGTGCAGTTTTGAAAAGCAAGGAACCACGTACCCAAAACATGCTCTTCTTGCTAAGAGGCTATTAGCCATTCGGCCACCAGTTCAAGCAGTGAACGAAACTTTAGCCCTGCCGGATTCATAATGCAGGAGCGCTACACTTGCCTTAACCCTTCATCAATGGACAACTTGTTGTTTTTGCACAACAGCTTAGAATAACATTTCTGTGCGCGCGTTGCATCTGCATACATTCACGATTTTGTCATATGGAATGCAAGAGTTCAACATTATAAGGTTATTTAAATAAACTGATTTTCCTGATATCGTTTCTTTTTGTGTCGCACGCTCCTTATTGCGGGTCGGGCCGGGCCCGGGCCGGACCTTAACCCGGCCTAAGGCCGGGCCGGGCCGGGCGAACTCAGGCTTCTTTAGCGTCGGGCCGGACCGGACCGCCTGTGGTAGTGTAGGGCCCGGGCCGGGCGCGGACATGGCTCTAATATATGCAATAGATAGCAATATACAGGAAGCGTCTAAAATCCTTTACATAGTCATTTTTGTAGGGTTTTTGTTTTATGCGAAGCATATTAACGTAGGTTTCGGGCCTTCGCGCGACTCCCGGCGGTGGCCACCATTGACCCTGAAGTGGGGTCACGTGACATGACGTCACGTGATGACGTCACACAGGCTGCAGATGGTGCCTCACATCGCGCCGTCGGTCGCCTCCCGGCGGTGGCCACCATTGACCTTCAAGTGACCTTCAAGTAGGTCTCGTGACATGACGTCACGTGATGACGTCACACCGGCTGCAGATGGGGCCTCATATCGCGCCGTCGGTCGCCTCCCGGCGGTGGCCACCATTGACCCTGAAGTGAGATCACATGATGTGACGTCACGTGATGACGTCACACCGGCTGCAGATGGGGCTTCATATCGCGCCGTCGGACGTCGCCCGGCGGAGGCCTCCACGCTTCGGTTCGCGCCGTCGCGCGCGACGCGGCGGCGGCGCCACCATCGCTGCATCACGTGATATGTGACGTCACGCCAGGGATGAAGCGGCGCGCGTCCGCCGTCGCGTCAGTCTCTGTGCCCGCAACCGCACCAGCGTCTTTGCGCCGGGCGTGTATGCGGTCAAGATGCCTCCAAACGCTAAGGATACGCTAAGGTTAAGCCCAGTGGATGCTTCGCATCCACTGGGCTTAACCTTGATAAGCCTCCAATTTTTGTTTTTCATTACAGCGCTTTACAAATCCTGCATGCCTGAGGGCGTGATAAAAATCTTATTGTTGACACTCGGCGAAATTACCTTATTTCTCCTGTTTGAAGCAGTTTCTCGTGAAACGTCATGTGAAGCCGTCAAGATTATGTCTGGTTTCATCACATTACGTTATCATTTACCGCGAGAGCCCAGCCGAAAGACCAGATTCCCTAGTGTGCATACCATATGTTCGCTGTGTGTAAGACGCAGTGCGCAGGGCTTTGCGGGCGTTGAATGTTCGAACTGGGTTCAAACTCGTGTACACACTGGCAAACGCGTGCCCGAAGCCAAAGAAACCGCACGCCTAGAGATGCACAAAGTGGCATCGTTTACAAGCTTGCCTGCTCGGACTGCGATGCTTGCTACATCGGCGAGACGGGGCGGTGACGTCTCACTCGCCTCAAGGAAAACATAAGGGATGCTACGAAAGCAACCTACGCCACACGTGAAAAAACGCAACTGGTTTATCATTGCTCGACAAAAGGACACACATTCGATTTTGATGATGTAGCCACGTTATCAGGGGAACACCGACGGGGCCCAATAAAATTTGTGGAATCATGATTTATCCGTCGCAATCGATCTGCATGCAATTCAAACCGACGCCCGTGCCGGTTGTTTACCACAGCATCTTGCATAAATAGGATGTATTCGCCCATTTGTTGCCGTATTTGTACTTACGATGCCACACGCATAAGTGATGAAATGTCTACGTTTTTGGTATACTTGAGTGTTGAGTAAAGCCAGTGAAAAAATTAAAAATAAAACGGTGCAGTCTGTTTACCATTTCCCTTGCATTATTTTTAGAAGAAACTCTTTGTATGCTTGCTCAAGTTGCGCTAAAGTTGTGGGAATGACGGCTTCAATCGTGTAGAATTGGGCATTCAAGACTTGTGTCCGGAATTGCCATACACGGACCTTTTAACTTCAAACTTTATCATCAACTATTATGTATCATTATTATAAAGCAGAATAATGTTTTTTTGTGAAAGCCAATGTTATCTCAAGACGTAATAAGACTAAAAAACATTTTTAATGCCAGAATTATGAATATATGTATGGTGAGAATGTGTAGTCCACTCAATGAATGAATCAATAAATTAATCACTCAATAAGTGTTTTATTACATAAAAATAATATACAGATAATGGTATACAGAAGGAGGTCCCATAGTTAAAACGGTATTGGGACCTCCCGTTCACGATTAAAATAAAAGTTCATTAGGCAAGCAACAGCAGCGCAATTGGTACAGTTGCAGTAATGATAAATGAGATACAAATCTAAGTAGATGAAGTAATTAATAGAGAATATAACGACAGTAAGCAATATTTCGGAACTTGATAAAACTAAAGTAAAAGGGGAATAAAGAAAACAATTAAAGAAAAAAAATTAATTACATGTTCGAGTACGTAAGTATGGTAGGTCTAAAACTAAAATCGGATTATACAGTGCATAGTGTCACTTACATATCCCATACCAGAAAATGTTTAAGCTCATCACAAAATCGATGGGGTTTCAGGAGTTTTATGACAAATAGTGAGGTATTCTACGATGATATGGCTGCAAACTGTCTGTTTCCCATAATTAGTGCGCACTTTGGGCAGAATGAAGTTATGCAGTGCCAAACGAGTTAAGTTAGTATTTGTTAGAGATGATAGAGGAATTAGCGATAATGAGACTTTGTCGTTTATTAGTTTGAAAAGAAAAGTGGCAAGGTTGTACTTGACAAGGGCTACAACGTCTAGAATGTTATTTGCTCGTAGTAACTGTTTAGTATTGGTGGTGTGTGGATTCGACGTGATCATTCCAATTGCCTGGTTTTGCATGGTTTGTATCGGCTTTAGGTGAATAGTGTACGTGTTACCCCAGGAGGTTATGCAGTAGTTAATGTGAGAGTGTACAAACGCGAAATAGAGTGAGAGCAACACAGGTCGTGGAAAAAGAAGGACGCGCCCTGATAAGAATGCGTATTCCATGCGATAACTTTTTTTAGTATGAGTTATATGGCGATGAAATTTTAGGTTACAGTCAATAATAACACCTAAGTATGTGCATTCTTCACTTGCTGATTATAAATGGTCACCAGTGGAAATGGGCGGAATGCATAGTGGTGATTTATTTTGGGATGAGAATAAAATAAATTTAGTTTTAGTAGGAATAATGGTAAGTCTTCTCATTTTGCACCATTCTAACAAGTTATATAGATCACGATTAAGCTTGGTTATTACCGTTGACAGACATTCGCCAGAATTAGTAATTGTTGTATCATCGGCATATAGTATACATTTGGAAGATGTGAGGTAGTTAAGTAGATAATTATTATAAAGTGAAAAGAGTAACGGGCCCAATATGGATCCTTGTGGTACACCTAAATTAGTCATTTTAGGTTGAGAATGAGCTTCGGAAACAGTAACAACCTGGCACGTGCCTCGTAAGCAGCTGCGTAATAAAAGTAAAGGAGGACCTGTGATACCTATTGAACCTAGTTTAAGATAAAGAATGTCGTGGTCAGTGCTGTCAAATGCCTTTGAAAAGCCTACAAATAAGGATGCTGCGAATTTACCGTTATCAATGGCTTTCTTTAATTGATCAGTAAGAGATCAGCAGAGTAACCGGATCGAAATCCATATTGGTCAGGTGAAAGAATATTAAATTTGGTTAAGTATTTGATCAATCGTTTTTCGATTATTTTCTCGATGACCTTGCTAAAAAAAAGGTAAAACACAGATTGGCCTGTAGTTAGATAGTAATGAGCGATCGCCTTTCTTAAAAAATGGAATAACCCTACCACGTTTAAGCTCGTGAGGAAAGGTGCCTGTTTTCAACATGAGGTTAATAATTTCAGACAGTACAAATGATATTGGTTGAGAAATTAATTTAAAGTGCTATTGAAACGAAACAAGAAAATTCGTGTTCCCGGAAATAGAAAACAACTACAAATTCTGCGCGTTTTAATGCTGCTTCTTGATGAGTTCACTTATGGTAAATTTTTGATTTCACACAAGAAAAGTGCAGGGCTACAAGCCAGACTGTCATACGGTAACTTCCTTTTTATTAGGCATGGTCACGAAGCCTTCAAATCCGAATACAAGAACCATTCCGCAATTTTCGTCAAGCGATCGAGAACGTGCTAACATGGCAGGCTTGGGGGTAGAGCCGAAAAAGTACTGCTACCCACTAAAAGGAGCAATGAGCTATGAGATAACAGTTAGGAGCTCCGAAATGTGACAAATACGACCGTATCACAGAGGAAATAAGATCACATAACATGGTAGTTATACTAGGTAACCTACATGCACGAAACTGGATCTCTTTACCGAATACCTACAGTGAACGCCACTGCGCGCGGTCGCCGCGATGGAGTCTCCACAACCGGCTTCTTACACAAAAGGTAGGCAAACGCCGAGAGCAAACTGTGTGAAATATGTTGTTATAGTGGGCTGTCTGTGTAACCGAATGGAGCATGATAGAATGAAGCCTCAATGCAGCGATCGCACGGGATCGCAGCGACTGAGTGCGCGTCTTCATGCACGCCCACGCACAATGTTTTGCTTTCGCTGCGAGCGCATTTTCGCAGCGTGCCGTGACGTTTAGGCAGCAGAATATAAGCATTTGACAGTACACTAGCAACCACTTTTGTGTGGACGCTATCAGAACTGTCCAAAATAATTTCGTTGTAAAGACTTCGACGCCTACGGCGACTACGCCGTCGTGACGATTCAATATTTTCTCGTCTTCTAAATTCTTGGACATTTCAATATTATTTCTCAAGTTGCGTCGCACTGTATGTTTATCTGTCTTTTCAGCTTGTGATTTGCCTCTACTTCTTTTTCATCCAGTGCATTAATTCATAACGCAAACATGACCATATACCATGCCTTTTTTTTAATGCGGTTCTTACCGCTCTCTTTCCATTCTAGTGAATTTGCCAAAATATAGTATGAACAAGTTCATAGACCTAATAAAGCGTCATGACATTAGCCGGGCAGCGGGCGCGGGCGAGCTTCTCAGTGCGCGTTTTCTGCTACTCACCGAACATCGCGCAGTCCCGGTGCCGTAGCAGAAATATTCCTCGCGTCTGTGCTTGCTGCATACCAGAGTTGTGGCCGATGGCTGTCTGCCGGTTCTAAGTTTCGCCAGCCAAGCTTCACGCAGCTCCTAGCCCTGCGGTTACGTGTGAACAAAACTGACACCAGGCTCCGTTGCGTACGTCCGGCACTGCGGCACCGAGCAGTAGCCTACCATGCTGCACGCCTCCAAAGGCAGCCAATACATATTACAGTACTTTCAAATGTTGTCAAGCAGACATCCAAGGCGGTAAAGCCTCACCACTTAATCAGAACCACGGCACAGGAGGGACCTTAAACTTTCGTTTTCAGCTCGCTTCTACCCTCCCGAAGCAGCCGACGCGGCCGCTGTGTCCGCGTGATCCCTCATGTCACGTCACGCCGACGGTGGCGCCAGCTTTTCCAGTGGTGGAGCTCGCCCCCAGTATGGAGGAAAGCAGTGTTGCCAGGTTTGGCTATATATAGCCAAATTGGGCTACAGAAAAAAATTTTTGGCGTCGACTTGGGTGAGTTGGCTACGTGGCTATATTTGGGCTACTGAAAATCTGCGACTTGGCTTTGTTTGGGCTATGAGTGGCACGCTCCAGAGGTGACTCTCATAGAGTAGAAACAAAACTTGAAGGCTATGTTTTAGCTGGCTGAGCCAGCAGCACGGCTGTACGTGTGTGCGCGAAATGTCCCCCACTCCCCCTCAGTGCATCATTCTTTGAGCCGATGATTTCATCCTTGACGAACTTAAATTTACACCGCGCTTCACCGTGCTAACATTTACTCCAGCAGTGTTGTCTCATCTTCGTCTTATCCCGACACCCAATCACCGGGCATTGGGATGAGCCTGGGAGTGGAGGGTGTTTCACAGTGCACTGTACTAACAGAGAGAAACAGAGAGCAATATGGTTGTGCCATCGTGGCGCCGACATGAAAGAAGGGAAGCCTGGGTAAATGACACGCTCCAGTGTGTCCAAGGCGAAGGTGTCTGGTTGAAGTATCGCGCTGGGCACAGTTTTCGACATAGTCCGCGTTTCCCACGGTAAGCTTTTTATTGCCATTTTCATTTGCGTGTGAAATGAAATTTGATGCAACAGGCGTTAAGGGCCCCGTGTCGCAGAACATCCGGTGTCAACGCCGTTGCCGTGTGAAAAAATGATACCGAACCACGTAGGCCCTTCGGCTGGCGCATATGCATTACTGAAGTAATTGATTTTCTCAAAGTAAAACGCGTCAGAAAATTCGTAAAATACGACTTACACTCACTCTATAGACATGGTAGCGTCGAATTGTAATTTGATTATACGAGAAAACATGTTTGTTACGCGGAACCTCGAACACAAACCCCTTTTCCAGCTGCTGTTCGACATCTTAGTAGGGGTGGGGCGATGGTTTGGGCTAGTTGGTTTTCCCTGAGACTGAGTGGTGCAGCGGGAAGCAGGACAGGGGACACAGGAAAAAAAACGAGGACAAGCGGTTACTGTCAAGTAGGAGCGGCGCGCCCCGCTCGGTTCCATGCAACACCATCCAGATGGCACTCGCCTCCGCAGCAGCGGCGGCGCCTGCCATGCGAGAGTGGAATGAAAAAAAAGAACCAGAAAGCTCGCCTTCATGCATATTGTTCGCCTCCAGCGTTTGCAGGTAAACATTATGGTTGCATACGCTGCAGTTACCGGGAAGCGTGAGAAGCAGTCAGGGATCTTTTAATGCTATCACATATTCCACTCTTAAATGTGAATATTAAATAGCTGAGAGCCAATTTTCATGGTACATATTTTTAATGCAATGGAGATGTTGCTAGTCAGAGTGTGTAATCATGAAGCGGTAACGCGGAAAACGCCGTGGAACATTTTTTTATCAGAATTTTTTGATCTGTAGTGAGGATGTAGTCTTTCACTGGCAGCTTGTTGGCAGCAGTGGCAGGTCAGCGCGATAGTGATTATACGCCGGCATTAGTGGGAGGCAGACGACAAGTGCGGCCGTAAGTGTGACAAAGTAGTTTGTCTAACAATTCGACGTTCCTGCGATTCATGTTTTCCGAAGTGTTAAGTACTTTTGCGGTAATAGCTGCGTGTTTCCATTGTTTCCTGCCCAACTGCTTTGGTATTTAAACAGTCAAAGCGAAACCAATCGGATTGAAAACGAAACGACCATTTTACGCGTGATACGCAGTTCAGCGTGTTGCCGTAGCCATGCGTGCGCTTTTGATTTCTGAAGCATAGAATAAAGCGCAAGTGTCTAATACTATAGCAACTGCAATTTTAAGCAATAATTATGTTGTACTAGATAACAGCCGACTTACTTACAGTAATCGCATAGACTACATTCGAAGTACCAAGATTTCATTGCCAGGCCTAGCCACTTACTGGCCTTTTAGATATTCTTTGCCAATTTAAAATTATAATCCCTACTTCAATCCCGAACAGCGTGCCTATTTCTATCGCCATAAATCATGATCAGTTCATTTCCATCAACGTCCGACAACACTTTCTGACCAGTTGTCCTCCAAGCGTCCTCCAAGTTTTTGTTCATGCTTCCATTCGAGATTCATTTCGATAGGTTCTCCCTCAGCAGCGATTCGCTGGAACTTGAGTTTCCGGGGCCAACAAAAAAATTTTTTCTGTGTGCAAGCATCATGTAGCTGTCGTGGAAGGATCGACATTTGGGCGAGTTGGTACTGGCTGACCATTTTGAAGGGGCAGCGCAATATGACGAAGACAGAAGGCAGAAACACAAAAGACAGCGCTGATCTCACAACTAACTTCATTCGAAGGCATTCACAAACTGATGTACACAACCTATGGCCACGTGCTCTCCCATCGATGGTGTCATTATCAGTGCGCAGGCAAAAAAAAAAAAAAAAAAAAGCGCAAAACCCTGTAATCTAATGCTACGCTTCGAGACGGCTTAAAAATTCAAATTCACTGCCATGCAAATTTAACGATGGCATGCTTACACAACGCGTCCCTTTTTTCCTGATATAGTAGGCCTCAATAATCTCCCTCGTGGTCTGATTTCTATGCGCGGATTTCTAGGCCCAGGCTGCCTCCACTCATTTTGGGAAAGGCTGTACTGTTAAGCATACTTCCCTGTTTGTCCACTGTAGAATGGGAGTTGTTTCCGAGCTTCCATTTTCCTGCGGTCACATCTATATCGGCCAAAGAGGTTGTTGCCTGAACGTTAGAGTATCTGAGCATAGGCGCTCGCTAACGGGTAATGCCTACTCACATGTCGCGCGGCATTGCTCTGAGCAAACACCACACTACTTTCCGCGCATAGAAATCAGACCACGAGGGAGATTATGGAGGCCTACTATATCAGGAAAAAAGGGTCGCGTTGTGTAAGCACGCCATTGTTAAATTTGCGTGACAGTGCATTTGAATTTTTAAGCCGCCTCATAGTGTAGCATTAGATTACAGGGTTTTGCGTTTTTTGCCTGCGCACTGTTAATGACGCCATCGATGGGAGAGCACGTGGCTATGGGTTGTGTACATAAGTTTGTGCATGCCTTCGAATGAAGTTAGTTGTGAGATCAGCGCTGTCCTGTGTTTTCCTGCCTTCTGTCTTCGTCATATTGCGTTGCCCCTTCAAGATGTTTAGCTGTTGTAGATGTCAAGGCTCGACCGTCACGGCATCACGGACATTTTTTTTTACGACGGGTTGTACAAAAAGCGATTACCGTAGTCGAATGTGAAAATGTATATACAGATACAACTGAATATAACAATGGCTATATTTGGCTACAAATTTGTTTTGCTCTTTTTTGTGTTTGGCTACATTTGGGCTACAGTTTCTCTAGTTTTGGGCTACGCCACCTTGTCCGACCTGGCAACACTGGAGGAAAGCAGAGAGGCAACGCTGGAGCGAAAGGGGGGTAGGGAGGGTTTGGTTGCGAGTCCGCCAACAAGCGTGTACTTATTACGGCCGCGCGCGGTCGCGTGTGCAGTATCCTGACGATGATCTGCAGACGGCTCATACTTTTGCTTGCGCTGTGTGCTTGCCGCTCTTGCGTTGAAGCGGTAGACCGCACGGAGGTCACTTGGCGCGCTGCTGCATCCGCTTTGCTCACACCAGCGTTTCGACAGCGAGTGTGCGCGCTTATCGAGTGTGATGTGCACATGTTTGCTCGTGCGTATTGACACCACAAACTTGTTAATTGAGTTAGTAAGCGAATGTTTCCAAGTTTATAATGCCGATAAAGCTAGTTTCTTTACTTCGTACAGGATAGCATAGGAATAAACTTTATTTGTCTAGCGGTTATTGATGTTGGTGCCCGGGGCTAGGCTGCCAGGGGTTCATAGCCCGAGGAAAATCTTCCGATATCCTCGGCAACGGCCCTGGCCCGCTGGACGGCCCACTCCTGGTCTTCGGGTGCCTCGCGGAGGAGGGCGGCTTGCCATCTCGCAGCGAGGCGCCCCGCTTTAGAGGGTCCTGCTGTTGTCTTCCCCCTTCCTCCGGGTCCCTCTTCCTCATTGCGTTGGCATTCCCAAAGCACATGGGCCATATCGGCCCATTCGTGCTCGCACCACGGGCAAGCCGGGCGACGGGTGCAGCCCGGGCCACAGGCGGTGCAGGTGGTAGGGGTTGGTGAAAGTGCCCGTCTGCAACCGTCTAAGGTCGACCGCCTGGGACCTGTCCAGCCACCCGTGGGGTTCTGGATATTTTCTTCGTTCACTGCTATAGTGACCAAGCACCTCTCTGTACGTTGCCGGAAACTCCTTGACTTCGTATAGCTGTGCACTGATTTGCTATCGCAATCGATGCTACGCCTTGGGGGCTAAGTTGCGACATTTATTTAAAAAAAGACTATTGTTTTGCATGCTACATAATGATTTGCATTGCTGAGATGTATTTTAGCTTCGAACATGCTAGTTCTGTATTTGTTGTTATTATTAAGTGCGACATATAGAACATGATTGAGTGCCACTTAGCGACCTTGTAAACATTACATGTAAAATTTTGTAAATATTGTACCTCAACCGCATGTGTCTTAACTACCGAGGGGAGGCTAAGCCTTTGTTAGGTGTTGCAAAACACGTTTAACCCATTCGTCCTCGGTCTGCAGTATATACTGTCAACAGAGATAAAATGGTTGTAGTTATTGTTGTTCTCGTTGTTGTTGAATGCTTCGTGACAGTCCACTCAACGTGCGAGTAACAAGCGGTAATACGTCTTTGCTACACGATATTAGAAAACACAGAAAATCTACGTTCCAAGCCTTGTGCACAGCAAGAACAAATATACCGCAACTGACCACACCAGCAAGCGATTAGGCAGAAAATGAACAATCAGATAGGAGAATGCACCGATAAATGTTACTCACACAGAAACATGACAAGCCGGTCTTTCAAAATGACGGGCAAATGAAGAACAAATAATAAAATACACTGAACCTGATTGAATTCAGAAGTGGAAGGTTTGGACAGCTTGAAATGCATTTATAGCCTCGCTTCTAATAGAAACACCACACACGCTGCTCGCCCCGTTTTTGCAAGGCGTAATTAGCTCGGAAAGCGATTACGTGCGTGTCCTCTGAAGCTGTCCAAAGAACGGGAAGTATTCTTCTGTCGTCTCGACTGGTGCGCGTAACAAGTAGTCGTCATTGGTGTGTTTGCTCCCGGATCTGTATACGACCGTAATATCATACTCTTGCAGCCTAAGGCTCCATCTTGCTAGTCATCCTGATGGATCCTTGAGATTGATAAAAAAAGGTTGATAACTACTGGTGAGGGTTGATAAACGTATGTACTGGTCGGATCCAGTTTCATAATATTGCTAATGACACCGCGCTGCGTGGAAATGAGCAGGCGGCACAATTCTGACGCATGCTTGTACAACTTCCAGAGGAGTTTCTGCGTGAATGTTTTCACCAGAAAATTTATTGTAATGCCTGTTCACATCTTTTGGGGCATGTCTTCTCCCCAAACTATATTCATCAGTGAGTCTTGCGCTTGCTTAGATGGAGACCATGTGGTAGCCACATTCCTGTTAATCAACTTTACATTTTTGAATCTTTACGGTGCTGAAACCCCGATTTTATGAGGCACATCATAGTGCCGGTATCCGGAATAATTCGGACCGCCCAAGGCTTTTCAGCGTGTACCCTACGCACGGTACACGAGCGATTTGAATTCCACCTCCATCGGAATGCTGCTGCTGCGGCTGGGATCGAACGAGCGACCCCGAGCTTAGCACCGCAACGCCATAGGTACTGGTTTACCAGGCCCGGTAGTCAGGTGCATGGTGTTAGGGACCGGGAAGCACGGCGGATTCAGCGTTAAAAAAACAAAACCACGCAAGAAGATGACGATTATTGTACGGTGATAAGATAGACGCGAAATTGAGGAAATTTGTTTTTATAAAGCTCTAGAAACAGGTTACAACCTCCGGGGTTCATCTTTGTCCCCCAACAATTATAATTTTATACTCAACGATCATCGCCCCAAGAAGCACCGTGAGTAGGAGAAGAAGCAGGGTTCAGATGCTATCTCTATGGTACTGTCTCCCTTCCTTCGACAGTCAACGTGGTTCCCTTCATCTAGTCTGCTCAGTCGCTTAAAGGACTGGCGGTTCTTGGAAGAAGATATCGTGGAACTTCAAGAGAGCTTGCAGCGATGTTAGTTGATGCATTGGATTAATAACGAAAACAAATAAACATTAAACTGAGGTATTCCAACAGACGCTACGCTCTTAGGATACTGCTGCTTCGTGTTCATTTTCTCAAAGTTTTCTTCAAAAATTACTAGAGATAAAGTTTGTGCTAGTATCTACGTCAGCTACAAGCATGGGGGTTCAGCCGTCAAGCGAATGATGGGAAGTACATGAATCTGCTTGAACTTCTTCCTTCTGCCTTCAAATGGTTTACTTACGAAGACGAATCAGAAAGTCTGTGCCCTATTTTTTTAGTGAAATTACGGCTGTAAATTGGAAGTCAACATATCCATTCGCAGAGGTGGGCCTTTCTTGGAGCGGTCCGGTGTTATCTGCAGTTGGTGAAGATGACGGTTGTGGTTCACATGTTTACGGCGTACGAAAGTGTGATTTATCTTTTATCGAGCAAGGAACGAACGCTAATTGAAGTACGCAGGGAAATGCAGCCCACATATGGGGGAAAGGTGTCCCGCTTTGAGAAGTGTGAGGTGGTGGTGTGAGTTCGCAAAAGGCAGTGAAGACTTGCACGACAATGCGAGGCCACGTGGAGCAATCGGAACTGCCGACTAGCTCCGGTCGTTTCACTTGGAGAGTCTGGGCCACCCACAGTACAGTCCGGACCTCATTCCTAGGAATTTCCACGTTTTCGGTCCGCTGAAGAAGTTCATGGCAGGACAGCGATTCACGTGCAACGATGAAGCCAAGACAGCGGTCCGACAGTGGTTCCACTGACAGTGGTTCCAAAGCCAGCCGTACGAATTCTACCACAGGAACATTTCCAATTTAGTGCTGCGATGGGACAAGTGCCTAAACAGGTGTGGGAACTACGTGAAAAAATATTGTATGGTGCGTGAAATAGTACGCCATATTTTTAATTACATGTATGTGCCTTATTTTTGCAAATAAAAAAATAGTGGCAAATACCTTCTGGTTCGTCCTCCTACAGCAAAATATTGCGTTACATATGCAACGACTTCGAGTAATCCTGCAAGTGCGCAGAACCTAATGCCTTCTGCGTTTAGTACTATAGGATTCCTTAGAAAGTAGATGTATTAAATCTAGTAATTCATTTACTATATTTACACATAGTAATTCATCGAGTCTAGTAATTAATCTACGTATAGTTTATTAGGTCTTGTAATTAAACCGGCAAGAACGACTGATGCCACAAGCAGGAAAACCCGACAAATTCATGTAGTACCCATCAAGTTATTGCCGCCTGATTGATCGCAGCACCAGACTTCTCTGTAGTGGCTTAAGTAGGAAGTTTTATGGCCGCCTGTACGTAGGTCAAACGGGGCGGCGCGGAAATATCCGAATCTGAGTACGCGTAGGCTCTCTGAAGTCCACCCCAGGCAGCAAGCAACCTTGGCTTGAACTGTCGCTCCTTTAGATACCTAGCTCTCCTAGTCTGTTGGGACATGGATTTTCTTCGCGCATAAGGATCAGCGTGCACGTGGAATATTCGAGGTACACGCAATACTGAATGAACGGGACAGGTCTGAGTGTAGGGCTTCAGAGTTCCTGCCACGCAAAGAGGTCCCCTGCCTGGACAATTATTTAGCCATCGGGGGAGTTCTTCGGGTTATATCTTCTCTTCCTACGTTCCAAATTTTCCGTCCTTTTAGTGCGTAGACCGCACCTCTACTCTCGTGTCCTTTTCCCACTCTCTGACTAAACTAATGAAAAACCCCGTTAGCCAGTCGCTGGCACACTCTTCAACGTTAATCTGGTCGTTGCAATAACGAACGGTGCGGCGACCCTCCAAACACTCTTATTCTGTTTACCGTTTCAGAGTTAGGGGCAGCGCGTAAATATCCGGATCACACAACGCGTGGGCGTTATCGCTTGCCATCTGTCCGTACTCGAAAGCAGTTTGCAAGATTTGCCTCAGGGTGTCTTTTGTGAGCATACGCGTGCTTGAGGAAACTTTCAGCCATTGCCTCATCGTGTTATGCTTTGAGGTTCGCAAGGCGACTTTGCCAAGCGTTGCTAGTATTCACAGAGTACCCTGTAGAGTCCCAAAAACGCTTCTCTAGAGAGGAGATGTGGGTTGCTCCGGATTGAGTCATGCCTTTGCCCGTATGCGCCGGTGGTTTGAGACAGCTTTGGTTCTATGCACGCGCTGCCAGATTGAGTCAGTCCGGAAAATATGATGATGATCACAGCGCTGGTTAAAGACAAAACGCACGCGGACAAGAACCCAACTTTTGTGGTTTTAACTTTTTGTTCTAACCATTATCGCGGCTGCTTGTTCCTTGGGCAATGCTGGCTATTCAAAAAGTTCTGCAACATTCCTTTGTTCGACACTGAAATAACACTGCAGCAGTGCGATGGTTTTCTCTGAATCTATTCCCACCGAAATTTGCAAAAGGTCGCAGTTTAGCCCGAAAAGCGAAGCATCGATCGCGATAGGAAATTAATATACAGCCATGAGAAGCAAGGATAGTCGTTTTATCGGCCATATAAACTTAGAAACATTCACTTATTGACTGAATTAACAAGCATACGGTGCCAGCGCGAACAAGCAAGCATGAACACACCACACTCGATGAGCGCGCATACTCGCTGTCAAAACGCTGGTGTCAGCAAGCGCAACAGCAGCTAGAGTGACCTGTCGCGCGGCCTATCGCTTCAACGAAAGAGCGGTGAGAACACAGCGCGCACAAAGATATGAGCTTCCTCCAGATGCCTTTCAAGATACGGCGCACGCGACCGTGCAAAGTACGCACTTGTCGGCGGAGTCAAAGCCGCCCCCTCCCCTTCCTCCGGCGCTGCCTTCCCGCATTTCTCCAAATATGGCACGCCAGATTGAGCCGCGATCATCAGTTCCCCTCGCGCCCGGTCGCGAATCGGGCAGTTGCTGCCGGAGCAGAACGCCGCCCTCCTGCCTCCCTCCCTCTTATCCCCTCACGGCCTTTCGCGCGACGGAATATTGTGCGTTTGCTCTCTGCTTTCTTCCTACGCGTGTGCCAGATTTAGGTGCACGCAATTGAGGAGCATCGATCGTCGGCTTCTTTCACGTGCTTTCACTGGCACATACAGCCTACGGCACGCGGCCATGGTGCTGTCGCGATGGGACTTCATAAGGGACATCACGGCGACGGCAAAAATCGGTCCTGAGTGTCCATATAATTGCCATCGCAATGAAAGAACTCATAATCACTGAGATATAAAGAGCCCAATGCTTACCTTGTCGATTCCTCCTCAGCATAACGTTTCCTGTCAGCTAGGACAGTACCGATAGCTGATAAAGGGACCAGACACTAGAAGGAGCGGGGATAAACGGAGCAGGATGCGTTAACAACCACCGTTTCACCGTTTCCTGGATTAATGTATGCACGTCCAAGCGTGCGCGATCTCATTTTGATCTGGAGTTACTCTTAATCCTCAACAATCACCCAATGGCTGGCGTATTAGGCTGCCGTGCTTGTCTCTGACGTCGTATACGGGGTGTAATAGACGGAGTCTCGAAAGTCGCAGGAGGGAATAAGTTATCTCCCATGCAAGACTGTGTGTACCCTGCTGCATACAGGAAAGTATAGTTAGGCTGTCATGTTCATTATTTCATTGTCTAGAGATCACAATAGTTTTCTTGCAGCGTTGAAAAAAACTGTCGCAGTGCCCTTTTAAAAGGACACTAAATGCAAACAATAAGTCGACGTGGACTGTTTAAATACAATTCCAGAAACCTCGCAATGCTTGTTTTATGCCAAAAAAAGACTTAGTTTGCGAGAAAATTGCATGCGAAGGGTCCGAATACCTTTATCGCAAATCAGATTTCCCACCACCCCACCGGGGAGTGGTGACGTCATTGAGTACGCGGAGCCCGCCAGACAGCGCTACGGGTTTTTGCACAAAACGCAAACGCTCGGTCATGAAGAAATCTAGCCGAGACAGAGCGTTGGTTTCGCCGCTGCACCTTCTTTTGGTCAAGTGGCGTGGACCGTTCGGGAACCCGCGACATCACATGGAACGGAAATTCTCTGCTACTTGCAGTTTGTGCGAGCTCAGCGAGGTAGCAAAGCCTGCGCAGCAGTACGCCATAACGAAGCTACTCAAACGCGAAAGCGCGGGTGGCGCAGAGTCGAGTGAAAACGAAATCTTTCGACGGCCCGCGCCGTCGTCAGCGGCAATGTCAGTGAGCTCTTTTCTAAAAACGAAATAGGTAACATTTTTTTCGTCTTTTAATGCAATATAATGAAGTTTCTGTAACAAGTGGTTGAGTACTAGTCACAGAATTTAAATCAGGAGTGCCTTCGTCATCGGTCAAGTTCTTGAATGTTCCGGGGGAGTCTGTAGTCGTGTCCTGCAATTATCTTAGTTTCTCCATTACTAAGGCTCTGTTCACGATAATACTGAAGCCTTGGAGATTCTCGAGCACTAAGCTATCTCTTTAGCTTGACTTAATATTTGAATTTAGTGTTCCTTAAAGCTCAACATGCGCACAGTATTCAAAGCATGCACGCACGAGTAGCGGGTTCCCGAGTGCTCAGCCGAGCGGAGAATGTCCCGAATCAATGACATTGACAGCCGATTACGCGGACCATCGCCGAAGGCTATCGTTCTCCGACTCTTAACAAAATTACTTGTCGCTATATTATAGCGTTAATTGGTCGATGAATTATGGTTAAGTGCAACAAGTTTTGTTTAGATGCATTTTCAAATGGTATCGCCATTGGAAGTAATCAGGGGCCGAATTCATAAAGGTACGCTCGTACGTGGTCCTTGCTACTGACCTGTAGACTTTGATAATATGTCCATTTTCAGGATTTCCTCTTATTTGCTCTTGCGAACAGTTCTAGTGTAAGGGGCTTTTGGTAATAGGGGCCCTGGTTATCAGTAGGCAATGTTACCGAGGAATCGTGAGTTCTTATATTTACAAAGTTAATGTCACGTGTTTGTGCTCGAACATATCTCTATGGTCATCCAGCCAACTGCGTTTGACTTGGCGTGCTGGCCGTGCAAAGAATGAATGCTAGGGCAGCACGTATAGTGTAACGTAAACTCACCGCGTTGTCAACAATTCATTCGCAAATTGCGCAGCTCTAGAAATGACCCGTTAGGTTTTTTTTTTTTTTTTGGAGAGAAGCGTTGCTCTCGTCAGCTTTACACAATTTGTCATCGCGAATCAACAAGTTGCAAACCCTACTCAAATTTCTCCGTAAATATGCCTTGTAAAAAAATAACAGAGTCCCGATCAACAACGTTTCATTAAGGATTACTATTTGCCGCTGGACGGCTCCTTCACTGTATTCCTATGACTCACTGCCAAGTACGTCGAGTACGCGTTTTCACGTTGCCCTCTAGATTACAAGCAGCTCGGAGAGGCGTTGTAATATCCTGGCTAATAGGACCGTCGTACTTTCGCTTGTCCCTTTTGCAGGGCACACATGAACCTCCCATATGAACACAACAATCAAACCCCGGCCCTCAGTCCCCAGCAGCTGCGAAGCAACTGACCACGGCGGCGGTCAGACCTGCGACGCAGCAGAGGGTGCTAAGAATCCCTGGCTCCGGACAGGCCGCCATTGGAATATCAACCTGGCAACGTTTAACGCTAGAACGTTATCTAGAGAGGCGAGTCTAGCAGTGCTATTGGAGGAATTAGAGGGCAGTAAATGGGATATAATAGGGCTCAGTGAAGTTAGGAGGCCAAAAGAAGCATATACAGTGCTAAAAAGCGGGCACGTCCTGTGCTACCGGGGCTTAGCGGAGAGACGAAAACTAGGAGTCGGATTCCTGATTAATAATTATATAGCTGGTAACACACAGAAATTCTATAGCAATAACGAGAGGGTGGCAGGTCTTGTTGTGAAACTTAATAACAGGTACAAAATGAAGGTTGTAGAGGTCTACGCCCCTACATCCAGTCATGATGATCAGGAAGTCGAAAGCTTCTATGAAGACGTGGAATCGGCGATGGGTAGAGTGAAAACAAAATACACTATACTAATGGGCGACTTCAATGCCAAGGTAGGCATGAAGCAGGCTGGAGACAAGGCAGTGGGGGAATACGGCATAGGCACTAGGAATAGCAGGGGAGAGTTATTAGTAGAGTTTACAGAACAGAATAATATGCGGATAATGAATACCTTCTTCCGCAAGCGGGATAGCCGAAAGTGGACGTGGAGGAGCCCGAGCGGCTAGATTAAAGATGAAATAGACCTCATACTCTGTGCTAACCCTGGCATCATACAAGATGTGGACGTGCTCAGTAAGGTGCGCTGCAGTGACCATAGGATGGTAAGAACTCGCATTTGCCTAGACTTGAGGAGGGAACGGAAGAAACTGGTACATAAGATGCCGATCAATGAGTTAGCGGTAAGAGAGAAAATAGAGGAATTCCAGATCAAACTACAGAACAGATATTCGGCTTTAACTCAGGAAGTGGACCTTAGTGTTTAAGGAATGAACGACAATCTTAAGGGCATCATTAAGGAGTGTGCAATAGAAGTCGGTGGTAACTTCGTTAGACAAGATACCAGTAAGCTATCGCAGGAGACATAAGATATGATTAAGAAACGCCAATGTATGAAAGCCTCTAACCCTACAGCTAGAATAGAACTGGCAGAACTTTCGAAGTTAATCAACAAGCGTAAGACAGCTGACATAAGGAAGTATAATATGGATAGAATTGAACAGGCTCTCAGGAAAGGAGGAAACCTAAAAGCAGTGAAGAAGAAACTAGGAATTGGCAAGAATGAGATGTATGCGTTAAGAGACAAAGCCGGCAATATAATTACTAATATGGATGAGATAGTTCAAGTGGCTGAGGAGTTCTATAGAGATTTATACAGTATTAGTAGCACCCACGACGATAATAAATGAGCAAATAGTGTAGAGGAATTCGAAATCCCACAGGTAACGCCGGAAGAAGTAAAGAAAGCCTTGGGAGATATTCAAAGGGGAAAGGCAGCTGGGAGGATCAGGTAACAGTAGATTTGTTGAAGGATGGTGGGCAGATTGTTCTAGAGAAACTGGCCACCCTGTATATGCAATGCCTCATGACCTCGAGCGTACCGGAATCATGGAAGAATGCTAACGTAATCCTAATCCATAAGAAAGGGGACGCCAAAGACTTGAAAAATTATAGACCGATCAGCTTACTGTCAGTTGCCTACAAACTATTTACTAAGGTAATCGCAAATAGAATCAGGAACACCTTAGACTTCCGTCAAGCAAAGGACCAGGCAGGATTCCGTAAAGGCTACTCAACAACAGACCATATTCACACTATCAATCAGGTGATAGAGAAATGTGCGGAATTTATCCAACCCTTATATATAGCTTTCATTGATTACGAGAAAGCGTTTGATTCTGTCGAAACCTCAGCAGTCATGGAGGCACTACAGAGTCAGGGTGTAGACGAGCCTTATGTAAAAATACTGAAAGATATTTATAGCGGTTCCACAGCCACCGTAGTCCTCCATAAAGAGAGTAACAAAATCCCAATAAAGAAAGGCGTCAGGCAGGGAGATACGATCGCTCCAATGCTATTCCCAGCATGTTTACAGGAGGTATTCAGAGACCTAGATTGGGAAGAATTGGGGATAAAAGTTAATGGAGAATACCTTAGTAACTTGCGATTCGCTGATGATATTGCCTTGCTTAGTAACTCAGGCGACCGATTGCATTGCATGCTCACTGACCTGGAGAGGCAATGCAGAAGAGTGGGTCTAAAAATTAATCTGCAGAGAACTAAAGTAATGTTTAACAGTCTCGGAAGAGAACAGCAATTTACAATAGGTAGCGAGGCACTGGAAGTGGTAAGGGAATACGTCAACTTAGGGCAGGTAGTGACGGCGGATCAGGATCATGAGACGGAAATAAATCAGGATCATGAGACGGAAATAATCACAAGAATAAGAAGGGGCTGGGGTGCGTTTGGCAGGCATTCTCAGATCATGAACAGCATGTTGCCATTATCCCTAAAGAGAAAAGTGTAAAATAGCTGTGTCTTACCAGTACTCACCTACGGGGCAGAAGCCTGGAGGCTTACGAAAAGGGTTCTACTCAAATTGAGGACGACGCAACGAGCTATGGAAAGAAGAATGATGGGTGTAACGTTAAGGGATAAGAAAAGAGCAGATTGGGTGAGGGAACAAACACGAGTTAATGACATCTTAGTTGAAATCAAGAAAAAGTAATGGGCATGGGCAGGACATGTAATGAGGAGGAAAGATAACGGATGGTCATTAAGGGTTACGGACTGGATTCCAAGGGAAGGGAAGCGTAGCAGGGGGCGGCAGAAAGTTAGGTGGGCGGATGAGATTAAGAAGTTTGCAGGGACGACATGGCCACAATTAGTACTTGACCGGGGTTGTTGGAGATGTATGGGAGAGGCCTTTGCCCTGCAGTGGGCGTAACCAGGCTGATGATGATGATGATGACATGAACTGGACGTAACAACAGGCGAAAGTAACATTTTAGATGGCGGTTTTATGAGAGACACTGAAGCGTGACGCAAATGTAATAGAATATACCGACCGTTATAATTCCTTATGCGAAGTTTTGGCGCAGCTCAATATGTGTTTTTATTTCACGATATATGGAGGCAAAGAATTTCAGAGAGACATGTAGCCGAGTCGGCAATCGTCGAAAATCTGACCTGCGGGTCAAGCACGTCAGCTTTTATACATGACTCGTCGAAGTTTCCAGTGTAATCGTACATACAATCATATTACAAAACAATCTCAAGATATACCAATCAAAACAAGCGCAAGCGAGAGCTAACGCGAGCAGACGATAGTACGAAATGATGACATGTAGTTTTAATGGCGCAAGGGCCAAGTGTGGCCAAAGAGCGCCAAAGCAGCGATAGTACGAAATGAGCGGTCCGGCTCAGACCACCTACGAGTACGCATCGAGCGATCGGGCGGGTCTGCATCATAACAGTTTTCATAAAGGTCATTTAATACAAGCGACCCACATGATTCTGCAATGGTGATAAAACTTTGCTGGGGACATCAAACTAAAATGAAGGAATCAGAGAATGCGATCCCTGTCACACGTACATGACCTAAACGTGGTTACAGAATTCAAGCAGCATAAAAAAATGTTTTTAAAAAGCGGAGACCAAAATTCTGCGTTAGAACAACAAAAACAAAATGTAAGCAATATGGTGGGTTACCAACAAAACCTTGCGTGTGATCCGACCAAACGTGGCCGTCAAGGTAGGCTATCTCCCCGTCAGTTAGTGAAACCTTTGACGTGCTTGCACACTTGCCACCGCTTTGCCTAATAAAGAAGGCTTCGACGATTTCCCGTTCTAACGTGTCTCAGGCTCTTGCCATGACGCCGATCTTTTCAAACTGCGGCACGAACACGCAGCTCCTGCAGTGGTAGTGAATATGACCGCTTGTCTTGTTACACAACGCTAAGCTGTGCTCACATATCCTATCGTTAACGTAACGTCCCGTTTGCCCTATGTACAAACGTCCACAGGACAACCGCATCCGGCACGCAACCACCACCACAGAATTTACAAACACATTCAAGTGTTTTTTGTATAGTGGGCCTTCCTTTCTTTGTTCAACATAAGACACATTTGTTCCAACTTGAGAGGGGCCGAAGACGCCCCATTCATTCCTCATCTACTTGAGACCTTCTTGATGTGCGAAATTTTGTGGAGGTACGGCATTACCTCTACCAGCTTCTTCTCCTTGTCTTTTTCTTTGGTGTTGTGTTCCTTGTATTTCTGCAGCAGGCTCTCACAAGCGATCGTCATTAATCGTTGAGGGTATCCTGCTTCCATCAGCTGTTCAATTTGTGTGCTGAAGCTTTCCTTCACCTTGTGTGGGCAAGATTTTTCAAGGGCTCAAGAGCAAGCGGTCAGCACAGCACTCGGTTTGATGAGCTTGGAATGCGCGCTTTCTTATGCGAGCAAACTGCTTATTGGGTTATACTTCGATTATGTGCTGCTCTGTGAATTGCTGCTGCAGATCCAGAGACTGTATTTGGTTATCCCTGGGCAGCTCGTGCTGGACATTTTAGCCCCTTGAATGCTCTTTGAAGGCACCCAGAACCTCATCCGCATGATTATGCAAGTGGCTGCCACGTTTTTTGTGGCCCATCACAATAAATTGATCATTGACATATCTGAAAGTGCGCAAAGCATCCAGATTCGCCAAGTAATATTACATGCCCCTGTTGAAGTCAGCCAGAAATATATCCCCTGAGACCGTTGACCTCCTTAAAAAGAAGGACTCCCGGTTCTGACGTTATACAAGGAGGGCGGCTTCGTTTTCTTACGAGGATGAATGTACAGTGATAAGACAATGGAAGCTGTGAAAGAATAAAAAAGAACTTAAAGTAGAGCTTTGCCCTAAGAAGAACAAGGTCATAGCAGCGAAGGTAAAAAATTAAATATAAGTTACGGTGTTTGCCGTGCCAAAATCACGATTTCACTATGAGGCATGTCGTGGTGAGGGACTCCGGAACAATTTGGCCACCCGGGGTTCTGTCGCGTTCACCTAAATCGAAGTACACGGGTGTTTTTTTCATTCTGCCCCCATCGAAATGCGGCCGCCATGGCCGGAATTTGATCCCGCGAACTCGTGTTTAGCAGTGCAACACCAAAGCCACCAAGCAACCACGGCGGGTCAGCACTGAAGGTAATGAGGGACATTAAATTGGAAACGCTGAGCAAATCTGTTGTGAAAGGAGAAAGCAGGTCGCTGCAGCCTTTTTCACCTGCAAGTCGCACAAGATAGGATATCCGGTCCACCTAATTGTATCTGAGAGCGGCAGCTGGCAAGCGATCGTGTCCAGTCGCCTACAGGGCGTTCTGTCTAGAAGTGCCGGCAATGAGCCCTTTCTGCTACAAAGTTCTGGAGAAATAATAATAATAGAAGGATGGAATGACAGGAGCGTCCACGGCCTTTTCCGTCGATGTGAAAGACCTTTTTTTATTCTATCCCGTATGACGTACTATTTGAGGCGATTAGGGAACGCGTTGAAGAACGTGGACAACTTCCACTGCTGCATGTACGCCATTAATTTTCTAGAGCATTAGATGGTCTACCTAGAGTCGACTGTCATCAATTACAAGGGCAACGCATATGCGCAAAAACACGGCTTTGTATCGAGTCTTCCATAGCTCCGGTTTTAAGTGATCTATTTCTGGCCGCCTTTGACAGGCACATGCAATATGACCTGGCGAATCTGAATGTCTTGCGAACTTTCAGGTATGTAGATGATAATATCATTGTAATCGGCAAGACAAAAACGTGGCAGCAGCCTGCATGATGATGTGAATGAAGTTCTGGGTGCCTTTAAGAAGCATTCAAGGGGCTTCGATTTCACGGATGAGCCGCCCACGAATAACCACAAACATGGATAATGCGGAACGCGAACTACTAAGACGAACACAAAGGCACGAGAACTGGCAAGACACAGCGCTGACCAGCCAGAGAAAGGTTTATTCGAAGGGTTGCTATCATTAGAAAGGCGATATGCCATACGACAGCGAAAGGAGAAGGAAAAACCGAGGTAATTTTTGGAGTTACACACACGAAAATATCTGCCACGTGTTGAGTCGCATCTAGAAAAGCCACTTCAGTATCATGTAGCTCTGTGGGGGTGTTGCTGGCACACCCTTCCCCTGTTATTTCATCTCGGGGCTTCTACAGCATCTCTTGTCGTTTGATCTTTGTGCATATATAAGGCTGGTCTTTCAAACTGGAGTGTACACTTATCATGCGACTTGCAGTCTCTTAAATACGTTGTGAAATGTGGGTGCGCTGTCTTTTTGTGTAATTCAAACGCTCTTTCAGCCTGACGATGAGACTCCTGTCGCTATAACCAACACATGTGTGCTCACAGGAGAAAGGCACATAGTAAACTACTGAAGTTGAGCAAGAAGCGAATTTGCTTACATCCTCAAACCACCATCTCGACCCATTTCTTACATCCGCAGTGAAGCTGTTCAGTTTTTCACTATGTTTCCGTACAACCGACAGATGCGACAGAGCTTGCTCGTCACCAAGAACAGGACTTTCACGCCGTGACGAGATGCTATCTTTTCCAGCCTATGCGAGAAGCCGTGGACGTACGGGACGACAGCCAACTTATTACTATCGTTCCCCCCATTCGAGTGTTCCCTCATCTACTCTTCGCTTCTCTAACTCACCGAACAATTTTTTTTCCGCGGCGCAGATATAACAACCTGTGGGAAGCCCGCTGACTGGAGCCTGGTTACCTGCCCTGACGAATTCACCGCGTAACATAACACCATGACATAACATAACATCGCATAACATCGATTCCTACGGGAATCGATGTTATGCAAAGCACTGCGCGGGGAGCCTACCAAGTTAACGCAATGACCATGAGAGCACCAAGACGGAGGCGGCTGTTTCATGACCTACATGACACATGTCATGACTGATTATTCATGTTCGTCATACGCTCTTCTCTACTATGCCAATTTTGGTACATACGAAGTTAACGAAACGACCATAAGAGCACCAAGACGTAGGGGGATGGATGGATGGATGGATGGATGGATGGATGGATGGATGGATGGATGGATGGATGGATGGATGGATGGATGGATGGATGGATGGATGGATGGATGGATGGATGGATGGATGGATGGATGGATGGATGGATGGATGGATGGATGGATGGATGGATGGATGGATGGATGGATGGATGGATGGATGGATGGATGGATGGATGGATGGATGGATGGATGGATGGATGGATGGATGGATGGATGGATGGATGGATGGATGGATGGATGGATGGATGGATGGATGGATGGATGGATGGATGGATGGATGGATGGATGGATGGATGGATGGATGGATGGATGGATGGATGGATGGATGGATGGATGGATGGATGGATGGATGGATGGATGGATGGATGGATGGATGGATGGATGGATGGATGGATGGATGGATGGATGGATGGATGGATGGATGGATGGATGGATGGATGGATGGATGGATGGATGGATGGATGGATGGATGGATGGATGGATGGATGGATGGATGGATGGATGGATGGATGGATGGATGGATGGATGGATGGATGGATGGATGGATGGATGGATGGATGGATGGATGGATGGATGGATGGATGGATGGATGGATGGATGGATGGATGGATGGATGGATGGATGGATGGATGGATGGATGGATGGATGGATGGATGGATGGATGGATGGATGGATGGATGGATGGATGGATGGATGGATGGATGGATGGATGGATGGATGGATGGATGGATGGATGGATGGATGGATGGATGGATGGATGGATGGATGGATGGATGGATGGATGGATGGATGGATGGATGGATGGATGGATGGATGGATGGATGGATGGATGGATGGATGGATGGATGGATGGATGGATGGATGGATGGATGGATGGATGGATGGATGGATGGATGGATGGATGGATGGATGGATGGATGGATGGATGGATGGATGGATGGATGGATGGATGGATGGATGGATGGATGGATGGATGGATGGATGGATGGATGGATGGATGGATGGATGGATGGATGGATGGATGGATGGATGGATGGATGGATGGATGGATGGATGGATGGATGGATGGATGGATGGATGGATGGATGGATGGATGGATGGATGGATGGATGGATGGATGGATGGATGGATGGATGGATGGATGGATGGATGGATGGATGGATGGATGGATGGATGGATGGATGGATGGATGGATGGATGGATGGATGGATGGATGGATGGATGGATGGATGGATGGATGGATGGATGGATGGATGGATGGATGGATGGATGGATGGATGGATGGATGGATGGATGGATGGATGGATGGATGGATGGATGGATGGATGGATGGATGGATGGATGGATGGATGGATGGATGGATGGATGGATGGATGGATGGATGGATGGATGGATGGATGGATGGATGGATGGATGGATGGATGGATGGATGGATGGATGGATGGATGGATGGATGGATGGATGGATGGATGGATGGATGGATGGATGGATGGATGGATGGATGGATGGATGGATGGATGGATGGATGGATGGATGGATGGATGGATGGATGGATGGATGGATGGATGGATGGATGGATGGATGGATGGATGGATGGATGGATGGATGGATGGATGGATGGATGGATGGACGGACGGATGGACGGATGGACGGATGGACGGACGGACGGACGGACGGACGGATACTATCAAAGTGGGAAATGTTCGCCAAGAAATGCTTCCCATTTAAGAATAACGCAAATGCAACCTTACACCCCCATCAACACACCGAAGACTTTCCAGCCAAATCTACGATGACAAAAGAATCTGATACCACTAGGTTTGCAATTACACATAACCATTCTTTTCAGAACGTTTTGAGCGGCCTAATACTCCAACCGTATGACATGTACCGCCCGCTTAGCCCATCTTTCTTCAGGTTATTTTATACTTGCGAAAGTACATGCTGAACTCGTTTCATGCTCAGCAGTTACCAGTAATGGTGGCGTTCTCAGATCCAGGTGTGTCCAGTCTCTCAGTGGATGCCTGCCTTGTTGCCTTAATTTCTTCATCGTTGACCCTCATAACGAGGCGTCACCAAAACACCTTACCCAGTGCTTTTGTGCTCGAAAACATGAAACAGGCGTGGCAGTTCCTTTAGAACTACAAAGAGACTCGTCTGGACGGAATATTTGTTACTTGCTTGAACAAGAAAGGTCTTTCAGGCGTAAGCTCGCAAGCAACTTTCTTGCCTAGAAACATGACCCAGGATAATGTGCCACGCTTACTGTCTTTCATGTCAGGAACAAAGCTTAGAACAGGCGCGCTCCGTTCTAAATAACTCCATTGCTACACAGGCTCAAGTAGCTTATATGCTACGATGCGTCGCGAAATAAAATAACACAAACATTCTTATAGGAAGGCTCACGGTGGAGCAGCGGGGAATTCGGTTTCCAGGATGGTAACTAGAAATTTCAAAGAAAAAAAAATTTTTTCTGTCTGTGTTGTTTGTAGTGATTTTGTGAGCAAATTACTCACCTGTTACTATTCGCCGTCCTGGCTCAGTGGCTGTGCTTTTCTAATGTTGAGCACAACGGTTAGATTCCCGGGAATGGGGGCTGCATTCCGAAGAAGGCGAAATGCAAATACACACTCTGGTACCATGTTTTCGGCGTACGTTGAGATACGAAGATGATGAGCGAGATGACAATAATTATGATCATCGGGATGATGAAACTATCTGCATCGACGCAGGGTGGTGGCGCATAATACGAAACTTGTTCCTTTTACCTGTCTAGTGTGTACTGATATTGAAATATTTTGCGCACTTAGCTTTGTTGTTCTGAATAGAGAGCTTCGTTACATGTCTTTGCTTCCCTTACCGCCATAATTTTAGAGTTCTTTATTTCTAGCAACCACCCCAAGTTTCTTTACATTCGTCATTCTATGCTTAAACCGAAATTCTCCGTGTGGTATCATTGTATGTCCACATTTGTCGCTAAATTAAAGTGTGCTGAAATTCTGTCGGAAGCAATCTTGAATTCTACGGGTGACGGGCTTCAGGTCTCGCTATAGGATCAATTTTGTGACTTTTTCGCTTCCGGAGGTTAATCTTTAGAATCGCCTCTTTACTGACGTCTTTCATTCAATATAACGTATGCCACTGAGTTAAAAGCAACACCTACGTCTAGACATTTTCCCGAAATCATCCTCTCTCTCTCTCTCTCTCTCTCTCTCTCTATATATATATATATATATATATATATATTATAAAGGAGGTTTATGCTGCTGCCTGCGCGCACGTTCGTCATCTTGCTTACAATGGCCCCGCGGAAATAAAGGAGCCATCCTGGCGACTTAGTTTTCTGGAAGGAGGGTAGAATTGTGATACGGCTTGAGACGCTGAACGTGAACAACTTCGCGGTTACGACGTCGCATGTCGGACGGCGGCGTTAGCGGCTCAACCAGGTAATTAACGGGTGATGTTCTCGCGAGAACGCGGTATGGACCGTCGTACTTTGGAAGGAGTTTTGAAGCGAGCCCAGGCGTGCGGTGTGGCACTAAAAACCAGACGAGAGCGCCCGGGAGAAAAGTGGGAGTCGAGTTCTGGGCATCGTGAACGGCTTTTTGGCGGTTCTGGTCGTCCGAGGTGAATCGGCGGGCAAGCTGGCGACATTCCTCTGCTTGTCTGGCGGCTTCCGAGATCGGCAGGCATTCGGATGGGTCCGGCCGGTAGGGCAGAATGGTGTCGGTGGTGTGCGAAGGATGACGGCTGTAAAGAAGGTAAAAGGGTGAGAATCCGGTAGTGGCCTGAGTCGCGGTGTTGTAGGCGTAGGTGACAAGCGGAAGAACTAGGTCCCAATTAGAGTGATCAGGTGAGACATACATGGCGAGCATGTAACCAAGAGTTCGATTAAAGTGTTCCGTGGTACCGTTAGTCTGTGGGTGATAAGCAGTGCATTTACGATGAACAATAGCGCATTCAGCAAGCAGTTCTTCGATGTCTTCAGATAAGAAGACGCGGCCTCTATCGCTTAAAAGTGCACGTGGACCTCCATGACGAAGGAGAAAATGGCGAAGTAGGAAATTGGCGACCTCCTGCGCTGTAGCATTTGGTAGAGCAGCAGTCTCCAAATAACGGGTTAAGTGGTCTACCGCAACGATTATCCACCTGTTGCCGGCAGGAGTCAACGGAAGTGGCCCGTAGAGATCTATGCCCACGCGGTCAAAGGGTCGGGATGGGCATTGTAAAGGCTGGAGTTCACCGGCGGAGTTGTGCGGTGGCGCTTTCCGGCGTTGGCACTCATGAAAAGAGCGGACGAACTTTCGAACGAAATTATACATTCCCCGCCAGTAATAGCGGTGTTGAAGTCTTTCGTAGGTCTTGAAGACTCCCGCATGGCCACACTGAGGGTCGACGTGGAACGAGGAGCAGAGCTCTGATCGCAAGATTCTCGGAATGACGAGTAACCAGGTGCGTCCCTCTGGGGCATAGTTGCGTCGATATAGTAGCTGGTCGCGAATCGCAAAATGAGGCACTTGGCGCCGAAGCGTACGTGACGCTGGAACTTTCGACATATCCGAGAGAAGGTCGAGCAGACATGCAGTCCAGGGATCATTACGCTGTGCAGCAGCGATAGCGTCAACGTCCAGAGACGATAATGTGCACTCGCAGGGGGAGTCGTGACTGGCCTTCGGGGGAAGCGGTGATCGGGATAGCGCGTCTGCGTCGGAGTGCTTTCGCCCGGAACGGTACACCACGCGGATGTCGTATTCTTGGATTCGCAATGCCCAGCGGGCAAGGCAGCCCGATGGATCTTTGAGCGTCGACAGCCAACATAGTGCGTGGTGGTCGGTCACTACGTCAAAAGATCGGCCGTATAAATATGGGCGAAACTTGCCAAGCGCCCACACAATGGCCAAACAATCCTTTTCTGTAACGCTGTAATTGGTCTCCGCCTTGGTTAACGTGCGACTCGCGTACGCGACGACGTATTCTGGGTGGCCAGGATGACGCTGTGCCAACACAGCGCCAAGGCCTACACCACCGCTTGCATCGGTATGGATTTCGGTTGGCGCTTGTGGGTCAAAATGGCGAAGAATGGGTGGCGTCGTGAGAAGATGGCGCAAGGTTGTGAAGGCGTCGTCACACTCTGGAGACCATGATGAGAGATCTCTAGCGCCACCAAGGAGCTGCGTGAGAGGCGATATAATTGACGCAAAGTTTCGGACGAATCGCCGGAAGTAAGAGCAGAGGCCGATAAAACTGCGTAGCTCTATCATAGTAGTAGGTTTTGGGAACGCAGTAACAGCACGTAGCTTCTCGGGATCCGGGCGAATGCCCTCCTTTGACACGACATGGCCTAAAATTGTTAGCTGACAAACAGCAGCAAATCGACACTTCTTCAAGTTAAGTTGCAACCCCGCGTTGGTCAAGCAAGTGAGTACGTGCTGGAGGTGGAGCAGGTGTGTTGGGAAATCAGGGGCGAACACCACAATGTCGTCAAGATATATACCAAAGACATATTTTCCATTTGAGGCCACGCAGAACATTATCCATCATTCTTTCGAACGTAGCAGGTGCGTTGCAAAGTCCGAAAGGCATGACGGTGAATTCATACGAGCCGTCTGGTTTAACAAAGGCACTTTTCGGGCGATCGGCCTCTGCCATAGGAACCTGCCAGTAGCCTGACCGCAAATCCAGCGAAGAAAAGAACTCGGCTCCCTGCAAACAGTCCAGAGCATCATCGATGCGCGGTAATGGGTAGACGTCCTTCAGCGTGATCTTGTTCAACCATCGAAAGTCAACACAGAAGCGGATGGAACCGTCTTTCTTTGTGACGAGCACCACGGGAGAGGCCCATGGGCTTTAGGAAGGTTGAATGACGCATCGACGGAGCATGTCATCGACCTGGTCTGCAATGACGCGACGTTCCCTAGCGGACACGCAAAATGGTCTTTGTCGCAGGGGTGAGTGAATGCCAGTGTCGATGTAATGCTTGACTGTCGATGCCAAGAGAAGTTTGCGCAACGTCGAAAGAAAGGCGGAAGTGCTGAAGGATTGCGACAAGTTGAGATCGCTGCGAAGGCGTCAGATCTTCGGCGATGGATGGGCTGAACACACCAGTCGATGTTGAGTCTGGTACGGAGAGGGCACTCAATTCATGGGCGGCCGTAGAAGACACTTCGTCGAGGACGGAGACAATTCGTGTTGAGTCGACCGACTCGACGTAACCAAGGCATTCGCGGCGGAGCAGTGATAGCGGCGATGAAAGATGATTGTAAATGGGCATCGTGCTCACACCGGCGGCAAGGTAAAGAGCTGCGAAGGGCAAAGGAAGCGCTTTTCGGGTAACAAAGTGATGAGAGGGCATGAAGAAGACCGTCCCATCGGATATGGTACTACAGAAGACTGGTACGAATGCTGACGAGCACGGCGGGATACAGGTATCTTCTTTCACGATAATTTTAGCGGCAGGATGAGCATCGACCGAGGCCAGGTCACCAAGGTGGAAAAGATCTCAGCCCGAGCGCAATTGATGATGGCATTGTGGCGGGAGAGAAAATCCCATCCTAGAATAACGGCGTGGGAGCACGATGAAAGAACTATGAATTCAATCGTGTACAAAACGTCCTGTATGATCACACGGGCAGTACAAGCAGCAGTAGGGCGAATGGGTTGAGCACTCGCCGTTCGGAGCGACAATCCAGACAGAGACTTCGTCACTTTACGAAGCGAACGGCAAAACATGGCATCCATAACTGAAATAGCGGCACCGGTATCGACTAAGGCGACTGTAGCGACATCTTCGATAAACACATCAATGGCATAGGCAGGTAAAGGAGGAGGACTTCGGCATGTCGACACTTGCGCAGTTCTTGCCTCAGGAACTGCGTCGTCTAGTTTCCCTCTTCGTTAGAGACGGGTCGTCGACGCATAGGGGAAAGCGATCGACGACGTGGGAGGGTGACCGGAGGCGTTCGAAGCAAGGACGTCGATCAGTCTGGGAGCGAGCCGGTGATGGTTCGAAGGGTTCGTAAGGCGCATTTGCATCAGGCGGCACACAGGGCGCTCGGCGATCGTCATCGAACGCCTGCGATCGGCGGCGGCAGAACCTTGCGACATGACCGGGATACCTACATGCGAAGCATATAGGGCGATTGCCCGGCGTACGCCACGGGTTAGCGATGGCAGTGGTGGTCCAGGGGACGGGAGGGGGAGGGCGGTGCACAGGCTGCTGGAAGCGACGCACGGGCACACTGCGAGGGGCCATTGCAGCAACCGTAGCATAAGTGACTGGTGTAGTCACGACATCCTGCTGGTGAACAGCCGGCAGCGCTTCCGTGACCTCTTCATGGATCACGTTACGGATATGAGACGGCAAAGTGCTGGCAGACTCCTGAGTGGCGGACACAAGAGATAGCTGTCCTGCGACTTCTTCGCGGACGAAATCCTTGATTTGCGTTATCAGGGAGGCTTGTTCTGGGCCGGTGGTAAGGCTGCAGAGTGATGCCGCATTTGGTGTGGGATGTCGCCTTGTCAGAGCTCGCTGCTTACGCACTTCATCATAGCTCTGGCACAAGCTGATGAGGTCGCCAACAGTGCGCGGGTCCTTGGCCAGAAGCATTTGGAACGCGTCATCGTCGATTCCTTTCATGACGTGCTTGATCTTTTCCGCTTCCGTCATGGCAGCGTTCACCCGCCTGCACAAATCGAGAACGTCTTCTATATAGCTGGTGAATGTCTCACCCGTGTCCTGTGCGCGTGTACGCAAACGCTGCTCGGCTCGGAGTTTCCTGACGGCGGGTCGGTCAAATACTTCTGTAATCGACGTCTTGAGCGCCGACCACGTTCGGATATCCCTTTCATGATTTCTGAACCAGAGACTGGCCACGCCCGCGAGGTAGAATGATACGTAAGCCAGCTTGTCCGAGTCATTCCATTTGTTGTGAACGCTCACCCGTTCGTAGGACGACAGCCACTCTTCAACGTCGTTGTCGTCGGTTCCGCTGAAGATGGGAGGCTCCCGCTGGCGAACGGTGCCAGCGCAAGGGACGGGTGGCGATGGAAGAGTCTGCTGGTCGGCGTCCGGCATGGCAGAGGGTAGCGTCCGAGAACGGAGTTCCAGGATGGTAGAGTGGAACGTTACCCAGCACCTCCACCACTTATAAAGGAGGTTTATTGGGGGTCGTAGCGACCGCCGGTTCTACGATGCACCGAGCACAGTCTCCGAGCTCGAGCCTCTGCTGCGCGCTTGGTGCTGCCGATGCTGCTGACTGCGCGCACGTTCGTCATCTTCCTTACAATATATATATATATATATATATAGAGAGAGAGAGATAGATAGATAGATAGATAGATAGATAGATAGATAGATAGATAGATAGATAGATAGATAGATAGATAGATAGATAGATAGATATGCTGTTTCTTTTTGTTTGGCTGGACCCAAATATTTAGATATTGCCTCTGGCAGATAGCAGAAACTTATGCGTTTAGCTTGATTCGATGAGGCGTCCATTACTTCGACTAATCAAAATGCTTAGCTGACTAATTAATATTTTCAATAATTACCTTACGGCACAAATTTCAATCTATGAATTGTAGCTAGTTAGCACATCAGGCATATATACTCACAATGAATTATGAGGACGACACCAGTTTCGAGATAGGAGCTGTCAAACTTGCGGTAAAAAATTACTGTTGTTCTACTTACATTTTTCATAAATCGGTGTTCTATTTATTGTAGCAAAAAAGTAACTGGAACGCCAGTGCGTTTTCTGGGTCACTTCAAAATTTATATTACGAAAGTGGAGTAATCTTGAGGAAGGAACAAAGGAAGGAAGAAAAGAAGGAAAAAGGGGAGAAGGAAAGGGGAGTAGTCTTGAGAATTCATTCCAAGTGGATACGCCTTCTGAACTCACTGGCTATAATACGTAAATTGAATTTTGTGCTCTAAAGTAAATAATTAAAACGTAATCAGTGTAGTTAGGGTAAATATTCAATTAGAAACTTTGATTTATCGTTGAAGTAATGGCCGCGACATCGCATAATTTAGCTCTAGGGAGAGTAGTAACTGTGCTATCAACAACAGACCGTCTTCAAAAATTTAAAGCAGCTGAAGAAAAACACCTATATACCAAACTACATTATATGACGCCTAGTGTTCCTGTTGGCCTAAACCTGCTAAGTTACGCTGCGCTCATCGGCATGAGACAGAGGGCTTCATCATGATCATGCGTACGAGATGTGACGACGATTGTTAATACGGCTGGCTGGCGAACGCGTGGCCAAACAAACGATTAGCAGTGTGCATGGACGAATATACGGCAGGATAAACTGTTCTCTAACAGGATAGCTACACCTGGTCCACTATCCAGGAATTACTAGTAAGAAACACTGTGCCTTCTTAGAGTACTTTTCAAGGTCCGTTTAAAAGCCCAAAGCACTCTACGCGCGGCGATCTGGTTGCGTTTTTCGAAACCAGGCTTTGCGATATTTTCACCGGCATTGACGCAGCTCTTTCGGATTATTCGCGCTAGATCAAACAGTGTGCAGGACTGAAACTCGAAGTGTTTTTCCTGGTCACGCCGCTCTACTTACATTCAGTATCGAGAAAAACCTTCCCAAGAAAAAAAAAAGAAAAAAGAACCACACATACCCTTCGGACAAATCCTTAATGCACCGTGCGAAACAGTCACCGTTAGGTGCAGGAAGGAGAGGCGCGATAGAAAAAAAGTGCAGTCTAACAACTGTTTATTTGTGGGAGAACCAGCAAGCCGATATAAAGGCACGACACAATTGTGCCACCTGGAGAGAGCGCTTTGTATATATATATTTTTAAATCGTTAATTGATGCATGCCTATCTTGTCTACTGGCGCGTACATAAATATCAAGCAGCACATGCCACCCACGCATGCTTGTAATACTGGTAAAGCTTTGCTTGCGACATCAAACGAAAATGGAGCAATCAGATAATGCGATGCCTATAATGCATGACCTTAATGGGGCTACAAGCCCCAAGCAGCATGTAAGGTATTTTTCCAAAACCAGAGACTAAAATGTTTCAACAAACAAAACGATTCGAAATAAGACAAAATGTAAGCATTGCGGCGTGTTCGAAAGAAAACCTTGAGTGTGGTCAGATAAAACGTAGGCGTCAGTTTGTGAAAGCAATGGCGTGCTTGCACACTTGCCAACGCTTTGCCTTACAAAGAACGCTTTGACGATTTCCCGTTCTATCGTGCGCCAGGCTTTTGCTATGATGCCGATATTTTCAAACGGCGGAACGAACCCGCAGCTCCGGCAGTGGAAGTCAAGGTGACCACCTATCTTGCTACGCACCTCTAAGCTGTTCTCACGTGTTCTATTGTTATTGCAACGTCCCATTTGTCCTATGTAAAAACGTCCATAGGACAGTAGGATTCGGTACACAACCCTCCTCCCCCCCCCCTCACACACAATTTGCAAACGCATTCACATGTTTCTTTGCAAACTCCACCTTCTTTTCGTTTTTCATCATAGAACAAATTCTCCCTACATGAAAATGTCCTACCAACCCTACATTCACTCCATGTCTACTTGCGACCTTCTTGACGTTGTGCGAAATTTCGTGCAGTTACGGCATTAGCTGTACCGACTTATTTTCCTTGCCTTTTTTTTTTTGGTGTTCGGTTCCTTGTATTTCTGCAGCAAGCTCTATCTGGGGCTCGTCACTAATTATTGAGGGTATCCGGCTTCCATCAGCCCGTTCAATTTGTCCTCAAGCTTTCCATCACCTGGTGTGGGCAAGATTTTTCAAGGGTTGAAGAGCAAGCGGTCAGCAGAACCCTCCATTTAATGAGCTTGGAATGCACGCTTTCGTAATGAAGGCAAGCTCTTCCTGCCTCTAGAATTATACTCCCAGCAAATGTGCGTCTCTGTGAATAGGAGCTTCAGATCTCGTATCTGGTTCTTCAGAAGTAAAAATGGACGAATTTGGTATGGAACCATGGCTAATTCGCAGAAATACTATGACAAAGCCAAACGCACGACAAGAGACAAGACACAGCGCTGAATGGCAACAAAAAGGCTTATTCGGAATGTTAGAAACTTCAACAGTGCTATATGTCATACGTCATCATCAGCAGCCGATAATAGTAGAGAAAGTTTTTGGTGTTAAACGCACCGAAATATCTTCCACGTGTTATATCCCATCTAGAAAAGCCACTTAAGTATCATGAAGAGCTATGGAGGCGTGGCTGACACACCTCTTTCCCTTTTCCTGTATATCTTGGGCTTCTTCAACCTCGAGGGAGCCGTCTCCCTCCGGACGTACGTTAGATGGCTGCGGCAATGTTCTTACGGAAGTACGTCAGACGGTTTTCGTTCGTACTGTCCTTGTTCACCATAAGATGCGTCGGGCGTAAGCACGCTGAACAGCTAAATACATGGTTCCCTCGAGTCACTGCTTAGTCTGCCTGTTTTGCACTCCAGCGTGCCTGTTTCAGCGCAGCCTAGGCAGATCGGCGTGCTCATCCCTGCCGTAACTATTGCCGTACCTGCTTCTATGGCCACGAGTGCTACACGACGCCCCCCCCCCCTCGCCCCCCCCCCCCCCCAAGAAAAGCGATAATAAATATACATGTATCTCCATACCGACACCAAGCCGACTTATTCGATTTCTTCAAACATTCTCCTAATAGTTCTCACTTGTATTTTGTTTAGACTTAAGACATCATAGGCCGAACCATACCCCTTAGCCAGAAGTTTAATTACACTCACAGTCAGAGAACAACACATTAAACAGTCCCAGCTGTGCGGAGAGCATAGGCGCTGCGTTTGTTTCATTACACAAACGTTGTTGCGAGTGATCTCACGCCAAGCTTGGGTTAATTTTTTGCGTGTAGCCAAAACCAGGGGATTCTGGATCACTTTGCACTCTGAATATTTAACAGACGCATAGCTTTTTAAACCTTTTTTGTAGTATTTTTTTATTTTAGGAGGGCAAGCGTTAGTATCAATAAATGAAAGCGGGCAAGGTCGTAGTTTGTACTAACAGTGAAGTTATAGAGTGGTCTAACTAAGGGCTACCAAGAATGTCGTTGAGCATTGCTAGCAATTTAACAATTTTTTTCAAGTACAGAAAGAAATTTTATCCTGTCGCTTTTTAATTTAGACAAAGCCAACAACCTCAGTGCCCATTGTAGGCATTGATAATCGATTGAATTCATTGATAATTATCGTGAACCGTGATTTTGATCTTGTACTCTACTATGTTCCACACCTGTCTGTCATTTTACCACCTGTTATTTTACGTCGATTAAAGCACATTCCGACATGTTTGGGGTATCGTGGAGAGTCGCCTGTTAGCGCGTCACCTCTCCAGCGCCCCGCAGACGCATTATGCTGTGTGCTTAGCAATGAATGGCAGTGTGTTCAGGTGTCTCCTCATGGCATCGCGTTAGGAGTACATGCCAGGGCCTCTGGTATGTACTACGTAGTGAAAACATGCATACAGTGGTGCAAATTATCATCTCCGAAAATAACAGCAGCACGTTGGCTCGTCCTAAGTGCCCTCAAGACCGGAATCTGTCGGTGGTCACACCGACCTGTAACGCGGCGTAACTTATTCGCAAGGGGGCAGGTGTAATTGGAACTTCATGGCAGCGTGCACCACTCAGCTGCACCTGATTATATATTCTCGCCCATGTGTCAGCGTTGCCGCAGGTGTCTATAGTGACACTCTCGCGTGTATTTCTTGCTCAAGCCTTGTCGAAGGGCTTGAAAGAATAAAGGCCCAGCATGGTGCCGTTAATTTCTCCTTTCAGCATCCTGCTGCTGGCGGAGCATAGTAGCGTCTGCGTTAAGTAGTACTTCTTAAAACGATGACGGACACCCATTGCAAAACCTTGCTTCTACCTGCGGCAGCAAACATTGGCACAGTTCGAGATAATACAATAATACAGTAACATTGTAAACGTAAAGAGTGGACACTCCCATAGGCGCCTGCGGCCGACTTTGGCTCTCACCACACCTAGCGGAATCGGCGAAACGCACCAGCCTCCAAGATGGTCGCGCATGCTGCCGAATCTCGGAGGCTGCAATTTCAGTTTCGTTTCTTGTATTTTTTTTTTTTTTGTGACTCATACCTTTGCTTAAATCGGGTGATTTCATGCAGGCGCTTGTGCCGCTGTTTATATGTTGTGGCGACGAGTGCGCAAAGGTGTTTCACTCATGTTAGATTTATTTAAACTCATATTATCTGTTCTAGTAACTCACGCCAAAAGGTGTATTGTAAATAAATGTGCCATGTTCCTTAAACATAAATGAACTTGCTGCATAGTCAAGAACACGAAAATAGCAGGCGAAGATTTATTGCAGCAAGATTGTAAGAGGCAGATACATGAAAACGGGAATAAACAGCGAAATGCAAGTAATACGGGTGTCACACGGCGCACTTTTAAACGCGATCAAGCCCAATCCGATTTGAATTTCTCAGTCACATTGGTTCTCTTGTGCAAGCTGTGCGATGGCACCGATATCAGTTGCGAATTTCAATCCGCATCGGACTTGTTCGCGATCGAAAGTGGTCGTGTGACACCGGTATAATGGAGAATAGTCGGAAATAAATGGCGTGATGGCAATAACTTTGCACAAACAAAACACATAGAAAACGTGTTGCAACTATCCAGATAATGAAAAAAAAACTGCAAATACACGACAGCAATTAATTTCCTCAATATGGGACGGTAGCTGTAAGGCCGTTTTGTACCGTCAAGCACAAGCACACAGAAATTACTAGCGCTAGGCGTATACAACACCTTTGAGGAGCTAGCAAGTGCCACGCTCATAGCGCAGAGGGAGCGCCTCAACAAGACTCAACAGGGAAGACACCTTCTTCAACGGCTAGGGTACCCGCTGACACCTCAGTACTGCAAAGAAGAAACACAACTCTTGCCTAACCACATTAGAGAGAACATTGTAGTAGACCCTATCCCCAAGAACATACACCCCACCCACAATCAGGAGAGAAGAGCAGCGCGTGCCCGCATGTTGCACAAACGTTGTTTCAGAGACCCGGATACGTACTACACGGACGCTAGCCCCTATCCCTCGTAGCCACGTTGCGGGCTCAAATACACAATCGCCGTTGTCAATCAGGGGAACCTGGTAGCATCAGCCTCCATCCGCGCCACATGCAGCGCAGCAGCAGAAGCAGCAGCAATCGCTCTCGCACTTCGCGACGCTGAGAGCAAGGGAAGGTCCGCCTGTGTCCTTACTGACTCACAAGCGGCTTGTCGTTTATACCTGAATGGAACACTCCCTATACAAGCCATTCGAATCCTGGGTCGCACACTACAACGGACCCACGGTATCGTCTGGTGCCCCGGGCACGAAGGCCTGCGGGGCAACGAAGAGGCGGACTGCGCAGCTCGAGGTCTCACTAGCCGAGCGGCAGACCACACCGTTCTTCAGCCCCCGACAGACCTACGAGCGACCCACGAGTTATTAACGACAGGTCAACAAATACTACAGGACCAACGGCTCGGAAGAACGCAATACGCTCCCCCACACAAAGCTCTCAATAAACTCCAGGCAAGGGACTGGCGCCGCCTGCAAACTAACACATACCCACATTTGTCTCGTCTACACGCAATCTACCCAGACAGTTATACGTCCCGAACATGTCCCTGGTGTAGCAACCACACAGCGACACTCGCGCACATAACACATGAATGCACCGACCGTCCGGGCGACGCAATTTCGCCACGAGTCACAACACACACACTCACTACGTGGTCTTGGGAGGCGAGACTCTCCGAACTGGACCTGGGAAGCCAACTGGCGACCCTCGACCAGGCCCGGCGAGCCGCGATCGCCAGTGGAGCCCTGTCAGAGGGAACCACCCAGGAATAAACCGCGCAACGGTTTCTGCAATGATAAAGTTTCTCCTCCTCCTCCTCCTCCTCAATGTGGGATTGTTTTAGAAGGAAAAAAAAATATGAAGTTTTTTCTTGTACTTCTGTGAACGAGGGTGAATTAGGGCAGCAAAATTATGCGAATGGTAGCGTGCCGAAATAAAATGGCTGCAAAAATAATTGAGCAGGCACCAACATCTTAATCTCGAATGTGTAAGCCAGTGTGTCCGTCATTAAACAGCTGCAATTAAGCACTTTGTGTTAGGGGTCTTCACCTGCTGTCTTCGAAGCCTTGCAATCGTCTTCTAATGCTTGGAATTTTGCCCTTGAGTGTGCGTGATGTCCTTTGGCTGTGCAGTGTACTTTGAGGAAATGGTGGAGATTCTTGCAATAGGTAGAATGACAGAGAGAAGGTAAGCAATACTGGAGGCTTCGAAGCTATTGAATGTAGACGCTACGTTCCTTCGTATAAGCGATATTGGAGCCTGCAAAGCTTTATAATGGAGATGCTGCGTTTCTTCATGCAATGCGTATTAGTTTTTTGTTTGTAGTTAAGGAAGCACTGTTATAAAGGCTAAGAAACAAGGAACTTTCTACGGTAATGACTTCATACACAATTAAAACTTGAAAACACGTATCTTCAGCCCAATGCCGAACAGCTAACAACGCTCAAGCGCACATAGCCTGCTACAGAGGTTGGGAGAGAGCGCATTATTGTCATACTGTAAATATTGCACGTGTACCGCTTTAGAAATAACTATATTTCTTTTGCAAAAGTAGAGCATACTTTTCAGCAGCCGCCGCGCGTATCATAAAGCTCTCTGCCCCGAACGGCATGTGTTCATAGGCCACATTTCTTAACGAACCATTTTATTTTATTTTCTAACTTGGTCATTGTATCGAACGTGCATCGCAGCTGGGACGCTGCCGCATGGCTGTTATCGCTAGCATCACCGTTCACTGCTGCGCATAAAAAAAGACTACGAAATGAAAGTCAGCGTAGCAAATGGGCAGCAGCTGTTCATGGCTGCAAGGCCGCCGTCACTCCTTCATGCGGTTAACAGTGACATAACGAAATGCGTAGAGTACATGAGTCGTTAACAACGCGCAATAGAACTTGCTGTGGCCTTACCATGAAACGGCGACGAAGCAGACGCTGGCAGAAGAACCCAACAACGATGCTCACGTGCATTTTATAGAAAGAGCCCGGCGAAGCGGTCTGACAAGGCTTCGCACATGTTGGGTGGGACGCGCCCAGTGGTCGTGCCGCCTGTCAAGATGCTAGCCGGAGCCGCAGCCACAGCCGCATTTCTCTTGATAGGCTCTGCCACCTAGCGGAATCGGCGAAGCTCCATAGCTCGGCCGCGAAACGGCTCGAGTGTCCGCTCTTCTCGTTTACTATGTTACTCTATGATACAACGCCGCAGAAAGCCATTTTCCGCGAGTCATCTAAAGGCGTTAGAGAAGACAGTGTGGCGCGCGATAACACCCCCCCCCCCCAAAAAAAAAAAAAAAGATAGAATGAAAGCGAAGCAAAGTGCGGCGGACGCGCGTTCCAGCCCAGCCGCAGCCACTGCGTAAAACAATGGCCCAGATGCGACGGAGCAGAGAAAACGACGCCTAGTGAACGTTTAATCCACCAGCACCATAGCTACGTCAGGCGAAGCTACATGTCAGGCCTGCAAATATGATGGGACGAGCATGCGCACCGCAGCTCTAGCGGCCCTCTCGACAGAAGGTGCCGCGTCGGTAGACAGCGGGTCCATGGAGTTCGGCACGCGCTCCCATGGTCCTTATACTTTTGCTCGCGGGTGCACATCTGACACACACAGCGCTGTGTTTGTCAGATGTGCCTTTCTGCTGTCCTTGTTCAACTTGCGCTACAACAAAATATGTCCTACCAACAAGCCCCTATAGCTGCCCTCATTGGTCAACCCCGAGTTATTTCTGGTTTTCATGCCACCTCCTAAAAGCTAGACCAGTGGCAGCAGCGGAAACAGCGGGAGTGTCAGCTCAACTTTCGCACAATTACTCCGGGTGCAGGAGGAACTGTCCTGGTTCTTTCGAGGCCCTTGTGTTCGAGCTGAAAATGCAATGGCACCATCCTCGGCGCCAGCGATATTGTCGCTGTTCTCCGATGAGCTTAGTTGTTGCTTATCGACCGTGTGATCTTGCTTTGTGGATGATGATGATGATGATGAGGAGGAGGAGGAGGAGGAGGATCATGATGATGCCTTATTTAATGGCACAAACCCAGTCTGGTGCGATTGCTTCTCCCTGCGTTATAGCCTCTCCTCCGCTTGTGTTCTCTTCCTTCTTTTCCGCGCTTAGTACCACTCCTGCGTTGGTCTTTTCTCCTTTATATACAGGCTGATTTCATGTTGCTTCCTGGGTAACACGTGCCATTGCTCGTCAACGTCGTGTTCTTTTCTCCCGCTCGAGCTTGTTATTCGGTGCTGCCTCCAGTCTACTGTATTTCACGGCGTTTTTCATGACTCGCCACACTACAAAACCATGCCGTCACTTTACACGCACCCATCACAGACTCTAACATGTGCGGTGCAGCAGCAGTGTTTTACTTTTCTTCAAAATAACTTTCTCAGACATTGTGGTACAAAGGATACCATTCACGCCGTCACAAATTATACAAAAAGACCGCAGCACAAAAGACAAGATAACTAAGTAGATAGCGTGGTATTTAAATACATCATTTTTAATTTTATAGTATAATGATAGAATATGACAAGTTTAAATACGATCTAACGCTGGTCTCCTATAGCTGTTTTTAACACTGCAGCGCCAAACTTAGTTAATAGGAGTTGGAAGACTCACTTATGCAAGCCACGAAATAAGTGTAATTTATTTCTATGTGACACGTGCAGTAGAACTTCGGTTTCAAAATGTCTAAACATTCCTGTACTAACAAGCTTTACGATGCCGAGACACACTGTCTACAACACAAACTGCGCAGAAAGTTAGAAAGAAGGGACACGTCATGAATTCTCTGAAATTACGAGGCCCCTAGTACTGCTGCGACGGCATGCGATATCTACATCATTTGAAGGGGGAAAACAACTTGAAAAAAGAAATGCGTTCAAACGCTAATTTAATCGACTTCATGCGTCATCCTTAGAAAAAAAAAAACATAACACTGACGTTACGCAAGAGCGCTCAATAAAGTGCGTACAATAGCTTAGCGTCCCTTGCTAGCACCTAAGGAACACACCACAGTTGAAGTATTCTGCTGGGAACACCCGAACGCCCGACGGAAGTCTTCTGTCGCTGAGGTGATGTACTCGGCCTGTCTCGGGCGTGTTTTATTCGTGTATCCACCGCCGGTACAATAGTGATGATGAACCACCAAGTAAAAAAACAAACGGCTTCGAGACGTAGCCCAAGATAAAGCTGTTTGGAATGTGTCGAACCAGTAAGGACCCCTGGACAGTTCAATTGCTACTTCGATGCTCAGGAGTGGCCATCGCAAAACTCTGAAATTGGTCAAGAGACTAACATTGTCCAGACAGGCCGCATAGTTCGCGATCATCGTGGTTGCTTCGTCACTCCAATTATGATGAAGAAATATGTGGTTCCAGATCACGTCGGCGAGCTTGACTCCTATAGCGGACATGGTCAACGTTGGTTCCATATTTTTGGTGATGCTTAGTGCGCCGTAGTACAAGAACGGGACTACTACAGCCCTGTTGAACACCCTGATCAGGCCCCGTCTTGCGGCTTCCGACATTTCCAGCGAGACTCCAGGTGGTTGTTTGTACGACATAGAGCCCCATCCTGAACTAAAAAGAGTGATTCGGTCTTTCACGTAGTCGCCGGTTAAATTAGGAATAGGCTTCTTCAACGGGAAAATCTGGCTGGGCAACAGCATCTTCAAAGACGCGAGATAAGCAGAGATACTTTGCTGGTCCTTCGGCGGCATTACTGCGGCGGTTTTCTCCAAAATAATTTCCACGATATTCCGGAACATGCTGTGGAAAGTAGCATCGTGGTCTTGATCTTTATTCATTCGTTCGAGCGAGCCAACCATGGCAACCATGCCATACTTTGCGACCACTCGTTGACAAAACAGGAACACGTCCGTAAATAAATTGTCCTGCATATTTTTCTTTATATGTTCTGCGAGGAATGTATCAACGGCTTTGAAAATGAGAAAAACTAGTATTGTCGACTTCCGCTTTATATTTAAAACAACTGAGAATATTTTGCGAAGCGTGTCTGGCGTTGCGTGGTAGATCTCTGCTGGTAGGTTATCATCAGTGACGTTCCGCGCTACAGAATTCCAGTCATACATGGTGAGGGGAGGCGCGATTTCTACCGCAATTGAATTGTTGGAAAGACGTAATTCCGTATTTTCCAGGTCCAGTTCTCTTTCGAGTTCTTCTATCACATCCAGTGTGACATTCATCCTCAATATGTCATTGATATTTTGCAGGCAATCTCGACGCATAAGGGCGTACCTAGTGGCGAGGGCTGGTTCCAGTTGTAGCTTGGCCTTTCCCATGACAACAGCCAGGAACTCCTTCTTTCTGGTGATGCCCGTGAAGAAGAAGTTGGGGTAGCCACCGCGACCGTAGATGGCAAGGATAGGATGAGCCCATATGTTGTACTTGACCGTCATCCTGAGAATAAACGCGAGGATCTCCTGCTTGCTTTGTGCATGCATAGCCACGTCCGCTCGTAGCACGTCGATGTAAGTGGCTGCAGTAGAGCCACCTAGGTTGTGTGCGTTGACTGTGTCTTTGAGACAAGACTGGAATAAATCGTAAATAGCCTTGCCAGCTCGGTTCGCGGGTGCCTCGTACAGTTCCCTTTTCGAGTAATACCTGAAAGTAATGATGGCGGGATATGTGGAATCGACGCCGTAGGAATCGCATACGTGGTTGTAGAAATGGTAGCAGGGGTTCAAAGAGAAGGTTAGCTGATGGAACATTGCCTCTGTTTCACGAGCGCAGCAGCTGTGCATCCGGCTTACCGAGACGCGTTGTAGTTCGCCACTGAAGTTGAGGACAGCGAACACCACAAGGGCTAGTGTGACGGAGGCTGTGGACACCGCAATCAATGGAAGCGTGCAGAAGGCATTCTTCTCAGCTGGAGGCACTGCCGTGATGGGAGTCGGAGAAGCTGGAGATTGAAGTCCATCGCTGGATAACCCAGCAGGTGCGCTCATTTTGTAGAACACAACAACGCTTGTAGGTGTGGAGCACTAGCGCGTTGTGATGAAACTTCTTCTACGTCTTCTTCTTCTTATCCTGCTATAGACACGGTCTCGGAATGTTCAGCATACAGGCTAAAGCCTTTAATACTAATAGAAAGGCAGGCGCTGCGTATATCTCTTGGGCTGCCACGTTTTGAGGCTAACGATGTGCTTTCTGTCGAGACTGGAATTTTTCCTCTTGAGTCGACATTTCAAAGCTTATTGTTCTGGCTTTTCTGAAGCTTTACGATGACTCTCTCTCTCGTTTGCAATCCACCTTCGTCAGTTCTCCCAAATGATTTTTGTGAACTCATTGGCAGCGTTATCGACAACCACAAGTTGTTTTTGTTTAGACACTGTTATCAAAACTTCATGTTCTGCTACTGTGCCTGCTTCGTCCAAAAACTAATTGGTTAATGGTGGAAATGATCTTTACGACATTTTTCCAAACCACTGTTACGTTTCGCCTACAACGCGCGGTATAGCCGGCGCGGATGCAACGGACGCCGGAGCTTCGTTCAAAGCGGCGGACATTTTGGCCCGTTCGGAGCTCCCGCAGTCTCCCCGCCAAGCGCGTCCAGGCGTGTTTCAGTGCCACGTGTCTTCGTGTGTGCGTGTGTGTGTGTGTGCCCACGCTTGTCAAAGCGCGGCAGCCGGGGAGAGGAGCTCCCCAAGTGTGAAGCGAGGAGGTCTGACAGGCGCCAGCTTGGCGATGCGTCACTACACTCGTCTCAACGTGTCTCTCAGTCTGTCCGTACCCGCCGTCACGTGGTCTCGTCACGAGGCCTTCCTTCTTGCCCTCAACTGCGAAAGTATAAGAGCAGCTGCCCCCGGACGCCAAGAGAGGGGCTCCGATTTCATCCGTTGAGTTACGTGCTCTCCCGTCTCTCCACTTCGGTCGACCTGACCGCGCGCTCTTTTGCGATGTTAGAATAAACCAGTTGTTCTGTTACCAGTCGACTCATGCTTTGCCGGGACCTTCGGATGCTTCCAGTGCCCCAGGCCGCCAGGCCAACGCTACCCTTGGGGCTTGCGACCCATTTGCAATAACGGGCGTCAGCACTGAGGTTCCAACAACTCGTGCCAGCGGTGCGAATCCAACACCACGCAATACTTCTTCCATCACCCATAATTGAGGCTCTCCTTCAAGATGAACTTAATAAATTTCCGTCTCACTTGGTTAACGAGTTTTTCGTTGTTCGCATAATGTCATACCAACTAGCCCCTCACCGTACGCTTCTACACTTGGTTATTTCAATAGACGCAACACAAATTTAGAAAAGGCCAGAGTTGGCATCTTTTCAAATTAGCTTCGCTGGTCTTTTGTTATACACCTTGCTGATTATACCCCAATATTTCTTGCAACGTTTCTGTCAATTATTCTAGCTGTAAGGAAATTGCTTCCGCAGTATTTTAGAATAATAATTGTTACCTAATGTTACTTGCGCTTGCGGTTTGCATTCATTTGACTTCTAGTAGTTGGTCAATATGGCTTGGAGCACATTCGGCAAACATTGTCAGATTCTGACTGGAAGCTTACCGTTATCAGTAAAGAGAAAGGTGTACGATCAATGCTTTCTACCGGTCCTGATATATAGAGGAGAAACTTCGAGACTGACAAAGGGGCTCGAAAACAAATTAAGGACCACGCAAAGAGCGACGGAATGAAGAATTTTAGGCATAACTTTAAGAGACAGGACGACGGCGGTGTGGATCAGAGAGCAAACAGGGATAGCCGATATTCTAATTGACATTAAGAGAAAAAAAATTGAGCCGGGCAGGTCATGTAACACGTAGGTTAGATAACCGGTGGACCATTATGGTTACAGAATGGGTGCCAAGATAAGGAAAGGGCACTCGAGGAGGGCAGAAGACTAGGTTGGGTGATGAGATTAGGAAATTCGCAAGCGCTAGCTGGAATCGGTTGGCGCAGGACAGGGGTAATTAGAGATCCCAGGGAGAGGCGTTCGCCCTGCAGGGAACATAAAATAGGCTTATTGATGATGATGATGATGATTAGGATGAGTCGGTCACACCTCAGTATATTTTCAACGCTTACCCCGAAACATTTGTCTGAAGTCCGCGTTGTCGGAGTCCCCGGTCAAAGTGGAATCTTTATAAGTGAATCAGCTAATTCGATCTCTTCCTCGTCACTAAATGGCCCAGTCTTAAATATTTCTTCTCATTTCGCTTTTTTAACAGGACCTAGGTGCAAACGGTATTTATTTTTAAATTACAATGATTCATGCCTACTTTCCGCAGATGGCTTTCGACACCTAGATTTCCGGTGGAACACGAGCAAATGCCTTTCACAACGCTAGGTGACCTTAACAAGCTTCCGTTCTAGAATTCCCCGCCTAAATTTTTACCTTCATAGATCTGGATTCTCCGCAGCTAACTTCTGCTATTTTTGCAATGAACCAGAAACTATGGATCATTTCTTTCTTTCTTGCCACCGCTCCTCCTCCCTCCTCAGAATGTTCTTTTATTTGCAACGAGTAAACTTGTTTTAGCGCTTACTACCCCAAATATCTTGTCCTTTGGCGGCTGTCATTTATGCACAAGCCAAGGGTCAATCGTTGTTGCTATACACAAGTTCATTGAAGCGTCAGGAAGGTTACGCTACTAGGGTAACGATAGTGGGACGCTTTACTTTATTTTCATTGTGCGCTGAATTTGTGTATAGGTCCTCAAGAAATTTCTATTATGATTTAGTTGCCTAATTCTTCATTTTGAATGTATGCCTTTACCCCTTTTTGAAACGTTAATACATGATTTTATTCAATCAACCAAGTGTGGCCAATCCCTTATGTGGGTTCAAGTCATGTTTTGAGGCAACAACAACTACGACATGGCATACATTTCCAGGGGTCGGCTTCCCACGAGAATACGTTAACTGTTATGTATATATTTAGGGAAGGTAGCACGAATAAATATTTAAAATTAACTTCTGGACGCCAACGCCTCAGAAAAAGTCGTTATTTTTTATGCCTGGTGTTATTGAAGTATTGAAAGTACAAACAGAAATTATTTTCCTCGGAATGTTGTGCAATTGAAGCGCGAAAAAAAAAAACGACTGCTGACGCTTCTTATGGTGTTAAACGCTGTACCACTTACTGTGAGTGTTCCAGTAGAAGGATGTTAGTTACTGATAGGAAGCTGTTAACGTGATTTTTTGGTGCTTCTTCTTTATCTCTATGTACATTCCAAAATATAAGGTGAGAAGTTTTACAACCAAGCCAACATAACAATAAAATTTAATTATGGGGTTTTACTTGCCGAAACCACTTTCTGATTATGAGGCACGCCGTAGTGTAGGATTCCGGAAATTTTTACCACCTGGGGTTCTTCAACACGCATCTAAATCTAAGTACACGGGTGTTTTCGCATTTCACCCCCATCGTAGTGCGGCCCATAACAATAAATAAAGACTTGTATACTGAACTGAAATTTAGTATTTGAATGTGATCCTACTTCTGCAGCTTTTACCTTTATTAAATGCGAAGGTATTCTTGGCGAACATTTGTCACTTCAACAGTATCTATCTATCTACACCTACGTTTTGGTGCTCTCATGGTCGTTTCGTTAACTTGATATGTACCAAACTTGGCATAGTATGACAAAATATATCACGAACATAAATGATTGGTCATGACATAAATATAATGACATGCTAGTCATAGAAGACATGAAATAGCCGCATAGGTCTTGGTGCTCTCATAGTGTTTTCGTTAACTTGGTATGTTCCAAAACTGGCATAGTATGAGAAGAGTGTATGACAAACATAAATGATAAGTCATGGCATGCGTGTCATGTAGGTCATGAAACAGCCGCCTACGTCTTGATATGTACCGAAATTGGCGTAGTATGACAAGAGTGTATAGCGAACACAAATTATCGGTCACGATCTGAATACCATGACTTGTGTGTCATATAGGTCATGAAACAACCGCCTATGCTTTGGTGCTCTCATGCTCGTTTCGTTAACTTTGTAGGTGCCAAAATTAGCACAGTATGACAAAAGTGTATGACGAACATAAATAAGGGCTCATGACATGAGTGTCATGATATGCATGTCATGTAAGTCAGGAAACACCCGCCTACGTCTTGGTATGTACCAATATTGGCATAATATGACAATAGTTTATGACGACCATAAATGATTGGTCATGATATGCGTGTCATGTAGGTCATGAAACAGCTGCCTACGTCTTGGCACGTACCAAAATTGGCATTGTACTACTAGGGTGCATGACGAACATAAATGATAGGTCATGACACATGTATCATGTAGGTCATGAAACAGCCGCCTGTGTCTTGGCGTTGTCATGCTCGTTTCGTTAACTCGGTAGGCTCCCCGTACACTGGTTCGCATAACATGATATGTGGGCGATGTAGGTCATGCAACAGCGACCTACGTCTTTGTGCTCTCATTGTCGTTTCGTTAATTGGTGGATTCCCCGCGCAATGTTCATCATGAAATCGATTTTTTAGAACTTCCCTTCAGCTAAGCAGAAGACCCGTCGGATGTGGGAGCCTTAATTTGTAAAGACTTCATTAACATGAGATACGTACTTGCAGCTTTTAGACCTCCTAACACTTTGTCTGTTTCAGATTTTAACCTTCCAAACATTCACTGGTGTCGGTCCTGCTAAGTAAACGAGTTTGAAATACTCAGCATGTACTTCGATATTGATGTGCTACAGGTACTTATGGAGCTTGCTAGAATACAGAGCAACTAATATTCATTACTAGACTTACAATTTGTCAGCGGAAACATAAAAGCAGACATATCTTAACAAGTCACGACTGGCATCTTGGGCCGGCTAGCCGTAGTTCTGTCATTAAAAAGTGCCTCAATTCGTGGACAACCAGAAACTCGTTAATTTCTTAACTTCTTCTGTGCGGACATCGAATTAGTAATTGATGATTTAAGTTCACATTACGACAATTTTAAAGATAATATGTGTAGGGTGAGTGATCTTTGGATTCTCTTTAAAAAAATTCACATGTTTGGTAAGAGATTTGTCCCAAGAATCACTGAGAAACCTTGTGACCGAAAATTCTTCGATTAGTCTTGGTACTCTACACTTTAAGCGAAAGCATAAACGACAAAGAAAAAAAGAAATCTGGGAAACCGACTTTTCAGGAAGTGAAAAAAAAAGGATCTATGAGGCGTCAGGACAGCCTAAAGTGCAAATCGCTCGAGACAAGGAAAATACTTTTGTGTGTCACTTCCCGCTTTCATAAGCAGCTTTCCCAAAATTTTTCGAAATACATGAAACATCATCTTTATCCTAGCGGTCTATTCTTGGTAGAATAAAAACGTGCGAGTGACGACAATGTAATTGTTTCTACATTGAACAGCCACTTCAAACGTGTTTTCACTGAGGGCGTTGGTTGTTCGCCGGAGTTTTATTTGACCATACCTTCGATGCCTGATCGTGAAATTTCTGTAAAGGGTATCCTAAATATATTGCTAAATATATTATTAAAACTTGATGTTAGGAAGTCTCCTGGGCCTTGGCAGGCCCAGGAGGCCTTTTCGAAACACCCAGGACGCCAAGGCCCAGGAGGCCCAAGGCCTACGGCCTTTTCGCAACACGGAAAGGGGCTCAAAGTACGTTTATGACCTATAGGTGTCATACCAGACGACTGGAGAACTGCCAGAATCAAGCCGGTTCATAATTCGGGAGACTAGAAGTGCAGTAAAAATTACCGGCCCATAGGTTATAATACTGCATTCGAAATTCTCGAACATCTGTAAACAAACGCGCAACATGGTTTCTGACGAGGGCATCGCACTAACACGTAATTAGTTATCAATGACTTCGCGCAAACTTTAAATAAAGGGAAGCAGATGGCTATATTCTTCATGAATATTACAAAAGCTTTCCACAAAATGCCGGAAAAGATAGGAAATTATAAGTTAAATCGTATAGTAAAGATGACGAGTTATTAAATTGAATCGGGGCTTATCCTTTAAATCGCTATCAATGTGTTTTAATAAATCGGGCTCTCTTCACTCGTATTGCGGTTGATCCTGTCGTACAGGTCCTTTTGCGTTTTCCGCATTTTTTATATGACATTGTTGAAGAAAATAATGTTCACATTAGATTCTATGTTGGTGATTGTGCGCTATATAATTTGGCTGGCTCTGTGCATGGCGAAACCACTCTACACACTAATTTCGCAAAAATGATTTCTTGGTGTGAGCATAGTCAAATGTCCACCAATTACAAAAAAAAAAACATTTTTTGTTAGAGTTTTACGTAAAAATAAACCCCTGATGTTTAATTATTCTTCTACCAACCAAGTTCTATTGTAGTGGAGCAAATATTCAAGATTGTGCATTGCTAGCAAACTCTCATGGAATAGACATTTAGACAGTGTCAAGCTGATGCCGCACCCAAGTTATTCTTTTTAAAGCAAACGCTGAAGCTGTAGCTACGCCTCACGAGCGCACACGTGCACACATTACCATTAACCGCCCGATGCTTGAATATGCTGTAATAGTTTGGGACCCGTTCACTACAGACAGCATTACGAAATTAGAAAGAATTCAGAAAAAAGGATTTTAGATTAATTTACAACTCATGGTCGCAGTTCCATAAACACATTAATATCAGAAGAATAATGCCACTCCGGTTATACAGAGAATGGTGGTTTGCAGGCTTAAGTTGTTTTAATAATTAGTCAATCCTCACAACAACACGGACACGTCCGATGCTTTAGCTTTTTCTACAGGTTGCTCTACAAGGAGTCGACTCGATCAGGCAATGTACGCTCTTAACCCAACGAATCAATATTTTAAAATATTTTGTTTCTTTCCACGAACAATCTCCGATTTGAATAACCTTACTAACGATATTGTGAGTCAAAGCTCGTTATATTTTGAGGCGCATTTGATTTGAAGTGTGTCATAATCTGCCGGCAAATTGAATTGCTGTTTCTTTGTGTGTGCCCTTTCTTGCTTCCCAGATATCGTTTACCACTCTGCTATGGTCTCGAGACCAGCATTGCAATATATAAAAATAGGTAAGTATACAAGTAAATAAATAAATAGATCAATAAATAAATAAACAAATAAATAAATCTGAAGTAAATACAGGTGAAATGCTCAGCAGCTATACAGTTTCCCCTATACGTGTAAACGAATATTAGTAACGTTGTATTTTCGCTGTGCACATTCCTGGGCCTTGGTTTAGTTTACCACATTATCTATTTATTAACACGGTCACCTGTACAGAAAAGTGTTGTACCGTGAATAGTCTTGCTCCGAGGTAAGAAACACCTGAGCAGAACGCGCATCACCCACAGGCTACAACGAAAAAAAAATCTCAGTGGAATACCCTTGAATTTGGTTTTGTCGCGCGATTGGGAACAATAAACCACGAAGCTACTTTTCAGTTCACAACGCCGAGCACTCCACCTGTGCCACCCGACCATGATCTATTTAAAGTCTACTTTTAGCTGTCTACACGGTAGTTTATTAATTTATGAACTTTTCGTTTCTACCTTCCGTGCTGCGGGCAGTGAGTTAAGTAACCGATGATAAGTCACTAGTCTTATCTCACGAAGCCTACGCAGAAAACACACCAGCTTAAACACAGGCACAAAAAACACAGCTGCATTCAGTTGTGTGTGCTTATCTGTTGATAAAGCCTGCGCCATGAACTTTCATACTGGGCCGCGTTGCTCCCTTCATGAGTATTTATTAGTGATGTCGTGGGCGAATGGCAGCACAACATTTAATTACCGCTGCCGTGGCTGCCCACATGCCGTATGAGTTACCGCGGTGATGGCGTAGGCGGCCCTGAAAATATAGAAAGGAGTTCTATGCGCGCGGTGCGGGTATCTTTGTGGCTCCAGGGAAATACAGCAGAGAGGTCAAGTCCCAGTGACAGCTGTGTTATGCTTCCCGTTTCTTGTTTCGGTGGGTTCTTCCCAGAACTACCTACAGACATATTTAGTGCACCGCTGCAGTATATAAATGGGTCCAGCCGCCCGCCCTCTTTATTGTATATTTTGACAGCTGTCACCACGACTCCTTTCTCTGCCTGTCCTTTACAAACATCTGGTGATCGAAAGTAGTACGCTTTTCATAGACTCTACTTTCAAAATAAAGTTGAAAATGTCTAGCTCAATTACAAGTACTGGTATTTTAAGCCGACGCGTTTCTACTGTTTTGCAAGCGGTGAAAAACTAGAGATCGGTGAGCCGGATGCGACTACAACGCCTACATATGGGAGCGCGAGCTCAAACCGGACTTGTGTACCATTCTAACAACGCTAAAGATGACGTCATGACTTTATATAAAAACTGGGTGCTCTTAGGCGTTCGTTGCACGAATAGATAATTCTAACATTGGGTGTCATGTTACATGTTTTACATTGATTTTATGCACGTGCTGCTAGCGCGATACATGCATGGCCTGCAAGTCACGCAACCAAGAAATTTACCTTTCTGCTTTGACACAAGTTCAGTAACTTTCTAATGTGTATTGTAATGTGTATTTCTAATGTGTATGTGTAATATGAAGTACGTAAACGGGTACTTCCAGCCGCTACTTAATGCCATGGCGTGATAGTTGCTGACGCCCGCAATACCAACTCATAGATAGGAAAGGATGTCAAAATCATATCATAATGGACAGTTTACTCCAAAATGTAACACATTCTATAAATTTATGAAAATTGATTTCAAGCGGACACGCATTTGTTGCTGAGGCTATGCAGTGTTTCTTTTTCGAACGCAGTTTCTTTTTATTTCTGGGTACAATTTCTAAGCCTACAAAATGTCCTTAAATTATGTGGCTGATAATAAATTATCTACCCGAGTGGGCACCCTTTGCGAAAAGAAAGCAACAGTGCATAGACTAAAGTAGGTGAGCTGGTTAATTTTTTCGTACAAACATTACAGCACATGTTAATAAAGGAGGATTCAATGAAATCCCCACATATGTCTTAAGTCATCACAAAAATTTGTAATTGGAAGTCAGGTAAACCAGGCTATTGCTAATCGCGTGATCTGTTATATTGAACGAATAATTTGACACCAGTTCACTTCGGTTAAGTAAACATTTTAAAAAGTAGCAACACGAAACAAGACATTTATGGCGAACCGTTGCAACTTTCTTATACAAACATATGCCGCGAAGCCTCAGAAAATGTAAATAACGTAATTAGTTGTTTTAGAAGATAAATGGCACTGATTCGTGCATTAAGTTATGTATCTCGAGGCGCATTGGGACGTAGTTCGTAGGTTCATTTTAACTGTTTGAAGTAAAAACAAACACTATATTATCCTATAGGCACAGTGGCTTACATAAAATGATGACAATTTGAAGATGCGTGACTTCGGCACCGCGGATGTCGGGAAAAGCCATACCTGGAGTGTGCGACACACAGCCGCAATGTTACATAGGGTCCACCAGAGCTGGTTCTACCACACCGACACTAATTTTCGGCTGCTGTCGTCAGATCTAACGCCGGTAGCCCACCTCTCCCCGAATATCACTTCAGAACGCTTAGCTAATGATGATGAGAATTACGACCTAAGTATAAGTCTGCATGACCACTTGCAGGAAAGAAATGAGCGATAAATAAACCGCATGATCCCTTGCTATTATCAAATCAACGTCCCATTTACATCAGTAGCACATCTTGTAATCTTCTAGAGCACGTGATGGCGACATACATTGATTTTGTAGCCGAACGGAACATGGTATCGCCATATGATCCCGGCTTTCGGAAATAAATGTCAACAGTCAACGGAACTTGTGTCAACCATGCATGACCTCGAGTCAGTTCTTAACTAAGGTGGAAGGCTTGATGTTTCATTCCTCAATTTCTCGAAGGCGTTCAACAAAGTCCCCCGCGAAAACTTGTTGCATAAGTTTAATTTTATTGGTCTTCCATCGCGTATCATCCAGTGTCAGCATTAGCCTAATTTTTGTGTCCACTGCAGTAAGAAGGCACCTCACAGCAATCTCTAATTACCCGGGTCTTTCGCTAGCTGGTTACAACTTGCACCTTTAAACTTCATAATTTCATTGACTCTCCTAATTTTCTGCCGTCCTCGATTCGCATTCATTCTGTAACTCTAATAGTCCACCGATTATCTGCACTGCGGATTACATGGTGTGAAGACCTCCATTATTTTACCCTAATGTAGACTAGAATATAAGCTACACACGTTTGCTCTCTGATCGACACCGCTCTCTTCCTGTCACTTGACAATACGCCTGACATATTCCGCTACATCGCTCTTTGCGCGGTCCTTAACTTGCCTTCGAGCTTCTGTGTTAGGCTTCAAGTTTCTGCCCTATATTTTAGCACCGGTAGAATGCAATCGTTGTACACTTTTCTTTTCAGTCACATTGGTAAACTCCCAGTCAGGGTTTAGTAATGCTTGTAGTATGCAATCCAACCCATCTTTATACTTCCGGAAATTTTCTTCTGATAGTGAGGGTCCGCTGTGAGTATAGTTGTGCTAGACAAACGTAGTGCTGAACAGATTCTAGAATCTGACTGGCGATTACGAATTCTTGCGCCAGGCTGTTGAACATTACTTTTGTGTTGTGCATATTATTCTTCTACCCCACTCTTGCACTATCTTGGTTATGATCCTGAATAATTTGTTGCAGTTTATTGGCAGGGCTGCTCCAGTGTTTCAATTCATTCAGTGTACTGAGGCTCATATCAGGAAGAGACAGCAGTTTGCACAGATTATGAACTGTGATTCAGGCACGATGGCCGTAGCTTCTGGCATACGCCAGAAAGATCTCTGTGGGTATTAATGTTTTTAATGATGTTATTCTATGCGGAGAAGTTGGTGGATGGGTGGGTTGCTCTTTAAAAAAATACTTTTGAAAACGACCAGGATGCGCTGCAAAAAAAAATTATGGTCTGTTGATGAGTGGTGCACAAGCTGTAATATGGAAAAAGGCACTAAGAAAGGCACGGTTCCTTCGGAGAAAACTTACATGTGCGCCACATTTAGTCTTACTTCTCCCGTACAAGTTCTGTGTTAGAGCAAAGCTTGAACAGGCCTCGATTGTATGGGACCCAAACAAAGGAAACATTATACAACTTGAGCGTGTTAAGAAGTTTTCTTAAAATAAGTACCCAGTTAATTACTCGCTCACTTCATTAATGTGCTAGTACTCTATGCCTTCGTTTGAGTGTCTCAGAAAATGTTGTTGCCTTGCGTTTTTTCTTAACTGTCGTGCCGAGAGCATTCGATTCACCATTCCATCATGTGTAAAGCCTCACACATCCAGAGAAACATTACGTACGTATGATAGAGCTCTGAAATCACTTTTCGCCAGGACAAACGCATTTAGGTACAGCTTCTTTTCTAAAACTATCCCTATGTAAAATGAATTAAGTTCACATATTTTTGATGCTAATGATTTCGTGCAAGTATACTGTCCTACTGTATCTTATTTACTTTCTGCATTTACATTTATTGTTTGATTGCCTTTTGTTCTTGTCCTCTCTTGCACGATTGAAGACCCCTCCCGCTTAGATCACAAAGGTGTTTCGCACATCTCTATAAAATTAAAATAATTAACTGAACCAAATAGACGGTAATTATTATTTGGAAGTTGAGTTCCGCCTAAAGTGAAGCTATGACCAGCATTGGAGAAGGTAAATGGTACCAGAGAAAGAAAGAGAGGGAAGTGTTCATGATGAGATCGCATACAGCTATTTGAAATACCATGAGCAGTGAAAAGCATTTAGTCCCAGCTCCAAACCATCTTCGTGAGAGTATTTTATGATACTTTTTGAACGCCCTGCTCACGTCGAGGGTCAGGCCGAGGTCCCAAGGCAACTTTTTCAGACAAAGAATGATCTTGGAAATTCGACCAAAGCTCGGCTACTCATTGTCGTTCGCCCGCGTGTAGCAGGCAGCGTCTTTTACTGCGAAGCTGTCTGTGGCTACCCTCCGAAAAAATCGTGTCGGCGAACAGAAAACGCCTTGTGGCAAAGCCACCATTCTCGCGAGTTCCGTAGCACTCAATTTAATGTAGGTATCTTGGAAAAAGTCGCACTGGGATTGGGCCTTGAGACGTCTCTATCCTTACGCCGAAGTTCATTTAGTTGTCATAATTCTTTTGTTCACCGTGAATTTGTAAACGTTACAGAATTCTGGTCTGCTGTCAATACGTGGGCATCTACGGAGGGAGGATGGTTACAGAAAACAGCTCCAACTCTTGTTTTATCGAAACTATGCCAAAACAAATTAAATGACAATTAACAGCTGAGATTACTCTAACATTACGCCGACTTTCGTTTACTTTCTTAATTACGTAGTTCACAGTGAAGTTGTAAATATTGTGGAAATCCCGTCTGCTGCCAATACATGGGCTTTTACACAAGGAAGACGGACAGTCCCATGTTAGTCCGCTATAATAAAACTCTGGTCCTTCCAAGTTTCATTCAGCTAATTAATAAGGAAGTATGTTAAATCACAAATTACAAACAAATGTGTTTTGTTTCGTGCACTCCTTAACGCGGAGTTTCATTTGCTTGCCTTAATTAGTTCACAGTGAATTTGTAAACGTTAGAGAATTCCCGTCTGCTGTCAATACGTGGGTATCTACGGAGAAAGTATGGTTAGAGAAAGCAGCTGTAACTCTTGTTTTCTCAAATCTATCCTGAAACAAATTATATGGTAATTAGCTGCTGACACGACTCTCACATTATGCCGACTTTCATTTACTTTCTTAATTACGTAGTTCACGGGGAAGTTGTAAATATTGGGGAAATGCCGTCTGCTGCCAGTACATGGGCTTTTACGGAAGGGAAACGGACAACCCCCGTGTTTGTACCCTAGAATAAAAGTCTAGTCCACCCAAGTTTCATTCAGCTAATTATTAAGGAAGTATGTTAACTAGTCTAGTCCATCCAAGTTTCATTCAGCTAATTAATAAGGTAGTATGTTAACTCACAAATTACAAACAAATGTGTTTTGTTTCGTGCACTCCTTTAGACTGCGCCCCAGTCAACGAATATCGTCGCTCGCGTCGAGGCTCGGATTAACGGCCACCTGCGTCAAAACAGCGTTCGGTCACAGCTGCGTCTACAACGCTCGCGTCTTTAGAGCTGCGTCGCTAAAGCCCTTTTTCGGTAGCTCTGTGTAGGCAATTACGTAGGGCGTGACGTAGTGCGGGCCTGATATTTCTTTTGTATTTCGCATATAGATGACATGTGCATAACTCTATGCCAACATAATTTATAGCACCAAAGCAGATTCGTTGGTCAAACACCTTCACAGGGTGAAATGGCACCTGAATTTTTTTCATTTTTTGTTGTTCCAATGACCGGCCTAGGTTATTTTTTCCGGCTTATGTACACAGGAAATTGAAGTGGGGATCGCGGCAGAGGAAAGCTTGCATACAAATTGTCCTACCCTTCTTCCTTCCCAGAAACATTGCCGCAAAGTGAAAGTCTCGACAGAAAATGAAAAAAAAATGTAGTCGCACATGTCACAGCCAATAATTTTCTGCGAGTGAACTTCACTCTAAACTTTACTTCTTGATTACGATTTCTAAATGTGCGTGTCGTTTTCTTGTACTTTCTTTATTATTTGTGGCACGCTTATCGGCTGCATATGCTGTAGACATTACCAAGAAACTAAAAGGGATACCATAAATATTACATCACGTTATTACTCTCAATATTAGCACTGATAAATTGTAACACGAGGTGAGAATACGTAGGACTGTAGCCATGGGCGCAACACACGGGATTAAGGGAGAGCAATTCTCGGAGTAGCATGTCTTTTTTTTTTGCATCAGCTAGAATTTACGCGCGAACGCATTTGCATAAGTTCTTCGCTTTATTTCTTTCCTTTTTTTCAAGAAGCGTCGGTATGGTTAATCAAGACCGCTCAGAATAAGGAAAGAAAATGAGTAAAATTGATTGAGTGATGACATGGTTGAACCATGTCATGTATGTGGAAAACAGATTCCCTCGGGGGCAAAATGTCGAGGCGTAAGAAAGTCACTAGGAGCGTCGTTTGCAAGAAAACCACTTAGACGGTAAGAATGATGAAACGGCGCTTCCGCGGAGCGAAATGCGGGTGCGTTGGGCGCAGAAGGCAGGCGCGATGTACTTATGGGTTACGATGAAAAGAACGTGAAACTTCATTCATGCCGTTCCGGCGAAACGTTCGTTTACTCGTAGGCTTCCTCTGAAACTGAGCTAGCACGAGAAGGACGCGTTATTTTTCCTTTTTTTTCATTTATGCATTGGTCTCGATGAGAGTTCACAAAGATACCATAGCGGAAACGCAAACCAAACAGGAGCTTTCGAATAAGACGAGCTCCAACTGTTGACGAGTGAACCTGGGCAATAAGTGGTAATTCAATGGAAAAAGCATTTTTCCCATAATATTTATTTATTTATTTATTTACTTACTTATTTATTTATTTATATAAACATACTGTAGGCCCTTTTCGGGCCCATGTAGGAGTGTTTACAAGGAATATTGTTTTCAGTACAAAAATACAGAGAAATTCATATGAAGACAACTCATTCGGCGAGAGACAGCACTATCGTCCCACGCTTCACTATACAAATCTAGTTTCTCTCCACTTCTAACCATACGGAAAACCGCCTGCTTCTTGGCCAATCCCCCATAATGGGTACACGCCACTGTCTGGGAAACAAGACAAGACAAGGCTCTCCACCATCTTGGTTGCTGCTGTGTACCAGGTTGTAAATACGCTGTAGATAGTCACGTGTCGTGTTGTTTTACGTAACATCTTTGTGGTGGAGATGGTGGTTGTTCCTTGTACCCATCACGGAGCTCCGCAGCGGCCGCATCATCACGGGTCCGACCTTTTCACTCGGTGCTGCATCATTGTCTTGCGTAACAATATTAATGTTATGAAATCCCCTGACGGCATGCAGGCTGCAGCACGTTTCAGCGATAAAAGGTTCGATGCAGTGGTAAGGAAGTAGTGAACTCACTTGAGCGGCCCTCGGACCCAGTAGGCAGCCCCATCTTTATGTCGATGCTTGGCTTGAGCATTTATGAAGCTATGACGGCGACGCATAATGACACCCTCAAGTGAAGGTAGTTGGTTGTTGCGAGGCTGCTGCTAAAATGTTGAGCAGGTAAAGCTAGTCTGAACCTTTCCTTGGATGTGCATGTTATTAAAGTCAGTATCCAATTTTCTTATTCCTTCGCGTAAATTCTCCGGCACATGTGGTTTTAACCAAGGCTGTTTGATCTTTCGTCGTTTCATCGTGTTACCGTAATACTGAAAATTTTTTAAAGCTCCAATCTCACTTCCCAGAGGATCAGACGGCGACTGCGAAAGAAAAATAGGCTCACTTGCCGTTTCAGAACTTGACAAACACTGTAGGGCCAACGAAGCTTTGCCAAATATTGTACCAAGAAAGTGTGCGTGTATCTTAGTGTAGTGTGCAAGAAGTATTACGCTATATTTTTCCTAAATAAATAAATGGAGGCTATTATTTGAGAATGCGAGGGAAAGCATTTCACTCAGGTCATGGAGTGGCGCGAAATTAGAAGACGTTTATACATTTTTATCTCTAAAGTGACACATATGAGTGAATTATATATCATGCTCCGTAAGTGGTTTCTCAGTGGTCTAACCAGTAATAGCGAGAAATCATCTGCAGCAATTACGAAACTTCGGCTGTTCGTTGGCGCGACACTGATTGTCAATGAATTTCCCAGGTTAGAACGGACATAGCTTTTCTGTTGTCGTGAAGTATTGTTGCAAGTGGCTGTGTATATGATATTCGACATTTAACTGGAGTAGCTACCTCAGCACTGTATAGTAACGAACAATGCCATGACGGAAACAATTGTCAAAAATGCAACGAAATACAATGGTTTCACTTTGCGGAACATAACTTGCAGATCTATTTTCTCTCTATGGCCACCAATGTTTCCTTACTCGTCTCTGACAAATAATGCTTTTAAAGTAGAGGTCCACACCTATCTGGAAAAAATGAATGAAGTTTAAGAAGGTTGGAAGAGGTATCGCACACCAGGGAACGTTCACATGAGCTAAACCACAGTTACTTAGCGTCCTTTATATTTAGCCAGCCGCCACGCCCAATCCTGTCCGATAATAACGGCCCTAACTTGTGCTTTTTCCGGCATAACTGAAGTCGAGCATTCACGAACGCGTTAATGAGCGTTTACCTTCCCTGCGTACGCATAGCATTTAACTTACGGCTACGATACTGGCAGGTCATGGTCCCGGCATACTAGAGAATAATCACACCCTCGAAGGTGGATTGAATGACGCAACCCCGTTTTTGCACCCTTACTTTTACTGAACATTGTGAAAACGCGTGTAATCATTAGCAGCATATTAATGGACATTAGCGCATATTTTAATTAGTGTCAGTGTGCTGAATGGGTGATTTCGGAGAAAAATATACCTCACAGAATTGAAGGATGGTCGGGCACTACAATCCCCCACCCAAAAGCAATAGGGCCCCTCGCTGTCTAGCATCAGCTATCGGGTCCAGCTCGATATGGTCGTGAGAGCGCGCCGGGTGACCGCGGCTCATGGGGTCCTGGACTCCTGGACTAAGGACTCCACCCACGCCCAGAAACTGTCGAAGGACCCTGTAGTTCCTCTTTATTTTAATAAATGTATTTTTCTCTCTCTCTCCCTCTTGGGCACTCAGGATTACGAGAAAGTAAAAAGTCAAACGCGAGTGGTTTTTCAGCGGTTTGCGTCAAGTTATTGTTTGTGAACGTAATATGGCCACAGTCGGATGGCTGTGGCCAAACTGTCTGCAGTCGGAGCGTCGGATGGCTGACCGTGCGCACGATATATAGTAAAGTGTCTTGCCGCTCTCACTGCGATGACTGCAGTAGGGTGCACTGCTACCTGTCAGTGTGAAAACCCAATTGCAGGTACAGCACAGGAGGATATTAGGCGACTCATCAAAGCGTAAAATGAAATCGCACAAAAGCTGCGCAGGTGTCAAACGTGTCAAACGACGAAGCCCGAACCAATGGCTCAAACGGCGCTGCGGTGATGGCGATAGCGCTGCTATCAGTGAGACGAGCAGGAGGGATGGTCGCGGGCAGAACACGCAGGGTCGGCTCCTCTTCTAAATCTTGGAGTTCCGCGTGACGGGTGCTCGACCAATGGCAGCGGAGTGACAGGCGATAAACAGACGCGCCACTATGGCTCTTTTTGGGATACATATACCGTAACTCTAATTAGCGTGGTCATACATGCAATTGCACACATAAAAAATGAATTACATCAAAGGAATATATTCTGCACAAAACGCGAGTTCTAACCAGAAGTCCGACTGTGGGCGGAGTGAACGGGAATGTGCTCAAGCTTGGCTGAGGCCTTGCGCGGGAACAGTGTGCGAATTGCGCCGGAGAAATGTTCGTTGGAGTTGCGCAGTCGTGTATCCCACAGACAGCTTTCGTAAGTTGGCCGAATAATATGCGCATTAGTCAGCAACTCCCCCTGTACATCAAGCATTCAAGTGTGGGATTAGTTTCAACACTGCTCAAGTACACCACCAGCACAGAGTCCTGATCAGTATCATTGCATCCGCTAACGTGTTTACTACACGCTACGTCCAAGAACCAGTGCAAAACCATGGCAGATACAGGTTTCTTCGCAATCAAATTAACCAGCTGCCGTCCTCCTCGCGGTCGGCATCGCTCAGGCTCTCACGCGGCTACAATACACGGTGCGCTGAGTGCCACCGCACCGTTTTTAATCCGGCCGCTTGCACGGTCGTCCGATGGAAATGGTGCGTGCATGCCTCGTTTCGTTAAGCGCATGTCTCGGGATGAGGCAATGTGGGCGAATTACGCTAGCCTGCCAATTACTTATGAACTTTGCTGCTCCCAATGCAAATTAATGGAACGAACCTGAAAATACAATAAGTATGCAGTCGTTGACTCTATCGAACTGTGTAGAGGGAACGTTCGCTGTCTCACCATAGGAGCATTTGATGCTTCTATTTTTTTACAAGAAATGTGCAACATTCCTCACAGTTTTATTGAATAAAAACTGCCGGTAGGTTTTGGATCGTTCAGGAAATTACCGGCCATGAAGAATGCGCTCAACGGCATTTGCATACCCTTGCGGAATACCCTTGTGACCCAAGCGGGACGGGTACTAAATCGTCAAAAAGAGAACAAGAGCAAATAACCAAACAATAAATATATATGCACAAAGTAAATAACATACACTAGGACAGTATGCGTAGACGTCGCAAAAGTGGTACTCCTATTCTTGCACGAAATCGTTAGAACTAAAAATATTTGAAAGTAATTCATTTTATTCAAAGACAGTTTTAGGAAAGAAACTGTACCTAAATGCGTTCGTCCTGGCGAAATTGACGTCAGAGCTCTATCATAAGTATGCCAAGTTTTTGTAGATGTGTGAGGCTTTACACTGTGGGAGATACGGTGTTCTCCTCCGTACTCTTGGGACAAAGGAACGACAGTACACAGTAGTGCAAACAATCACAAGGGCATTTATTGCACCTTTCATAGATCAATGCCAGCTAGCCGAGTTGCTATCCCCAAAACATGCCGATGGGCGTGCGACAAATCTAGAAGTCCGACTTACCGCGACCGATAGCGAGCGAATATGTTCGCCCCATGCTGGATCCCAACGCCTGGTCGTTCGCGTGTTCGGTCACGCCAACGGAGGCGCGCTCGAAGGCCGCCACGCGAGGCGGTCTCGCAGAAGCATGGGTCGCCGCGCGCGCGTGGGACGTCCACGCCGTGCGCCCGACCCGCCGGGAAAGAGAGCAAGCGCCTGTCCCTCGGCGCCCGAGTAACCCCGCCGCGGCGGTGGCGCCATCTCTCACACCTCGCTTGTACCACTCCGAGCGCCGCGGGCGCCAGGCCACGCGAGCCGTGCGGGAAAAACAGCATATCAGGGGATGCGCTATGCGGGAAAACATCAGGGGAGGCGCGAGGGTCGCGCATCCCCACATCCCCCCAACCTTAAATCACTTCTTATTCCGGCGAAACATGTGACACGGTCTAACATCAACACGTGCTTCGCGAACAAGGTGGTACATGCAACAGTGGCCGCGCCGGGGAAATGTCCACACGCTGTCCATAACATGCGAGCCGACTGTCCTTGGGGTACACCGCTGGCGTCCGCCGGTCACAGCAGCAGCTTTGCAGACTCGACGGCATCATTCCAGGCCAGGACTCCGGAGACGACGACGCAGTAGTCGGTACGAGCAAGCGTCGCTCGCGCCGACGCGCCCTGCTGGCAAGAGCCGCCGTAGCTGTCGGTGACCGCTGGCTCCTTTGTCCGCCGCCGAGGGTTGTGAGCTGGATGCAGGAGGCCACCGAAGTAACTGGCCACAGCATCACCATCGCCCGGGGTGACTCGATCGTAGTCCGGGGCAGCCGCGCAGACGATGTGCAGGTGACAGCCAGCCAGGGGTGACTCCAATCACGCTGCGTACACTCAAAACACTCGGCAAACACTACAGTAGTGCAAGGGAGAGGAATTCTGCATGCGCATCGCCCACGTGGTACGATGTTCAACTCGGCTAGCAAAAGATCGGGCAGCTACTCAGTTGCTAAGTTCACGTGAACGAAGCTCGCTTTCTTGAGTCGAACGAGTAATTTCAATTCGTGCGAGGCTAACTAGAATGAGGGAAGCAAATTGCAACACCTCAACGCCACGGTCCACCAGGTTGTGTCCCTCCACGTGCGACAGGCAGCTTCGTAAAGCCTTAGGCCTAAATCGTCGCTACCCTGACAACAACCGGCATCCAAAAACAACACCCAAAGTGGGCGCAAAACAGGCAGCCGCGAGGAGACGTTAGCTCTGTGAGGTGGTCCTACTCCGCTCGGTGCACACAGCATCCGAGTTGACGGCGCCCACCGTCCCAGACGGTGTCGGAGCGCCCGGTGCCAGGCCGCAATACCAGTCAGCCCGTAGTGGCACCCGTGGCCCGCGGCCACCCGGCTCCCTGAGCCGCGACTTCATCCGAGTCAAAGAGATAGAAGAAGCTATTTACATAAGAAATTCGGACCACCCACGAGGCTTCCGTACTCACTCGCTTCAGGCTTGCCACTGCTCCGCGGGCGCTCAGCCTCGCTCTCCCAGGATGCAGACCACGTGGCTCTCGTACCGACGAATGTCATTAAAAAAAACACTTGCGAAAAGGCTTAGCATGTTGACATGTTCAAACACACTACAGCCTCCGTCGCCTCGCTCAAGAAAGCACGCCGCCGATGCTAGCGATCAAAATTCACGCTAGGCCTACGCTTCGGTTCAAACAAAGGTCTTGAACGAAGCAAAACTGTTAAATCTATCGTCCGATGCCCCAAGAGCCCCACGTTGGGCGCCAGATGTGGGAGATACGGTGTTCTCCTCCGTACTCTTGGGACAAAGGAACGACAGTACACAGTAGTGCAAACAATCACAAGGGCATTTATTGCACCTTTCATAGATCAATGCCAGCTAGCCGAGTTGCTATCCCCAAAACATGCCGATGGGCGTGCGACAAATCTAGAAGTCCGACTTACCGCGACCGATAGCGAGCGAATATGTTCGCCCCATGCTGGATCCCAACGCCTGGTCGTTCGCGTGTTCGGTCACGCCAACGGAGGCGCGCTCGAAGGCCGCCACGCGAGGCGGTCTCGCAGAAGCATGGGTCGCCGCGCGCGCGTGGGACGTCCTCGCCGTGCGCCCGACCCGCCGGGAAAGAGAGCAAGCGCTTGTCCCTCGGCGCCCGAGTAACCCCGCCGCGGCGGTGGCGCCATCTCTCACACCTCGCTTGTACCACTCCGAGCGCCGCGGGCGCCAGGCCACGCGAGCCGTGCGGGAAAAACAGCATATCAGGGGATGCGCTATGCGGGAAAACATCAGGGGAGGCGCGAGGGTCGCGCATCCCCACAACACTTGATGGGATCGTAAATTGAATGCTTCAGGTAAGACAGTTAAACAAAGACGCAAGGTAACAACATTTTCTGGGACACTCCAGCGAATGCATATAGTACTAGCACATTAATGAAGTGGGCGAGTAATTATCTGCGGTATTTATTTGAAATCAACAACACCTTCTTTTTCCTCACACGCTGGAATTGTATAATGCTGCCATTGTGTGGGTCCCATACAATCGAGGCCAGTTCAAGCTTTGCGCTAATACAAAATCTGTATGCGAGAAGTATTACTAAATGTCGCGCACTTGTAAGTTTTCTCCGAAGAAACCGTGCCTTTTTAGTGCCGATGAACAAATAGTGATAAGCTGTGTACACCGCGAAAGTTTGTTGTTTAACGCGATGCCAAAATACTTGTCATGATCCATCTAAAGGATGTCGTGGTTTCTGAGTGAATTAGTGTATGCGCTAAATGGTTTATCTCTGGTATTACACAGAATGACAGCCTTTTTTTCAGTATTCAGTTCCATACTCCAGCTTGTGCATCACTCATCAATAGACCGTAACTTTTTGCAGCACGTGGTGGTCATTTTGAAAAGTAATTTGTTTAAAAAGCAACCCAATCATCCGCGAACAGTCCGACGGGTACCACACAAGAATGATATCAGGTAAAAGTTTCGCATAGAATAACAACATTAAAAACAATAGCAGCCATAGAAAGCTTCTTTGGTGTATGGCAGAAGTTACGGCCATCGTGCCTGAATTATAATTTATAATCTGTGGAAACTGCTGTCTCTCCATGAGATACGCCTCAGTACACTGGATGAATTGAAACACTGGAGCAACGCTGCAGATGAATCGCAAGAAATTATATAGGACCATAACCGAGAAAGGGCCAGAGTGGGGTAGAAGATTGATATGCAGAAGACAAAGATTTTGTTCAATAGTCTGACACAAGAATTCCTAATCACCAGTCAGTCTCTAGAATCTCTGCAGGAGTACGTTTGTCTAGCTCAATTACTCATAGGTGAACCTGACCATGAGAAGGAAATTTGCAGAAGAATAAAAATGGGTTGAAGTGCGTACTACAGGCATTGCCAAATCCGCACTGAGAGCTTACCACTGTCATTGAAAAGAAAAGTGTACAATGATGGCATTCTACCGGTGCTAACGTTATGTGCAAAAACTTGGAGCCTAATACAGAAGCTCGAGGACAGGTTAAGGACCACGCAAAGAGCGATCTAACGGATAATGTTAGGCGTATTGTCAAGAAACAGGAAGAGAGCTGTGTCGATCAGAAAGCGAACATGGGCACTTTATATTCTAGTTTACATCAGGCTAAAGGAATGGTAAGATGATGTGGAGGCACGCCATGTAATCCGCAGGGCAGATGAGTGGACTAGTAGAGTTACAGAATGAACGCCAGTCGAGGACGGCAGAAAATTAGGAGGGCCGATGAAATTATGAAATTTGCAGGCACAATCAAAACCAGCTAGCGCAAGACAGGGGTACTTGGAGATCGCTGGGAGGCTAATGATGACACTGGATCATATGCGATAGAAGACCAATAAAATTAAATTTATGCAACAACTTTTCGTGGGACTCCTTGTTGAACGCCTTTGATAAATAGAAGAACGACATCAAGCTGTCCACCTAGGTCAAGCACTGACGCAAGATCATGCATGGTTGAAACAAGCTGCGACATTTGTTTCCGAAAACCGAGATGACATAGCGGTATCATGTTCCGTTCAACTAGAAAATCAATGTATGTCGCTGTCAGGTGCTCCAAAGGATTACAAGATGTGCTAGTGGCGCAAACGGACATTGATTTGATAATGGAAAGCGATCACCTTGTTTATTTATCACTCCATTTCTTTCTTGCATGTGGTCATACGGACCTATGCTGTTGTAATTCTCATCATGATTAGCTAAAGCGTTCTGAAGCGGTATTCTGGGAGAGGTGGACTAACGGCATTCGATCTGAAGACAGCTGCCGAAAATTAGTACCGGTGTGGTAGAACCGGGCCGGGTGGCCTGTGTGTGGTTTTCCGGCTCTGTGTCGCCGACTCCAGGAATGGCTTTTCCCCACATCCGCGACGCCGAAGTCATGCATCGTCAAATTTTCATCACCTTATGTACGCCACTGTGCCTACACGATAATATACAGTGTTTGTTGTTACTTCTAACACTTAAAAATGAGCCTACGAGCTTTAGTCAAAGTACGCCACTATCTGCCTCGAGATACATTATCTATTAATGCAACAATCAGTGGCATTAATTCTCTAATACAACAAATTACGTTAATTACCTTCTCAGAAGCTTCACGGCATATGTTTACATAAGGAAGGTTGAATGGTTCGCCATAAATGTCTTGTTTTGTGTTTCTGCATTTTAAAATGTTCACTTAACCAAAAGAACGTATCTCAAATTATTCGTTCAATTTAACAGATCACAGAATTACCCATAGCCTGACTTACTTCACTACCAATTACAAATTTTCGTGATTACTGAAGACATTTATGGCGATTTCATTGAATCGTCCTTTATTAACATGTTTTGTAAAGTTTGTACGAAGGTATTCATCATCCAGTTCACTTACTTTAGTCTATGCACTGCTGCTTTCTTTTTGCAAATACTGTCCATTCGGCCAAATAATTTATTATTAGGCACATAATGTAAGCACATTTTGTAGGCTTAGTAGATGTGCCTAGAAATTAAAAGAATCTGCCTTCGAAAAGAATACTGTGTAGACTCAGCAACAAATGCATGTCGGCTTGAAATAAATTTTAATAAGTTTTTAAACTTTGTGAGCTTTCGTAGTAAACTGTCCGTTATGATATGACTTTGTCATATGACTTTTCTGGCTATGCGTTTGTGTTGCGGGCGTCAGCAACTATCACACCATGGCATTAAGTAGCTGCTGGAAGTACCCGTTCACTTTTTACACGAAAACACATTAGAAAGTTACCGAACTTGAGTCACAGCAGAAAGGTGAATTTTTTTGGTTGCTTGTCCTGCATGTATCGTGCTAGAAGCACGGGCATGAAATCAATGTAAAGCATATAACATGACATCAAATGTTAGAGCTATGTATTCGTGCCACGAACGCGTAAGAACGCCCACTTTTTATATGATGTTATGACGTCATATTTAGCGTTGTTAGAATGGTACATATGTCCGGTTTGAGCTCGCGCTTACATAAGTAGGCGTTGCAGCCTCATCATGCTAACCGATCCTTCGTTTTTAAGCGCTTGGAAAACAGTAGAAACGCGTCGACTTAAAAATTCCACTACTTGTAGCGGAGCGAGACATCTTCAACATTATTTCGAATGTAGAGTCGATGAAAATCATTCTGCTTTCGGTCCCCAGATGTTCATAAAGGACAGGCAGAGAAAGGAGCCGTGGTGACAGCTGGACGAAACGTACAAAAAAGAGGGCCGGCGGCTGGACCCATTTATATACTGCAGCTGTGCACTAAATATGTCTACAGGTAGTTCTGGTAAGGTCCCAACGAAACAACAAAAGGGAGGCATAACACAGCTGTCACTTGGACTTGACCTCTCGGCTATATTTCCCTGGAGCCACAAAGATCCCCGCACCGCGCGTCTAGAGCTCCTTTTTATATTTTCAGTGCCGGATACGCCGTCACCGCGGTAACTCATACGGCATGTGGGCAGCCACGGCAGCGTAATTAAATGTTGTGCTGCCACTCGCCCACGACACCACTAATAATTCCTCATGAAGGGCGCAACATGGTCCAGTACGAAAGTTCATGGCGCAGGCTTTATCAACAGATAAGCACGCCCAAATGATTGCAGCTGTGTTTTTGTGCCTGTGTTTAAGCTGGTGTGTTTTCTGCGTAGGCTTCGTGAGATAAGACTAGTGACTTATCATCGGTTACTTAACCCACTGCCCGCAGCACGAAAGTAGAAACAAAAGTTCATAAATTAATAAACTACCGTGTAGACAGCTAAAAGTAGACTGTAAATAGACTAGGGTCGGGCGGCACACGTAGAGTGACTGCTATGGTGAAACGATAGATTAAGCCATTTCTTAGTACATAAGATGTGCTTGGTGTTGTGAACTGAAAAGTAGCTTCGTGGTTTCTTGTTCCCAATCGCACGACAAAACGAAATTCAAGGGTATTCCACTGAGATTTTTTTTTTCGTTGTAGCCTGTGGGTGATGCGCGCTCTGCTCAGGTGTTTCTTACCTCGAAGCAAGACTATTCACGGTACAACACTTTTCTGTACAGGTGACCGTGTTAATAAATAGATAAGGTGGTAAACTAAACCAAGGCCCAGGAATGTGCACAGCGAAAATACAACGTTACTAATATTCGTTTACACGTATAGGGGAAACTGTATAGCTGCTGAACATTTCACCTGTATTTACTTCAGATTTATTTATTTGTTTATTTATTTATTGATCTATTTATTTATTTACTTGTATACTTACCTATTTTTATATATTGCAATGCTGGTCTCGAGACCATAGCAGAGTGGTAAACGATATCTGGGAAGCAAGAAAGGGCCCACAAAAAGAAACAGCAATTCAATTTGCCGGCAGATTAAGACACACTTCAAATCAAATGCGCCTCAAAATATAACGAGCTTTGACTCACAATATCGTTAGTAAGGTTATTAAAATCGGAGATTGTTCGTGGAAAGAAACAAAATATTTAAAAATATTGATTTTTTGGGTTAAGAGCGTACATTGCCTCATCGAGTCGACTCCTTGTAGAGCAACCTGTAGAAAAAGCTAAAATATCGGACGTGTCCATGTTGTTGTGAGGATTGACTAATTATTAAAACAACTTAAGGCTGCAAACCAACATTCTCTGTATAACCGGAGTGACATTATTCTTCTGATAATAATGTGTTTATGGACCTGCGACCATGAGTTGTAAATTAATCTAAAATCCTTTTTCTGAATTCTTTCTAATTTTTTAATGTTGTCTTTAGCGAACGGGTCACAAACTATTACAGCGTAATAGAGCATAGGGCGGATAATGGTATTGTAAACACGTGTACGCTCGTGAGGCGTAGCTACAGCTTCAGCGTTTGCCTTAAAAAGAAGAACTTGCGTGCGGCATTGGCTTAACACTGCTTTTATGTCTATTCCAAGAGAGTTTGTTAGTAATCGAGAATCCTAAATATTTACACTGCTTTACTACATATAGAACTTGGTTAGTAGAAGAATAATTAAACATCAAGGGTTTATTTTTACGATAACTCTAAAAAAAACCGTTTTTTTTTTCTTTTGAAATTGGTGGGCATTTGCTAATGCTCACACCAAGAAATCATTTTTGCGCAATTAGAGTACAGCGTGATTTGGCCACGCACAGAGCTAACCAATTTGTATAGCACACAATGATCAGCATATATTCAAATGTTAATGAAATTGTCTTTAACAATGTCCCTTAAAAATTCAGAAAAAGCAAGAGCCCCAGTACGGCAAGATCAACCGCAATACGAGGGAAGAAAACTCGATTCAACAAAACACAGTGATAGCGGTTTAAAAGATAAGCCCCGATCCAATTTAATAACTCGTCATCTTTATTATGTAACTTATAAATTCATATCTTTTCCGTCCTTTTATCGAAAGGTTTTGTAATATTCATGAAGAATATATCCGTCTGCTTCCCTTTATTTAAAGTTTGCGTGAAGTTATCGATAACTAATTACGTGTTAGTGCAATACCCTCGTCAGAAAACATATTGCGCGTCTTTTAATATTTGTTCCAGAATTTCGCATGTAGTAGAGGTTATTTAAATCGGACGGTAATTTTTAATGCACGGTTAACCTCCCGAATTATGAAGAGGCTGGATTCTGGCCGTTCTCCAGACCTCCGGTATCACACCTATCGCTCATAAAGGTACATTGAGTAACATTCCGCGTATTCCTTCGAAAAGTCGTTGTGTACCTCGTAAGTCCCTGGAGACATTCTAACATCGTGTGTTAGTAATATATTTAGGATGCCGTTTACAGAAATCTTAAGATCATGCATCGAAGGTATGGACAAATAAAACTCCAGCGAACATTCAACGTCCTCCGTGAAAACACGTTTGAAATAGCTGTTGAAAGTAGAAGCAACTACATCGTCATCACTCGCACGTTTCCCATCTATGGAGAATAGATCTCTAGGATGAAAATGCAGTTTTTGGACTTTTCAAGAACTGTGCGGGAAAGCTGCCTATAAAAGCGGGGAGTGACACACAAAAGTGCTTTCCCTTATCTCGCGCAATTTACGCTTTAAGCAATCCTTTCTCTCACTTCCTGAAAATTCGGTTTCATAGATTTCTTTTCTTTTTTGGTCATTAAATTTTCGCTTACTTTGTGCAGTATCAAGACTAATCCAAGACGTTCCGTGCTCAGGTTTCTCAGTAGTCCTGGGTACAAATCTCTCTTACCAATCATCTGATCTTTTTTAAAAGAATCCAAAGATAACTCACCCTAGACATATTATTTTGAAAATCGTCGTAGTGATAACTTAAATCATATATTAGTGATTCGATGTCCGCACAGAAGAAGTTAAGAAATGAGCGCCTTTCCGGTTTTCGACGTAACGAGGCACCTTTTCATGAAAAAACTACTGCTAGGTGGTCCGAGATGCCAGTCGTGACTTGTTATGATTTGTGTGCTTTTATGCTGCCGCTTACAAATTATAAGTCTAGCACTGATTATGAGTTACTCTGTATTCTAGCAGGCTCGTTAACAACCTGTAGCACATCAAAATCGAAGGCCATGTTGAGTATTCCAGACTCGTTTGCTTGGCAGGACCAACACCAGTCAATGTTCGCCAGGTTAAAATCGCAAAGAGATAAAGTCTTAGGGGGCTATAAACAGCTCCAAGTACGTATCTCATGTTAATGAAGTCCTTATAAATTAAGGTTCCCACATCCGACAGATCTGGTCTTCTGGTTAGCTGAACGGAACTCTAAAAATCGATTTCATGCGAAACAGTGTGCGGGGAACCCACCAATCTAATGGAACAACGATGAGAGCCCGTAGACGTAGGTTACTGTTTCATGACCTATATAACCTGCATGTCATGGAATTCATGTTATGATTTATGATATATTCGCCCCGCACGGTTGTCATACTATGCTAATTTTGGCACATATCGAATTAAGCAAACGACCATCAAAGCGCCATGACGTAGGCGGGTGTTTCATGACCTATCATTTATGATCGTCATACACTCTTGTCATACTATACCACTTTTGGTACATGCCAACACGTAGGCAGCTGTTTCATGACCTACATGACACGCATGTCGTGGCATTCATGACAAGACCTATGATTTCCGTTCATCATGCACTCTTGTCAAACTATGCCAATTTTGCCCATACCAAGGGAGCGAAGCAACCATGAGAGCGCCAAGACGTAGGCGGCTGTTTCAGGACCTACATACATGCATGTCAGGACAGTGATGTCGTGACCTATCATTTGTGTTCGTGACACACTCGTGTCATATAATGCCAATTTTGGTACATTCCAAGATGTAGGCAGCTGTCTCATGACCTACATGACACTCATACCATGATATTCATGTCATAACCTACCATTTATGTTCTGAAAACACTTTCGTTCTATGATGCCAATTTTTGTACATACCAAGTTAACGAAACGACATGAGAGCACCAGGACATATGCGGCTGCTTCATCAGCTACATGACTCGTATGTCGCTACATTCATGTCATGACCGATCATTTGTGTTCGTCATACACTCTTGTGATACTATGCCAATTTTGTTACATACCAAGAAGAAGGCAGCTCTTTCATGACCTACATGACACGCATATCTTGACATTCATGTTATGACCTATTATTTATGTTCGTCATACGCTCTTTTCATAATATGCAAATTTTCGTACATACCAATAAACGAAACGACCATGAGAGCACAAGGACGTAGGCGGCTGGATAGATAGATATTGCTAAAGTGAGAAATGTACGCCACGAAATGCTTCAAATTTAAAATATTGCGAACACCCACCTCTTCTTTCACGATCCTTGGGAACTATTCCGAAATCCGTCGCAACTATTTGGCGGTCAAATACGTCGTTGGTCAAGTAAGCTTCTTTTAGTATGACTAGTTCTGGGTCATGGAAGGCCACGAGGGCTTCCACCTGCAATATGTCGTGAACAGTGCTTCGGCAGGTAATTTAGCAATGTTGTATTTCGGTTCTCCAGCTCTGGTCATTTAGCATTTTTGGGGATCTTGTAGCACTTGTCAGTGGCTTCATCCTAAGCAGGCATGCTGTCACCTATGGCCAATTTTTTTAAAACTAGCTTCGCATTAGCTCCGTTCTTTCTTTCATCACACGAGCTCTGCCATATCTTCTTTCTAATTTCGCGAACCCGAATGAAAAAAATCAGGAGGTAATGAAATCGCAGCCCCTTTAAGTTTGGAGCAAGCTTTCAATATTGGAACATTCCAGACACAGTCCAGAAGTTTGACAACGACGTCCGGTCCCCGGTTGGCTTCCTTTTTCTTCCATAGCCTGTGGCGTCTTTCTATTCCATTGATAGCGATTTCTAGCATTTTCTTGAAAATACAGTCTGCTATTGCACTGAGAAGTACTTCCTTTGTTTCGCTACTTGGCTCTTCTGTGCCATCGATAACTAAATTGTTTTTTCTTCTTCTGTGTTATTGCTTGTCGTTCTATCGTGTTAGCTCGGAATTCTTCCGAAGCGCAAGTACAGCTGACTTGAGCTTTTCAACTTCCGTTTTTTAAGAATTTAATAACTGGGGAAAGCGCATCAATGACACTAATTCGATAGGTAATATTGTATAAGTATGTTTCCACCCACACCTGTTTAGTTAGAACCCTGTTAAGTCCGTCGCTGACATTCTGTTTTCCCTGAAGTAGCTTAAAGGGCAATTCCGGCAATTTTTCGATGCCAACGGATGTCGATGAAATTCGCTGGGCATGTTCCTCTGCACACTCCCGTCACGTTCTCAAAAAAAGCAGCTGTGAGAGTCGCACAGACTATTTAATAAATGAATTTAATAAATTACCTCGAACACCTTACCTTACCTGCTCCTAAGCTACAGGCAACATTGTGTATGACGTCAGCGGAATCCCACTCAGCATGCCGGGATCATGCAGACAACCGCGACGAGAGCGGGCAGGAGTCGACGATCGTGAGCTAGTGCATCGCGTGAGAAGTTGCTGCCAGGAGAATTTGCGTTCCCTGTGGAAGGGCAAGTGATGGGGGGGCAAGTGCTGTTGCGTTGTTGGCTGCACGAACTTCAGCCCTTGCCATCCGCACACACAGTTTGAGCCGATGCCGATCGCATTCCGCCGAGGTTAAGCCTATATGTCACAGTCGCGTAGTTCATGCGTCTGGTGCTGGCGGACCTGAGCGACTGACCTAAAGCTAATTAAGCCATCGGGATGAGGAAAACTACTTCTGTGGTACAGTTTTGCCCATGCGGATTTGAAATAAACCATTCCTCATTGCCTACAGGCAATACACAAGAAGCTAGAAGCAACGACACGTAGCTGTATCGACGTCGGTACGTTGCCGTTTTCAACGGAAAGGTGCCCGCCGCACTCACCGGCACTTCCCTAAATTAAATGAGACTACGAAGATGAATGTATTTTTACGTATTTTCACGCCGTCTCATTGTTTAGCGTCCGAGGTGCACTGCTTGCCTCGTATCCCAAATGGCCAGTGAGCGTAGGCCACAGCAGCATAAACAGCTGCCTCGTTCAGCTGCCAACGCTGTCTATACTGGCATTGGCGCTTCCGCGATCACACGCGCAAAGTCCTCATCTATGTCCACTTTACGGAACATATTGTGTGCATGAAGAGAATACGAAGAATGATAAGTAGGCAGCATAACTCTCCCGTACTACAGTCTCCCAGTCGATGTTTTCGAATTGCGTGGTCGCTCATATCAGCGCGATTCTGAGTGATGCAACGGTGCTTACATGCACAAAATCTGCATGTTTTGATATTTTGATATGTTCTGACAATATTTGATGCCAACGATGAGCGGCTAGTATCTCAAGTGAACGACGAATGTTCGCTGCACCTGCCGATCGATGAAAACAAATGCACTGTTAGGTGCTTTGAACTGTCCGCGGCGTTATTGCGAGATACAAGTCCGGAAAGTCGTGCTCCACATCTTACAGTGACCATGCGTAGCGTTTCCCTGAGAAGGGGTAAAACACCTCATGTTGCTGCACGATATGTAGCGCGTGGGCGCTGGCTCTCGTGATGGCGGGTGGAATGCGAACGGCGATTCGTGGCTATCGAATTCGTCAGAATCATGCCTATCAATATTTGACAGACCCGAAGAGCTGGTGCAGCTGACATTGTCACCCGAAGATCCGGCGCTGTCATGACACAGCCGATTGTCTGCTCTTCGCTGCCAGCGTACGAGACCCGCATACCTTGCGTGCCTTCCTCGGTGGACACACTCGTGACGTCACACGAAGAGGTTCGCTCGGCTGCTTAGTCAGGTGTCGGTTTCGTTTTTGTGCATTTTTGCTTCTTTAAAGTTATTTTCGAATTAGCGAAATAAGTCCGCTTTCAGACGCGTGACAGGGGGGTCTCGGGCACCTAACTATTCTTTTACCTTGACATGGTCAAAAAATCGTCGGAGTTGAGCTTTAAGCAATATTTCATGGTCTGTCGGACCAAGGTTTGCTTTGACATCATCGCACGTCAAAGCACACCTTTTGATGCGAAAGCATCAAATTGTCCATTGAGCGAAAAATTAAGCGCCTGTAGCAGCGAAAAGGCACCAAAATTACCATTGGCTGCGACGCCGCGTCATGTGCGCGCCTCGGCGGAGCAGAGCGGTCGAAAGGAAACACCTGCTGCTGCGCTGGAACACCGGGTGTTGCGTGAGGGGAGAAGGCATCGCGGCTATACCACCTCACCCTCACTTTTGGAAGCCTGTGTTATCCCCACGTTCTAACTTCGCCTCGGTAACCGCTATCAAGAAATTATTGCACAAAAACAGAATAAATTCGAAAGTAAACATGTTAGCGGTAGTGAGTTTCGAATCTACTATCACCCGCTGCCACGCCGAGTGTTTCACCCAGAGCGCTAAAGGAGCGCCTTCAAGAGAGCAGGTCTGTGCCCTCTGCTTTATGATGGCGTGCTACTTGGACCGAAATTTCAATTAGCAAGCCCGGTGTTGCGAAAGCGGTGACGTCTAAATCCCCGCAGCTTAATTGGGAATATCCCCATAAGATTCAATGGCAGTCAGGCAAGGTAGCACGACGTCACGGACCGAGGTGCACCGGTCTTGTGCTATCTAGGAGGTGCAGGCCAATCGTCTAAATGCCCTCGCTTGCCCGCGAGGAGTTCATGACTCCAAAAACCGCCCAGGGGCGTTCATTTGGACATTAACGCTTTCGCATTCACAACTCATAAGCGCTTAGGTGTCCCAAGATATTTAAAAGTACAGATACCTGATCGAACATTTTCTATAACCAGTTAACAGGGCAGCAGCACTAAAAGCGATTGTCACTTTGAAACAATGAACGGGCAAATATACAGCAGCCTACATGGCGAATCCCGAGGGGTTAGCTAACGGTGTGTACGATGTGCTGCTGTCAAGCGCACTGGACAGGTTCCTAAGGGTGATGCGTCTTAGAGCCTCTGGCAAGTCAACGTGGTGTGACGTCACGCTGGTCAGCGCAGTCGCAGTTGACCACACAGTCGGTGCATAGTTATCGTACAAGGAAACCTTGTCGACATGTGATGTTGATCTCTCGAAGCTGGCACTCTTTGGACGAACGACAATGCTCCCGTTCTTAGTGCAGCCGTGCAATTCTGTCGGCGCTTGCACCCAGGCCGCGAATACATGCTGGGCGAAGCAGGGGAGACTGGTTAAGATCGTGACTGATGCGTTGCTATCAAGCCCGCTTTTTCTATGAACAGCGGTTATAGGCTACGAGATGACCGGAATGTGTTCGTTTGTTTGTTTGTGCATATCGTTTGTCCCACTTCATCATGCGAATAAAGGTGTTCGACATGGTATTGAACGAGCTATATTGCAGCTTCGAGGCGTATAGTAAAATCGCTTCGTCACAGCAGTCTTTCACAAAGGTATGCAGGTTGTTTCAGCTAAGTCTAGCCAAACTTAAAAAAAAAAATCTACACATTTTCAATGTAGAAGTCGCATAGCGTATTGATAAATCCGGGAAATTTTTTCCGCGATGGTAGCTGTTGTGGTTTAAATTTTACCGTGCTGTAAAGAAAGTGCAAGATTTGAAAAAGAAGTACCACGCGCGGCGACAGTGTCCTCAAACATCTCAAACACACCGCGAGTGAATGATCGATGCTGCACGCACAACGATGACATGAACATGACTTTGAGCAAACTGAGATGGATCGAATACACTGGTATTAACTTCCATTCTTGCCGAAATATGTTGTTGGTTGAAGCGATGGCATATGCGATGAATTACGCATGGCCATTCTTGGAGATCTACCGGTGTTTTTGCTGTTGACATCGTAACTGATGACGAGGCTACGGCGGCGGATGGCGAAGTATCGGAGGTGATTACAGTCGCCATCGCCAATCACTTGATTTTTTGCAGCCTCCTCATGCCTTCCGTCTGTGCGAACCGTCGGCCCTTCCTTGCTAGAACTTTTGAAGGCACTAATGTCGCTGCTCGTAAGCGTGTAGTCGCGTGGTATTTTTCAAATATTGCGCGCTTTCTTTACACCCGGAAAACATTTGCACCATAATAGTTATCAGCCCGGAGAGAAATTATTTTGATATTTCTCAATAGGGTCTACCATTTGCTAATGGAAGATATTGCGCTTAAATAAACATTCTAAATTAGTTAACGAATTGTTAATTGTTTACTTGAGCTCATAGTGAAAAGTACTTTTAGCGATCCACCGCGGTGGCTTAACGTCGATGGTTTGCGCTGCTAAGCACGAGGTCGCGGGATCAAACACCGGCAGCGGCGGCCGGATTTCCAAAGGAGCGAAAGGCAGAAACGCCCGCGTCCCATGCATAGGGGGCATGTTAATGATTCACTGGTGGTCACAATTAATCCGGAGTCCCACCACTACGGTATGCCTCAGAATCAAATCGTGGTTTTGGTACATAAAACACTAGAAATCAGTTTCTTAAGAAGACAGCAAACAATACTCAGATGGTTGCATTGTCGTAACTCACACGTGAATTTTTAAGTGATTGTGCCGACTTAGTTTAAACACGGTGTATGCCATGTGTCCGAGACAGCATCAGCCAAGCTCTTTAAAAAACTGTTATAAAAACACGGCTCAAAATACAATTATAAAATCAACGGTGATTGGTAGACAGAGGTCTGACAACCCAAGAATGTAAGTACAATAATCGAATCTCGCCCAGTGTTCTTAATTATTATTCTTTCATCAGGTCGGCTAACGTTAGCTGCGACACTCTATAGAATAGACAGATGTTAAGCAGAATTAGTCAATTATCCCGCGAGCCAATTGGTGAGGATTTCGATTCCATCTACAAGTATGAGACGATGCCTAAGAAGTCGGCAGATCCCACGCCCTGTGGGAGCTGTTATGCGAAGCAGTTTGCGGGGAGTTTACCAAGTTAACTAAACGACCATGAGAGCACCACCACGCAGGCGGCTGTTTCACGACCTACATGACACGCATGTCATGACCTATCATTTATGTTCGTCATACACTGTTGTAGTACTATGCCAATTTTTGTACGTTTCAGGATGTTGGGAGCTGTTTCATGACCTGTATGACACACATGTCATGATATTCATGTCGTGACCGATCATTTATGCTCGGTATACACTCTTGTCATACTACGCCAATTTTGGTAAATAAAAAGACGTAGGTGGCTCTTTCATGAGCTACATGACACGCATGCAATGATCTGTCATTTATGTTTGTCATATACTCTTCTAATACTATGACACTTTTGGTACATACCACGTTAACGAAACGACCATGAAAGCACAAAGACGTAGGCGTATACACATAGATGCTGTCAAAATTGCAAATTTTTGCCAAGAAATGCTTCCAATTTAATAAATATAACAGCTGCAGAAGTGGGATCAGAGTCAAACATTAAATTTCAGTGTAATATAGAAGACCTTATTTATTACTATGCTGGCTTGGTTGTAAAAATCACCTTATTTGTGGAAATGTACACAGAGATAAAGACGAAGAACGAGAAAAATCATGTTAAATGCTTCCTACAAGTAACTAACATATTTCTACTGGAAAACTCACAGTAAGTATTACAGCGTTTACATCTGAAGAAGCCACAGTGGTCGTTTTTTTTTGCTTCGATTTCACGACATTCGGTGGAAAATAATTTCCATTGGTACTTTCAATACCTCAATGACACCAGGCATAAAAAAGTAATGGCTTTTTCTGAGGTGTTCGCGTCAAAAAGTTGTTTTTAAATATTTTTTAGGGCGACCTGCCGGAAATTTATGCATAACAGTTAACATATTCCCATGGGAAGGCAACCGCTGGAACTGTATGCCATCTTGTAGTTGTTGCTGCCCGAAAACATGGCTCGTACCCACAGGAGGGATTGGCCGCGATGGGTTTATTGAACAAATGCATGTAATAAATTATGAAAAGGGGGTAAAGGGATACATTTAAAATTAAGCATTGGGCAAATAAATGATAAAAAAAATTACTGGTAGGCCTTGCGTCCGATAGTCGGTACCCCAGCATCTGCGAGACATTGCTGACGCTTCAATGAACTTGTGTATAGCAGCAATCCCTGACCCTTGGCTTGTCCCTAATTGACAGGCGCCAAAGGACAAGCTGCTGGGTGTAGCACGGGCTAAACCCAGTTTAGTCGTTGGAAATAAGAGCAACATTCTGCGGAGAGAGGAGAAGCGGCGGCAAGAAAGAAAGCAATGGTCCAAGTTTTCTGAATAATTGCAAAAATAGCGGACGTTAGGTATGGAGAAACCAGATCTATGAAGGTAAAAAATTTACGTGGGGAATTCCACAATGGAAGCTTGTTAAGGTCACCCAGAGTTATGAAAGGCATTTGTTTGGGTTCCACCGGAAATTTAGGTGTCGGAAGTTATCTGCGGAAAGAAGGGATGAATCATTGCAATTCAAAAATTGACATTTGAACTAGCTCCTGTTAAAAAAGCGAAATTGGAAGGAATATTTAAATATTCCATGCATCCAAGTTCTTGTCTCATATGTGAGCACCGGTTGAATGCATTCATTGTACACCATTCTTTTTAAAGATAATTTTAGCTTTCAGTAATGATCTAATAAAGTCTGGCGAATGCGCTGCAACCACTTTTGACCGACTATTAGAAGTTGAGTGAATGCAAACAGAAAGCGCAAATGATATTAGGTAAGAATTATTACTTTGGAATTCAGTGGACCCAATTTTCTCATACCTAGAATAATTGCCAGAAATTCGGCAAGCAATGTTGGGGCATAATCAGCGAGATGGAAAGCAAAAGATCAGGTTAGCTGATTTAAAAAGATGCCAATTCCGACCTTCTCTAGACTTTGTGTTCCGTCCATAGAAATAACGAAACGAGACGGAAATTTACTAAGTTGATCTTGAAGAAGACCTTCAAATACGCGCGCTGGAAGAAGTATTACGTGGGCTGGAAAAATGTCCTCAGAAATCAGTTTCACCATTAACGAATTGGTTTTTGGAGAAAGCAGGCATAGCAGCCGAACATGAAGTTGTGATAAAAGCGCCTGAACAAGAACAACTTGTGGTTGTCGATAACGCCGCCAATGTATTCTGAAAAATAAATCGGGAGGATTGATGAAGATGGATTGCAAACGAGAGAGAGAGAGAAAGAGAGAGAGAGAGATTCATCGTAAAGCTTCAGAAAAGTCAGGGCAGTAAGTTGCCTAAATATGGACTCAAGACGCAGAATTACAGCTACCAGAGAAAGCACTTCGTTAGCCACAAGACGTGGCAGTGCAAGGCATACACACAGCGCATGCCTTTCCATTAGTATTAAAGATCTTAGCGTGTATGGTGCACGTCCTGAAACCGTGTCTATAGCAGGATAAGAAGAAGAAGACGTAGAAGAGGTTTCATCAAGGTGCGCCAGTGTTCTACACCTACAAGCGTCGTGTTTTACAACATGAGCGCACCTACTAGGTTGGCCAGCGATGCACTTCAATCTCCTGCTTCTCCGGCTCCCATCACGGCAGTGCCTCCAGCTGAGAAGAATGCCTTCTGCACACCTCCATTGATTGCGGTGTCTACAGCCTCCGTCACACTAGCCCTTGTGGTGTTCGCTGTCCTCAACTTCAGTGGTGAACTACAACGCGTTTCGGTAAGCGGGATGCACAGCTGCTGCGCTCGTGAAACAGAGGCTATGTACAATCAGCTAAACTTCTCTTTGAGCCCCTGCTACTATTTCTACGATCACGTCTGCGATTCCTACAGCGTCGATTCAACATATCCCGCCATCATTGCCTTCAGGTATTACTCGAAAAAGGAACTGTACGAGGCGCCCGCGAACCGAGCTGGCAAGGTTATTTACACTTTATTCCAGTCTTGCCTAAAGGATACAGTCAACGCACACAACCTCGGTGGCTCTACTGCAGCCACTTACATCGACGTGCTACGAGCGGACGTGGCTATGCATGCACAAAGCAAGCAGGAGATCCTCGCGTTTATTCTCAGGATGACGGTCAAGTACAACATATGGGCTCATCCTATCCTTGCCATCTACGGTCGCGGTGGCTACCCCAACTTCTTCTTCACGGGCATCACCAGAAAGAAGGAGTTCCTGGCTGTTGTCATGGGAAAGGCCAAGCTACAACTGGAACCAGCCCTCGCCACTAGGTACGCCCTTATGCGTCGAGATTGCCTGCAAAATATCAATGACATATTGAGGATGAATGTCACACTGGATGTGATAGAACAACTCGAAAGAGAACTGGACCTGGAAAATACGGAATTACGTCTTTCTAACAATTCAATTGCGGTAGAGATCGCGCCTCCCCTCACCATGCATGACTGGAATTCTGTAGCGCGGAACGTCACTGGTGATAACCTACCAGCAGAGATTTACCACGCAACGCCAGACGCGCTTCGCAAAATATTCTCAGTTGTTCTAAATATAAAGCGCAAATCGTCAATAATAGTTTTTCTTATTTTCAAAGCCGTTGATACCTTCCTCGCAGAACATATCCAGAACAGTAAGCATGACAATTTATTTACGGACGTGTTCCTGTTTTGTCAACGCATGATCGCATATTATGGCACGATTGCCATGGTTGCCTCGGTCGAGCGAATGAATAAAGATCAAGACCACGATGCTACTTTCCACAGCATGTTCAGGAATATCGTGGAAATGATCTTGAAGAAAACCGCTGCAGTAATGCCGCCGAAGGACCAGCAAAGTATATCTGCTTATCTCGCGTCTTTGAAGATGCTTTTGCCCAGCCAGATCTACCCGTTGCAGAAGAGTATCCCTAATTTAACCGGCGACTACGTCAAAGACAGAATCGCTCTTTTCAGTTCAGGGTGGGGCTCTATGTCGTACAAACAACCACCCGGAGTCTCACTGGAAATGTCGCAATCCGCAAGATGGGGCGTGATCAGGGTGTTGGACAGCACTGTAGTAGTCCCGTTTTCGTACTACGGTGCACTGAGCATCAGCAAGAATATAGAACCAACGTTGACCATGTCCGCTATAGGAGTCAAGCTCGCCGACGTGATCTGGAACCACATATTTCTTCATCACAATTGGAGTGACGAAGCAACCACGATGATCGCGAACTATGCGGCCTGTCAGGACAATGTTAGTCTCTTGACCACTTCCAGTGTTTTGCGTTGGCCCCTCCTGAGCGTCGAAGTAGCAATTGAACTGTCCAGGGGTCCTTATTGGTGCGACACGTTCCAAACAGCTTCATCGTGGACTACGTCTCGAAGCCGTTTGTTCTTTTACTTGCTTGTTCATCATCACTACTGTACCGGTGGTGGATACACGAATAAAACACGCCCCAGACAGGTCAAGTACATCACCTCAGCGACAGAAGATTTCGGTCGGGCATTCGGGTGTTCCCAGCCGAATACTTCAACTGTGGTGTGTTCCTTAGGTGCTAGGAAGCCCCGCTGAGCTATCGTACGCACTTTATTGAGCGCTCTTGAATAATGCCAGTGTTTTCTTTTTCTTTCTAAAGATCACGCATGAAGTCAAATGAATTGTCCTTTCAACGCATTTCTTCTATCAGACTCATTTCCGCCTTCAAATGATGTAGATATCGCGTGTCATGGCAGCAGTACTAAGAGACTCATTATTTCGGAGAATTCACGAAGTGTCAATTCTTTCTAACTTTCTGCGTTGTTTATGCCGTAGACAGCGTGTCTCAAGATCGTAAAGCTTGTTAGTATAGAAATTTTTAGGCATTGTGAAACCGAAGTTCTACTGCTCGTGTCGTATATACATAAATTATACTTAATTCGTGGCTTCCATAAGTGATTCTACCTCATCCTATTAACTAAGTTCGGCGCTGCACTGTTAAAAACAGCTAAAGGAGACCAGCGTTAGATCATATTTAAAATTTTCATATTCTATCATTGTACTATAAAATTAAGAATGATATATTTAAATGCCACGCCCTCTACTTAGCTATCGTTTTTTGTATGTAGAGGTCTTTTTTGTAAATTGTGATGGTGTCAGTGGTCTCCTTTGCGGCACAATGCTTATGAAAGTTATTTTGAGCAAAACTAAAAGTTTGCTGATGCATCGCACATGCTAGAGTCTCTGGTGGGTGGGTGTAAAGGGACGGCATGGTTTTGCGGTGTGGCGAGTGACCGAAGATGCCGTAAAATGCAGTAGACTGGAAGCAGGAGCGAATAATAAGCACGAGCAGCAGAAAAGAACACGACGTTGTCGAAGCAATCTCAGGTATTACCCAGGAAGCAGCATGAAATCCGCCTCTGTATAAACGAGAAAAAACGATGACCAACGCAAGAAGAAGCAAAGGAACACAAGAGGAGGAGAGGCGACAACGCAGGGAGAGCCCGAAATCGCACCAGATCGGGCTTGTGTCATTTAATAAAGTACCATAATTATCATTATCATCACTATCATCATCATCATCATCATCATCATCATATTCCACAATGCAAGGTGACACAGTCGACAGGCCACAACAAAGCTCATCCGTGAACGGTGACAAAATCGCTGGCACCAAGGATGGTGTCGTTGGGTTTTGGGCCCGAACACAAGGGCCTCAAAAGAACCACGACAGTCCCTGCTGTTCCTTGAGTAATTGTGCGAAAGTTGAGCTGACGCTCCCGCTGTTTCCGTTGCTGCCACTGGTCTAGCTTTTCAGAGGCAGCGTGGACCCGGAAATTGCGTGGCATTGACCAGTGGCCTTTGTCGAGCAGGGTAAGATGCTTCCTGGGTTGACAGTGAACTGCGGGACTAGTACGGGTGCCCCTGAGCTGTAGCAGTGGGACTTCGCCGGCAAATGTAGCTTCTGTGCTCGCACGAAGAGGATGCATGCGCTCAGTAGGCAATGGCTCGAGGTTCCGACGTCCTGGGCTTGCTCAACTCCTCGTTTTCGTTACACTCTGCTAGCGCCCACAATCCCGCTTCCGCCGTTGTCACAGCCATTACCAAAGTACATATGGAATACCAGTGCGTAGTTTTGTTCAGGTTTCCCCTGGCGTATCTCAGAACTTCGACGCGTGCAATAACTCCGGTCGATAATCGCGCGGTATAACTGTTTTGTTGGCTGAATTTTATGCAAGGAAGTTTTCTACAATTAACAGAAACGCGGAAACACGTGCGAAAAATTGATTATAAATATTCTTACATTCAACACCGTTTTTTTTTTAATCAAACTTGAAACTCGGGCGTAATGACTCATTTCCGGAAGTCAAATCTGTGGCTTGTTGGGCTATCAACTAAACGCCTCTTCGTTTAACGTGATGCACTATTGGCCGAAGCACTGCCTTGGCCTCGTTGCACTGTCCTTTGGGAAGTGGTGCCAAGGGACTACCAAGGGTTGTAATCTTTTCAAAGCCGTCTAATCGAAATTGGTTTTTAGACCATTTCTCCAAGTGCCAATTTCAAACTGCTCTTCTGAGAAAATTTTGAATAAAATGCTGAAATATGCAATGTTAAACATCATTGCACACAGAAAGCTACCAACGCCCAAGTAGCCACCTTCCCAAGGTAAAAAAGGCAGTCCCTCCAAAATCTGTTGTGCTCATTTTATAATGTTCGAAGCATGGTTTTTCTTAAAAGTTCTTTCCACTCTACAATATTTTCAGCTTTATTTCATGGTTGACACATCTCTGCTCTTGTTTAATTTCGTGCATGTAATTAATACTTATATTAAGGAAAGTGTAAGGATGCATACTGACTTGCGCCAGCACACCTGTGAGTCGTCAATAGTGGCATATAAATCCTGGACTTGTACCTTCTTCAAATGCTTGATCACGAACTACAGAAAGTTATTCATTGCTGTGGCGTTCTTTAACAATGCTAAAACATGAGGTCAGTTACCACAATACGGAGATGTTTGCGCAGCCAAGGTATTTACTGAAGTGAAATCGCACAAATGCTATCCCGGAGAGAGCGAAACCGTTTTCAATGTATGCCCCTCTAAATTATTGAAGGTGGAAGCTTATTTGAGAAAACAAGTGCATTGTTTCTTGAACGGACAGGCCAAAGCCTGAGGAATTATCACGTCGTCACCATCCGCTGACGTGACAGACTGTAAGAAAGACTTTCTGAACGAGGGCTCCTTACTCGTATTTTTCATGGCGAGCTTGCGCAGTGTTCTTACATTACTTCAGCCGGCACTTGTATTCATCTTGAGTGCGAACAAAGTGAGAGCTGCACATTGGAGGGATCTGTTTAAATGTGGACCGCACTCTATCCTAGGTTACAAAAGCCGGAAGATCCCACGCCCTGGTGGAATCGATGTTATGCGAAGCAGTTTGCGGGGAGCCTACCGAGTTTACGGAACGACCGTGAGAGCACCAAGACGTAAGTGGCTGTTTCATGACCGACGTGACACACATACAATTAACTATCATTTATGCTCGTCATACACTCTTGTCATACTATCACAACTTTGGTACATACCAAGATGTAGGGGGCTGTTTCATGACCTACATGACACGCATGTCGTGACACTAGTGTGATGACCTATCATTTATGCTCGTCATACACTCTTGTTGTACCATGCTAATTTTGGCAAATATCGAATAAAGAAACGACCATGAGAGCACAAAGACGCAGGCGGCTGTTTTATGACCTACGTGACACACATGTCGTGATATAGATGTCATCACATTGATGTCATTACCGATCATTTATGTTCGGTATACAATCTTGTCATGTCGTGCCAGTTTTTGAACCTACCATGTCAACGAAACGCCCATAAGAGCACCAAGACACAGGGGGCTGTTTCATGACCTATATGAAACACATGCCATGACATTCGCGTGATGACAGATCATTTATGTCTTTCATGCACTCTTGTCATAGTACGCCAATTTTGGTACATAGCAAGACGTAGGCGGCTGTTTTATGACTAACATGACACGCATTCAATGAAATTCATGCCATGACCTATTTTTTATGTTTGTTATAGACTGTTGTCATACTTTGCCAATTTTGATACATGCCAACTTAACGAAACGACCATGAGAGCACGAAGACGTAAGTGGCTGTTTCATGACCTATATGACACATGTCATGATATTCATGTCATGACCGATAATTTATGTTTGTCGTTTACTCTGGTCATACCATGCCAATTTTGGTCATACCAAGTTGAGGCAGCGCCGTGAGAGCATCAAGACGTTGGCGGATAAATAGATAGATAGATACTTGCAAAGTGGAAAATATTCGCCGACAATAGCATCACACTTAAAACTCAGATTTCTTTCCTAAACATATTTTGGGGAGGTCTTTTCTAAACATGGTTTAAAAAGGAATACAGACGGTTGTGATAAAATAATAGGTATCAATTTCAAAAGCGCATGGCATGGTTCGATCTGCAATGATTCCCAACGTTGAGCAATGGGCTAGCTGGTGTTGCATAGTCGATGTTTTCAGCACGCGTTAGACACGGACAACAGAATGAACACCTACATCGCTGTGTGTATCCATTCTGTTGTCCGTATCTAATGCGGTGGGAAAACATTTGCTTTCGATAGGGCCAAGTTCTATCAGCTGTGCGGATTGAACAGCGCATCATGGTCTGTCGAGCGATAAAACACGCACCTGTCTTCTGCCATTCTGAAAGTCATCTCGTTTCACTGGGAGCCTAAGCTGTTCATGCTTTCAACTATTAAGTCATCGGTGACTTAGTCCCTCCTGCATGTGACCAGTGTATTCTCGCCATATACAAGTCTCAGAGCCAAACTACGTTTGCTCCGGTGGTGCATACTACCGGTGGTGCTGGGTCAATAAATAAAAAAAGCAATTGGCTGACTCCTACCTGGGATGCTTTCACGGCTCGTCTATCATATGATCTCTCTTAGCATTAATCTTGCATATTGTGATCTTAATGGTACAGATGTTTTTCATCGAGTGTTTCTAGCGCGAACACGCAACAATGAACAGTTCTATAATAGCGTTTTCAACCTAACGTAAACGCATTAAGTACGTAAATAAATAGCGTTATGCGCACTGCGCATGCTCTGTAAGTTATTTCGTTTCGGTGGCTTACGCGCGCTTTGATAAGATACGCTGTTTTGCGATTTTAGCACTCGTAAGGTTTACGCACGTTAAGAAGTAGCATTGTCGAACACGGCGGCGTCATTGGCTCTCGCTTAAGCATGAATAACCGTAATGGCTTCGCCCTCACTCCCGGTGATCGCCAATAACTGTTGGTGAAAGCTTTCGCTTCCTCTAAACTCATCTGAAACGTTAGCTATGAGAGCATGGTGCGTCCAATTTTCGAGATCGTTCGGCGATTCTGGCGTCTGTAACCTTAACAAGAGGCGTCCGCATAGCAACAATAGGATCGTTGCTAATTAATTGTCTTGGCTTGGATACCTTTGGCGCTAGGCACACGACGGCGCTCTATTTCTTGGCGTCTTCCTCAGATTGGCGTTCCCGCACGGTGAACTAAAAGTCTTGAAGGGACCAGCAAAGCAACGTCCCAGAGAGGAGCTTATGTTTAATATACGTAATGTGACAAACGCTATTCTAAAGCTGTCTAATGTTTACGCACGCAAAGAAATAGCGTTGTCCAACATGGCGGCATCCAGAGCTCTTGCTTCAGCGTGAATTCTCGTCATGGTTATGCTCTCGCTCTCGTTGATCACCAGTAACTATATAAATGAGCTTTCGCTTCCTCTAAACTTACCTGAAACGTTAGACTTAGTTATTAGTGCATTGCGAGCCCATTTTCGGAGATCGTTCGGCAATCGCGGCGTTAGTATGCCGTAGTAATACGCATCCGCCTAGCAACAATGGTATGGTTGTTAATGAATTGCCTTGGCTTGGATATGTTTGACATAAGGTGCCAGACGGCTCCCTCTCTTCTAGCGTCCTTCTTGCGTTTGCGTTCCCGACCGTTGAACTAGAAATTCGTGCTTGACATACTAAACTAGAAGTCTTGAAGGGACGCGCACCGTAAGGTCCCGCAAACGTGCTTGCCTTTAACGTACATAAAGCGAAAAATGCTATTCTATAAATGTATAATGAAGCACAACCTAACCACGGTGAAGGAAACTGAAAGTGATTACGTTAGTACCATTTATCGTGCTGAAAGCCAACGAATATTTCTTCGGCCCATTAAACACCGGCAGGAGCTCCACTGTCGACCCGATACGCAATGAACGCATGCAGTTAATTGTATGCGTATCTTTTTTTCTCGACGGCGTGGTGTAGCAGCCGTCATATATCGATCATTATCTGCATCAACTTTAGAGTAATGGTGCTAGGATGGTGGAGCACTCAATCGCTAGGTATTGGACCGCTCCTTTGACCGCAAGGAACCAAGGGTGAAATTCAGAAGGCAAAGAACCAATTTTGGCGCAAGAAATACCTTACGCCAGAAAGCACACAGACGAAGCCGTCGAAGTGTGACCAGCAAGTTTACGATGCCCGCCTTTGCAAAAACTAGCGCTGTAGTTGACCGCACGTACGTACACAGTGGTACCATGGATGTCAACTTGCGCACTTGTGTCTAAAAAGGGTATATTGTCGCGTGAACCCGCCCAATCGGTCAGTGGAGAGTCAGAGGAATTGGTGGCATTTGTTGAGAGCAGCTAGCTCCCGAAAAACACGTCGGTGACACCTGGCTATCGAGCGGGCTAGGTTGCACGCGAACTTCTTTCTTCTGGTCGTCGCCTGCCTCGTCTCTTGCACTGTGCCCACTACTGCAGACGGCAATATGTGGATTCACAAAACTTAAACGGCCTTCACGACTGCCGATTTATAGAGGAAGTCGTATATTTAGGGGGAAGGGGGTGTATCCTTTCTAGGAACATCTTCACGCCAATCTGCGTCAGTCAAGCTTCCGCTTGTTAGCGATGAATGCGGTGTCGCAGGCAACTAGCTCAGAGGGTACGACTGATACTTGATACGACAGGTGCATTCCTGTTGCCGGCGTGCGTTGATGCGCCATCTAAAAGCGGAAAGCGCCGCTTTAACCCATGATTGCCTTAGCAATACACTGCTCCAACTTCAATCCTCCCTGTGCTTATAAGATGATTACAGCTTGAGGTGGTGCTCAATCTCCGGCAAGTTGTGTTTATCGAGGATTACGATACACTGATGGCCTTTAAGTGCTCGATAAGGCGCTGCATGGTGCTGTAGTTGCGAGAAATGTGGTATTCCTCCATGATGACTTCTCCATCTGCTTAATGAGTTTACCTGTTTTTCTGCAGCCGTAGCTGTGTTGTTTGTTGTTGCTTTTCAAGCGTTTGCGGAGCTAAGGTTTTTATGTTTGATGAAACAACAACACCGCCTAAGCACTTCAAAATATGAAATCTTATTGCAGTATCGACATACTTTGCACATACGTTCTAGTGACAACACTGGGAAATATAACGCAGACAACTCCCGAACATTTGCACCTGCCGCGATTCCCTCTTTATAAGCCCACAATACATAGAAGCTAGCTTATACAGATCTTGAAAACGTATTTGTGGAACCTAATACGTGCATTAGATGTTGGTACTACACACTCCATAACATTACAATTGTTCTAGAACTTATCCGCAGCAACTTACGAGGCGCGCTGCCAAAACGCGCTTTCTTTGAGGATGCGAAATTTCCGCACCGAAGGAACAGAGAGAAATGATGGGAAGGCTTTTGTTCACAATATTCACGCAAAGAAGAAGGAAAACCATGTAGCAACAACACCCAGCTGTAAAGTTACCACAAAGATTTCCAGCACGTCAGAATGATCGTATATGCGTCCATTCCTTTCGTCTACATCTGCAGTTATGCTTTCTCGCTTATTTTTTTTTTGTAATCCAGAGAATTGTATTGCTACCACGACGGCAACAGAGCGGCTAATAGTTTTCAAGCGCGAAATGTCCAAACCATGTCTGACTGATCGAAGAAGGCACGACTGTATGTTAAAGGAGGCATATAATCCCCAACTTTCTAGGATTTAGGGCCGCAGCGTTCCCAGAAAAACTACGGGGTCAGTTACCCCCCCCCTCCCCCACCCCTCCATTTCCTCCTTTTCATTAGTTCTATTATACCCGCTGTCCAAAGCTGAAGAAAGGGTGGAGACACCATTTCAAGGTCGCTTCCTTTGCGTGAGGCTCAGAGCGGTATCGATACGGCGACAGGTCTCACCATTCTGGATACCCGGGTGCGCTAGCTTCCGGACGCAAAGAGACACGCAGACGCGACGAACGAATGATACGCGGCCCCAGGCCTTCCGGTAAGCGCTGAAAACTTTTCCTTTTTTATTTTACACGCAAGTGTTAAGTGCTGTTCAATTTCAGCGAAAATATATCGTGTACCTAGGCGCGTTCAAGACCGCGTACGTGCGTGAGATCAGGAAAACAAGATGTTAGGACCACGGAGAATTGATACTATATTGTGCAATCTATGACGATCAGCAAAACACGCAAAGCCAATGACATCCCCAATGACATCCCGAATGACATCTACATTTAACTCACGGCCCTCTGTCTCCAGCACCTGCGGAGCACCTGTCCAAGGTGGCGGTCAGAACTGTAACGCAGCAGAGGGTGGTAAGAATATCTGGGTTCGGACAGGCCGCCAATGGAAACTGACCCTGTCAACATTTAATTGCCGAACTCTGTCGAGTGAGGCTAGCTTATCAGTACTCTTTGAGGAAGTATCAGACATCGTTTGAGATATCAGCGGCCTTAGTGAGATTAGAAGACCTGGCGAGGCTTATACGTTGCTGAATAACGGCCATTTCCTCTGCTATAGAGGTCTCCCTGATAAGAAGCAATACGGAGTAGGATTCTTAATCTATAAGGACATAGCAGGGAACATGACGAATTCTACAGCATTAATGAGAGGGTAGCAGTAGTCATAATCAAACCTAATAAGAGGTATATGCTAAAGGTAGCACAAGCCTACGCTCCACCACTGAGTCACGACGAAGAGGAAGTAGATCAGTTTAATGAAGATGTTGAATTAGCGATGAAAAAGGTGCAAATTCGGTATGCAGTAGTAATGGACGACTTCAATGCAAAAGTGGGGAAAAAGGAGGCGGCTGAACAGGCAATTGGCAACTACGGCGTCGATTCTAGAAACGCTAGAGGAGAGGTGCTGGTAGAATTCTCAGAAAGGAATAAGCTGAGAATAATGAACACCTTTTTCAGGAAGCGTAGCAACAGAAAGTGGATCTGGAAAAGCCCTAATGGTGAAACAAGGAATGAAATTGATTTCATACTTTCTGCCTATCTCAGCATAATGCAGTATGTAGAAGTGATAGGCAGGGTAAAGTGCAGTGATCATAGGTTAGTGAGGGCTAGGATTCACGTCAATATGAAGAGAGAAAGAGTAAATTCGGTCAAGAAGAAGCAGTCAACTAAGAGGCAGTAAGGGTAAAAGCAGTCAAATTTAGGCTGGTACTTGCAAACAAATTTGCAGCCTTAGAACAGAGAGATGATGATGATGATGACATAGAGGTAATAAATGAAACCGTAACGAGGCTGGCTTCAGAGGCAGCACCTGACGTGGGAGGCAAGGCATCAAGGCAACCAGTAGGCAAGCTCTCCCAAATAACAAAGGACCTAATAAAGAAATGACAAAAAAATGAAAGAGTCCAACTCAAGACATCACATAGAATTCCGGAACTGTCAAAACTGATCCACAAGGCGAAAATAAGTGATATTCGAAATTATAACGTGAGAAAAGACTGAGGAAGCCGTAAAAAATGGACGCAGCCTGATATCTGTGAGAAGGAAACTTGGCATAGGACAAACCAAGATGCATGCACTGAAAGATAAGCAGGGTAATATCATCAGCAATATCGAAGGTATAAAAAAATGCAGCGGAACAATTCTATACTCACCTGTACAGTACCCAGAGGACTCCGGAGAACATCATTCGAAACGATAATTAGCAGGAGACAGAAACTCTTCCTATAGCTAGAGATGAGGTGAGAACGGCCTTGCAAGACATGAAATGGGGAAAAGCGGCAGGAGCAGATGGAATAACAGTCGATTTAATCAAAGGTGAGGGTAAGATAATGCTTGAAAAACTGACGCCTTTCTATACGAAATGTCTATCAACTGCAAGGGTCCAAGAAAACTGGAAGAATGCAAATATTATACTAATCTACAAAAAGGGACGCATTAAAGAACTGAAAAATTATAGGCCTATTAGCTTACTCCCAGTATTATACAAAATATTTACCAAGATAATTTGCAATAGGATAAGGGCAACACTGGACCTTAGTCAACCAAGGGAACAGGCGGGCTTCATGAAGGGGTTCTCTACAATGGATCACATCCATGTCATTAATCAGGTTATCGATAAATCTGCAGAGTACGATAAACCTCTCTATTTGGCTTTCATAGATTACGAAAAAGCATTTCATTAAATAGATATATCAACAGTCATAGAGGCATTCCGTAATCAAAGAGTACAGACCGCTCATGTAAGTACCTTGGAAAATATCTACAGCGATTCACCAGCCATCTTAATTCTACACAAGAAAAGTAGGAGGATAACTATAAAGAAAGGAGTCAGACAAGGAGACCTAATTTCTCCAATGCTATTCACTGCGTGCTTTGAAGAAATATTGAAGCTATTAAACTGGGAAGGTTTGGGAGTAAGAATCGATGGCGAATACCTCAGCAACCTTCGGTTTGCCGATGACATTGTTCTATTCCTCAACACTGCAGACGAGTTACAACAAATGATTGAGGACCTTAACAGGGAGAGTGTAAGAGTGGGGCTAAAGATTCATATGCAGAATACAAAGATAATGATGAATAACCGGGCAAGAAAACAAGAATTCAGGATCGCCAGTCAGTATCTAGAGTCTGTGAAGGAGTACGTTTATATAGGTGAACTAATCACGGGGAACACTGATCATGAGAAGGAAATTCACAGAAGAATAAAAATGGGTTGGATCGCATACGGCAGACATCGTGAGCTCCTAACTGGAAGCTTGCCGTTATCATTGAAAAGGAAGGTATACAATCAGTGCATTTTACCGGTGTTGACATATTGGGCAGATACTTGGAGATTGACAAAGAAACTTGAGAACAAGTTAAGGACTGCGCACAAAGCGATGGAACGAAGAATGCTAGGGATAACTGTTAGAGACAGAAAGAGAGCGGTTTGGATAAGAGAGTAAACGGGTATAAACAGCATTCTAATTGACATAAAGATCAAAATAGGCGCTGGGCAGGTCATGTAATGCGTAGAGTAGATAACCGCTGGACCATAAGGGTGACGGAATGGGTACCAAGAGAAGGGAAGTGCAGTAGAGGACGACAGAAGACTAGGTAGTGCGACGAAATTAAGAAATTTGGGGGTGCTGGTTAGAGCCGGTTGACGCGGGACAGGGGACGTCCTGCAGTGGACATAAAATAGGCTGATGACGATGATGATTGCAGTATTGCCTACTGTAACGCCTTCTTGCCGTTATATTACCCCATCTATGCCCTGCAAGATATATTTGCGATGCTGTAATACGTGCGCCCGCGATTTGTCATTCACTTTTCGGAGTGTGCATCTCCATAGATGACGACGGGGGTTACTTTTGTACATGACTCTCAACGACACATCACAGCGGTGACACACGAAAAGGCAAGACAAATAAAATCCCATTCTCTTGCTGTGGTTAAAGGGCGGATTTTTCGAAAACGCAGAATTTTCAATAGAACACCCCACTACCTGAATCATGCCATAGCCACTCGTTTAGGTGAAGCGATTACAAATATGTGCATAACACATTGTGAATACCATCTCTCAGTTCAATTTATGCCGCGTTTAATTGGTGTTGTACAGGGCAAACTTTCAAGCTGTCGTGATGCATACTTTAATGGTTAGCTGGGTTACATGACAAAGCAACCTATACAGGCTGCAATACTGAGAGCACGACCAAACACCTTTTGTTCGGTGCTCCTAACTGTTATCGAATGACTATACTGTTTACCAAAAGAAATAGTTAAATCCAGTGTGGCAGGATCTGAATATTCTGCATTTATGCGCGCTTTCCAACGACCTATTATTTTCCGCTGTATAACGCTTGCCGTCGGTTCCAGGTGCAATGTGAATGGACTGTTGCGCAGGCAAAGCAAACAGCACAAGAAGGGCCAACAGACTGCAGCAACCTACACAGTATCACCGTCATCTGGCTATAAACAACGATTGGCTGTTTGTTGTCCATAGTCGGTGCAACTACCTCGCTTGCTAGTTCTTTGAGTTCGCGCACGAGCATTAGTGATTGCCCTCATTGCCTTCCTTTCCAGTTTCGTTGTTTTGCTGCCCCTACTGTTGAGCAGCTATTGACGTGTATCCACTTTGCACTTATACCAAAGCAGGACTGAGTATTTTTCCTATGTTTCGAGCCAAGTTCATTGGGACAGTACAGCTGTCGCGGGATTGGAGTTTTGTTCATGCAAATTAGTGTTGTTTTCGGAAGCATCCTGCCGACCGAAACTCGTAAACTTCGCATATTTTTTTTTTCTATATCAAGCTGGATAGTGCGATGGAGCGCTTACGTTAGAGTCCCTAGGTTTATCTCTTTCTTTAGAGCGCAGTCAGCAGTTCATCTTTCCACGAAAGCGCATCTTCTGGTTGAAGTAATGCACAGAGACTGTAATTTTCTTCTCCCAGATTACACGTAAGTGCTTCTTCTGATGAAGCGGCAGGTAGAAAGCAGTAAAGATTTTAATACGGCTCAGCTTCTTCAACTAGCAGCATGCGCATTTTATTGTGATTGTATCTTTATGTATTTGCCTTCTTTCTTCTTTTGAACTTCCCGCATTTAATTCGCACTGAATACAGAAACTGTGTTTTTATCGATGGTGTGAGATATATGCGCGCCTTTTCTGCTTCTCTTGTTACTCTTTTTGTGGTATATGTTGTGATATCGGATTGCAGCAGCTGAAGCCGCTCGCACAGTTCTGCTTAAATCAAGGTGGTTACTTCATTCACGCCTCCAAAAACTTGAAGCAATTAAAACGTTTTAGCTAGCTAAAGTGACTTGAGAAGCAATCCCAGCATCCATAGAGAAACATGATTTCAAAGGCGTAATTTTTTGTTAGCGCTGCAGTTAAGGAAAGCTTTTAAAAATTCAGAGCCATTCTACTTTGTGAAGGTGAATGACGAGCGGAGCAGTATATATATGTATATAATAAAATAAAACAAAAAAATATTGCAGAACCATGTCCTTTATGTTTGTTTTCATCAACGTTTATCTCGTGACCACAGTAATTACTGCTTCATGGTCGCTATGACACATGGCTATGGGCTCTGTGATGACACTGCAGAGGTCTTCTTAGCGAACGTCAGGTCTATGCACGACCGATGGCGTGTCGTGGAGACGTTGGTCTTGAAGTAAGATTGAAGGCCGAACCTTTATAAGAGAAACGCCAAGAACCACATTCCGTCGGAACGAGACACATGGATGTTAAAGATAACCCCCAATGACGATGAGATTGGGGTGCAGCGGGAGGGTCCACCCAAACTTGTTGTTCATAACTTTTTCAAAGTCCCTCTTTGACGTTCCGGGATGAACGTATACGTCCCCATTTTTCACGGTGACTGCACTAGCTTGAACCACCGGAAACTGCCTTCGTCGGCAACTCAGTCGACTCTTTCTAACCGGGGTCAGGGTGAAGGTACGCAAATCGATGGGCACGCAATCGGCCATGATCTTGACTCCCCGTCTCCGAGCAGCATGCGTGAGGGGCTTGGCTTTGATCTGATCCACACGGCTAGTATGTTTCACAATAAATTTCACCCAAAAGCGAACTGCATCGCGCTCGTCGCCTTCCCTGTACTCGTTCTCTCTAAGTATACCGACGGTACCTTTCACGAGTCCGTCCTTCTCGTCAATGTTGAGCGTGACCATGTAGGGCTTGACCCGAGCGAGGAGTATCGTATGGAATAAATTGCCTATTTCGACATGAGTCATACCGGCCACCTTGGCCTGTGCGCGAACACAGTTGTCGCCGGACCGGCATCCGAGGTGCACATCAGCTGCTCTAGCCCCGTGTACGTCTCCCACACCCTGTCGGCCAACATCGGCTGTGAACGTATTGACGTCCTTATTCGAGTAGAAGAGTCGCACAGCACCGGGCTCAACGAGCAAGGCTCAACCGGTACTTACAAACCGACTCTCGATGACGCACACCTCTTCCTGTTGGAGGGCCCTTCCGCCCCGAATTTTCGTGAGGATTGCCAAGAACGCGGCGTCCTTTTGACGCGCAAAACGCCGCAAAGGGAAGTAGGAGAGATGATGCCACTTGACCTTCTGGCTGAACACCTTGTCGTGACCACGTGCACGTCTAAAGACCTCCCTAGCATGAACCGGAGGCAGTTGTCGCAGATCGCCGCACATTAAGATGCCGAGACCACCGAACGGCTCGTCGTACTTGTACGTCATCTGTACGTAGTTCGTCTATAGAGTCATACTCGCTACAGGCTCATACCTCCTTAAGCAATAGCTCATACCCCCGTAAACGCGGCTTACATGACGATAGTTTTTTTGCACATGCGCATCACAAAACGCTAGAAGTTAGGCTAAGAGAGCTCCGCTGTAAAAAGTAGTGGACTACTATGCCAAGAAAACACCCTCGAATTTATCAGTATTGTATGGCTGCTAGCCTACAATACAATTGAACTGTATGGGAGCAACCAGCGAAATAAGTTGACACCACATTTCCTCGTCTAGTTGTTTCACCAAACTGTGATGCTCGGTCGACTAAGATGTGCATAATTTTTTTGTTTACGCTTAAGCAGCCAGAACCTCAATCATGCTTCAAAATTTGATACTATTTTTGTTGTTTACGCTCAAGTGTTGCGAGTGGATGTTTTCAGCGCTTATTGGAATATCAACAAAAAAATGAAGTGACACAAATTGCTGCTTACAAGCTTTCATGCTCAAAGTGTCCGAAAGGTAATTCGGTTCTCTACATAATATTTACTTACCTTGCACATTTTGTTTTCCGAAACTTACACCGAGCAGGTTTCCATAGTCTAGTTCAAGGTGTGCTTAGACTCGGGTCCATGAATAATTTTGGATTCTCGGTAAAGTACAGATGAAGTCGAGCCACTCAACAGACTGAGAGATGCGCCAGGCTCTTAGTAAGTTTTTCATAGAATTCGGGTTGCATAGAACAAGAAGATTTAACGTCAGGCCAAATACTTTTCTTTAGAACGTTTCCAACAAATATGTTTCAGATACCACATAGCAATTATACTGGTGGTTGAAAGAAGAAATAAACATAGGCTCCGAAACCAGTCAGTTTCCACACCAGATTGCAAATTAGATGTTATGCTACTACAGAAAATGGCAGAGAGCGCAACTCTTCCTACAAAGTTTACGAACACGTGACGGTCACGATATATTTTCAATGGCGTGGCTACAAACACTACACGCACTGCAGATAAATGACTAAAATTATTGGAATGCGGACGCCAACGATATAAATATTCACCACTGAATGACGAAATTATGATTACAATGCAATTACAAAGAAAGAGACATCGATGGAAAGACAAGGTGCGTCACAACGAAGGCATGACGACAATGGAACCGAGTAGAAGGCGTGACGAGAGTAAGATCACAATACTTGTTCGAGAATGCTGGAGCTTCCCAGCGAATGAGACGTCCTGTCAGTTCATTAACCTTTCTCTCTACATTCCTTCTCCAATTCGCTGCGTTTTCTTTCAACTGACCAGTGTTGTCTGAGAGGGGAGAGCTCGTGCATAAAACTGTTTGTTCAGTTTTTGTTACTGACTGTTTGGCATTCCGAATCAATTTGCTTCGATGTGGTCTGTACAGTAAGGAGTTCCAATGCGGTGAAGGTGAGTGGGAGAGTCAGATGTGAAGGACTCGCAGCATTCGCAGGGAAAGGCGGCAACACAGAAGGCCCAAAAAATGCTCAGGTATTTCACGTATGCGTCCACCGCAATGCGACGCTCCATGCATAGCGCATCCAGCCGGTATGCAGTCACAGACAAATAGAATCGATACTAGGTGAAGGCTCACAGGCAAGGAGCCAAGCGTGATTTGCGCTTGTGACTACATATAAATAGAACGTCCCAATCGATTAAACCACATGAGGTAACTACGCAAAGAAAATGTGTTGGCACGAAATAAAAACAATAAAAACGTTTTCTAGATGACTCTAACTCCGCGTGTACGCTTGCAAAGTGCGACCAAACGACCATAGGATGACAGTAAAAGGTGTGTAATAAGAAAGCAAGTTTACACCGATTTCCTTGTTTTATAATACTTTTCACTTACTCACAGCTTCCCTCAAGAATTCTGTTCGGGTTGCTGAAGTATTTTTACTTTTGAAAGCGATGTTGTTCTCCTGCTCAGTCCAATCCAACATTAAAACGATATCGCATATTTGAGTGAAAACTCTGTAGTACGGGACAGTTCACTGAGCTTACCTAAGGAGAAAGTCTTAGGATGAAGGAATGAAATTGACAGAAATGATGTGATGCTGCTAAACACAGCTGATACAATAGTTGTCTGCCGACATTATCAAACGTCTATGACAAAGGTTAATAGAAAGGTACTGCAGGAAATAAGAAGCAAACTTTAAACTAGGGGCATCATCTTCCTCGTGTCTTTATTAAGCATGAAATGCTTTTAGCTTCCGTTGTCGGCGACTTTCAAGTGACCTTGAGCAAAAGCCAGATCCATTATTCGGGCACCCAAACGAGAACCTCTGGGCAAGTTGCGAGAACAAAACGAGATCATCCAGGCAACCAGCCAAAACTTAAGAAAATGCTCTCTGGTCCCCAGCCCTTTGTACAGCACCGCATTACATACACTAGTTACTGCGCAAATGTTACAAAAATACTTCTTCCAAGTTCGTCTTAATGTTTGTTCACGCTATCACTCAGTCTGTCTCTTCTAGTACGATGAACGTTTATTTGTAATTTCCAATAGCGACGTTCAAGAAGCAGATACAGGGCACACACTACACTGTCATCTTTTGGCGATGAGACCGGGTTGCCAGTGCTCTTTTAAACTCCAGTGGTTCGCGACTTCCGCGGCGCGCTTTTTGCATCGCCTCAAAAGATGGCGCCACGCTTCGTGGCGCATACTTCAGGCGCGTTTGTTCTTCTACCTGGGCAGTGCGCTCCGTTTCCCTGGCGTCTTTCGCTACCTGTCGTGCCGCCTTCAGCGGTTTTCTTCATTTAGTTGGACAGCGTCCATATGAAACAGTGCACAGCATGGCGTGGTTTGGTATGGTGTGGTGTGGTGCGGTGGGGTGTGCCGTTGTGAACATGTACTGCACCGGTTTTAAGATTGTGGCTAAAATCATCACTAACCAAATGGCAAACGGCCACGCCGTTTGCCATTTCATGCTTATATATATACTGTCGATTACGAGTGAGCCATCTATATTTTTCCCACTGGGTGTAATTAGTATCACCTCTACTCCGGTGGCGTAGCCAGAAATTTCGTTCGGGGGGAGGGGGGGGGGGGGTCACGTTGCAGCTTGGCCTTCTCCTTTTAATACTTGTCGAGGGATCAAATACATGAATAATAACTGCATTTTCATGACCAAAGATGCTGCAAACGAATTCTCGAACGCTACGCACTGTCAAGACAAGTAAAATATGTATTTTTTATAAAAGAATATAATCGTATGCGCCAAAAGTTGTGTCAGAAATAACTGATATCAAATGCTTCCATGTTTTCTTCTGTTTCATTAGCAAAGAAAATACCACCCGAACTTTAGAACTCTAAGCAACGCACACTGCGCCGTCACCACCAGGTCCCGTTTTTCTCAGAAGCTGAGGTGTCTCGAAGACATTGAGGAAACAGTCCCGCAAGCGGCGGGCTGCAGCCTCGCCGCCACCCCCGGTTCGACCCCCTTCGCTGACCGCAAGCATCTCCCTCCACCTCGAGCCCCGCGTCTTACGACCCGGCGGTGTACCTAGTATTAGCCTGTGTCGTAGAGAGAGTAAACTTTCGTTTTAAAGAGAAAGGTTGTGTGTCTGTTTGCTCCCTCAAGTTCGTGAGGTGCTCTTTTTGCGTGGGAGTCGCTTGGGGCGAGTGTACGCCTGTGCCTTACTTTGCGTCGCGTGTTTCTGGTCCACAGTCGCACATTCGCGGGCTGCTGTCGACCAGAGCTAGTTCTTTAACCAAGTGCGCGGTTAGCTAGCTGAGTCCGCGGTCGACAACTTTTTTTTACACTAAGAAGTCGGATAACCCCAACAAGCCCGTCTAGGTGAGCCAGTACGGCGAACATCCGTACAACACGTCTTGCTGCACAGTCACGCGCTACTGAAGAGGTGACGAGTGTCACCGAGCTCCAACGAGACAGCAGGCAACGCTATGATCGCGGCTCACCGTACCAGCTCCAAGAAAAAGGCGCCCAGTCTTCACGATTGCAGGAGGAGATTCGGGAGCTCAGCGGCTCTACTTCTGCTTCAACACCGTCGTTCCAGCTGGATCCAGGCCCGAGCAACGCCATCTTGGGACTGCTCACCGAGGCCTTCTCTGCAATGACCCACATGACGCGGGGAGGATGAATCCGCCATCGACTGCGATGACTGTTCATGTGGGTCACCCACATGAACACCTACACTACAATCCCAAACTTTAACGGAGACAGCGCCCAAATCAGTGCCGAGGATTGGCTGGAAACATTCTCGCGTGTTGCGGGCTTAGCCAACTGGTCTGAACAACAACGCTTAACTGCAGTTCACCTCAAGCTACAGTGCCCCGCTAAGGATTGGCTAACCTCGTCAGCAGCAAGGCGTCAGTCATGGCAAGAGATCGTAACTGCATTTAAATCAGCCTTCGTGACTGAAGAAAGCTTCCCGGACTTATGGAGGAGAATGGCCGAACGAGTCCAGAGTCGTGACCAGGAGGTGACAAAGTACTTCAGAGAAAAGTAAAGAATGTGCGCCAGGGTAAAGCTAAGTCTGCCGGGCACAATTACCGAGATTGTCAAATACCTCTGGTCGACTAAAATGAGTTTCGCGCTCCGGGACAGAAGCTACACAAGTGTGGACGAGTTGCTTCAAGTCACCAAGGCCTATAAAAAATTTACAGAAAGCCGCGAAAAATAATTGCCATCGGCACAAAGATTTTGCAGCCGAAGCGGACTGATCAGTGGCCACCAGCAATTTCTTTCGTCGACACACATAGACGCTGCTGTACGCAGCAGTACTATGTCTGAAGGAGTTGCTACAACGGCCAACAAACGGGCCACATATCGAGTCAGTGTTCTGAGCCACGGCGCCTACTTCATTGCACTAATTGTAACAGTGATGGTCACAGCGTGAAATTGTGCCCGATTCAAGGCCGCTAAAGTAATGTGACGAACGTTGCACACAGCACATCTTCAAAAAGGGTGCAGAAAAGCGTTGTCATTGACGGCGAAAGGATGATCACCCTTCTGGATACGGGCTCCGACGTGAGCTTGATAAAGCTGACGCATGCCGTGCGGCTCGACAAGGAGCTTTTGGTACCTTCAGAGGCGGCCATAGGCGAAGTCGGTGGACAACAGTCATCTCTCGGCGAACTAGATTGAAAGGTGCGCGTCGACGATGTCGAAATTCCTGCCGTACACTTTTACATAGTCAGCGACGGCGCCTTTGTCGGGCGGGACGTCATCATTGGCACTGAAGTGTTCGACTTGCCCAATCTGCTCCTGGTCCGTGTACACATTCACGGGCTGCTGTCAACCAGAGCTAGTTTTTTCAACCAAGAGCGCGGTTGGCAAGCTGAGTCCGCAGTCGAGAACGTTTTTACAGAACTATATCAGTTCGAAACCAGCAAACCAGTGCATGCCGGTGATACGAAAAATGTAAAGGCTATGAAATGAACTAGTTGAGGACAAATATTTTAATGAAACTTCGTCATTCAAGAACCTTGTTTGCATTTTTGTACATATGCAATGGCAAGGGAAAAATCTCAATGACGCTGTCCTTCGTTCCAATGTATTGCGTAGGATCAGCTGTCCCCAGTCGTGTATTGTGAGTAATTAGACCGAAATTATAATCTCAAAACAGAACAACTATAAAAAGCTGTAGTTATGCGAAATATACATTAGAAATGCGAAGATACAATAGAGTTTACAAATGCGAAGATACAGTTTGATGAAGAGCAAAAAAGTGTCACTGGTACAAAGTTTACTGCATTTATACACAAAACCGCGCAACAATATATTTAAATGTACGCATAAGTCTCCAATAATTCTACATATCTAAGCAAAAGTCACTGCAAGTAAAGCGTCGAACAAGGCCATTAAACATGTTGCGCAATCACAGATTCACAGATCACAGAATCCTAAGGCCTGCACCCGCCCCTCCCTCTACTCCCCCCGATGCATATATGACATGGATGAGGAGAGGCAAGAAAACGTCGCTGTGTCACGGCTTGACAAAGCTCCCATCTCCTGAAGGTACATCAGGCTGTGGCATACAGACAGGTGATCGACTCTACAAGTATTTAACGGACAGCAGTTTCAGGTAATACAATAGTAGTAAGAGACTAAAATTTAAACTTAACATAAATCCAACAATTTTCGAAAATGCAGAAAGAAATCACAATCGCTGCGAGCCCGGTACTTTCCAGTAACGAACGGCATGCGCGTTATCAGCATGATAGCATTTCCTGTCGGCAATGCTATCATGCTGATAACGCGCGTGCTGTTCGTTACTGGAAAGTACCGGGCTCGCAGCGTTAAAGAAAGGAAACGCATCAAGGCAGATGACGATTATCGTTGTGTGGCAGAAGGGGCACTCCGAAGGGTGTAAACTGTTCTTAGAGTGTATTATTTAGTCTTTTCATCGTAGCTTGTGTTATGCGCGCGCTCCGAATTTTTTCTCTGCTGTCTACACGTGAATAGAAACAGCTGAGTTTTTTGCTAATGCATTATAGCAATCCAACTTTACGAAAAATAACTCTTAATTACTCACGCAGTGTTCATTACTATATACACGCACACAATGACTATTTATTATTTTACAATGTGCAATTAAAGCATGCCTATAGAATTTTCCTGCTTGAACCAAAGATGGGTCACCTATGAAAAAAAGTGTATCCTTGTTACTGTGCAACCTGACATAACCAAGTAAGCAGTGTTTTTCTTCCCGTTTCTCTCGAAGTCTACTCCTGTACGAAGTCAAATCCGTCTTTCTGTGTATTATTTTAATGCCCTATGCTCTTTCATGTCCTCCTGTTTGCGGATAACAACAGTCGCTTTGTGGGAAACAAGCAGCCTGCAGAGCGGCCACCTACCTATGTCACCCAACATTTAGGGGGCATTGAATCCCCTTTTACAAACGCACTTAAGGAGATGGAGAAAAGTGAGGCGGAGATCAGGCGTGGCGAAATTCTTGATCGAATTTTCGAAAAAGATCGAAGAGCATTGCTGCAGCAAAAGCTTAGCATATTGCTTAAGTCACCACACAGACCACTTCACATGCTGGACATGTTAGGTGACTTTCCTAAGGTAACCATAGCCCCAACGAACCATCTACAAGAGCTGACACCAGAGGAGAGGAATTTTTACAACGATTTCGTTGTATGCGAGTCTGTTAATGAGCTGTGCGTGCTACTGCTGGCCAGTCAAGTTGTCCGAGGTAACAGTGGCTCAGAAAGCATTGCATAGGTATATTTCTGACATGCTCATTTCGTTATGTTTATATTGTGTATATATACGTCTATGCAGGTGGCACAAGGAACGTAAAGTGCGCATCAGCAGCACAGCAGCTCATACCATCTTGCGTACCCGCAGAGGCCCTAAAGAGATTCTTCACAGGCTTTTCAAGTCCAATTTTTTTTCGTCGGAGGCTACAACATATCGTACGTTAAGATTGTTGGATCTAAGCAATATATATTACATGTGCGTGTTCTATATTAGGAATACGTATGGAGCCAGTGGCCAGGAAGGACTTTGAGCAGCAGCGTGGTGTTACGGTGACAGAGGTGAGCACGTCACTTTCGTTATCTGTAGAGCTAAGTACAGCCTATTTTGCGATAACAAATAAAAAACATAATAATTGGAATCATTTTCAACTATGCAAAGTTTAATGGTACAGTACATGTCGTCTCATATCATGCTACATATTTTCGCAGGCAGCCTTTAGGTGAACTGACAACAAAGTACGGTGTCATCTTTTATGCTAATGTGCACAGCATGACAGTGGACTGAAGGGCACGAGGGAGGCAAACGCTTGCCTTCGTTGTGCCTTTCTGCCCATTGTTGCGCTGTGCACCTCGTCATGGATGACCAACTATCCCAGTCTCGCACCGTGCTTCTTTTATACATCTTTATCAGATTGTACTAATGTTGTAAAACATGTTTTATTAACCCTTTATTCTGTCACAATAAGCACCCTGTGTACGTATTTTTCTTCATCTGGTCCCTTGTGTTCTCTGGCGCTGTTTTATTACGGATATGAACCAACTAGCCTAAATATACATCTTGACTGTTAGGAAGCTCGAGCAGATGTTGACAATATTTAAATAAGTAATGGGCAAAGAAATAATCTCTGCAACAATTTTTGTCTGCGTAACACAAATGAGTAAAAAATGACATTTCAGGTGGGCCTGCTAGTTTATCCGCAATACACATGGCTTTCTGGAAGCCCTGATGGAATTTTTTCTCTCTCTGGTGAGACATGCTTGCTGTCGATACAGTGCCCATACAAATGCATAGAAAGAGGGATTTTTCATGATTCAGGGCACAGCATCGTTGACTATGGGCATCATGTTGATGGAAGCCCCATACTAAGGAAATCACATAGATACTATACACAGGTCCAGATTTTGATGTACCTGCTTAATGCAAAGCTGTGTTTCTTTTTTGTATGTTCAAAGAAGCAGAGCGTGACCATGGTTGTCTGTAGGGAAGATGCCTTCCTTCAAGAAGCTATTCCAACTCCTGGACAATTTTATTTTCAGTGGATTTTGCGTGAACTTGTACGGCAGCAAAGTTAGGAGCATGAATGATGCCTCACTCTAGAGTGATACTTTTATTTACTGAATAGGGTTTTTCAGCGCTTGATATACAAGTAGAATGCATTTCATTTTAATTAAAGACATCAGACTTGCTTGTTTCGATTTTATTAAGGAACAATATTTCGGGGTATACATATAGGGATCTGGGGCAGAGATCAAACGCTGGAAGAGACAGTATAGGATAAAGACTAGTGCAAGTGACAGTTGCATCCTGGCGGCTATACCATGCTGTATTTGGGTGAACATAACGTGAGACTGTTCAACATTTCAGGCGTCGGAACACGCCTCGCATTATATTCTGGTTCACGAAATGAATATAAGAAATATCTTTTTTTCTTGATTTTCCCTGCCACTTCAAACTACAGTAAGCTAAACTACTAGGCACCCCGGCAATCACTAATATGTATGAAGCCATGTTTGATTGTGCCGCAGGCCTTTCTGCAGTGCTGCCTGTTCAATAACTTTTATGGAATGGAGGACGAAGTAGCTCTTGCCGACATAACTAAGACGTCAAAAGTGATGTGTAAATTGTGGCTGCGCTCGTCCTTTCACTGTATTTGGCCACGACAGTTCAAAGTAACAATGAGTAATGTCCCCAGCGGGCACCCTATTTTGTACGTCGTTTTCTGTTTTTCCCACTGTCATCACTTGCCATTATACGTGCAATTTTTCTTTTTCTTTTTTCCGAGAGACAGAAAGCCCTCCCTCATGTTATTTAGATGTAAATATAGTACACCGTATGGCATAAGCGTTTTGATACTATCAGTGAATCAGACACATGACTGTGCTTAGCAGCACCACACTATAACCACTGTGTTAATGCACAATGTGGGCAACTTAAGGACATACTCCAGCAAAACGCCACGTGTAGAGCGATATATTTACAAGCGCTCTGCAGCAATCTGCAACACAGCGAAAATGGTAGGAATACTAGCATTACAATTCTCGTTCTCTTCTATAGAGTAACGGACTTCATCTGTCACAATGCTCACTGTCTAGTGATATTATTAAACCAGCTGAGTTAAAATGGCAAAATTCACAAATGCCATTAGAACAGTTTCTGACTACTGGAAGCAACCCTATAAAGCAGGTATAATTTTACAGTCACATGCAGTGACTTACAGCATGGCCTAGTCAAGAACCATGGATGCCAGAGATATCAGACTACAGAAAGGGTCTATACAACTTGATTGCTCGTTGCAGGGCTAGTTAGTTCATATTGTACAGAGAAATATTAGGGATTATTTGTGTTGTTTACTTGCTTCTACCTGTCCTCATATTCATTTGACAGCAAAGCTTTATCATCTGTACTTTATGTAAGCCTCCTGTGATACAAGTCACCATGGCCAAGGTTGTGTGGTGCTGCAGTTGTTTTTCTTCAGTGGTATTAGTATTACCGGAGTGAATGTTCATCTGAATTTTCTGTATGCATCTTGTCACGCATGGTAAATTGGTGTATTTATTCTTTAGGAAACCAACCACACTAATCTTATTGTGCAAACGATTATCTTTGTTATTTACTTGCTTCTATCTTTACTTCATGTAAGCCTCCTGTGATACAAGTCAACATGTTCAGGGATATGTGGTGCTACAGTTGTTGTTTCTTTTCAGTGGTATTAGTATTACCGGAGTGAATGCTCATCTGAACCTTCTATATGCATCTTGTCACATATGGTAAATTGGTAGAGAAAATACGGGGAATGGGAGATGGAAATTCAAGACGGTGAGCAAAACGTGAACAAGGTGAATGCAGGAGCCAACGTTTCGACAAGTGGACTTGTCTTCTTCAAAAGACAAGTCCACTTGTCGAAACGTTGGCTCCTGCATTCACCCTGTTCACGTTTTGCTCATGGTAAATTGGTGTATTTATTCTTTAGGCAATCAACAAGACTAGCCTTTTATTTTGCAAACAATGATGTTTTGTGAAGTGTAATTATGCATACTGTGACGTCTTAGCTTTTGCTTTTCACTTGTGTGTTTCCTAGTCAAGCTTTGTTACAGTTATGCAAGCTTTAAGTGTACATGTATGTCTGATAAGTATTAGAAAATTTCTGAAGGAAGTTTGCGCATTGAAGTTTCTGATCTGAGGCAACACCTGTTGCTTTTACATGATCAAAGAAAACTGCACCCACGTATTCATGCTTGTCAAATGAAGTAGGAACAATAAATACTGATTTTAATATGTCCAGATGTGTCAAAGTTTATTGGCAGATTAAAAGTGAGTATATCTTCCTGGTGCCTTAAATCTGCAAACACTGGTGACAGGACTCAAGCAAGACAGGTGCTCTTTGTTCGTCTACAACAGTTGCTCAACAACAGCATCAGCCAATGAAATTCGTTTTTACTGTTTAAATGTGCGCACCTTGAAACATGCAACAGAGAAAATCCGTGAATACCGTACCATCAAGTTAAATTTAACATGCGAACAGAAAAAAACGGATCATAACGCCTGTTACGTGTAATTACAAAGTGCAATGTGGGAGCATAATCTAGCCAGTTTCTAAGCACAGAAACTGTCAAGCACAGAGCAGTGCCAAGTGTACGTCTTGGAGTAAATGAAGCTTATTAAAAATGTAGGTGAACCTGAAAACAAAGTGCCGCTGTTCTGTAATTGTTTGCAATTGAATTTATTCTGATAGTGCATATATAATTTCTCATTGCACCAATATAGTGCCCAAATTCAGGTGCAAAATAAAGATATTAAACACATGATAAAACATACATACAAGGTAAACAAAGCAAGCTAATGAAATTAAAGAGGAATAACTATAACAACAAGAATTGAGAGCTAGTGGACATAACAAATTATGTTGTGAAACAAAAGTGATGACAAACATATTGTTGCCTTACTGCAGACTGCACATATGATAAACACAAATATGTTCGGCGGAAACCTAGAAGAAATAACAGCACCGAAATAAGTTCACATATTGTACAATGCATCCTAGCATATATATTGCTGTACAAGTGGAACAAATGAAAAAACAATATCCTACGACGGTCACGTCAAGGCGCCACTTATATGCCAAATATATTAAACCTTGTGGAGTAACAACACGCAACAGGATTACTTCCACAGATGTTGTAGCACTCATGTCAATATTAACTGTGCCGGGTAGACAAGATTTTCGCCAAGGGAAGCAGTGAAACGTTGCGCTAACCTATGTATTAGTGTCCCGTCAGTGCATCTGATGGATAAGAAATTTACATTCCTCGCCCTTGGCTGAAGTTTCTAGGGCTCCTCCTCTGTCCCTCTCCCTCGAAGGTTTTTTGGAATGATTTCTGTCGAGCCACTTGCACGTGGCTTTGTTGCTATCACCTACACTATCTGTAGGTGATAAAGCAACAAAATCTCAATAAAGAAAGGCGTCAGGCAGGGAGATACGATCTCTCCAATGCTATTCACAGCGTGCTTACAGGAGGTATTCAGAGACCTGGATTGGGAAGAATTAGGGATAAGAGTTAACGGAGAATACCTTAGCAACTTGCGATTCGCTGATGACATTGCCTTGCTTAAAAACTCAGGGGACCAATTTCAATGCATGCTCACTGACCTGGAGAGCCAAAGCAGAAGGGTGGGTCTAAAAATTAATCTGCAGAAAACTAAAGTAATGTTTAGCGGTCTCGGAAGAGAAGAGCAGTTTACGATAGGTAGCGAGGCATTGGAAATGGTGAGGGAATACATCTACTTAGGGCAGGTAGTGACCGCGGATCCGGGTCATGAGATTGAAATAATCAGAAGAATAGGAATGGCCTGCGGTGCGTTTGTCAGATATTCTCAAATCATGAACAGCAGGTTGCCATTATTCCTCAAGAGAAAAGTGTATAACATCTGTGTCTCACCTGTACTCACGTATGGGGCAGAAACCTAGAGGCTTAGGAAAAGGGTTCTACTTAAATTGAGGACGACGCAACGAGCTATTGTGCAGTCCAGATAATGTGCTCTAAAACCGTCTGACATGGTAGCCTGAATAACTCTGAGTGCAGGACGAAAAATCCATTGCTTTGTAGCAAATGCCAAGGTTTTGAGGACACTTTTAAAATGTCGTGAGGCTGATGTTTCACTAATGCTGAACAGAGTAGCCAGGGATGAATAGCTGATGCCAAGTTTCAATTTCATCAGGAACAGCAGCAGTCGATCTTCTTTAGACACGTCACATCTGCGCTCAGTCGAGGCCGGAAACACCCTCAAGAGCAAGGCGAACATCACCTGACTTACATTACATAAGTCCTCAAGAGCACTTGTACTCCTTGAAATACTTTCGTGGCCAGCAAAATAGCTTGTCCGATGGTCTGGACCACAGTGCTTGCTGGGAACGTTCAGAGTGTGTTGCACTTCTCAGTCGCATGTCTCGTGGGAGGTTATCTGCGTTGACAGGTTGTTGCCTTCAGTGCAGCAAATAAACACTGAAAAGCTTGTGGTCGCGTTGCTCCTCTCCGGTGTTTGAGTTTCCTAAGAGAAATTTAATGTTGTATTAGGGAAGTGCTGCTCACAATTCTAACACTTGATAACAATTAAAGTATAGACTTTAACATGTACTCAAAAGGTTTGTTATGTGTCGAATCTTGTAAGGATAACTAGGGTAAAAAGTTGTCAATGCAGCAGCTGATTTACTATTTCTATATCGCAGCATTGTCTTCATAAAGCCCTGGGTTTCATGTGCAGCAGACCCATTTTATTGTCATGACTGCAATTTGTTTTCAGCTTCTACAAAGACTGCCAAATGCTTCTGTTTACACAAAAGCGCAACCCAGAAGACTAGGTACTTAAGAAGATACTCTCATTCTTTTGAAATGTGCATCACAATTACCGTAGTGAGCAAGGTACTAAAACCACTATCGGTATAATCGGCTCCGTACTTTTCGATATGACAGAAATTAGAAACTTAAAACAAGGACTCTGAAAGAATTATGCAGATCCAAATGCAAGAACTGGAGTGTTAATGAAGCAAAACTGTAATGGAGTGGTTATTAAATGCTGTACAACTAATGGCATTGCGTGCCAATTGTGTTTACTTTCATTAGTATGCAACGTGTAATCTCGTGCAACAGCTATTTTTCTGCCCCACAAACGTAACAATTTCTATACCTCTTATGCCATGTAGGCATTTAATTGTAAATACATTTCAGGCTTTTATATTTCTTGTGTAACCGTGGCACATACTCATGCTGGACAATTAGCCAATAATTTGCACATACTGAATGGCTAAATCATAAAAAATAAAGTACCTGAAGGAAGCCATTAAATAAAATGCGCTTTTTCATTGAAGAATTGCTGTCCTTTAGATATGCCTACAGGCCTACATTACGGGCTAATGTGATATGTATGAAATAATGTTTTGTTACAAACAACAGTCATCCACTTCCTCGCACACCTTGTTGGTTAACATACAGTATATATAATCCTGTTAGCTGGTACTACCATTCAGAGCACGTATAAGCATCGCATATGCATCCACGAATATATCAGGCAAGAAACCATAGACTCATGCAAAGCTGCTGGAAGAGGCAAAGGAAGGTTTAGTTCAAAATGTTCTGCTGATGAAATGTAGTGGGGTGTTTCTGCTAGTGCACAGTTTCTTATAAAGCTAAACACTGATCTAGCTGCTACGTGGGCCTCAGCGGCAGCGCGCAACAGGTTCAGGCCATCCCATGCTGCTGCATGTATAACCAACCACCTCGGCTGGTACAGAGATGGCACTGCTGCTGGCGTATTCAGCATCAAATTCTGCTACTTCTGCCGTACAAGGCGCTGCAGTAGCCGAAGCCGCAGATCTGCGCATCCATCTGCAAACGCACGGAAATCTCAAGTGTGACAACCTCTCTATGTAATTCGGCTAGTAATATTGTGTGCTATAAAGCACGATACCGCACCACAGGCCATATCTTATTTATGATGAAGGCACGCAAGATGCATTATCGAAAGAAAGGCTTATGTGTTGAAGGTTGTCAAAGGAAAATGAGGTATATTTGATATCCCGGGCAAAAGTGATATCGTAACAACAAAAAAGGATGAGTGAATAACAGCAATTCAACAATATGAAAAAAATTATACACCTCAGCATCGCAAGTAAAATGCAGCTGAAGTTGCGGCTACAAAAGAATCCCCCCCACTCCTTTTGTTGTGGCTGCTTTTTGTTCCATTCAGCCCAGTACCCCAATTCGTTGCATGAATATATTTTGCATTACTGCAAATATAAACCTTCAGTTTAAAATCAGTGTTGTGTTGACTGGTTACTCTTCCTCATGCTAATTCTTTAGCTGTTTTATTTTGCATTATATATCAACTAGCCCAACACCAAACTCTCCTGAAGCGACAAAAGTAAGCGCGTGTACAAGGGGCCGTCCGATACGTATCATATATAATTATTTACCGCCGCACAAGTAAAGCAGATACCTGCTGAACCTGGAAATCTGTGCAGCAGGAGCCGTGGACCGCTTCTTGTAGACGGGTGGGAATATTGTTGGCAGGTAACCAGGATGATTCTCGATGTTGCTTTTTCTTCGTTGACGAACTGCCTCGAACAAATTCTCGTATTCTTATTAGGGCTCCAATGTGAGAGGTCATCACCGCTGAAACATGACAGAGAGCAATCAGCTGCCACTAAGTAACGCGAAGATTGAACAAATGTGTGCTAGCGTGCGCGACAGAAATGCTAATTCGCGAACACTCGACGTGCGGTGCAGTGCACTCCAGCCTTGGTTCTTTTCTGCGCGCGAGACAGTATAGGCATGATTGCGTCCGTTTCCAGCACTCGCGTCTTGATCCCGGCGCAGACACTAGCTTCACGTTGGCTTATGAATGCACAACAAAAGCACACTGCGTACAAAGTTTCAGCACGGAGCGCTTACGAAGCTAGATTACGCACGTAACAACCATTGCACGTTTGTGTTGGAGCGAGACGAGCTAAACAATTATTTAACCAATTTACAACAGCAGGAATCAGTTGACGCGCCTTTATGCAGTTGTCACTTTATTTGGCCGTTTACGCCTTAGTTCGTTTAACGGAAATTCGCAAGAGCGACACTTACTTGACGCGCGGAACCACGACGATCCACTTCAGCCGCCGGGTTGCTTCCCACGGACTTGAAGGGAAGCGGTAGAATTTGATGCCGTCATCCCCTTCGCAGTTGTGGCAATCCTTAACGCAGCAATATCTGCGCTTGTTCTTCTTCGTCAAACCTCTCACAGAGGAGCTGCCGAGAGGCTGCGGTAAATCCATTGCAAAATTAGAAAACGAGGCTGTCAGGCGCGCTTGAGCGCAATACGGACAAAGCTGCCGCGGCGGCGAAGGCCTGCCCGCGGGTGCTCACCGCCGCTGCTGGGTGGCGCAACGTGTACAGCCAAACTGCATTGCAGGGTGCCAATAGGCGAAAGTTCGTGTCTGGAATTCACGTCCTTCTACGCCTTTCTGGCCGACATTTAGAAAGTGGCCAATTTTCATTCACGCTTTTACAGCTGCGTCGCCTCTCATCATTATTCAAGATGATAGCAAACTGTTTTTTTTTTTTTTTGCTCCGTGGTGGCTCTTGTGCATTTTCGTTATATCTGTCCGCGGAAAAGCGGCGAATAGCGCATTGAAGTTGCTCTGCGAGGTACTGTTTCGGCACTTCTAGGCCAAGAGCCACTGTAAAAACATCTGCGTCTTCGGTCCTTGTTTTCTTTGGGCACTCTGTCCCATTTTCTTCCAATTTGCGCGCAAGCGTGCAGCGCATACAATGCGTGCATTACAACATTCATAGAATGCAGCTTGTTGAGCGCATGAGTTCGTTCACGTATTCTCCTTTGATCTCACGCTGAAGAGTGTCGTTGCCTCTTCTACTGCTCGTGCTGTACGCCCTTTTCATGCAGATAAATAGGCTTATTATGTACTTGCGATGTTGCTTTATCTCAAACAATCTTTATCACTTGGCGCCTTTTGTATTGAAACATGAGGGATAAAATGGTTCCCGCTAACTTCTCGGCCGATCCTCTGCAGCGGTTGCGGCATAATGCGATCAGCAACCTTCAAAGGAACGTTCATGCAGGACGTAACTCCGCCAGCTTAGTATGTAACAGGCTTAGTGTCCTTAGTGCAGTGACAAATTTAGAATTGTTTGAGTACACGGGAAAGGAACTCTCACCGCAACCGGAAATAATATGTATTAGTGCAGTGTCAACTGTTTCACAACACAAGTTAACCGCTTGAAATTGGCTGAAATTGCTATTCGCCTCATCTTGGATAAATACTTTTTTTCATGCGCTTTCTGTGGGTCTTCTATCTCCTAAAAGATGCCACGATGGAGGTGTCACTTTGTGTATGTTTTACTTAGTGGAAGAAAAATTTACTTAGTATATATACAAGAATATATCCAAAGAAAACCAACTCTTATTGCTATCATTGCCACTAGTTAAACTTTTTCTCTTCAGGCTGGGGAAAAAAGAGATGTTTAGCGGTAAACTTTCTTGTTTTCTGTCTCTTGATGATTAAATGAAATACACCCTAATTACCTTTCAGAGCATTTTATTTTTCTTTTGTTTGGGACGTTCATGAATTATCAAGACAACGCTTTTCGACTTAAGCAAAACGCGATATTGTTTCAGCACCATTTATTCGACTTTACCGGCTATAGCGTGTCGTACAGTGGCGCGACTGCACGAGAACAGCCCGGATGAAACGCCACTGCCACTTTTATATGTGACTGAGTTGCTACAAACATTTTACAGCGCCGCTGCATGAGCGCTGCCACCTCTCCGCCATAGCGGACAACGTGCCGAGTGAATGCAGAAAAACGCTGTTTTCGCTTTCTCTGTGAATTACTATTCTCCTGGTGATGCAACGTTTTATACTGAAACCTCTACGTTAGTGCTGATGAAATTTTACATACTGCCTTATTCTAGCGAGAACCTCCTAAAGTTTAAATTTTGTTTTTCCTTGATGTCGGTGATTGAATAAGCCAAGTAGGCTTGTGTAGGTTCTCTCATGAAAAGTTTCCCTATAGCGCGTGCGTCCTCTTATTATGCTTTCTCGTAGCAGCTGACATGTCTTATGACCTCATAACTGCGTACTCTGCCGGCACGGAGGTTATGTGCGATCAGCCAATTTTTTTTTTCAGTGCCATTAAAATGTATCACTTGCTTTCACGGCTTCTGCGTTGCCATATGTTCTGAGCATGCAAGGGACTGCTGTAGCACCCAGAGATGCATAAGTGGCGAGAACAGTGGAAGACTTAGATATACATGAAGGTATGCCACCTTATCCACTCAATTAGTATATTAGCTTTAGTTGGATTAAATAAAGGATAAAAGTTATTGAATTGATCCACCAACACCGCTCGGTATTTTGCACTTCAACGAAATTGCGTTCAGTTAGCATATTTTGTTATGCTTTAGAGGCTTAGAACAATCTTTTCAGCGAAAAACATTTTTATTTCCTGTCGTTTCCGCAACATAGCAACATATGTTTGCAGGTGATAGATTATCGGTTTATTATCATGACACCATGCGCACTCCGTCGCTACTACAGGTGCGTACTAGCCTTACCTTGTAGTTTGTTTCTGTAAATAAAATGCGCATCATTCGGAAGCAAACTATTCATATAGAAATCCGAGAGTGCGGACGCGTCAAAAGTGTGCGAGAGCCCACTCAATTGTTCCTAGCTCAAGCTCGTAACCATTAACATTGCATTCATATTGGAGTTTTCTGAAAGCTGAGTTGCTTATATGTAGAAATACGCAGTCATTAGTGACAGAGAACCATTTATATGCTAAAGGTATTGTATGCAGAACACGACAATCGCGTTTTCCCTCGTCGGCACTGCAAGGTACGCTGAGGACCCCTTTTTAGGTGTAGCACACCACAAGTGTCTTCATATGTGCAATATGTTATCCTGTACAGTCAATAGCTCATTAGCACAAGTGCACTCCAATTTACGGCTGTTAAAGTAGTCGATGATAATGTGCTCTGAAAGCGAATCAGATTGTGACATAGTAAATCATGGATAAAGACGCCCTTTACACTCTTTCAGGTTTCTATGAGCTCGGCCTTTTTTTCTGCGTGCACGTCTCGCTTCTGACTTATGCCGCTGCGGCCGAGGAAAAAAATTCGTTGTGCGCCACTGATTTTCATTTCGGATGCATAACATAAGGAATATGAGCCTTTCAAAATATGTAGAATGAAAGTTTTGCCTGGGGAATTTTGCGAAAAGTAAGGAAAACAAGGGAAGCGGAAATCTTTGAACGTTACACTGGGCACACTGGGCTACCACAAGTACAGCTTATATTGCGAGCAAAAGACGTGAATGAAGCCTCTGACACGAGTCATAAACAGCCATATGGCTTTGGTGCTTACGTTTATTCACTGTATCGAACAGGAGAAACACATAAACTTGCATATTTCTCTGGCTATGTTGGCTTTCGAGTAAAAGTCTTAAAGCGCGTGCAAACTTTCGACTAAATCATAGCGGCCGCTATGCAAAACGAAAGCGAATAATGCTGGTCATGCTCAAAGTTGTTCGAAGTGCCGCGGTATGGGCCAGTGCTACCGATCTTTACGATACATCGCGCTCATGCAGCCTACAGCTGTCAAGTTTTTTGAATTTGTTTGAGTGGCAGTTCGTGTTATGTGCTGTCCCTCAATTTTCATTCACATTAACTATGGCTATCATGCGCTACGCTTCAAGCTAATCCTCCGATTGCTACGGTACTAATTTCGCTTGCATCGTTAAAAACCACGAGCATGAGCTTGAGCAATGGCTGAAGTGTGACGAAACAAAAAATCCATAAAAGAGGCAAACTCACTTGTGCGTTTGTGAAAACCTACCATAATGGCTCCGCTGTTACAGCGTCCTGCTAGCTAATACGAGGTCAGAGGTTCTTTTCCCTCGCCCGGGCCCGGGCCGCATTCTTGTGATGATGTAATGCATTAGAAAGGGTCGCAAAAGAAAAGCCAAGGTCGCTGTACACAGTTGTTTAGATGATTTGGTTATTAAATTTTACCATATGTGCCTCTATCCTGTCTCCTTTTTTCTTTATCATGTGGACTATTCACTTTTTCGTATCTTATTCGCATTGTATTTCACGAGAAATTGTCGACACCAATCGCGTTTTATAGGCACCCTGTAGCGCAGAAGCCGATCGTTGTATTAATTGTTCAGAAATCTCGGCACCCGTGCTTCTGTGTTGGCTGTTTCATTCCAAGGCGTCCAGATGCTGCTTGACGTCGCTCCGCTCCTGGCATGCACGAAACGAATCACCCATTTGGGCGTGAGATGGGCCTCACGAGCTTCGGTCGTCTTCTTGGCGTGACTGGCACGCGCCTTAGTGAGACGAGCTCTCGTTAGCTACGAGTTCTGCTGATTTGGCACTCTCACTCACCCGCCCAGCGCGGACAGGCTCGGTGCGCTTGCGTTTCCTCTCTTTAGGCGTCGACAGCTGTCTTGGGACGCGGCGACACGTTGCCGTTGCGAACTGCTCACACACTCCCGAGTTACCGTGCGGGGCTGCTGCGTCCACTTCGGGGCACTCCTTTCACGTCCGCGCGCACTCATGAACGACAGTGCGCATGCGCACTGGTACGCGCTATTCCGGGCCAGATCTTCTCCATCCCAAACTCTAGGGTGTCTCGATCCGCCTGCTCTCGTTCCACCCGTGCGCGGCGTTACGAGCGCATTGAAGCTCCCTGCAGATTATGATGATAATAATGATGATGATTGGAATCCCCTTTAAAACGGGGCGGGGACAAATAGTCCTCAAGCCTGCTTGATTTATTCGGGATTTGCTACCTCTATCGCTGTCTAGTCTTTGGCGTATCTGATGTCAATCTTATCGTTAAAGTCAAGATCACTGTTTCATATATGCATCAGTTTACTGTAACCCACTTATGACTGCGGTTATATCAATCTCTTCCGTGCTTTCCTTCCACGAATTGATACACTAATCGTCTTGTACTTATCTCAACTGCTATCCAGTTAATACCTCTGTCTTCTTTGAATCTCAATGCTTCTGGGAGGTGGACAATCTCTTCGGGTCTTGTGGACTCAGGTGGACTCAGTGTCTTAGCATTCCATTATGATGTGCGGAATCGTTTCCGTGTTTCGTTTGCAACAAACACGTACACGTCATACTGTGGCGCATATTTCTTCCGGTATCTTCTTACCCTCAGTAAGGTAGCTCGGGCCTCAATTAGCAAGACACCTCCGTTTGAGTTATCACACACATTTTCTCTCCTGATTTCATCCCGCCCGTTTTTGAAAATTTCCATAGTATGGTTTTTCTTGTTCCCATCCTATGCATTCAACTTTAATGTAATTTGTTGCAACTACAATAATATCATAGATCATCACGAGCCAAGGCGAGAGAGCATCGCACCCAAGGCGAGCAGAGAAAATAAGCTGGATTGCGTTGCAAATGACGCAAGAAAGGATCGCAAACATCTTGAGCGCGTTATAGCAGCGCCTATAAATGTACATTTCTACGGACCACTCCGAGATCGTTCTCACCTTTCATGCGCTCAGAAAATACAGTGAATTGCGTCAGTTTTGCATGTTCAAGAGACCATCTGCTAAAGACGCGAGCGAAGGTCAGTCAGCTTGGCTGTAAAACTACAAAGAAGCACTCGATGAAAGATTGCGTCGTTTGAGCACGCTGTGAACGCCAATACCAGCCGCTTCCAATTACCCGCAACGGTGCGGTTATGGGCCTGTTGTACCACAACGAAGACCATGTCACCCTCCTAAACGGCGAGAAGAGATACTGTCTAGGAACCCTACGTATGAGCGGCTTGGTCTGCTCGTATGACCATGCACTCAATGTTCCTGTCATACATGTTAAACTCGGAACAAACGACAATGGTTGCAGAGGCAGGATGGCTAGCACAGGCATAAACGACTGCGTAGCCATCACACGTGAATTTACATTAGTAAATTAGCGTTTGTTATAGTATGTCCCATTTTACTGGCTGATAACACCTCCAATCACAAACAATTGTTTAAAATTAGTAGTGATTGCCTTTTCAATGTTAATTTATTTATCAGGTAAACAGTGTTGCCGAGCTACACACTTCAATGCAGCGGTGTGAGTTCGTCGAACACGGTCGCAGGGGAACGCGTTCTGGAGTGAGTGTTACTAAGCGTTCCCGCGTGGCTGCCTGCGAATGACGCTAGCAACAAAGTCCACTCACTGAAGATGACACTAGATTTCTCTTGTGTGACAGGCGTGTGACACGGCTATAAAGAGACCTAAAACATTCGCGTCAATATATATGTAATGAACATGTGATATTGACATGTGAGTTGCTATATTGGCTATAGACATAAACTATATGCAACAAGGACATCATGTACTAAATGGTAGCGGTGTCAGCAGCACTAATGCCTCAGCAGGACTCGCGAACGCTATGGCCAGGAGGTACTTGCTCTACGAAAGCGCATCATCGTAGCGGCATCGTCCAGTGAGAGGACGTGCCACGAGTCTTTTGGCTTTATGACTTGCAAGGTGTCAACATCGTGTAAAAAGTTTAAAACAACTTTACTTAAAAAAAACTGTTCTTCGTCAAGAAGCGCGCTGAGCTCTAGTAGGACCTGCTGTCATTAGACTAAAGAAAAGTGTTTTTTTTTTAGTTTCAGTGTCTGCTTCAAAAGACTCATTTATATCCCTTGTAATACAATGTATGAGTTTTTTTTTTTTTTTTTTGCTTCGCTCTCCACTTTCACTTCCTGATCATATACGAAGATTTTAGCTTTTGCAAAAGGTCATCTGTGAATTCGAACGTATGTAAAACGCGCACACAGTAGCTAAGCCGCTAAAACGAAAGTTCACCTAGCGCCGCCACTGGGATTTGGACTCATTAGACTGCGTCAATGTGAATTTAGAAGTTGGAAGTGCTAACCACGGTGCTGTAGCACACTTTTTTTTTATTTCCCATATTTCAAACCACAATGCACATACAACGTTCTTCAAAATAGAAGGCGGAATTTAAAATGTGGCAGCTCTAAAGTTTCCTGAAGCAAACAAGATCTGGTATTTTACCCGCTCTGGAGTTTCGGACTGTGCTCTGTATACATCACGTAAGCATGAGTCACTTTCAATGAAATTTTCTCGCGCGCAACGTGTGGTATTACGGGCGCGGCGAAATTGCGTTTTCGTATTCCATATATTGTGAAGGCTGAGTAACATAAACAGATCGTGCTGAATTTCATTATCACCAATAGGTAAAGAGCCAATTCCACACGTCTTACCAGAAGGAGTAGTTTTAGTTTTCTTTGTAGAAAGTCCCAGTGAAACACTAGATGCCACCAAACTCTAAAACGCGTTTTATTGTTTCTGGCTTTTTGCAGAGAATGCAGTTTGCCGTTCATGGGACAAACAAACTCTTTTCCTTCAGCCATCTTTTGCTTGCTATAATGTACTGGCGCGCAACTGAAAAAAGGAACACTGCACTGCAGGTTTTACTGTTATCCTTTTAAGTCTTTTAGGTGCGTCTTTCCCTCGGCTTTTCGAGTACATGGTCGTGCACAGTGGCACTGGCACCACATTATCTATGTGATCTTTATACAACCTTTTTTCTAGTTTCTTTACCTAAGTAGTGTAAATAAAAACGCACTTTCACTCTACAGAAAGCAGATATTTCTTTAAAGGGCGCCTCATCAGGTTTGGCCATTTTGAGCTGACAAGCGCAGAGCATACATTGCGTGATAACGATCGTGTATGCAAATTATTACATCGCTACGCGCCGCGAAAAGATCTAAAATTTCAAACCGAACGCCTTTTTTCCTTCTCCTCGCGGCCACCGCGTTCCAACAGCAGAGCAGTGGCGTCGGTGGTTAATTCGGACCTCAAGGAGATCACCAGCGCATCACTACAGGACTGCACGGTAGTCGAGGCCGAAGAGGCAGCTGTGGCTCTGGCAGCACTGGAGGGCTATCGATCTGGCAGGTCCCTAACAATAATAACAGACTCTCAAGCAGCATGCCGTAATTATAGAAACGGCAGAATTGGGCGCAGAGCACGCCACATACTCTGCTCATGCGACCCGGGAAACAAAGTTCAGCATACCATAATCTGGGTACCAGGGCACACTGGCATAACAGGGAACCAAGAGGCGGATAGGATAGCTCGAGGGCATACCAACCGGGCGTCCGACACATCCAGCCTTGAGGAACCCGAGTCAGTACCCATGGGCTACTCAGATATCCTAAATTATTATAAAGGGGTCAGACTGAAGTACCCACCCCCAGATAAGGATCTAAGCATAGAGGATGCTGTTGCATGGCGACAACTGCAGACGGGTACTTTCCCGAATCTAAACCTTCTGAGTAAAATTTTCCCTACACAGTATGAGGCTAAGTGCCCATGGTGCGGAGAGAAACCAGATCTATACCACATATCATGGGCCTGTCAAAATATTGAGTCCCCAACTATGTATAAAATTAAAAACCCGAGTGCGGAACCGTGGGAGAGTATGCTTTCCAGCGTAAGCTTGAACGGCCAAAAGCGCCTAGTAGAGCTCGCTCGCGGGTTGGCCATACTCAGTGGAGCCTTGGACTAGGGCACCAACCGTGTGATTGCAGACAGAAGAATCCATCAGAAGATGGAAGAGGCCGTCTGAAGCCGCGAAGATCTCTTTTCTAGAGCCCAATAAATGTTTTCCGATCCGATCCGAAGCCGGAAGATGACGTAGTCGCGTCCCTGCGCCTATGTACTCGAGTGCGCAGTATGACGTCGCTCGTGTTGAAACGTGACTTCGAGAATTATTCAAGGCACCATCTGTTATTTGTGTAACCTGTTGCTTGAATCGACGAATTGAAGTTTAGCGAAATAATAAAACACACAAACAGAATGTCTGCGTGTTTTTTGCTTACTTCGCACCGAAGCAAGAGAGATGTGCTTCCGCTTCGTCGGCTTGTTGCCACGGTCGTGTGGTTACGTGCGTTGGCACTTAAACTATGCCATTTTCTACCGTGTTCCAGCGCGTGGTCATTCCCTGCGATCCGCTTGTTCTGCCTCATTATTCGTGTAGCACTGAATTATACCGCTAGTCGTGTTATTCTGTGCACAGCGCGCAAAATCATGCGCTGCGCGAACGAGACAACAGCTCGCGCGCGATGCCGTCAGGAGAAATGCCGTCAGGAGAAAAAAAATTGAGGAGAAAAAAAATAGGTAAAGCGGGGCCTGTCACCTTTGTGTCGCGTGATCCTCGAGGTCCGGCATGGGAGAACGCGGGGAAGGAATTTCGCTGGCGAAGGCTTGACGGGGCGAGTGAAGAGGGAGTCTGGCAATGCAGTGGAGCCTGCCTGCTGAAATTATGTGTTCGCGGCGCTGAAATATTTCTATCTCGGCGATTAATCAGCCGACTTGAAATTTTTTTGCAGCACAACGCTCCCTTGAGGATACGTGACAACTTCCAGCATATAATCAAAATTTGCTATGGGGCCTGGTGAGGGGCCCTTTAGGATATGCCTTGACAGCCCCAGACTTCCGATAACTTAAATATATGAAAAAATTTGGCAAGTTGGGCCCTACACGCACTTGTAATACTGTGCGTAAAAACAAATATTTTGCAACCCTAAGAAAGGAAAGCCTTGACAACATTCTGTCCTAAGAACAGATGGGCCAATTCCAGCACTTCATATTTTACTAGCTTAAAAAAAATTGTAGGACTAATACGTTTCCACCATAAATTTAAAACAAATAACGCGAAGGCTCGGTAAACTTCTTGTACATTTGTTCGCGACACACACAACGCTTGAGGAAGTACCGTATACCTTGGCCACCAAAAGTGAGTACTGCAACTTCACATGTATTTAGTTTAAATCCTCGGACTTGTTCGTATTAAATGATATGCTGACAAAGAGGCTCCAAATACAATGCAAGCTGTCGAGGCAAAAGCGGTCATCGTTGGCGAACTGATGAACGGACTTGCACACGCTCGCTAAGGTTTCCCTGTACAATAATCCCTCATAATTGTCTCATTAGCGAACCGTGGTTTTGGCATGGGAAACCCTAGAATTAGCTTTTGCAACATTTTAAATATATAAATGAATATGCCATTTTTGCACCATTTAGTTTAGCACATCAAATGGTAAGATGCTCCAGAATAGCTAAAATATAATTGGGGTGATACACGATCAAAAGCCTTCTTCAGGTCCAGGTGCACGTAACTCGATTTAACACTCTAGGATTGTTCGCAGTACGTGAGTGTTCTAATTAATAGTGTGCCCCTCAATGCCGCACGTTTTATGCGCGCCTACTGCTTCTATAGTAACACTTTGCACTCGTCTAGCATGGATTTTCACGTAAATTTCATTGTCAAACGTAAGTTAACCACGTAGGCCTATAGGCTGCAGGAGACAAAAGTTTTGGTTTCTCGTTAGGCTTCGCAATAAGTGCTATATGTGTTTCTGAAAATGAAAGTGCCAGCAGTTTTCAGTCATATGCTCCAACAATGACCTTACATATAGTGGATACGATGCCTTTTTTAAAAGCTTCATACAAGCCAAGACCTAATCGATCTGGACCAGGTGTCCTATAAGGATTAGATCATTGATTGCCTCTTGAAGTTCTGCATCACTGATTGGCTGCTGCGTTCATATTTCATACTCGGTTTCGCGATTCTCTTTAAAAAGCTAGTCCTGTAATTTATAGACGATTCCCGCGAACTTTTCGTCACGAATTATACTATTATTGAATTCGCGCAATTTCTACACCCATTTAGGCTTCTGAGATTTTTCGCAGAGGTCGCAAATTATTTAGCAGTGGTCAATGAAAGAGACTGGTTGCATAATCACTTTCCCACGTCTTTCATATCTCTCTCTCTCTCTCTCTCTCGGGAACAATTTCTTTGAGATATATTTTGACTATATCACATATTTAGTAGTTTTTGCAGCAATCGTCAGGTGAATAAACACTGTTAAAAATACCCAAGCAGGAAGGCATTATTTCTCAAAATATGTATTGATAAATGCTTTAGAAATATTGTTTTCATTACCCTTCGCGATTCCGTGCATACAGTGAAACAAACACAACATTCTTTACCTGAGTATCAGAAGTCCAGTACACAAAACAACCATTCACGCACTTTCCCACAGCTTGTTAAAAGCACTCAGTGACCACCTAAACAGAAACAAACAACCCCCTGATTTTCTTATGCGTGCGAGACACAGACGTCTTTAAAGAGCGAAAGCAAAGGCTGCCCCATGGGATGAGTGACTTTCTAGGTTACCTTTGGTTGTTGAACGGCAATTATACATCCAACTATTTTTCATCTTAAGTCGTTTTCTATTAGTACTGCTTTCGCTTCGACGCTAATACCGCGAACACTAATAGTGGCGACCCAAATGTTTTCGTCTAATGTGGTTGCCATAGTAATGAAAATAGAAACAGTACGGTGCCTACCCGGTGCCCAAGACCTGAGTCGCTTTTCACACTCCAGGCGTTCTGCAAGTCTGTCCGCGGGCCAGTCACCTTGTCCTGTTCCACAGAGCACAAATGGTCTCAGGGCGGCAGCTTGGTCACCCTTTTGTCACCAATTGGAGTGGCTGGCTTTAAACCAGCCGTGTTCTTCTGACAAACGCTGTCTTTGCCTGTCGGCTTCTCAGCGTAGTTCACCGTGCTGCTCTTTGCATCCTCTTCGTTGGACATTTTCACCATGACGCCACTGGCATTGATATCATTGGTATCACTGGGTGTACTGAAGCTCGCACAGCAAACGCTGCATCCGGCAATCGCGCTATCTCACTCCTTTTTACGACTTTCATGGTATTTATTCGAGTGCGTAAAGTGATTGAACAAGCAAGAGAACGCAACCAACGAGATATTTACGCTGGTATTGGGACACACATAGAAGCTATGCCACCATCATTAGATATGCACACTAGTAATATTCACACGGCCAGGCACTATGGCACGGACTCAAGGGCCACCATAAACGTCACAAGAGGGATTGCTAATTTGTGCAAATTTCGCAAAGTTTCGCGCATTACATTGGCTGTCAGTACGGTGGCGGCAGTGCATGTATATTTCAAATACCGTATCCGCCTTCTTTAAAGCTGCAGAACTAGCAGCTTTAAGAAAACGGAGTTTCGACTACTGTTTTAGAACCGAATATCTCTCGAGAGTTTTACTAATATTTGACCTAAACAGTTGGATTGATCGCAGTGCGAGGAAGCTATCAGAGAACTCTCATTTACAGTATGCGCTGCACGTGCTAAACTCTTTGCTTCTGTGTTGCCTGGATTGCCGCAGTGACTAGGTATCCACAGAAATAAAATATCACGCTGCACATCTATCACCTTCATATATATTTTACAGCGAAGCTGTTAGCCTCTCGTTGCTCGGCATTTTTTGTGTTCATGGCCGTGGGCAAAATTCTGGGAGCGGATCCCGGAGGTATTGCAATACCGGGCCGAGCCGTGTCGGAGGTAAAGCAGGCTTCAAGCACTCAGCAAAGTGAAGTGAAATGTGCATACATTCTTTGGAATCACGCATACAACATAGAGAACAGCATTCATTTCAATAACAAACGAGCGGAAAACAAGCATGCGAACCGCACAACTGATGATAAGGCGCTCCTGATTACAATACAAACTACGTAGCGTTTGCCACATACGTTTCCAGGAAAAGATTACTGTTGCGCAAGCTGCCCCGGCCAGAGCAGCTTGTGACGTGGGCAGTGACGTCACTGGCCTTTCGTATATATAAAAGAAACAGGCTAGAAACTAATTTCATTGTTGTTGCAGCACCGCTATGGGTAGGCAACGCACAGTTAGGACTCCCGAGGGGCAGCGTGAATACGAGTACCGGCAAAGAGAAGAAGTTACGGCATTATGACCAGCGGCGGTGCATGGGTTGTCAAAATTACCGTTACTCCGATTACTGCGATTACTCTAAATTACCATTACTACCATTAATCTAAATCAATAAAGCATTGCACATCCCCCTCAGCAGTTGTAGTGGTGGTTTTCAACAGCTTCGCCGGACATCCACTTTCACAGGGCTGGGATGTCGAGTCATTTTTTTTAATATATACAAGAGTAACGGTACTTTTTGTTCATGCTTGTGGTATTGATGCTTAATAAATATGCTTTTGAGTCGCTCAGGATAGTATTTCGTTAATGGATTTTGTCAGCGCACAATAAAAATATTTGGCGAGGATGGAATTTAAATGGTCGTACAAAAAGTCTACAAGATCATCGCCAAACGTTAAAGAAATTAAGACAAGTTCATCTACTGGCAATCATTCGCATGATAACTTAACAGGTGATGCGTGAAAACACTATCTCGAGGTCTCGTACCAGTATTTTTAGCATAAAACTGCAACATTTTAACACCTGTAATATTGTACCTGTGCACGCGTCGCATCACACTAGATCCTTGCTTCTGGCGCGTTAGAAACGTCGAAAAGCTAGCTTTAGATAGTTAGCGGGCAGTACTTAGCTAGCGCACTTTGTTAACGCAGTGGGAAAATCGTGGATGCACCGAGCGTAGCCGCGCACGTGACGAGGGCTCGTTAAACAACGGATGATGCACATTTTCGGCATTTCCGACGCTATTAGATTCGGCTAAAAGGCTACTGAAGGCCGAAAGTACCACACCCGAAGAAACAATTCGGAAACCTAGGTTATGGTCGAAAAGGGCGACTGCTTGTAATGCTAGCCACCACCCTTCAATCAGGATTAAAATCACGAATGATAAAATTGCCTCAAAACAACCATTAAGAAGATTCATGCAACCTCTAAATCCTAACTGGCCCGTCGAGTGTTCCATTGCAAAGGCGAATACAATAAATATATGTGGCACAAATATCAGGTCATACAAAGCTAAAAGTGTAATTAGTTTTTCAGGGAAAAGTTATTTTTCATTTCTAAATATATGTTTTATATGCGTTGAATCTCTAACAATATTTGAACAGCAAAGCAGATCCAGGCGAAAACATGAATGTTTCGCTGATATTTCACTATTTATGGTGCTGATAATCTGCATCTGGCTCAATTCCGGCTCCAGTGCTTTACTTTCCGTGCATGTCATCTTAATTATTCGATGTGACGCACCCGAACAGGAGTTCTGCTATTGAATTAGTGAAAACGATACAAGGCTAATTCACTCTAGCACGAGCTGCGGAACACGGTAACACGCTAGGTGTCCATTAACTTGTCCAGAAAACCGTACAAAGAAACCGAAAGCACTCTTAAACGTAAAGGAAGCGAAGGGCGAAAGAAGATCCCGTCAGGAAGAAAATATCAGAACAGCCTGACTCGATGAGACTGCTGCTCCAGGCAGAAGGCATGCTGATTTATTCAAGGGGACTCGCGACTTGTCGTAGATAATTCCTTTTCGTTTGCTATAGCTAAGAACCACCCCTAATCGAATGGGGCCACTGCAACACACCATTCACTGTCGCACAACATTCCCAGGCGGAAACACCTGCGTTATACCATTCAGGACGACGTGGACTGTTTCTCGTGGAATCCAAGGACAGTGCGCGAAATTTCGTCTCGAGGGCAATTCGTTATCAAGCAGTGGTGAAAGAAACAACACACACAAACATGCGCACGTTCGCAAGCACACACACACGCACATACTTACCAACTCTCTACTAATCAGCTCCTATTGACTCACCAACTCCAGTTATATGATCGACTAAATGTTTACAGATGAAATGGACAGATTCGCTCGTATAGAGAAACACAATTGTCCACTACTATGTAATTGTTGGCACTTTTTGCCACCGGAAGTGCACATATTCATCAACCATGTAGTGGTTCGAATTATTGGAGACGTGGTAACATATTGTTATGCGGGAAGACGCAGGCGCAAGTATATTTACAAGTTAATACGCTGCACTTGATCAAAAGGCAACAGCCTGCGCTGACCTGTAATCTTCATCGCTGGCCTCTAACCTTCGAAGGGTACCGGTATAGGCTATTTGGTGAAAACGCATTATCAATCTTATTTTCGCACTATATGAACCGAGTACTGGGTAACGACAGACACAAGCGCATCGTCTTTCATCGTCTTTACACGCCTGGCATCTTCTTCATCGTAACCACTAGTTCGTAGCAATATCATGCACTTCGACGCGTCAGATGGCGTCAGAGTTGCAAAAATGACCCATTTCAGAGGTGTCTCTTGCAGGAGATATTTTACAGCAGCACGCAGGGCAGCAAGCTCTGCCGCCGTTGATGTTGTCATGTGGCACAGTTGGAATTTCACTGTGGCTTGGAAGCAGGAATGACAACGGCACCCGAAGAGATGGTAGGTGAGACCGAACCATCAGTGTAGATATGTATTCAGTGCCCGTATGTCTCATTGATAAATAGCAGCGTCACCTCTTACAGAGATACTATAGGGTGATTGGCCTTCTTCTTTACACCCAGAATACTTAGGCGCACCTGACGCTGTTGGAGGCAACGTTACTAGACTAGGATCAGTTTTCAAACTCCCGGGACTGCGTCGACCCACCACCGATCCCCGCATCTCGTGGCGCTGCTGTCGCACTTTGCTCGATCACCACGGCGCGGACGGGGCGACGAAGCACTGTCCGTTGTTTATCTGTTTTGACGCGTTGTATACATGCGTGTATTGCTGCAGTCTCGGTGCATTTTTGCGACACTCTTGTGCGTTTTAAATGCCGCGTGCGTTTTGACGCGAATGCATATTTATGCTCCATTTCTGCAGCAGCAACCTACTTTGAATGTGCAAGTCTGCTCGCAAGCGAGGGAAGCTCACGTAGGTTTCAAAATTGCACTTGTAAATGTGGTGCACTCATGAAGGAAATAGTGCTAGCTTCGTTTTTTTTTTTTTTTTCATCCCGAAATGAAGTGCTGAGAGTGTGCATATACAGTGTGCCAGCTAAGTTCAGTCAGCTTTAATATATGCGAATGCCGCGTAGCTGGACACAACCAAGGTAATGTTGTTTGCCGTCGCTTGGAGATATCCAAATAAATTTTAAGCCACTCAGTCAGGTAGTTAAGTTAAATGATTTTTCTGCTAATTAATAACGTGCGGAATTCATTAATTTATTACTTATTCAATTCGCCTAGTTAGGTAATTCATTGCCACCACCAAAGGTCGAGGCTTCAACTCTCACCAATGGCCAGTGGGTTCGAGTGCCTTAATTAACTATATATTAATTAACTTCGCCTTAATTAGCACGAAAGTAAGTGGGTTCGACTCCTACCAATGCTCGTGGGTTCGATTGTCGTAATGAACTCTACCTTAAGTAAACATGTGCCTTAATTATCTTTATCTTGATTAACTTCGCCTTAATGAACACCAAAGGTCCTGTGTTGGATTCCCACTAAAGGTCATGTGTTCGAGTGCCTTAGCGATATCTTATAAACTGGGCCTTAATTAATATCGCCCTAATTGACACCAACGGTCGAGAGTTCGAAAGGTCTCCCAATGGTTGTGGGTTCGAGTGCCTCAACTCTATTTTAATTAACTGTGCCTTAATTAAGTTCGCCTAATTCACTGCTTAATCCACGCTGCCTTAACTGGCGTCGTGAACTGCCTAAATTAGTTCGCTTGGGCTCCCGTGACCTTTTTGGACCATCGTGTGGTCGCGCTAACATCGCCTCATGAGTCATACCATGCGTTCGCATTAATAATTGATTAGTACTAAGCAGCAACAGCTGATTACAACTACCAATCAGCTACTTACAGCTACTCATCAGCAACAGCTGACTAATAGAGGGCAGTGGACGGCCGGGGCTGCTGCGGCCCTGGACTAAGGACTCCAGAGCGCACTCTGGGGCAGCGCAGCAGCATTTTCACAGCTGCTGTGAAAATGCTTTTTAATCAATCTCCTAAACGTGAGAGTATACAAACATTTAAAACCGCATCGGCAAAAACACTTGCTGAGTACGTAAGTTGTGAAGTCGTAGGAACTGAGCCCCTTCGCCAACGCAGAGCTGCGCCCGCGTAAAGCGACCTGTGGTGCTCCCGCCCTCTGGCGGCAAACCAAGGCACGGGGCACCCATGATGTACGGCGCCTGCGGAGAGTTTGACAACTGGACCTAGTCTAGTAACGTTGGTGGGAGGCACCACAAGGGTAATGAATGCCTTGCTGCTGGTATGTATCCTAATGGAAGACAATCTGTGTGGGTCATTATAACTTCAGAAAACGTTGCACGCGGTCTCTGCGATGGCAAGAACGCCAAGTTATGATCAGGGACGCGATAAAGATGAAGGATATGCGTCCTGAGACAATCCACAGCAACATATGTTTGGATTGAATGATCTTTGGCGAGCACGATTGTTTCAGCTGTTGATGCACAGCAAGGAAGTCCTAAACACGTGTGCAATGCTTGGCCCTGCAAGCTCTCTGAGCGAATATTTGACTTGCACGTACTGGGCAACACTGGAAGGCTGCAGTGTAAATAGCCGAGGAATAGAGCTCTGTACAACTCAAGCATGGAACGCACAGATGTGCCCCATATTTTCCCGTACAGGAATCTCAGTACCTGAGTAATCGACAAGCTTTTTCTTCAGGTACGTGCAATGAAGGCTCCAGGAAAGATTTCGATCGATTACTACACCCAAGAATCTATGCGTCTTTCCATAGATGATAGTGTGTCCATTGATGGAGATTGGGCATGGTGTTATAGGTTTAAGTGTGAATGTAATCAATGCGCATTTCTCGGTCGATACAGTCAGGCCTTATGTTCGAAGGTATGCTGATGTCGAAGTGGCTGCCCGCTACAATCGCGCGCGAACCTGAAGCTGAGTTACCGCAGACGTCCAAAGGCAGATGTCATCTGCGTATATCGAGAGGTAGATTGTTTCAGGTAAAACTTCAGCTAGTCCAATGAGTGTCAGAATGAACAACGCGGGACTCAATACTCCTTCTTGAGACACGCCGCATTTAGTGTAATATTCAGCTGTGAGGCCATCTTCTGTTCGTACAAAAAACGACCGGCGACTTGTATAGTCGAATAACCAACGAAGCATGCGGGCCTCAATTCCAACAGTCTCCAGGGAGTTGATGACGGCATCATGTGCAACGTTTTCATATGCGCCTTTCACGTCAGGAAAGATTGCAATTGATATGCGCTTATGGCTTTTCTCCTGCTGCACAAACGTTGTCAGGTCAATGACGCTATCAAGTGAGGAACGACCCCGATGAAAGCCTGCCATGGAAGCTGGGTAGATATTGTAACGCTCGAGATACCATTCTAGACGTGCAAGGACCATATTTTCCATCACCTTTCCGATGCAGTTGGCCAGAGCGATAGGGCGATATGCCGTCAAATCCAACGGATACTTTCCCAGCTTTAGCAAAGGTACCAGCCGACTTAACTTCCATTGCCGGGGAACTGCACCTCTATGCCATGAGTTGTTGAAACTGCTCAAAAGTGCTCTTCTTGCCTCTTGTCCAAAGTGCCCCAGGGCAGCATATGTGACGCCGTCAGGGCCTGGAGAGGATGATTGTTTCAAAATAGCCAGGGCAGCTTCGAGTTCTCCGCATTGTAAAGGGCACGTCCATTTCTGGTACCCGAGCCGCAGGGAGGTCACTCACATCTATGTTGGTGTTGACAGGCTCGCCAGTGACTCTTGCACAGAATTCCTCCGCCACACCAAGCTCAGTCTGGCCAATATGATCGAGGGCCAAAGCTGCGAATGGATGTCGGTGTTGCGGGGATAAACGAAGACCGCGGGCTGTCCACCAGATATGTGAAAGCGACTTCCGAGGGTCCAGTGACTTACATAATATCTTCCATCCCTCACCCTCTATATAATTTCTCTATGTGACACTTAATTCTCTTCTGAATGCGTCGTGCGTCTCCGAGGTCATAAATTGATTTAGTCCAATTGAGTTAGGCATGACGTCGAATCGCACGGAGTCTCTCAAGTTCAATGTCGAAATCCGTACGGTTTGACGACATTGATAATAAACACTTGACAGCTTTCACATCCTATGTATCTGTCTCCAATACGACGTCGAGCGCGAAGTTCTCCGGACAGCACTGAACCAGCTGGACTCTAGACCATTATCCGTAATGAAGATCCTTGGACCCTGGCAGTACGCGTCGATGGCGCAGAAAGCCATGAAAGCGCTCTTGAAATACCTCAAGTCGACAGGCCTTGGTAACCATGTGTAGAGTCGGTGCGAACATTCTACTGTGCGCGAAACTGGTCTCTCTCTCTGTCTTCCTCCCCATACCCTCTGCCCCCGTGCAGGATAGCAAACCGGACGTGCGTTTGGTTAACCTCCTTCCTTTTCCTGTGTTCTATTCCTCTCTCTGTATATCTAAACGCGAGAGCTTGGTTTCGCTGATTTAGGCATCATAAAACGCTGTGGCGAAAATCTCGGAGGCCATGAAATTGGAGAGAACGCTAGCGCATATGTAAGCACATGTGAGAAATAACTTATGCAACGAGGATAGACTTTCCCTATCTTGTCATGTTGCTTTTTATGTGACTGGTTCAAACCATATTGTGAACTAGCGGACTAATGTTATAAAGCGAGATTTCTTTCTTTCTTCTTTCGCACACGTTACAATATGTGGCGGCAGTGGTGATGTACATTTTAGCACATTTTAGACCGAAGCTTTCTTTGCCTACTTTCCCGTGATCGCCCTGGCGGTTGTTACTGTAGGTTGATATCTAGGCAGATATATTTGGGGAATATGTACGAAGATTATTTGTGGTCCAAATGAAGAACTGTGGGGTTTGACGTGCCAAAACCACGATCTGATTATTAGGCATGCCATAGTGAAAAGCTCCGCACATTTTGACCACCTGAGGTTCTTTACCTTCCAACTAAATCTAATAACACGAGTGTTTTCTCATTTCGCCTCCGTCCAAATGCGGCCGCCGTGACCGTGATTCGGCCCCGAGACCTCGTGCTTAGCGGCACGAGCAACCATAGCCACTAAGCAACCACGGCGGGTGTGTGCCGAATTAAGGGACCAGTAAACGGGCATATACAACCCTGGAATATTGACCGACAAAGTAGTTCCCGTAACCAGACCTCTGTTCTGCATGATTAATTAAAGAAGGATTATTACAGAAGGCATCGTCTTATAACGTAGGCTAATAGGTATTTCAGAAGCACAGCGACTTTTTTACGAAAGAGTGCTATATAATAAGCGCTTTTCCTTTGATTTATCCATTCGGTATGTGTCATTCAGTGAGTGCACATTCTTGGCAACTGTTCCAGAATGTGAATGTGCTAGTCTGGCACCTGAGGTGCCGAATGTAGATATGTAGATATGTTTGAAATTAACGTACAGCGCGAAGGATAAGGACTGCAAGAGACGACATACACAGCGCTAGTAGATGGTAGATATGTTGTCGTATTCTCTCTGCACACACCTTTATTTGCTCGATAAGCATCGTATATCGCCTCTGTGCTCGAGACAACGCCGCGTAGGCGTCTCACACTCTACGCCCGTCTGACTGGGTGTTGGCATTTGGCCACAGCTTTTGAGCGGTGTGGTGCAGCAACATAAATATCGCACGAGGTTACAGTTGTTACTTGTATGGTGGTGGAACTTAAACATGCCATAAGATCACGCGTTGCCGAGGATTACAGCAAACGCAACTGTACGCATCGCCGTTAGTTGTGGTATGGCATTTATTGAACCGCTGCACCAAAGCGTCGCTTCAGATACATTCCAGCGTATATGCTGGATTGGCATAAGTGTTTCTTTGTTTTACTTATTATAGGAACGCACAGCTCGCGGAACACACGCCTGCATGACTGAAATGTCAAACTATTTCATCAGCTACACATTCAGTCACACGATTCTCTAGCGAAATGTAATACCATGTGATAAGACGGAACTTAGTCCAAAGTGGCATCCCGCACATGGCTAATGGTTCGTGTTTGCCCACATTTCAGTTTCAAATACGCAAAGCTTGACCGAAGCATGATTAACATGGCGTTCCATATTTTCTCGTGCCTAATGGCAGCACTTATTGCATCTTCAATTTCTTTCTGGGGGCCAGAAACCTCATATGGAGGTCGATCGATCACTACCTTTACTTGTCTTGACTTTGCCACTGCATCCGCAACATTACCCGTATGGTTATCGAAACTTCTTCATTTGTGGCCATCACCAAAGTGCAATTGTCTGTAAGCGTTTCGGTTGCTCCTGCGACCGCATTCATGCCAGCGCCGACGAACAGCCACCAGAGGTAATGCCTACCTGGGCTTCTTTGTTCTCGCTGTGCCTTTGCCAGGGACTTGGAGTGGGCCCATCATGATCGCGGACCTGTTCAGACACGTCAACGCTTAAGCCAGTGCACGACTGCGTAAACCAGTGTGTAGCCGCACGTTCGAAAAATTGACCTGCTGTGACCGCACAACGGAGACGATTTCCGTGTACTCGAAGCTAATTCCTGTGGTATTCACCTTCACGGCTTACCACGTCTTCTTGTTCAACATGTTCAGGGTACGTCCGGGGAGTCTCGTGTAGTCGCATTGCACGGTGAAATTTACTTCGCAAGATGAAATTTGTACATAAAGTAAAGTCTAGGGAATTAAAAAATTAATTTATTCGCAATATCTATGAATCTGGTTAGCATGTCTTCGAAAATGGCGGTTTCACCGTAACACAAAACGAAGGTGTTGGGGAGTTGGAGTACAGCGTTCGTATCGAAATTAAGAAGTCGTTAGTTTGAACATAACTGACTATGGGATTTCCTTTTTTACTTTATTTACATTGCCGAAGCTTCTGAGCGTTGTGCTGTAAATATAACCCAATTCTGAGCCCATAACTCTTTACCGCAAGAAAAAAACAAGATCCAAAAATTTTATCGGTACTCCTTCAATGAAACTCAGTCCTCAATCAGTCGGTTCGTGTATTTTTCAGCGGCACCTAGGAGGCAAGAAGAAACGTCGCGAAGCGGCGGGGCACAGAAAGAATGTGGCAGCGATGCTCAATTTCCTTTCACGACAAAAAAAAAAAAAAAAACAATACCCTGAGAGGACTTGGAAGCCTAACTTATAAATAACGGGAACGTAGGAAATTGCCCTCATGCCCACTTTCCCTGATCAAACTGATCGCAACTCATGTCATAACATATCTTACACCAGAGGCTACATGGGGGTGGGGGGGGGGCGGGGGCGTTATTAACCGTGACGAACTGCAGCCTTTATTGGGAAGAATGCTTCCGTCGTCGACGTTTACAGAAGATTAGGCCAGATGGGGCATTTCTTTTCGGTTAGTCGCCTGTGCGTGGTATGATGCGGTGGAGGACAGCATGGTTGTTCCAGAGAGTGGACGCGTCCCTTTGGTCGGCTATAAATAACCTAACGTTTCCTGCGGGAGCGACGCCAGTTCCACTCACGTAAATATTGAGTCCATGTGGGCCAAGCGCTGATTCGGAATGGCTCGTCTACGTGCCTCGGTCAGCCGAGAAGCGATTTTAATTATTGACAGCGCGAACTATATTGCTAGCGTCGATAAGGGGGAAATATATGTTAGTTAAAAGATTAATTATGACGAGAACAAACAACGAACGTAGAGGCACAGCGAGGACAGCGCAAACTGGATAAATGCCACAACAAAACCTGTTTTTATTGCTCGAGGGGGGGGGGGGGGGGGGGGCATACACAGGAACAAATGCGACAGGCACAAGTGTGGAACCCTTCTCTGTGTGTTGTTTGTTCGTGCTAGTATTTATTTACTTTAACAGCGAATGCTGTATGTGACTAACCTTCGGTAGTTTGTTCGCCGTCCGGCAACAGAAACAGGCTTAGCGATTTCTAACACACCCATCCACAATGGGTTTCATTGTTTGCTTTGTGTGTGATCAAGCACGGGTGCAGTGCGTCGGTGCAGATGTCAAAATGCGGAACAGTTTCGAACGCTCACCGTGAAAAATAGCGGGACGTCAATGTTATCGCATTATATAAGCAGGAGAGGTATCGGCGCTAAAAAGAGCTCCGTTATCGATATGTGTCGGACACGTATAGTTCGTACACCCGAAGAACAGCATGCGTACTAGGAGCGCCGGCGGGAACAGCAACGAGAATGTAAACGGCGCCGGTGCGAAACGACCCCTGACGAAAAGCATTCTCCGCGATGCTGAACAAAAACGACACTCGCGAACCCGGGCAACCATTCCACTCTGTGAAGATGGAATGGTAGCGCAAGCACTTTGCTTTTCGTTTGAGAGATTTGACTGTCGTAAGCTTTCGCTGCCATTCCATCTTCACAGAGTGGAATGGTTGTTATTTTTTTAAGAATCATGCAGTAACTAGCCCAGAAAGAACTTCTACTGTTGCAGTTTTATGTCATGTGCGCAAAAGCATCTCTCTGAGTTTCTACAAAACCTTATTCCCCCAACGAGGCCGACTATACACGCGAGTTCTACGATGCTATATAATTGATGCAAGTACTCTGACAGTCACATTACTTGAAGTGCAGGGCTCTGTCCTGGCGAACATTTCTCAATGATTCCGTTAGTGTTGCGTCAAATGAAATGTCTCCCATAATACAATCCCTTGAAACTTTCTAGCAACAATAGGCAATCTCATGTATAATTTGGCGGAAGTTTAAGACGTCAAATAAAGTATCTTTGACTATGATATTGGTAATCGCCTTGCAGATTTTTGAAATTCAGAGGCTCTTTAGTTGCAAGAACTTCGTAATTAATTCCAAGACGGTTTCATGCCGGCAACTTTGGCTGGCAAGAAACGAAAAAGAAAATGGTGCCATAGCAAAGTGCCTTCTCCTATCCCGACCATCTTGTGCCTTGAAATCTTCGTCGAATAGAAGTCCAATTGAACCTTGGCTAACCAAATGGGTGCCCAACCTAACCGTGGGCCAACCGACCAATCAGTTCTATAGTCAAACGGAAGTGATAGTATTTGGTGGCGTCAAGAGGCATGTATAATAGCCAGGTACTTAGCCGATAAAATGCTAAGAGAGCGAAAGTCATGTGTTTTAATTACTTGACTATGAATCACAAAGAACTTTCAAAGCCCGAAATATAGGGCTCTATAACGGAAATCTCTTCCAAACTTATCTATTCCATTTCTGCAATCAGTCCTCCACGATTGGCCAAAACTTTTTCGGGCCACCCCCAGTTCGCATGTCTGCCAGAGAACGTCAAGAAAACCGCAAACACTACTCATCTGATATCACGCGTGGACACTGATTATGCGTCAATAGACCAAACAAAACAAAAATAAACATTTCCGATTCATTGCTTTCTTTCGCCATCAGCCCTCCTCTATAGGTCAAAAGTTTTCGGGCTGCTCCCGCTTTGCCTGGCTGTCGCGCGACGTCACAAAGCCGCAAGAGCTCACCACGACAAAATGACGTGTACGTATTAAAAATGTAATAATGCCTAACAAAACGATTTGTTTTCCCAGAATAGCTGGGAGACTGCCACGCTCCGAATTGAGTAGAATATGGCTGCCAACCTCTGGCACTGGCTACTCGGAACTAACGAGGAAAATTGATTTATTTTCGTGTAATAAGATTTTTTATGTGGGTGCATAACGTTGTCGGGCCCTCTCGGCGCGTGGACTAGATCTTTTTTCCAACTATTTGATCCGTTTTATTGGCAGCAATTTTTGCCTTTCCGCTATACGCCGCCTCACCGAAAGCTATATAACGAGGAGAGGCGGGCAAATTGCCGACGCCACCACCCTCATCAGGTTATCTACTTTCACTGCGCTAGCCCGGCCCCAGCAAAACTCTTTCCACTTCTGCATGCCCCCGGCTCTTGTCAGCCAATAAAACAAGAACAACCTGTCAAGGGAAGCGTAGCAGAGGGCGGCAGAAAGTTAGGTGGGCGGACAAGGTTAAGAAGTTTGCAGGGACAACATGGCCACAATTAGTACATGACCGGTGTAGTTGGAGAAGTATGGGAGAGGCCTTTGCCCTGCAGTGGGCATAACCAGGCTGATGATGATGATGATGAACCTGTCAAGGTAAGTATTTCTGTTCGCTTTGAAAGCAAACAAAATTCACCCCATATAAACGATGAGAGCATTCCATTGGCCTGTTCAATCAACGCTGCGGGTCAGCGCTCGATGCTTGCGTCGGCGTTTACGGCAATCTGACGTCAGGAGATCGGAATAGAAAACAGCGGGCGTATAACGTAAAACTATTCCAATAAGTTTTTAATTCAATCTCCTGACGTCAAATTTGCGTAACCGTTGACGCGATCATCTAGCGGTCACCCGCAGGGTTGTCTGAACAAACCAATAAAATGCTCCCATCGTTCATAGGAGGTCACTTTCGTTTGCTTAAAAAACGAATAACATTGCCTGCACTGAGCGGCTTGTCTTATCTAATTGACTCACAACAGGCGAGGAGCATGCTCAAGTGAAGAGGGATTTGATGGGGCCGAGCCACTGCAGTGAATATCGATAACCGGATGAAGAGAGTGGCGCCGGCGTCTGCGATTGGTCCGCTTTCTCTTACTTAGCTTGCGGTGGCTCGTCGACAATCGCGAGGGCATGCAACGGAAGCTTAAGAATGACGCTAAAAGGGATCCTCAGGAAAGAAGAGTTGGCAGAACGAGGTCGTAAACGTGCCGAAAGTTCTCGAAAACGTTACACGGCCATGCAAAAAGTATTATTACACGCAAATAAACCCATGCTCTCCGGCAGGGGCAAGTAGCCAGTGCCGGAGCGATCGGCGGCAGCCATCTTTTATTCCTTTCAGAACGGGGCAGCCTGCGGCTATTCAGAATAAAATTCACTTTTCTTCGGCATAATAATGCATCTTTAACGCATACGCGTAACTTTGACGCGTAAGCTTTTGCGGTTTTGTGACGTCGCGTGAGAGGCGCGTGAAGTGGGTGCAGCCCGAAAACTTTTGACCAATAACCGAGGGCTAATATCAAGAAGGCGTCGAATCAGAAATAACTATTTTTGTTTTGTTCGGTCAAATTATGCATAATCAGTGTGTAAACGTCTTATCAAATGGTGAGCTATCCCGGTTTTCGTGACGTCGCGTCACAGACAGGTGAAGTGGGGGTGTTCCAAAAAAGTGTTTGACCAATCGCGGTTGGCTGATTGCAGAATTGGAATAGAAAAGTTTGGATAGTTTTACGTTATAGCGCCCCAGATTGGAATAGTTTCACGTTATAGGGTCCATTGTCACCGTTCACTTAAAAACGCCAATTGGACACTATGTGCAGTAGTAGCTTCAAATATTATGTCTCTTTAGAAGCTTGTATACGAGTTGCTGAACAATTTATCCGTCTAAAAATTTTATAACCTATTGATGAAAATCATTGCAAACGCACTTTTCCTACTCATGCCAGCCTCATGAAGCCTTACATCCCTATAGTGAAACCTGCACTGAGCTCCTGTCTTAGTCCTGTGCGAACTCGAAGGGAGACGGGGAGAGAGAGGTATTTATTATGATAGAAAAGCTGAGAGGTTGGCCTAAATCAATGTTCTCACCTGCTACTCGGCTTTGGGGAAGGGTAAAAAGTGTAGACAGAAAGAATAGAGAAAGCGTGAGGGCGAGTGTAATGGTAACGAAGAACGCCGCAAATAAAAGAAGAGGAAGAGAACGGCAAGCAGAAGGATGGAGTAGCACTGGGTCAGGTGAATAGTTGGTTTTTTAGAGTGGCTGAGGTTTGGGCGTGTCGTGTACCTCTTGGAGCCCGCTCAAGGCGCCGGACTCCGGTTACAATGCGTTGATGCTAAGTTAACTGAAAAAAGCAAGCGAAGATATTTATCAACAAGTTTGCCTTGAGTCACCTTTTGCTGTTTCCAACAACGACTACAAGCACATATATACTTTACCGCCAGTTTTGAGGCATTTCTTGAAATAAACATGCCAAACAGAAATAATTTTTAGTGCCTTCTGTGCCACGCAGGATTACTGGAACCTTATGTGGCACAAATACAAAGCTAACGTGTCAGCAAAGCGGCTCCTGTTTCCCTCTTTTGTTACATTTAATTTATACCTTGTTTCCAACGTTTCATGCAACTACTTACATTTTGGGTCACATTTTTCAAAATTTTATTGCTTACGTTTACCAGACTCTGTCACCAACCCGCAGCTTCATATCATTTGAGGTGTCCTTAATTAGTTACTACCTCTACACTTTTCCTCTTGACGAGAAATCGCTCTAGAACAATTAACGCTTCCTGTGCCTTCCATTACAATATTGAAAATGCGTTATATAGTATCTGCATCCCAGATTCCGATGCAGTCTGTGATTTGGGCCGCCAGGCATCCTCGATCCAATTGCACTGAACTGGCATTACAGCAGCGAGATTCAAAACAGAGGCGATGATTGAAACACGAATCGATAGCAGAGCCAGCGAAGGGAGTTGTGTGTTGCCGACAGCGATGATCACGCTTGCTCGGCTGCTTAATTACACGAGAAACGTTGCGGCTTTGCTTCATGTTCTCGTCTGTGGCGCCTATTCGGGTGTATAAGGATGCCGAGCAGTCTACACTGCTGTCACCGCTGTCGCAATCTTTCGAAAGCAACGGAAGAACGCTTAGATGTTTTGTTGAAAGAATATTTAACTGCCGAAATGAACTATTCACTGTGTTGCGGAAGTTCCACTGCGCTAAGAACGGCTGAATCTTTTGGACAATGGCTTCTGCGGAAGAAACTTCATTGCTGCGGTGACCCGCGGTGGAAGCGTTACAGGACTGGCGACGGCTGGCGAAACAAATTTATCGCAGTATGAGGTGAGAAAGTTATCTTATTCTTCAGAGTAGGGTTGTCGTAAGGTGAAACAACATTAAAGAAATATTGGACCTGAGTAAGCTGGGCAGGCAAATTAAAAGCAAAGTCAGAACGGACATATTACGTCACGAAAAGGCGAAAATTATTCGTGGCTTGGGAGGATGTTAGCTTGTACATTACGGAATAGAATGTAACTCTAATATCGGAAGATATCACGAAAGCGAACAGAAAGCGCTGAAGGGTACGCGTTATTAGTGTGTGAAAGACGACATACGAGCAAGGTTTCTGACATAACTTTTCTAAATGCGTTATTCTACTGTCAAAGTACTTAAATTGTAATATGTGATACGCGTGTTTGCAAATAAACTAAATTTTGAAGTGAGCCCGGAGGACACGGGCAATGCAGATGCAACTGAGCGTATACACTTCCGCGATGGGCCGCATTTGGTACTTGATGCTTGCGGACAACATCGTTTCTGAAACTGGCCTGGCGTAAGTTGAGGTAAAGCTTAAGTGCAAAGCTGAATAACTATTATGGAAGGCAGCCAGTAAAGACTGCCTTCCATAGTACGGAACTTCCACACGGAACTTCCATACGGAAGTTCCGTAGGGCCAGTGAAGGCCCTACGGAACTTCCCGAAATAAAGTGGCTTGAGTAAATCATTCGCACGCTACCTCATGCTTTCATTTTTCCTGTTTGTCACGTTCGTAACACATTTCCCAACAGGCAATATCAGACTGCATGTTCCCTTCTGGCTAACGTCTTTGACTTCCCTGTTTCTCAATTCACGCGTGCTTTACCTTTGTACTGTTATATTCAAAATTATGGTCAATGTCGTACTCGTTAAGGAAACAAAAGATGGTCTTAAGCCTGTTTGGTTTATGCGATAAAATGTTGGAAATGAAATTAGAATAGGCAAAGTGACTATACTAGCGCTCTTTTCGCTCTGCGTCAGGAATTCAGACTGTTGAGCCACATCATTCACCCACGCACCCGCGTGCGAGGTGAAGGGTAACCTGAGACTAGACAGTTTACGTGGTCCTGGTAAGAAAATACCTCAGCGGTTGCTGATGAATGTCGCTAACTGAAACCGGGGGCGAGTCGTCCAGAGCCCACTGAGAACCATTACGCGACTCTACTTGGAAGAAGAAAAAAATATAATTTTACGTATTTAGGTGCTTGGTGACATTGATTAGTGGCCTTGGCGAAGATGGAGGATCTCAACTATACCACTGCGTCGAGAAAGGCTGCTTCCTAATTTCGGCGCTGTGAAGGTCAGGTTACTAACAGTACCGTCAAGACTAACGTAAGTCCAAGTTTTTTTTTACTGTCAGTTTGGAATATGAACCTGGCAACGTTTAACGCTAGAACGTTATCTAGTGAGGCGAGTCTAGCAGTGCTATTGGAGGAATTGGAGGGCAGTAAATGGGATATAGTAGGGCTCAGTGAAGTTAGGAGGCCAAAAGAAGCATATACAGTGCTAAAAAGCGGGCACGTCCTGTGCTACCAGGGCTTAGCAGAGAGACGAGAACTAGGAGTCGGATTCCTGATTAATAAGAACATAGCTGGTAACATACAGGAATTCTATAGCATTAACGAGAGGGTGGCATGTCTTGTTGTGAAACTTAATAAGAGGTACAAAATGAAGGTTGTACAGGTCTACGCCCCTACATCTAGTCATGATGACCAGGAAGTCGAAAGCTTCTATGAAGACGTGGAATCGGCGATGGGTAAAGTCAAAACAAAATACAGTATACTGATGGGCGATTTCAATGCCAGGGTAGGCAAGAAGCAGGCCGGAGACAAGTCAGTGGGGGAATATGGCATAGGCTCTAGGAATAGCAGAGGAGAGTTATTAGTAGAGTTTGCAGAACAAAATAATATGCGGGTAATGAATACCTTTTTCCGCAAGCGGGTTGGCCGAAAGTGGACATGGAGGAGCCCGAATGGTGAGACTAGAGATGAAATCGACTTCATACTCTGCGCGAACCCTGGCATCATACAAGATGTAGACGGGCTCGGCAAGGTGCGCTGCAGTGACCATAGGATGGTAAGAACTCGAATTAGCCTTGACTTGAGGAGGGAACGGAAGAAACTGGTACATAAGAAGCCAATCAATGAGTTAGCGGTAAGAGGGAAACTAGAGGAATCCCGGATCAAGCTACAGAACAGGTATTCGGCTTTAACCCACTAAGAGGACCATAGTGTTGAAGCAATGAACGCCAATCTTATGGGGATCATTAAGGAGTGCGCAATAGAAGTCGGTGGTAACGCCGTTAAACATGAAACCAGTAAGCTATCGCAGGAGACGAAAGATCTGATCAAGAAACGCCAATGTATGAAAGCCTCTAACCCTACAGCTAGAATAGAACTGGCAGAACTTTCTAAGTTAATCAACAAGCGTAAGACAGCGGACATAAGGAACTATAATATGGATAGAATTGAACAGGCTCTCAGGAACGGAGGAAGCCTAAAAGCAGTGAAGAAGAAACTAGGAATAGGCAAGAATTAGATGTGTGCGTTAAGAGACAAAGCCGGCAATATCGTTACTAATATGGATGAGATAGTTCAAGTGGCTGAAGAGTTTTATAGATATTTATACAGTACCAGTAACTCCCACGACGATAAGGTGAGAGAGAATAGGCTAGAGGAACTTGAAATCCCACAAGTAACACTGGAAGAGGTAAAGAACGCCTTGGGAGATATGCAAAGGGGGAAGGCAGCTGGGGAGGATCAGGTAACAGCAGATTTGTTAAAGGATGGTGGGAACACTGTCCTAGAAAGATTGGCCGCCCTATATACACAATGCCTCATGACCTCGGACGTACCGGAATCTTGGAAGAACGCTAACATAATCCTAATCCATAAGAAAGGGGACGCGAAAGACTTGAAAAATTATAGACCGATCAGCTTACTGTCCGTTGCCTACAAAGTATTTACTAAGGTAATCGCAAATAGAATCAGGAATACCTTAGATTTCTGCCAACCAAAGGACCAGGCAGGATTCCGTAAAGGCTACTCAACAATAGACCATATTCACACTATCAATCAGGTGATAGAGAAATTTGCGGAATATAACCAACCCTTATATATAGCCTTCATTGATTACGAAAAAGCATTTGATTCAGTCGAAACCTCAGCAGTCATGAAGGCACTACGGAATCAGGGTGTAGATGAGCCATATGTAAAGATACTGGAAGATATCTATAGCGGTTCCACAGCCACCGTAATCCTCCACAAAGAAAGCAACAAAATCCCAATAAAGAAAGGCGTCAGACAGGGAGATACGATATCTCCAATGCTATTCACAGCATGTTTACAGGAGGTATTCAGAGACCTGGAGTGGGAAGAATCGGGGATAAAAGTTGATGGAGAATACCTTAGCAACTTGCGATTCGCTGATGATAATGCCTTGCATAGTAACTCAGGATACCAATTGCAATGCATGCTTACTGACTTGGAGAGGCAAAGCAGAAGGGTGGGTCTGAAAATTAATCTACAGAAAAATAAAGTAATGTTTAACAGTCTCGGGAGAGAACAGCAGTTTACGATAGGTAGCGAGGCTCTGGAAGTGGTAAGGGAATACATCTACTTAGGGCAGGTAGTGACCACGGATCCGGATCATGAGACTGAAATAACCAGAAGAATAAGAATGGGCTGGGGTGCGTTTGGCAGGCATTCTCAAATCATGAACAGCAGATTGCCACTATCCCTCAAGAGGAAAGTGTATAACAGCTGTGTCTTACCAGTACTCACCTACGGGGCAGAAACCTGGAGGCTTACGAAAAGGGTTCTGCTGAAATTGAGGACGACGCAGCGAGCTATGGAAAGAAGAATGATAGGTGTAACGTTAAGGGATAAGAAAAGAGCAGATTGGGTGAGGGAACAAACGCGGGTAAATGACATCTTAGTTGAAATCAAGAAAAAGAAATGGGCATGGGCCGGACATGTAATGAGGAGGGAAGATAACCGATGGTCATTAAGGTTTACGGACTGGATTCCAAGGGAAGGGAAGCGTAGTAGGGGGCGGCAGAAAGTTAGGTGGGCGGATGACATTAAGACGTTTGCAGGGACAACATGGCCACAATTAGTACATGACCGGGGTAGTTGGAGAAGTATGGGAGAGTCCTTTGCCCTGCAGTGGGCGTAACTAGGCTGATGATTCAGCAGAACTGCACCGTACCTGTTACATAAGTAAAAACTTCCCTGAACTTGCAATGACAGCAGCACATGAAAGGTTTTATGGAGAGGTTTTATGTAAAGCATCAAGAAAGGGGAAGTCGAAGATTGCTGCTGAACAGAATTCATTTTCCGTGCTGTCGGCCCGGGAACTATAACGTTCTAGCAACTTTGCGTTGTCCCTTAATATTGGTGAACGCAGTCGATTCGTGAAGTTTCCTTCTCATGTAGGGTTTAGAGAAACATATTGTTCACAGGGCGATAATAGCAGTCTCAACTTCAGTTGAATATACTAAATGTATTGCGCGTGAAGCCTATTTTCGTTCCGTTAAGTTCGTAAGGTCTTCTACGAACTTCTATCTTCCATGGGATGTGACGTGGAATGTAGACGTCAAATGCGTACTGCCTAATCATTCTGGTCTTATAAAGAAACATTCGGAAAATAAGACCATTGCTTTACGAAACATACGTAAATGAAATGAGCAAGAAAAGTAAGAGTATACGACGGGCTCGTTTTTTATAAATTTTATTGTGGACATTCGAGGCGTGTTTGCGCCGTGGGCACAGCCGCAACCGTGCTATCCCGGTTCATTGCGCATGCGCGGCTTGCACGTGGATGGCTAGGATGTATTCAGAGACATGGGGAACGCGCATTGAGCTTCGCCGAGGGCAGAGTTCTGCCACGCGCTCCTGACCAGACCGTTTTGCGCACAAACGGTACCGTTCCTCGTACCATACCGTGGTACGTCCAGGGGTCTGGGCGAGCAGTAAATACGAGGTCACCAACGCATCTCGTGCACCATCGATGGGCGTCGCTTCCAACGCCATTGACGGCACCCATCTTTACGTCGTGAGACACCTGGTTGCTACGAGGACAGTGTTACCTGCGGCGGAGTCGCTTTAACCGCGGTTGCTGCGTCGCGCGAACATTTCACCTCCCGTATTGTGAGAACACCGGTTACCGAGCTGGATCGCACCGCTTCAGCCACTCGATGGGACATTGCTATCGTTGTCATTGCGTCGGCCTTCGAGCGAAAACTGCCAATTTTTGTCCGCCGCAACAATACGAAGAAATAACCAAGCCGAAGCAATAGTACCGAATAATTTTTACCTTCAAATAAAATTTATTACTAATAAAGGTAATGGGAAATGAAAGTAGATGCGAGGATTACTTGCCGCAGGTGGGAGGTCGCATTTTTAGCATTAAGTGTGTGCCCTGCTTTGGGAATTAGGCAACCGCGGAGCCATCCGCCTTCGACTTTCTTGGGCATTTGTGTACGTGTAGGATATTAGCCCTATGAGTATTTGTCAGCGCCGCTAACGGCCGAGGTGGTGGACGTGAAACATCTCATTAACCACAGGAGCCACAGGAAAAACGTTGTGTGGTCCGGCAGTCAATGTGTAAAATGTGGGCCGCTAACAAAGGTGAGCTGTAAGTGCACTGAGAAATAGTTTAGTTGCTGCCGATACATTTGTTTATATGCCTCGAAGCTGTGCCTGCTCTTGGCGCCCGTTCAAATACACCCAAGTTATCTATTTCAATGAAGAGCGTTGTCTTTACTTATTGCATTAACATTTAACCACTGCGAGAATGCATTCTTTATTGTTCGTCTCGTCGGAGTGGCGGGCGCTAGGTGGTCGAATTGCCATTGCAGTCTGTTTGCTAACCTAAATTCCTTAATTGTTTTTATTTGATGGCTCACTGACCACAATGTAATTAAAGCATTGCATGAGGGCGCCGCGGCTGGTAAGAGTAATTTAGGCTGTACTGTAAAAGAGTTCGTCGACAAAGCAGCCCTTTTACCGCATCATGGAAACCAAGACTGTACGCACAAAGAGCGCCGTAATCATGGCCCATGTGACGCTTCCAGCCTCGTTCGGTTTCATACGGCAACTAGTTCTCAACATTTTGCACCTCTTATAATCTGCGCCACGAAGCTTATTTGTCGGCGAGCTACTGTCGCGGGGGGTGCCAGCGCGCGAGGGCGGATGAGGAGCTTTATCCACGGCCACTGGATTAAAAAAAAGAAAGTGTGGCCTGCTGCGTGAGGCTGGTCGCAACAAGAGAGAACGCGGCAGCCGTAGTCGCATTCTCGGCCGCTTGGCTGTTACTTGGCTGAGCCGAACAGCGCCAGCTGTCGGGAATTCCACGCGTCGCCTTTCACGTGCGACGGCGTTCCAAGCGCGTTCCGGACACATTATCTATGCCGATCCCAGGCAACGTCCCCGACTGGTGGCGCCGCGGCGAATGACGGCGTTTTCAATGAACACGGGAGGCCGCATCCTTTTCTTATTTTTTAGCTAGCTGCCTATATTAATTGTTCTAGTCTTATGTGGCACCCCGTCGAAACATTGCACTTGCAACATAGACCGAGATACTTATTTAACGAATTTTAGTTGTTTGGAAGGGAGCTCCGCTCAGTTGCACATACTCAGTGACCCAAGTTGACTAATCGACAAGGCAGCGGCATCCGTAAACTTCGGGGAAGTGGAAATAACGCTTCGCTTTAAAGATTCCTTGACTGATAGGTTGGTTGAAGAGGCAGACATAGGTTGCAAGACAAAGTGCAGAGCAATGTTGGGTTAATAGCAAACATAAAATAGTTAACCTTAGTACCGTGACCCTATTCGCAATTAAAGATGAACCATAACGAAGCAATACCCATTCAGCAGGAATTATGCGCCTCAGCACTAGTCTGGAAAGTATGTTTCAAAGCAGTAGAACATTACATAGACAGTGAAGTTGGCGCTTATGAGCACTCTAGAAAATGCAGCGCGGACGAGTGTTAAGTGGAGCACCAGTGCGCTCCGCGGCAGCTTTCGAGGACGGATTTTTCGAAGCTGGTGTTAAGCGCATAATTTCATTTGCTTGATTACTGCTCGGCTTAAATGGCACAAATGGGTAAAATAATTAGTCGCCTTTCGGTAGCTAATAACGCATTGCACTTGGCCGTACAAGCGGTCGCCACCTCGTGAAGTTATTCAGCTAATGTGACAGAATGACACGGCGCGTTGTTGTATTTATCTTCGCATTCCCTGAACTCTTGCAGAGATACCGATTCATAGCGCTACATTTACTTAAAACACGCACAGGCTTTTACATACTTGGCACTGGTTGCACATAATAGGATCCATCGATTAGTGTACATGCGCTTGTGTGAAGGCCGAGCATGGAAGTTGAGCCCGACAGAAACGGTGCGTGAAAAGGCAATCGAAACAGTAGGCGTCCGGTTTCTCTCCAGCAACTCACGTGGCGAAATGAGCCACTAGGGCTTGCACAACAGACGAGGTGCGCGCAGAATCCGTCGAGCTGCTTCATAAGGCTAATGCAATGCGTTGTTGGCATGGCAACGGCTTAGTTGCACTTTAACGACCTCTGGTATATGAATGTCACTGCCCCGGCGTGAAGCCAGATGCCCTTTTCATTAATAAAACTGTGTCTATTCCAACTGTTCATAATTTGCTTGGCCCTAAGCCCGGGCTTGAGAAAAACTAAGATAGGAGCAGCTTTAACGCGCAGGTTCGAATTCAGCAATCAATTTATTTATCAGCGGTAGAGTAGACCCCGCAGCGGATCCAGCTATACTCATTTCAGGGGGAGCAGTGGCTCGAGAGACTGCAGGGGGAAAAGGAGCGTCTTTTTTTTTTGTTTTATGAAGTTACTGTTATTAGAAGAATCCCACCATAAGCCACGATTCATTAACGCTACTTAGAATCTTAGATTCAATGCCCGGCGCTTCCAGCGAGCGGATTAACCGCTCGAATACCTATCCGAAATTTGTCTAATCGGCAAACTTTAAAGATTCTCAACATTTTATATAGAAAAGCCTAAGTTTACCCGTCATTTCGCATGTAAATCTAAGTATCAGGCCCATTTACGCATTTTATATTTATTTTTATTCTTCTTTTAAAATTTTTTCGGCTCTCCTCTGGAATGGTTTTATCCCGTTCCTCATCCCCATACAGAGTAGCATGCCGTCGGTTGTACGCGCGCCGGCAAAAGTCAGTTTTTCTTATACAGGCCTTCTCTCTCTCTCTCTCTTTCTCCACCATAATATAAATGACGTTATATTGTTAACAATCATTCCGCTCACTTTTCCCCACACTTTTCCAGCTAATAAATTATTCTGGGAATGAAAACAATTAGTGAGAGGGCGCTTCAGATATTTTCATAATTTACTACGCTAAGCCTCTAAATCAAGAAGATTGGTTCTCGACGTACTACAGAAAAAAGAAACAGCACGTGCCATTGTTAGAATGTGTGATTACTCATATTCGGGCCTGAATAAATGCGATTCTAAAATAATGATTACGTTGGGCTAGAGTGCGAAATTATTACATAACAGATAGTGTTGCATATATCAATATTACATTATTTTTGCACAATATGTTGAGTTCAGACAATTTCATTCACATAATCGTTATCGTGCATTTACTGTATCATAATAATCAAGCGAAAAGCTATTCGTGCAAAGGAGAATATCACCATGAAGCATAAATATCAAAGAAAGCACGGCAACATCACTACCGCTTGTAGATTTATACATTGACAAAATAAGATTAATCAAGTCATGTCCATCGAGCGCAGACTAAAGCACCGAACAAAACCATGGTAAGAGTATTATGCAAAAATTTCCAAGCGCGAGATCAGTGTAAAGTCTCAAATTTGAAATACAACATGCAGCAGCGACACATTTATGGAAAATTGATCCCACTTTTGTACTTGTCATGAATGCTACAGAATCAGCATGATGACAGCGCAGAGAGAAAATCCCTCCCGAATTCAAATATGTAATTAAATCGTCATTACACAACTGACTAACTGCAGCTGAGAGAAAAGTACGCACGTTAAAGGATAGCTAGGCCCCTACAGTATCCAGCAGCAATTCGATATGTATATCGAATTTGAGTGAAATTTAAAGAGTACAGGAAGAACAGGAAATCAAAGCAAGTCATCGGTCACGTACACCCAAAAGATATATGGTTACGACTGGCTTTGAAGCTTTGTTGGCAACTCGGATGTTGCCAACAAAACTTCAAAGCCAGTGGTAATTCCATATGTTTACAAAACTGCACACAATCTGAAGAAGGTAGCAACCAAGCATGGTGCCCCACTCGTTTTCTCGGCTCCGTGCAAGCTGAGCCACCTTTGCGCCCGCATTGGGCGACTTCACGCCAGAAAGAAGCAAGGTGGCTGCGGCGTGAAACACACGAACCCCCATGTAGATTGCCAAGTTGACGCTATTTATCACATTCCCTTGACATGCGGCAAAACCTACATAGGACAGACGGGCCGTTGTTTGAACGTGCGAATCCGAGAATACGAAAGGTCAATTATAAACCGGGAGCAACGTCATTTACTCATGCATTGCTTAGATCATAAATGCAGGCCTCTGCATAACCAGGTTAAGATCCTGCGCAAGTGCAATAACGAAAAAGCACGAGAACTTCTAGAGGCATATTATATAAAAAAGAAGGGACAAGCACGCATCAGTGACACATCGGTCATGCTTTAATATAGGGAGGCTCGTTTCCTAGATAGCATGTTTAGCTGAGCCACACCATTAGCTTTTTCTGTTATTGTGTTTTTTTCTTCTTTTCTGCTGGTGATACCCTGATGCGCCTGCGCTGGCATGGTCTGATAGTTAAGTGTTTTCCTCGAATAAACCTCAGTTGTTAGTTTGCGCCTGTCCTGTCTTCTTTCTTCTGGTCGTCTACAAAGCGCAACCAATCTTTCCAAATACAATGAACCAACTTGCCCAACAACGCATTCTGCTAAAATACTATATTTTGGCTCGTATTCTGTTGTGATGGTATACAGGTGAGACGGCACAAAGAAGAAGAGCCCGCCGACTACAAAACGTTCTTCGTTAAAACTTGATTTGAGGTCTACCAACACATCATCTAATAGTGGAATGTATAGCAACATCCTGTAGAAGCTCTCTCGTTCTAGCGCTGGAGTGTTAAACCTGTGACTCTTTGCGATGCGAGGGAACTGCATATATGTTTGAGGCTTATCTGGCAGCACCATGGATTGCTCGTAGAGGGGCGTGAATACCCATCTTCGCAGTTTTTAAGCATGAAATGCTTTCGGCTACCGTTGTCGCCGACTTTCCAGTGACCTTGAGCGAGAAGCGGGATCCGTTATTCGGGCAGTTAAACAATAATATTCGGACAAGTTGGGATAACAAAACGAGATCATCCGAGCAACTAGACTAGACCACCTTACATACGCTAGTTACTTCCCAAACAAGTTACAAAAAATATTGCTTCCCAGTTCTTCCAAGCGTTTGTTCACAATATCCCTCAAGCTGTAACTTCTAGTACGCTGAAGTTTTATTTCTCATTTCCAATAGCGACGTTTAAAAGGCCGACACAGGGAACTCTACACTTCATTGTCATTTTTTGGCGATGAGTGCTCTTTTCAACATCAGCGGAACGAGTCCCACGGCTCGTCCGGTGCGCTGCAAATGGCCATTTGACCGAGACGATACTTGCAATGAGGTTCTGTCTGCGACAGGAAACTATTGCGTCCATATGGACCAGCAACCAAGTATGGCCTGGTGTGGTGTGATGTGGTGGGGTGTCGTGGGGTGTGCGGTTACGAACATGCACTACACCCATTTTAAGATTGTGTCTAGTATTATCTCCAACGAATCTGCTTTGCACGTAGCCATTTCATGCTTACATCTACTCTCGATTACCGCAGAGCCAGCATTTTTTTTCCTCTGAGCAACTAGAACAGCTGCGGTGTCTGTGAACGTGTTCCTTGCTGCGTGCACATGGACGCCCTCGTTATTGTAATGGCGACTCAATCGGTGCGTGTGTGTAGTAGGTCCGGGCGGAAAATTATCGACATTATAAGCTCGCCATCGCCAACAGTGACGCAGAGCGTTCTAGCTGTGCAGCGATTGGCAGTTCTCTCTATTTTGCGACGGCGTCGAGAGATTTACCCAAGGAGCCAAGTGAGTCTCGAAACTGCATGACGCTGTCGTGTCGTTCGACCCATGTCGTCTCGCAAAGGCCTTTCATTTGGTGGCCAAATCTTTCTTTCAGTACAATATTTGAGGTCAGTGAGCACAGGCAATTAAAGCAGAAGGGTGGGTCTAAAAATTAATCTGCAGAAAACAAGTGATATTTAACAGTCTCGGAAGAGAATAGCAGTTTACCATAGGTAGCGAGGCACTGGAAGTGGTAAGGGAATATATCTACTTAGGGCAGGTAGTGACCGCGGATTCGGATCATGAGACTGAAATAATCAGAAGAATAAGAATGGGCTGGGGTGCGTTTGGTAGATTGGGTGAGGGAACAAAGGCGACTTAATGACATCTTAGTTGAAATCAAGAAAGAGACATGGGCATGGGCAGGACATGTACTGAGGAGGGAAGATAACCGATGGTCATTAAGGGTTACGGATTGGATTCCAAGGGAAGGGAAGCGTAGCAGGGGGCGGCATAAAGTTAGGTGGGCGGATGAGATTAAGCATTTCGCAGGAGCAACATGGCCTCAATTATTTATTTATTTAGTTATTTATTTATTTCGTGTACCCTCAGGGCCAGAGGCATTAAAGAGGGGAGTGGTTACACCAAATACAGAAAAAGAAGTACAGTGCAGCAAAATGGTTAATAGTACAGAAATATATGGTTCTCGGTTATACAACGTTATCTGAGTGTTCTTGGAGTGCTGGTCAATAAAATGAAATACGGTGCATGCAGTGCCGTATTACAACGTTCCGGTAATACAAAAACAGTGATACAATCGGTAGTACAAAAACACGAATGAAATGCGCCTGTTTATACAATGTTATCTAATACTGCCATGAAGTGCTGATGGTCAACAATAGTGGCGGTTGAGGCTGGTAGGCGATTCTACTCGGCAGATGTACGCGGAAGGAATAAATGAGACATGACATTGGTTTGGCATAATTAAATTCCAACTTTGTTATTATGATCTAACCTTGATTAAATGTATTGAGGAGGGGAGATAAGTTCATCGCGAAGTGAAGGATGATGGAATATCTTTTGAAAAAGTGAACGTCTAAGGCCTTTACGGCGAGAGGCTAAAGATGGCAAATCAAGGTTTAATTTCATTACAGAAGTGCTGGCAGTTCGGTTATAATTAGAAAAACGAAACGAGCAGAGTTATTTTGTACCATTTCTAAAGAGTGAATCAGGTTTTTCTGAAAGGGATCCCAAACTGCTCCGGCTTTGAGCGGACTAGTGACTTGTATAGCATTAATTTTAGGGAAGACGGTGCCTTAGTGAAATTGCGTTTTAGGTATCCCAGCATGCGGTTAGCGTTTTTAATTACGTAAGAAGCGTGCATGGACCACAAGAGGTTTCTAGTAATATGGACACCAAGATATTTGTAGGAGGAAACTGGGTCTAAGGGGAGATTATTAACACAGTAAGAAGGAAGCTGGTTAGAAGTTCTGGACACGCGCATAAATTTACATCTTTTTATGTTTAATTCTATTGACCATGATTGGCGCCAAGTAGAAATAGCGTTAAGGTCGAATTGAAGAGAAGATATATCAGTGTCGCATATTATTTCCCTGAAGATCACGCAATCATAGGCGAATAAATGAATGTTAGAGGAAACACTAGAGGGTAGATCATTTATGTAAATTAAAAAAAGGAGGGGACCAAGTACCGACCCTTGAGGTACGCCGGACTGTACTCTGCTCGGTTGAGAGGTTGAGTCATTAGCAAAGACAGGCTGTGAACGGTTAGAAAGAAAGCACTCAAGCCATGCAAGCAGTCTGGGATCAATGTTAATTCGATGCAGCTTAAACATTAGAAGGTTATGGCACACTTTGTCAAACGCTTTCGAAAAGTCTAAAAATATACAGTCGGCAGTTGAAGAGCGGTCAAGAATGTCGTTTAGCTTATGCGTAAATAAAACTTGTTGTGTTTCACATGAATATGTCTTGCGGAAGCCACGTTGCGATGGTGAAAAAAATGAGTTAGTTTCAAGAAAGCTAGCAAGATTAGAGGCAAGTGTATGTTCTAACATCTTACATGGAATGGAAGTGAGCGAGATAGGGTGGTAGTTATATGGAGAATGTTTGTCACCCGACTTATGGAGTGGGATCACCTTCCCGATCTTCAATTCAGCAGGCAAAGAACCCTTATCTAGCGACTGTTGGAATATTGCAACGGGATAGTATTTCCAATGACGAAGAGCCGAGCAGTAAGAAGACGACGACGACGACGACGATTAGAAGCTAGCGCGGGCTGTTGCCTCTTGGCCAAGCGCAGCGTATTTTCTTGTAAATATACTTGTACATAGCTTTTCGTCTGCGTCTTCCTACGTAACATATCTGGTGGAGGTGGACGTTCCCTGTACCTCGTCACGGAGCTTCGCAGCGGACGGTACGTCGAGCCTTCCTTCATGGCTCCCGGCGACGACAACCCGACTCCGCCGGCTCCGACACCTGCTGCCACCTCGACAACCTACATCACTCTCCCCGCTCCCCGTGATCCTGGCGTATTCTCGGGAAAAGATGGGGAAGACGTCGATGACTGGATCAGCCTGTATGAAGACATCAGCCGCAATAACCGGTGGGACCCTACTATTATGCTCGCCAACGTAGTCTTTTACCTCGGTGGCACACCTAGAGTTTCGTATCGCACGCACGAAGAGGAGCTCACCAGTTGGGATTCACTTAAGGCACAGCTTCGAGACTTGTTCGGCAACCCCTACGGTCACCAACTTGCCGCGCAGAAGGCGCTTTCCGGCCGTGTGCAGACGTCAACAGAGCCCTACGTTACGTACATTCAGGGCGTCTTGGCTCTGTGCCGCAAAGTTGACACCCACATGACTGAGTCTGACAAGGTTGCCCACATCCTCAAAGGCATTGCCGATGACGCCTTCAACTTGCTCGTTTGCAACAACGTAGCGACGGTGGATGCTGGTATAAAAGAGTGCCGCCGCCTAGAACTCGCTAAAAGCCGACGTATTGACCAGCATTTTGCCCGTATGCCCAACACCCCAGCGACATCTTCCTGTGCTGACACTCCTCGTCCCAACAACACTGCCGGTGTTACCAGGATCGTCCGGCATGAGATCGAGGCCGCCTATCCGGCTGCCTTCGACTCCAGTCCCACCAACACATCTGCAGTCACGGTCTCACCGATCCAGGCAGTTGTCCGCCAAGAGTTCGAAAACATGGGTCTTCACACCATCTGCTCGGCCCATCGTCCTGATAACCACCCGGCTTCTTTGATTTCGCCCCGTCCCGCATCTTCTTACCCACCACGTTCCCGCAACCCATCTTAATGGCGCACTGCTGACGACAAGCCCATTTGTTTCCACTGCCATCGAATCGGGCACATTTCTCGGCACTGTCGCAGTCGCTGGAGTTCCCCGATCCGGCCTACTTATACTGCCTACTCTCGCCCCCAGGTGGCCCTTCTCGTCCCTATGCCGCACGCTCCGATAACGCCGCCGCTGATTCTCCTGCACCGAACCGCTCCTATTCTCGTTCGCCTTCGCCCCAATCTCGCTCTCCCCAGCCCCGTCGCTCCTATTCGCCGACTCCCTTCGGACGCCGCTCCCAGCCGGAAAACTAGACGATGCAGCGCCTCGAGGTGATGCTGCATTGCTCCCTACGCCGCCAAATCCTCTCCTGACGTTGCCCACTCATCTGAACCTTCTTGACGTGCAAGTCGACGGTGTTCCTGTATCTGCTCTCATAGACACTGGGGCGCATTTGTCCGTAATGAGCGCTGACCTTCGTAACCGGCTCAAGAAAATTATCACGCCCGCCACGACGCCTGTTCGTGTCGCCGATGGCGGAACAGCCCCCGTAATTGGTATGTCTACCGCCCGCGTCTCCTTCGCCGATCGCTGAACAATCGTGCTATTCACAGTCATCGCTCACTGTCCCCACGACATCATCCTCGGCTTAGACTTCCTCTCCGCACATTCTGCTCTCATCGAATGCTCTGCCAGTACTCTCCGCCTCGACCTGCCTGTTCTGGATCCCGCTGAACAACACCCTACTCGCCTCAGTTCCGTCGACTTCGTTCGCTTGCCACCTTCGGCACTGACTTACGTTGAGTTTGCGTCATCCCCACCAGTCCCCGACGGTCACTACATCGCAGCTCCTATGCAAGATGTCTTCCTTACCCACGGGATCACAGTACCTCACACAGTTTTATCTATTACGGCGAATTGCGTCTGCCTGCCAGTGGTCAATTTTGGCTTGACGACACAAGTGCTGCCACGCGGGATGTCTCTGGCCCAACTTTGCTCATTCGAGCATCACTCTGTAGCATCGGTTTCAGTAGACGACAATTCAGCCGATCCTCCTCTACCGTTGCAGTCGACAACTTGTACCATTGCCAACTTACAAAAAATGATTGCACCCGACCTGCCTTCCGAGCACGCTCGTGCGCTCTACCGCGTTCTCATTTCCTACCAAGATATTTTTGACTTTAACGATCGTCCTTTGGCCCAAACAACAGCTGTGAAACATCGCATTAATACCGGCGATGCCCCTCCTATTCATCGCCACCCGTATCAAGTATCACCGGCTGAGCGTCAAATTATTCACACCGAAGTTCGCAAAATGCTTGCCAAGAACATTATTGAACCGTCATGTAGTCCATGGGCGTCGCCTGTTGTGCTGGTAAAAAAGAAGGATGGCTCATGGCGCTTTTGCGTGGATTATCGGCACCTTAACAGGGTTACCAAAAAGGACGTGTATCCCCTACCTCGGATTGATGACGCCCTTGACTGCCTCCACGGTGCTCGCTATTTCTCCTCTATTGACCTTCGCTCCGGCTATTGGCAGATTGCCGTGGACGATCTCGACTTCGAGAAGACTGCCTTTGTAACACCCGACGGTCTTTATCAATTCAAAGTTATGCCGTTCGGTCTATGTAACGCTCCTGCCACTTTTGAACGCATGATGGACTCCCTTCTTCACGGTTTCAAATGGTCCACGTGCCTGTGCTACTTGGACGATGTTACAGTATTCTCCCCAACATTCGCTACGCACCTCGAGCGCCTCTAAGCAGTCCTGGAGGTTTCTTCGGCGAGCCGGTCTGCAACTCAACGCATCGAAGTGCCAATTCGGCCGTCGCCAGATTACCGTCCTTGGGCATCTCGTTGACGCGAACGGAGTGCAACCGGACCCAGGCAAGATTCATGCTGTTACGCACTTCCCTGTTCCAAAGTGTGTCAAGGATGTGCGCAGCTTCATCGGCCTTCGCTCGTACTTCCGCCGTTTCTTGAAAAATTTCGCGGCCATAGAACGACCACTAACCGAGCTTTTGAAAAAAGACGCCCCTTTCCTGTGGGGCGATAACGAGGCCTATGCATTCTCGCTTCTAATCGACCTTCTCACAACGCCTCCCGTTCTGGCCCATTTCGGTCCTTCGGCGCCTACCGAAGTAGTACTGATGCTAGCGGTCACGAAATTGGCGCAGTACTGGCACAACGCCAGCGTGGCCACGACCGTGTTATCGCTTACGCCAGCAGGCTCCTTTCGCCCGTGGAGCGCAACTATTCCATCACTGAGCGTGAGTGTCTGGCCCTAGTTTAGGCGGTTGCGAAGTTCCGCCCATACTTATATGGCCGACCCTTTTCCGTTGTCACAGACCATCACGCACTTTGCTGGTTATACTCATTAAAAGACCTTACAGGAAGACTTGGTCGCTGGGCCTTACGCCTCCAAGAATATTCGTTCTCTGTCACCTACAAATCTGGCCGACGACACTAGGACGCTGACTGCCTGTCTCGCTACCCGGTAGACGAGCCTGACGACGCCGACAGTAGTACCGCCAACGGCATTTTCTCTGTGTCTGCCTTCGCTGACATCGCCGATGAGCAGTACCGAGACCTATCGCTGCGAGTACTCATCGAGCGTCTGCGCTCTACACCTACCGACGCATCCGTTGGCCGATATGTGTACCGAAGGAACTTCCTCCCTGATGGCCCTGATCTTCTTCTTGTCGTGCCAAAACATCTACGACAGACTGTGCTCCTTGAGATGCATGACGCACCCACTGCAGGACATCTTGGGGTAACCCGCACGTACGACCGCGTCCGCCGCCGCTTCTATTGGCCTGGTCTCGCTCGCTCCGTCCGAGGCTATGTTGCTGCCTGTGATCCCTGCCAGCGTCGGAAAACACCTCAGGTGCTACCTTCCGGTCATCTCCAGCCGATCACCGTCCCTGTGGAACCGTTCTTTCGTGTTGGATTACACCTCCTCGGTCCCTTTCCCGCGTCATCCTCTGGGAACAAATGGGTAGCCGTCGCAACTGATTACGCCACCCGATACGCTATCACGCGGGCTCTCCCTACCAGTTGCGCCACTGACGTCGCGGACTTTCTCTTGCGTGACATTATTTTAGTGCATGGCGCCCCGCGACAGCTGCTTACTGACCGTGGTCGTAACTTCCTCTCGAAAGTTATCGCCGACATTGTGCGTGCCTGCTCTATTCAACACAAGCTGACTACCTCATACCATCCTCAAACCAATGGCCTGAGAGAGCGGTTAAACCGCACTCTTACCGACATGCTGTCCAAGTACGTTTCGAAGGACCACCACGACTGGGACGTTGCCCTTCCTTACGTCACATTTGCTTATAATTCTTCCCGGCACGACACCGCCGGATTTTCTCCATTTTATCTACTCTACGGTCGCGAACCGACCTTGCCCCCTTGACACGGTACTTCCTCCTGCTGCGATCTCAACAACCGAGTATGCGCGCGACGCCATCGCCCTCGCCGACCATGCACGCCAGCTTGCCCCTGCTCGACTGACGGACTCGCAAACCACGGAGCAGCGTCGGTACAACGCCCGCCACCGTGATGTACAGTTTTCGCCTGGTGCACTCGCGCTCCTGTGGTCGCCCTCTCGTCACGTCGGACTTTCAGAAAAGCTCCTTTCGCGATACACAGGGCCCTACCGCGTGCTGCGCCAGGTGACGCCTGTGACGTACGAAATTGCTCCTGTGAGCTCAACCTCGTCATCTACTCTGGCATCTAGTGATGTCGTGCACGTCAGTAGGCTCAAGACCTACTGCACTGCTTCAGACTCCGGCCTTTAGTCGCTCCGGGACGGCGCTTTTGCCGCCGGGGGTAGTGCTACGGGATAGTATTTCCAATGACGAAGAGCCGAGCAGTAAGAAGACGACGACGACGATTAGAAGCTAGCGCGGGCTGTTGCCTCTTGGCCAAGCGCAGCGTATTTTCTTGTAAATATACTTGTACATAGCTTTCCGTCTGCGTCTTCCTACGTAACAATATCATTGCTAGAAAAATTGAAGAGTAACAGCTAGTGCTTTTCAAAAATTTCGTGTTTATTAAATCGTGTCCTGGAGCCGAAGACAATTTTAAAGATGAGATAATTGGTACGATGCCTGCTGTTTCAATGATTATGGGAAACATTGTTTGGTAATCGCAGTCGTGCGTGGATGGAAGAGTAATGTGTGTAGTTGATGAAAAGTTGTGCATGAAAACGTCATTAAGCGCGGACGCACATTAATTAGTTGGAATAACATGACATAGTAGATAACATGATAGTACATGACCGGGGTAGTTGGAGAAGTATGGGAGATGCCTTTCTTTGCCCTGCAGTGGGAGCAACCAGGCTGATGATGAAGATGCTGCTGATGATTATGGTGATGATGATTTCGTTCTGGTGACGCGGTGAAGAAGGAAATTATCTCCTTCATAATGGCTCCTCTGTTCCCGACGGCTTCAATGCGCGATGAGTAGGATAAAGAGAAGTTGAGCGCGTGGTTAAAGCAGGGGAGTGAACTGCGTTTGTGGCACACCACTTAATTTCGGACGCTACACCACATACCTCTGACACAATGACGCTGCAGCCATCTGTCGCTATGTCAACGCACCTGCTGAGGTCGTGTTTCCGACCATTCAGTATTTTTAGAACGCTTTCGCTGAATAGTTTCACTGTCAGGATGGACTCGGTTAGGTACGTATCGACAACCAGTTTTTCAACAGAGACATTTTTTCTGATAGACTCCCATTGTACCTATTAAGAACGAAGCACAGTAGTTGTGGTACAGAGCTTTGTGAGAATCGGAGTGGAAAAGCCCCTTATACTTGTTTAAGTGCGACTGACTTGTGTGTCGCTACTCATCTTTACCGTTCTTTCTGTGAACTACGTGTGGAAGAACTAGTTAACTGGAGGTCTCAAGTGCGTGTCCATGTAATAAGTGCCGCTTAGTGCAGTCAACGACTTGTTCTACTACAAAAGAGAGAGAATTTATTTGAAGGGAGGCAGAGAGGCCGGCCTGAGCTAGAGCGCCCTAGCCTACTACTCTGCAAAGGCATAGCGGGAACGGAGACCTAAAGGTGCAATGAAGGTTGATGATGATGACACAGAAAGGGGGATGCACCACGGTTAAAGCTAGTTCAGCATTCTGATGACAAACATTCAGTAGTCTCGTCCATGAAGCCTACTGCAAACTTTGCGGTCTACCATTCAGCTGGCACTAACGAAGTGACGAACTTTCTTGAGCAAGCGCTCGATAATATCAAGTCCAACCCTTCGAGTTGATTTTCAGTATGTCGTTACATGCGAAAGCAGGGTGCAAACATTTGCCTTGAAAAGGTAGCGATTTGCTATATGATGCCGACTTGGGAGGAACACATATGTTCATGTTGTTCTGAAGTTGAGAGTATGACGGAAGCCCGTCAGGTCGGGATGATGCATACTAAAAAGGAAGAGGTCTGGACACCGACCAAAAATGGTTTGAAATAGTTATTTACGTTTCGGTTCCCCCACGGGAACCTTGTTTTTGTGAACAAGGCTCCCGTGGGGGAACCGAAAGGTAAATGACTATTTTAAACCATTTTTGGTAGGTGTCCAGACCTCTTCCTTTTAAGTATTCATGTTGTTCTCATCCTATGTCAGCGTTGGGAAGATCGCTGATTCGGAGGCTTGTTCGGTGCCTTAAACTGTAATTTCTAGGACCTTCTTAGGAGCAGGAGTGAAGAACTTATCGATCTTTTGCAAACTTGCTCTCTTCATTCTTTAAAGGGAAGCTGAAGAGCGTCGAATTCAATAAGACGCTCATATACGGATGCGGGAACCTTATAAGCCGTGCACGTAAAATGTTTGACAGGATTTTTCACTTAGGAACCACGTAATCGCCGGTTAAAACTGCGCTGACGCTCCGCCCCCCGTCGAGCGCCGCGCGCTGCTGCTGACGCTGACGATGCGAGTGGAGACTCATTTTTTCTGGAAAACTCTTCAGCTTCCCTTTAATGAAAAATTTAGGGCTGCAAACAAACAAATATATGGTTGTCGAATGCTTTAGGTGTATAATCACGAGTCGTAATGCGAACTTAATGTTTTAAAATGAATGTCGCTCGACCGCACGAGCACTCGGGATGGGAAAGTGCCAAAAATACTGCATTAAGTTTGTCTCATCTGAAGTGAAGCATCTCTGGGCCTATAAAGCGCATAGTTTTTGTATTTAAGGCAACTTAAACAACCATGCAAAACACGGAGAAGGCGGGAATTTAGGTATTTTTTCAACCGTGAAAATAGACCGCGAATACACGCAAGATTGTCGCGCGACTGGCTGCTCGAGGAACTTGTATACATCGCGTATCGCGCGCTTCTTTCACGCTGGGAAAAAACACTTTTCCGTATTACGTATTGAGAAACAGAAAGCTGTATCGGAAGTCTTTCATGCTGCTCTACAATTTTGTCATTGAAATTTTTAATGTAATTATAATATTTGATAAATTGATTATTATTTAAAACAAAATACGTTATCAGGCGGAACACAAAAGGTAATCTGAGCATCCACAAGCGATCGCAAACAACATCGCGGTGGTTCTGTTCATGCACGTCCGATCTGCATATTTTAAATCTTGGTGCATGATAGTTGAGACACCCTGTATAGGAGTAAGTACTGGGCGTATAAGGTAGATTACATGCTTTCCCAATCCTATCTCAATTCTATGCAAATGCTGGGACCCAATGTTTCTTATCGAACGGATATGAGAATAAATTTCTGCGCACTCGGTCGCAGCTACCTGCACATACTTTTATATTTTCGGAGGGACTGACAAACAAACCTCCAGCTCGCTTTTGTAGAAGAGACAGGTGTACATATACCTAGTGGTCCTAATATGTAACCAGGCTGATGTCTACACTACGATTGCTAATATCTTCAACTCTGAATGGTTGACAACGCAACGAATATGTCAGAGAGGAGAAAGATAACCAGCTCGCGCAGTAAGAACGCATATAATTATGACCATCGTCGTGCGCCGCCGTCACCTAATGTCACCTTCGAAGCAAAGCCCTCTCCTTGCAAGCTGGAATTATCTCTGCTTTGCGTTAGCTGACTCCATCTTAGGCCTGCAAATTCACCAACGATCATCTCCGTTGCGTTTTATCGTGAAATAGTATAATACATACGCCAATATTACGGGTGAATTCTGCACAGAATGGCGCGGTTTTATAAGGTGAGTAAACAGCACTCGTTTTTGTCCGTGTTTTCTTGAGAACATCACGTGAGTGAGTAAAATAAATGCGCTGATTACAGTCTAATTTCATCAAATGCGTTCGCCGCAGCGCCCAGAACAATTGCTTCGCCACGACACGCGGATTCCTGAACATCAGCTTCCTCTTTTCGCACAAAATATAGATTTCCTAAAAACGTTGCACACTCGCTGATGACGCACACTTTGATTACTAGTCTGGATGGCAGGCGCCACAAATTTTATTGAAGCGTTTTGGCTGCGGGTGACTCTGGATGGTCCTTCGTACTCAAAATAAGATTGTTTCTTCTTTTTCAGAAAAAATATCCAGAGCAAATAATTAACTTCTCCCACCTATCGAACTTGTATTTGGTCCGCAGGGGAAGCGAGAGATAAAGCACCCGCTCCGGATAATACAGGAGCATCCATGGTCTTAGCCTCGCTTGAATGCAAATCCCGCACAAAAGGAACCTTGCACTCCTCCCAAGCCAAGTACGTCATTGGGCCAACATTTCAAAAAACGTAAAGCTTTGCTCGGTGTGGCAAGTCAGCTCCAACAGCGTGTTGGCAGCGCGGTTTACATGGTTATAGATCTTGCCGGCGAAGGGCTAGTAGTCATTTTCTTCTAGTTTTCGGCTGTCGGATCAAAGAGTAAGCTAGACAAACTTTTCGCGTAGGAATTTACGCAGAAGTTTCAAACTCGCCGGTGTTACCATGCACTGTAAATTGCATGTAGTTTCCTCCAGGGTAAAAATAGCGAGACATTTTCCCTGTCTACAGAAAACATGGGTCGACCTAATGTAAAAAAGAGAAATAAGTGTAATAAAAGTTTGGAAGCAAGCGTGTTTCCTGACGCTCTGCATCTCTGCAAGGAGTATGAGTGGATTAAGATAGTTTGTGACCCCAGCTCTAGTATTAACTTTATCCGTGACGACACTTATTCCTGTTATTTGAATGGGGGCTTTGCAACGTGGTTTAACCGATATGAATTATTTTAAACATGGAGACCATAGTTACTATAAAAAATACCATTAAAAAATTAGTTCGAACCATTTCGCGGGGAAGGCCTGTGAACGGTGTGCAGCCAAGGATGCAACATAGCTTACAACGCCCGCTTACTTAACGTTACTACAAGAAAAGATGATAGTCGATGCAAGGAAACGCTCAAGCTGGGTGCACACCACTCTAGCAGCGCAGCTGCTAAGCTTCTGAGGCTAAATTCACAAAGCTTTGCGAACATAGCAGCTGTGTGCCACGGGCCAGCTGCCTTCGCTAATAAAAGGCCCAATATGACGGTTGGTCGCCGCCTGTTCTTAAGAAATGCTCTAACGTAATAACTGCCTTGCGAATGCAATCCGACATTGGCCGTGGTCGCATTTCTGGTAAGAAACCAGGGATTCCCACTTCTCGATTAAGGACGCTGGCCGATAACAGACAGGATACGTGAGGTCCGTGGCATCAATTAGGATGCAGTCGTGAGCTTGTGAGCCTTCACCAGCTATAGGTACTGATATGATATTACAGCAAAATTTAATGCAATACAAACAAAACAACTACAGGTGACCTGAACCACGATTTGTGAGTGCCAATTGACAGAGCAAAAAAAATTGGTAATTTGTCTCACGCCATTCCCATTTCTCTCACTGTCTGTGTAACATAGAAAATTTTAATGAACTTCTACTATTATTACTTCGTAGGAAACGATTTTTAGCGTGTATATAAGTATCAAGATGATAAGGAAGGTCCCGCCCAAACTGTTCTCTTAGAGCACTCTAGTCATCTTCATACATTTGACAGCGTAGGCATAATTATGTTACGGTGTGATAACCGATGTGTTATCGGGAAGCGTGTGAAGAAATGCCGCACGACATAGCACAGAACAATTGTGCTATTGTCAGCAAAAAGCTTATGCAGGAATACAAGGGATAAGCAGCGTGGCATTTGCGGCAGAATGACGAAATGAACACGGGTCAGGTAGCTGTGCAAACGGACATACAATACGTCTGTTCGAACTGTGAACGAACCCATTCCGTTGTATTTCGTTCGTGCGTACGGGATAAAATGACTTGCTGCTTTGGCGCCTATGCTTGTCTACTGTAGGTTCTGGTAAGCTTTCAGATGAAAAAAAAAGCAAAAGCAGAGCGCAGCAGTCACTTCCAGATTGCACTCACTTTCAGGTACTTTTTCCTGGAAGCAACAAGAAGACACCCGTGGCGCCTTTGTGGAGTCGTTGCGAATCTCGGCCGGAGGAGTAACGCTGACACCACCGGCCTTGCGTGCTGCAAAGGCGGCCGGGCCGCGATAATTAAATTGCGTGCGGCAAACCACCCAGAGGCATATTCTTTAAGAAGGGCTCGCACTTCTTAACAGCAAAATGGCCCCCAGAGGCAGACATACGCCGACACGGAATATTCTGAGGTAGATTTTCTTACCTCCATAGGAACTTTAGGTACGAAGAAAACGAAAAGTAGAACTACAATTTCAACGGCTTCGGCTGCTCGCTCACGAGAGTGGCGAAAGTTTGCGAGCCCAAGAAAGCCTTGTGGTCATATTTGACTGGGATGACAGTGCGTGTATAGCGACACACACGCATGTCAAAAGAACCTGGACCCGTATAAAAAGAAAAAAAAGACGAAATTTTACGCTAAACGGTTTGTAAAAACCGTTCCGCGTAGCACCCCAATGCTGGACAATTGTGGCGTTAAACATGTTGTTAGTAGAAGCGTGAAAAAATTCGGAATTTTAAATACGAATAGAGCACTCTTTGCTATTCGATTCGTATTTAATTCTTGAAGTCACTATTCTTAATTTTCAATTATTCGTTTCTGTTCATATATATAGAAGGTAACACCATTATAGGAGCCTCAGAGGAGAAAGACTTACATAAGGGGGGACTGTATCGAAAAATTCTGCTCAAGGAGAGCCTTGGTTGTTACGCAGAGACACCAAATTCTGAGCAATTGCATGGGACGAACAGCTTCTCGCCAATAATTTCCACTGACTAGGAATTTCTTGCGTTCATGCAGCCTACAAATTTCACGTCTCAATTTGAGCATAATTCATGTAATGTTTCGTCAGGGCCACAATGTTTCAGTCTCTTTGAGACGATGAGCGGAGGTGCAGAATCAGGCTTATCCGATTCAGTGAACACAACAGTATGCGTGCATTTGCTGATATTGAACTCTTCCGGTATGAAACTCATCCGTCCCAGTTCTCTACCTCTGCTCTAACTGCTTTCTCTCTCTTTCTTGTCATGGTGCACTCGGTAAGCAAAAGCAGTTCGTTATGACTCATACAAGCGGATCATGTGATTTAAGAAATGCCTAATCAATGGGTCATATCTTGTAAATCCAATGTCCGCCTACAAACGCTACAGTTTGCCTTGAGCCATGGCACTCCTGAGTAGATGATATCTGAAATTAGAGATATTTACAAAAATAGACCACCAAGCTTTATAGAATACTCATGACATTATATTTCAGTGGCTGCCTACCCACTTCGGAATTGCCGCAATGACAGGGCAGATGAACCGGCATGCTCCGCCGGCCATCAAGGTCTGCGCTACCACTACAGCTGTCGAGAACCGATACAGCGCGGCACCTTTACTCACTAGCACGTAGCATTACAGTTCGCCATTAGAAGTCGCCCGATTTCTCCAACTCGAGGTTGTATTCACTGCACGCTGTTGTGGCACTAGGTTATGTTTTGAACCCGGCTCCATATGGTAGCGTGGGGGCTTTCTTCCGGGAAACATCCATGAGCCGTTCGCGTCGTCTCGCCTCCCCCGGAATGGCAATTCTTTCTTCCCTTTGTTGCGCTTCTTCTCTGAGGAGAAGAGATCGTTACGGGAAAATTAGCAGCACCCAGAATTGCTTGGAAACTGTCTTCCGACTATCTCTCAAGCGTGGTTCTAGCATTGTACTCTTGCGCGTGACAAACAACATGTTGTCCACCGCTGTCATAACAAGGCTTAGATATTACTTCCCCTGCCACCCAGGTTCTTTCCGTCGGGACATAACTTTAGTGTACCGGCTGTGGTTGGGCGTCGCAATTACGAAAGGTTTATTTTATTCGCTCGTTGTCGGAATGGCCAACCTCGCCGTATGCAACTCTTACGGATGGAATGACACCATAGAACACATTCACTGTCAGTGTCTAACATAGAACTCTCAACCACATGTCCTGCATATGAGTCTTAACCCGCGTATATGACCAACCGTTCACAGAAGCTAATACCCTGGGACCTTGGGCGCAGAGTTCTATAGTATGCACAAAGTGACCAAGGCAACCGCACATAGATGAGTGCTTGTGAATGAGCATCCATCATAAGTGGACATATACGTGAGTGTTCATTCGTCGGAGGGTGCGAGAACAATGACCCTTTTCTACCCTCTATCCTTCTTTCTTGTTGCCTTACTTTGCCCCTTTTCCCTTCCTAGTGTGAGTGTCAGCCAACCGGGCGAGGCCTGGGTTAACATCCGTGCCTTTTCTCCTCGCCCCTCTCTTTTACAGCGAAGCTTTGTATGGCTAGGATACCGCGATTCTTTCGCGTCCGTTGGCAGAAAACTATCATCATCAATGGTTCATACCCCGACAAGCACTCATACCTCCGTAAGCAACAAAAATATGCAATGGCTCATAGCCCCGCAAGGCAGAGACGACAGCCACTCAGCAAAGTGAAGCGAACACTGCTTACATTCTTTGTAATCACGCGTACAACTTACACAACAGCCTACGTTCCAATAAAGACAAAGCTCAAAACAAGCATCCAAACCCCATGATTGGTGATAAGGCGCCCGTCATAGCAATCCGAAGCACGTAGCACTGCTCGCATACGTTTCCCAGTAAAGATTGCTGTTGCGCAACCTGCCTCGGCGACACCAGCTTGCGACGTGGGGCGTGATGTCCCTAGCCTTTCGTATATAACATAACCAGCTTGGCAACTGATTTCAATGTTGTTGCAGCACTGCTATTGGCGGTGGCGTGCTGTAAAAATTACCATGAATCCCGTTCCTACCTTGCTCTAAAATAGCACTACTATCATTACTCTAGAACTATAAAGAATTGCATATCCCCCTGAGCAGCTGTAGTGGTGGTTGTGAACAGCTTCGTTTGACATCCACTTTCATAGGGCCGGGCCAACGAGTTTTTCTTTTCCTTTTAATATTTAAACGCTCCTCGCTTCAGCCGATGTCTAGTTCTGTAAACGCAGGTGTCAAATAACGCGAACAAGCCAATTTTTCTACGAAATAGGTTACCCCAAACTTTACATTTATTTTTCTTTTGAAATGCCAGAATATTCGACATTTGATTCGACATTCGAACGTCACTCTTCTAAATTGTTAGTATTAGATTGGACAATTTCACGGTTCAACGACCCTTAATTATTAAATACCCTATAGCTAGAAAACAGCCTTACCAGGTGTATTCTGTCCCGGGGGCCGAATACATCAAGTATTTCGTCCGTAAATACGTTTTCTTGGGTATTGCCTGGTCACTGTTGCTGCTAGCACGTCTAACGTGACTATTACCGGCCATCTGCTGTTATGCAATGGTGATGGTGGTGGTCACAGAGGGACAGGCGATCTTAGTGGGGCAGTAGAGGCGGGCAATTACTTCGCCTGCAGCACTTCTCTTAGAGTATGTAGTAAAGTTTGTCATCACGCTTCTGGCTCTCCACTGTCGGAAAAGAACATAAGAAGGAAGCGCACCTTTTCCATTTAGGTAATGTGGTGCAGTCGTGAAAACTCCTACATGTGTACATATTCGCGCGGCAAATGCTCTTCTGGGAGCGCGCTTTTGCCGAGCACAAGAAGGAGCATTCTCTATGGACCTGCCGGCGTTATACTGCGGAGCGAAATGTACTAGCCGATGCCCTTCTCTTAGGTGCAGTTCCAGCGTGATAACTTTTTTGTGAATAGTGTCACTGTTTATAATGCTAACGTCCTTCATAAAGACGAGTGCAAAGGTGAAGCTTTGGCCCGGACTACTGAATGAAACGTAGAGATTGGGTGCGCGACATTACGTGTGTGGATGAAATTTTGGCGGTCGACTGGAGAACGAGATCACATATGACATATATATGCACAATATAGCTTGGTTGCACGATGCCCTGGAGCATCGTACCATAATAATTGCGAAGGTTGTGGGATTAGCCACTTCATTTAAAATGCTATTTTTTGCTCAACTTTATGTTATTCGACTGCTTTGCTACCGTGAAGTTTCTGTTATCAGGGCCCGCATTCACAAAAACTTATCTGCTGCAACTATTTTGCAAAATAAATTTCCTGCCAATCGTGAGGCTGGACATTGTATTAGCGAAGGTGGACTAACAATGCCAAGACCATTTACGAACGAAGCGCATTTTGAATTCTGCGCCAGTTTTCTTTTTTTAAATCAGGATGCTCCTCGTTTAGCTTGCACCTCTTGCCTGCGACTCGCATTGTTCACTAGTTTCGTGGTCCCAAAGACAGGCTGTGAAGCGTACAAAGTCAAAGTGCAACTTTTTATCATTGCTGCGATAGCACGCTACAACTGGTTCTTTATTCGCCAAAGACTCTTACGGTACAATTATTCGTAAGATAATTAATTATCTAGACAATCGTGTGGTGTTGAGCTGTTAAGTACTTGGTGGCGCGATCGAATCCCGGCCACTGCAGCCGAATTTTGACTGAGGAAGAAATGCGAAAACACCCGTGTACCTAAATTTAGGTTGTCCGAATTTTCGAACTTCCTCACCATGGCGTGCATCATAATCAGATGGTGGTTTTGGCAAGCAAAACCCGGTAATTTTTTTGACAATCGCGACGCTACAGTTATGAACAGGAAAGGCTACTAGTGTACTTACAACAGAAAAAGAAAATTTCTTATTCGGCACCTGGATTGTCAAATCGCGATTGAAAAAAACCGTCGTTACTTTGTTTAAATTACAATCATTTTAACGATGTCAAACAATTGAGGATCTGAGCACACTGCCGAACGTTTCTTTTAAGCACCGTACGATAGAGCTCTGGTAAGATGATTCAGTGCTCATTAAGCTCCTGAACTTGCACAAATGTAATGGCAATGCTTTCATACCTTAGTCACCTCGCCGTCTGGACGGCTTTCCGGAAACTAAACCCGGGCACCTAGCAACGGCTTACCGATTCTACTCGGCGACTAGCGGAACTCGAGTTGCTTGAAAGGAGATCTGTTGTCCGAGCAGTTACGAGCTTCGAAAGTTAAGAATGGAAAGTTTCGCACATTCTCAAAATATATATGAAAGCAGGAAGACGCAATAAGATATATTTTTGGGAAAGCTACAAGAAAAGTTACGGACTACCTTCCTAGCAGAGCAGCTTTTCTTTTGCATTAAGTTACCGCTGCAGTCCTTTTCCCCATAAGCGCCGAACCAATTGTTATCATCCAAAGAAATCTGGTGCCTAGACCTAACAGCATCATTAAGCGAGAGCGCAAGTGCTGAAAACAATTCGTGCTTGGCACGCCCATATTGAGAGTCACTCGAGCGGAGCATTCAATCTCACTAAGACCGCCTTTGTTCGATAACTGTCGGCAAGCAATTGTGCGTAGATGGTTTGTGGAGAGCTGTACGATTTCAGAGTATGTTATTACATTCTATATTGAAATCGGAAACCATTCTAAAGTTAAGTTCAGCGGTGTGTTTTCTGTTCACAGAACAAGAGTGCTTAAGGTGGCCACCTGTTCCAATGGTAGATAAACGATCATTTATATGAAAGTTGAAGCCTCAGTAAAGACCAATAAAGTACGATATACTGGTGCGAGCGTGAACATGAAAAAAAGAAACGGCAATTAAGAAGATTGCTTGCATAAACATCATTTTTGAGACGTCCGCCCCATCATGATGTCCACGAGGTTGCATAGAGTATAATTAATTCCCTGCACATTACGAATGTTCCCACGAATAATACAACAAAAATAATATCTTCATGTGTTATCCTTAGAAACCAATTACAGTTACTGATATTAAGCCTCAGGGCTTTTATATGTTCCATATAAAAGAGACGTTTAAAGACAATAAAATATACGTTAAAAAACATCGCAAAATGCACATTAGCCTGGGCCACACATACATATCACAGACAATCACAAGATACAGAGCTGGTACCGCACATCATATGCTCCGAGACAAAATGCGACGTGTGGTTGTGTCGGCATTTCATTCATTAAGTGGTGTAGCCCAAAAAGAAAATGAGCAAAGCAAAACGAAAGGCACTCACTGGCGGACTAAAATTTGGGAGCTTTTCTGCAAACATCTGAGCTCATGTAAGCGGCTCCAATAATGCCTCTGCATGCGATACTATACCATGGAAATACTTTTGATTCGTGGCGAAAAAAAAAGTGTGTCGAATTCCTAATGTGCAGCTGTAAAAACGCATTTGGTATGTTCATTGTGAGCACAATGAGCAAGATAGCACCAGACAACTTGATTCTTTCGTTGTGCGATGCTTCGAGAGAAGTTAAAATCTGGAGCCGTACTGGATGTATCCCTCGGTTTCTCGTTAGGCTGAGAAGCAACAATAGGAAGATTACGTCTCCCACTGCAGCTTTTGAATCCAAATCTGCCCGTGCAGCTGCGAGGTGCTCCACCAATTAGGCCACAGAGGCTTTTTTTACATGTGTTAAGGACTTACAATATGAAGCAGAAGTAGACGACAGGCGAAACTGTTTACAAAGTCGGCGTAATGTAAACATTCTTTTCGCGTGATTATTTTCCTTTGTTATTTCGCGTGATCATTTTACTACCCTTCATGACCGCCGGATCATGTTGACGAAGCGTGAAAAAGAACAGCATTGAAATAGAATCATTACAAAGTTCGGTTCCAATCTAATATGGCTGAAGAGTAGTCAGATTCTTCCAGAGAGCGACACAGTCAGAGGTTCCAGTTCGCCTAAATGCACACCTCTCCTCAAGCTCGGTCCGTCCGTGTAACCACAGACGACGGTGTACGTACTTCAGTAATTGATCTACGTTAGATGTTCGCACGGTTTTAGGCTCGCTTTCCGAAATACGTGCAAAATGCTGCGCGAAATAACGGTTGCGCTGCGTCATGAATTTGCACTCAGTTACAACTATTCAAGCAGTATTTAAGTGTCCTGTGCCCTGTTATTTTTGTTGCCTGTACTCTTCTCAGAAAGTATGTGACAGAGTCTACATCAAGACAGCAAACACTACGTAACGAAGGAAGAAATTATGGCAGCGCGCAAAGAAGGCGTTTTAAAAACGAGACAGGGCAGTCGAATGAGAAAAAAAAATCACTTGTATACGTCGAGCTGCCTACACAAATTATGCAAGCTGCCAAGAGAGAGAGAGAGTAAACTTTAATGAACACCAGCAGTTCTGTCGGCTGGGCCTAGGCCTCCCACGATGGGACGTCGAGGTCTTGCCTCTTCGCCGCTTCGTAGGCCTAGAAAAGAAGAAATAGAAGAAATAGAAGCAACTGAAAGAATAGAAATGGAAAAGGAAGGCGAATTTCGCTTGTTTGACCGCTGACGACGAATATCGAGGAAACGTTCTTAGAAAAGGAGGCTGGCGAAACAGTGAGGCACCTCTTGCGCAGAGAGGACGTTCAATTATTTTTCGATTCTATATTGATTTTTGCGCTAGAAATTATAAAAATGCACCAATGTTTCCATACGAATAAAACCCGAAGTTCTTCAAATCTCTCCACTGCCCGAGAAAAAAAATTTCGGCAGCACGTTACTCTCCTGTAACACGTGAAGGCGAATGCCTGCTGCGACGCGATAGTGCATTAAGTAATACGATCCGAGGGGCCAGTCTTCTTCCAAGACGTAAGGAGCCGCAGTATGAAGTAAACGTAGGGCGCTGTAGGTCCAGCTTCTCAATGACATGCACGAGCACCTAATGCACTATTTAAAGGTTATTTCTTTCTTTCTTTCCTTCCTTCTTTCTTTCTTTCTTTCTCTTTTGTTGTTGCCTTCCTTCTTGCCTACCTTCTGTCGTTCTTTCGTTCCTTCTTTGATTGTTTCTTTCTTTCCTTCGTTCTTTCTTCCTTTCGTTTCTTCATTTATATTCAGAAATTGAAGCTTTGCTTGCTTACAGTGGTATGAGCCATTCCTGACATGATGTTTTTTGTCTCACTGGACTAAACGCCGCTTTTTTCGGGTATGCGCCACTGCAACGAGGCATTTAAGGCTTTCGCTTTAATAAAGATGACGTGTAATTCTTCTACCTTAATTTGTCTTTTTTTATTGTGTCTTTCACTTACCTACATTTGTGAAAACGTCCACAGGCGATTTTTTTTTAAATGGAAATGTGTTTTTTTTTTCACTATACAGGTCTGCACGCTGTGGGGTACATGCCAGACGTATGGCTCTAAAGTAGATAGTTCACCGGTTGTTTTCGGCTCGCTATTGCAAGAGTATGGGAGTAACGTAGGACGTAGGAGATTATATCACCGCTTTCTTTTTTTCATTTCATACTGCACCGCACCATGACCTTGCACATTGTTTTCTCTCAGTAAAACAAATAGATAGCAACGGTAGTCTTTGCATTTTTCTGAGATTTTCCTTTAGAGTGTCCGTAGCTAAGTGCTTAACATGTTGCAGTTTCGGACTCCGTAAGATAGCGGAAGCGAGTGAATAGTGCGAAGCAAATGACGAGTTATGAAAGCCCGAATGGGGAGGCAGACTTCACGTTATATTAACCCCGGGAAGCGGCTCGCAACAAGGTGCTTTTATTGAACGGTTGCTGCGCACAAACTATTTCTAGAGCAAAAGTCTCGTGATGCTGTTCTAAATATTTCAAACGTCATTATGAGAACGCGTGTCTTACGTTTCCAAATATTGTATATATTTCCTGGCTTATAGAAATTTGTATTGAATACACTTATGATTTCTACAGCGTGGACAAAAACCATTTGGCGCAGCAGCAAGCACTTTTGGCGCAGGGTCCAACGCACGTGTGCTTACCACATACCATGCTAATCATAACTGATATAGTCTATGTGTTGTGGAGACGGGGTTGTGCGAGGCTTACCCTTCACGCACGGTCAGGAAAGAATGCGACGCTCCTCTACAGCGCCACGCACAAAGGTCGCTGCGGGCGGGTTCAGCGATGCGGCTCAGAGAAGGCACCACAGACACATCGCTAACAAACACGTGTTTATTAACCCAGGATGGAACACAGTGCGACTGTCACGGCTTGAGACCGATTGAGTCCACGCACCTGTACTGAACGCGACATCGTGCAATATACTCAAGTCATGCGATGCACATTAGAGAATTTTAGAATAGGGGCCGCAAAATAAAAGCGTCAGTGCCACTGCGCATGCGTGAGATGCAAATACGGTTTTGCGTATGGCGGTTTTGCAACGCTGTTTCACCGAAATAGTGCAGCGACACAAACGGGACGAAAAAGTGTTGCGTCAACGAATATGGCGACACCCATCGAAGTAGCGGCTCTAGTCGTATGCCACATACGCTAAGACCATTCTTAGCCATGCACCACGTGCGATTATGATCACAGCTGCTTTTTTGCAAAGCCTCGCTATCACCCATAAACACAGAAATACTTTACCTTTAATCCTAGAATTAAACGCCACCACCGTTCACTATTTGCTTAGCTCCAACAAGATTGCATAGTCTTGAAAGCTTAACAAGTGTGCAACGCATGGTTTCAACGCTGTATCTGCTAGCAATATTCTTCAGGTTATGAGAGAAACTGTGTATGTATGGCATGAAAATTGACTTCTTTTTATGGCAGCGCTCTAATACGCTCTCTCCCATCTGTTTGACCTATTTTACGAGCTTGTTACAAGACGTGGTGACACAGTAGCTGGGGTATCCCGCCACTTTAACCTTAAATTTATGCTTTATTTAAGGCCTGCAATTTAGTTCCATTGTTCAATTAGAGATGCTAAGTGAAATTGTGCGATCAAAAATTACTCGAGCACTAATTGCAGCGCAACTAATGGACGAGAATTACGTTAGCTTTTCGGTCAGTAAAGCAGTTTGCCTTTGACTGGTATTTCACTATAGTACAGTTGCATCTGAACACGATGTGAACACGATGACCGCACGCCAAGGCATTATTTCAACGCCAAGACAATCGTTTGTGCGATGATAGAGCAGCGTGCACCGAAAATATATCTGACGCAATTGGAAGAATAACGAAAAACGTTTTGTGCCAAGAGGAAAAATTAGGGTTGTTTTCGCTCTTAATTGAGCAAATAAATGACGCCTGATATTCCTATCACTCGCTAAGGACATTCCACTAATTGGCGCTTTGTCTTGTAATGCGCTATAGGGCCGGGAGCCGCTTGTCCTATTGGATCCGTCGCTGCCTGCTTTGGCCTGCATGGGGATGCGCTAGCAGGGACTCCAATTTCAAGGAGCTTGACCTGACACCTTACTGCTTCGTAATAAATGAAAGAAGACTAGTTGAAAATATTTCCCCCAGCAATGCCTAGTGTGATTGCGTTAGCACAGGGGCTAAGTGAATCGCCTCAAATACTCGGAGTAGACTTGCAGTGCAATCAGTAAAAAAAAGTCGCAGTTTTGCCCGAAAGGCGAAGCATCTATTGCGATAGCAAATTAGTAGATTGCTATACGAAGTAAGGATAGTTTTCTGGGCCATATAACCTTCTAAACATTCGCTTACTAAGTTAGCAAGCAGGGTGTCACGCGTTCACATACAAACATGAAGACATCTCGCTCGATGTCCACGGAAATTCACTGTCAAAACATTGCAGTGAGGAATCGCGGAAGCAGCAGCGAGCGAATTGACCTTCGTCCATCTCTCGCTTTAACTCGAAAGAAACGTTGAAAGCACTGCGCATACGAAGCTACTGGCACTATGCGCTCTGTGCAAACTTCACAGATCACTTTGAAGATGAGGCCTGCGTGGGCGCCCACTTAGGCAACGTCGCAGATCGCTTCCACGGCACGGCGCCCTCACGGCCGCGCCGTAAGCAGCAGCCGCCAGAGAAGAACGCCTTCTCCCTCGCCTCACCTCCGTGCCTAGCGCGCGGCAGGAGAGGACGCGCTTCCGACCCGCATTCCTCGCTCGCGCACACGAGATTGAGCAGCGCGCGCCAGCTCACCTCGCAAGCTGTCACTCGCACGTACAGCATACGGCGCGTGGCGACGATTTAAGGAGCCCGCGTGGCAGGGAATTTGCCGTCCTGCGTCAAGCGCCGGACGTCGCACAGGCAGAATGAATGAATGAATGAACTTTATTCCTCTTTTAAGAGAGGGGAGGGGCCGGGGGGGGGGGGGGGAGAGGGCAGTCCAAGTACTCCAGTCCCAGCAGGCGTCCGTCACCACATTATGTGGCTAGAAGTCCGTCTACCAGTCGTGGTAGGCCTCCGCTACATCCTCAGCCCACCTCAGGACTCGATCGTGTAGGGTGGGATCGGAGCTGCGCAGGGCAGTCTCCCACAGCTCCTCGCTACTAATTAATGATTTGAGCGTGCGGGGGGGGGGGGGGGGAGGAGTTTTGATGGGGCATCGCCACATGAAATGGGAGAGATCTGCAATCGGGACAGAGCAAAAGCGACACTTGGGTGTCGGGTACGTGGCGGAAAGAATAAGTGCAAGGTGCGCGGGGTAAGAAAAGTGCGAGTTTGTAGTTGTCGCCACAGTATTTCTCTCTGGCGCGTTCCAGGCACAGAGAGAGGTGGATACATAAGGCGTTGGTGTCTGTAATGTGTGCAAATTTCATGGAATGTGACGAGTGTGTCTTTATTCGTATGTCTTTGTCAACAACACAGACTCTCTTTTTCAAGGCTGTTTCGGTTTCAAGGAGTCTGCCAAGGGGAACTAATTGTTCGCGTACTTCCCACATGAAATATACATGAAATTCAAAATTTAATCGTTGGGATAGGTAGTGTCAACGCCGTGCCCCATAGTACTCATTTGCTCTAGCTCCTATTGTTGATAATTAGAAAGTTAATTACAGTAAGTTCGCTAATTCAGCGCGTAATTGAGGAAATTGCTCTGTATCTAGAGGCTGCCTATCCGTCCACTCGAATGGTAAACATAATTTTACCATGATTTATATTTTTCTAGTTTTAAGTATTTGGTGGAGCTAAAAAAGAACAGCCTGTATGAAAATAATTATTCGCCTGTGTTGAGCTGCCTTAGTGTGACGTTATCCGGAAATTGTGTAGAGGTTAAAGTAGGTGTTCATGCGCGCAAGCGTACATGGCCCGCCAGTGAAATTGTCGAAGGTAGGTTTGAAGCCCCGAGGGAAGCGAGTGCCGGACGGGGAAGGCGCCTGGAAATGGAGAAGAAAACCGTGGGGCGGTGAAGGTACGAAGGAGCGCGCGGAGTGCGCGGCAAAGAAACACCAGCTAGTGGAACGTCTAGATGGCGTTGAGGGAAGCGTCGTGGAGGAGGAGGGTAGGTGGAGGCGGCCTGGGTTGACCTCGTCTGGTAGTTGCTACGGGTTCTATATGCGGTATGGACGTACCGGAATCTTCTCGTGATAACAACGTCCTATGTGTGAACGAAAGCGGCTCCATCAAGCGTGCGCAAGGGAGGAATGCGGGCAGGGACTGCGCCGTCTTTCGTCGCACGCTATACACCGGGGAGAGAGGACGGGGTGGGGGGCGTTCCTCTCCGACAGCTTCTGCGTATGGCGTGGCCACGTGAGGCCTATCTTGAAAGCGATCTGCTATGCAGACAGAGTGTAGGCGCATCGAGGACCGATGGCTTCGTGTGTGCTATAGCACCCATACGCTTGCACGTCAACCCAATTCAGGAAGTGAAACGTCACTGTACCTTTTTCTGCCAATCAATGACTAAAAAAAATGAGAGAAACATCGCCCCTCCATGCAACTAACTTGTAGAAAAAAAAAGATTGATTAAATGACAAGTAACAATATGTCTAAATGTTTTTCGCAGGGCTTGAATAATTTGATGTTTAGCTGCCTACGTTATGCTACGTGTTGGAACTCTGGAAATGGAGTCAAGCACCAATGATGTCGTGCGAATGAGCAAAAGTTGTGACTCTTACATTAGGTTCGCACATTCCTCCGAAAATTGTCTTCACGTGAGAAGTTTCGCGAAAGCAATGTTCGCGCTCTGCGAGATAAAACTGAATGGAACCCCCACGATCTTCGTAACGCAACTTCAAGACAGACAGCTTGAAAATAATTCTGGTATCTCGATTTAAAACAGAGGCAGATATCTTGCGTGCCAACGCAAAACGTTTCACAGCGACACACGAACACAAAAACCTGAAGTCCTCGTGTATTTGCGTTCCTGGCTTTCTCTCAAACGTTTCAACGCTTTCACACAAGATGCTTGAACACCACCTTTCCCAATCAATTACGTTACATAAGAATGTGGAACCGAATTCACAAAGGTTTTTGGTAGTGCGAACTTTTCCTGATCAGTCGACCTTCGCTAATGATATGTTTGCTGTCTGTATTGGACTGTTCTTCTTCTTGCGAAATTTACTAGCGTAAGAGCCTTTTGTGAATACGGGCCCTGATTCCACTACTGCGGGCCGTCAAATTCACATGTAAACTATACGCCTAGTAGAAAATAATCCAAAACGCAATGAGTGAAAAAGAGCGAACTAAAAAGTATGCAGAAAGCGCACTGGAGTTGTCTAAATATGAGGAAGCATACACCCAATTTCAATTGGCTCATCCACAAATTGAAGTTGGCCCACCCCCAAATACCACTTGCCCCATCCCTCAATTTTAATCCCACCCCCTCAAATTTATAGGCTCACGTTTAAATTTCAAGTTGGCCCACCCCCCCAATTTCACTTGGCCCACCCCCAAATTTCAGTTCGCCCACCCCCAAATTTCAAGTTGGGCCACCCCAAAGTTTCACTCCTCCGTTACCTGGTCACTAGCGCTATCTTTCTTTTTTAGTTGACACTGTACATTGGTGTTTGTGAGTTATCAAGGTATTTCAGAAATGATCTTATGATACATACGTTCCTGTCATGCCTCTCGAATGAAATGCATAGAAGTCATTTGTTGAGACACAATTATGGTGTCATTCATGGTGTCCAAAGGAAGTATAGACGATTTATACACGAGATCCGTAGTCTTTTCAGAACGTATATTATTACTAAACGTACGACTTGCAATATTGTTCACTGAAGGCTTAAATTAAGCAAATATGCACTTACCGTATATACTCCTGTATAAGCCACCTCCATGTACAGCCCGCACCTCCAACTTTCGGACGCAAAAATTACCAAAAAAAAAAAAAGACGCGCCAGACAAGCGCCTGGTCCCACAAAGTGCTACAAGATGGCTGCCGTTAGTTTTTCCCGCTCACTGCATACAATTATCATCATCATTGCGCGTATACCTCACAGACCGAGTGAAGGCTCGGCTAACTGACTGGCGAACGGACTTGGCCGTGATTCCTGGTGGCTTGACAAAAGTGCTGCAGCCGCTCGATGTTTGCGTAAACTGGCCATTCAAGACGGAATTTCGGCAGTGCTACGCTGAGGGGATGGCCGCGGGCCACCACGAAAGAACTCCGACAGGGCGACTGAAGCAAGCGTCTCTTCAGCAAGTGTGCGGTGGGATTCTGGACGCGTGGCGTTCCGTTCCAGTGGACACCATAGCAAAGAGCTTTAGAACCACGGGGATATCAAACGCCATAGACGGCACAGGACGACTTGCTTTGGGAGCGCGCCGATGACCCGAGTTCGTCCGTTAGGGATTAGCTTGAAAGCGGCGATAAATAGTGACATGAAATGTTGATATCTGTCACCATATTTTTTAATTATCTGACACAGTAGTCACAGTGGCACTACAGTGTGTTATTGCGTAGCTGTAGGCCTGATTCGTGTTTAATCCGCACCTGAGAAAACTTCATGAAAAGAAGTTTGGCTTATACACATATATACGGTGTTTTGAATATGGGCTGCTAGAAGGCACTATAATATACTTTTCATTAAGTTACGTTTGTAGCTCACTCACGATACAGAAAAATCATACTAATATACATCATGAAATTCAGCATAGACAGGCTTGTTTGGGACACGTTTACATTAGGAAAGTATTTATGTTCGCAGAACTATGGAATGCAGCACGTTTTACTCAGTAGCTATAAGTATATTTGCAAAGAAAAGTTCTCTAGCACTCTTTATCACAAGCCAAATTACCCTTCGAAATCGTTATGTAGAAGGTAAAAAAGAGCAGTTTCCAACCTCCAAATCCATTCGCCACGAAATACTAAAAGTACCGAGAAACTCTTATGAAATATTAGCCAAAGTATAACTACAATAAATTTCAAGCAATCCTCGTGCGGCTTAACAAAAGCTTAGTCGAAAGCAACTAACTTGGGACATAGCTTATGGTGAAGGGACATCTTGAAAGGAAAAATTTGTGAGTGCTTGGGAGCAGGTATAAGGACATCAACAACATTTCTGTTAAAGAACTGCCAGGTTTCTGACCAGCGCGAACTATTCGTAGACTTGTAAAGTTAAGACTCCGCTAGACTCTTATTGTTTGATGCTAGCCATGGGGGCAAAACGACCTTTCGCAAAGGTAACGCCAATAGCCTTCTCTAAAACACAACTGCTGTCTTAGGTTCACATCGAGCGCGAGACAAGGTTTATTACGCTGCATATGGGGCAATCTTTTTGTGAATTCTACTTGTACAAACGGGTTGTGTGCTTTATTTTGGGATATGACGCATTTTGTTTGCACAGTGTTTTTATTTATTTATTTATTTGTTTATTTATTTATTTAAGGAGCGTCGCTTTTATTTGTGAGCCCGGCCGCGTTTCGTAACTGTGACGGCCGCCTGGCTGTTCGCTTGCAGAATAGGCCAACCAATTACAGCAGCCAGTTGTACATGAACAACGACCGACGCAATCGGTGGAATTCTAAAGACCTGATGAGCTGTGCTCAAATTTCGCACTAGGGACCATCGTAATCGTCGGTAAATTTTTTTCTTGCCAATGATGTGGGCCCGGGCTTAAAGGTCTTTTGTAAGGGTGTGATTCTAGTAAATTTTTTGGGCTTTAAGGCAGAGCGTTTGAAGAAAAAGCACTATAGTATGCCGACAGTTTTATTATGAACACAGAAGCCCTGGGCAATTCCTATACTAAACGAAAAAAGGCTGTACGGCTGTAACTTCGTGGCAGAGACGCTGCTATTTTACCGTCTTTTCACTGTTTTGAACAATCTGAACGATTTATGAACGATCAAAAACTACAAGAAGATAATATCCGTGCTCCGAGCTTTCTTATGTCGTGATTTCTATATAGCAGTGGTGACATATATGCAATGATTGATTTGTTTGCCTATAACAGGCTATTTTGAACGTTTTGTGTTCTTCGTGTCTGGGCGCTACCGAACATCTTCGATTTTCCTTAACAAATAGCACTGCCTACAGGGAGTCTTCATCCTAAGAAACAAAGCAAGTTGACCTCATTCACGATGCGTTCGAATCATTTGCCGCGATGATTAAGTGGCTAGGCTGCTTCATGGCTGAGCAAAATGTCAGGCAATTGATTCCCGGCCGAATAGGCTCTCTGTACTCTGGTCGGAATAAACAAACGTGCTTTTATTAACATTACCAGGAAAACCATGGCGTTGAAAGTCAATTCAAAGCCAACCACTACGGCCTTAACAAAAAGCAACGCAAGGTCTACTACAGGCCCTGCCAGAGACGTTGAGTTGCTTTTACATATTGTAAGACAACCACCTCTGAGGCACTGGGCTACTAAATAATATGCTTGGAGGAAGATGATATTTCAGTAGAACGTTATGATCAAGAGGCACCGTAGGCGAAGGTTCGATTTACCTTTCAAGAGTAGGTCAGTCGCTGCCAAAAATTGCGGAATACCAATGAGCATTTCGTGAGCAGATAGCATGACTGGTCCATGACTATCAATTCGCATCGCTGATCTGATTGAATCGACTTTTCTTACTTTTCTGCTACCAAAATACAGATTTCCAATGAGGCTTCATTAGGAAATGAGAAAATTAGTATAAATGAGCCTTAAAATATTATTAGAGAACAAGAATAAATGAATTCAGCACGCGGCTTTTTCGCAATCCTAGGATCCCGTACTTACGTTTTCCTTAACTCACTATATTGGAATTCCTCTCAAAACATCCCCTTTGGGCTAATGCGTGATGTAAGTGGATCCAATTTACTTAAGAACCACGTTTTCCACCAATTCCGGAAGGAGCTGAACTCCTCCAGGCTTTCTCCTCCTCACGTAAAAGAAGAAAAAAAAAACAGCACGCATTGGCCCGTAGCAATGCGACATAAGCTACCTCATTAGCAAATTAGAGCCACGAAACGCACTCTGCCGTAACCCAATTAAGAGATCCTTTGGCGCATACAGCTTAATTTAGGAAGGTATCTCCGTGCCCTCCAGGCAATTATTTGTCCTCCCTATAGTTACTTTGCAATTGCTGTTTGGGCACTTAACCTTTTTCTTTGAAGGTGTCTGCGAAATACAAAACGTTGTACACCGGGTGCATGTGCTTCGAAAGTAAATCTCATCCACGTTGCACATGGCGGAGGGGAAATTTGTGATTTTGGTAGAGTGTACGGACAAAGGAACGGATAGAGTGGAACGAAAGAGACTGGATATATATATATATATATATATATATAGAACTTTTTGAAGTTCGTCGTCTCTTTCCTGCATATGTTACGTCGGGTCCTGCGTCGTGAACTTTGAAGAAACTTTTGAGATTTTAATGAAGAATGCAAGTCTCGCGGTCGTTCTGCAAGTGAACCAAGGCAAGTCTTTGGCCTTTATTTCCTTGAGTGCCCAGCAAATAGAAAAAGTAATGGCCATCCACTGAAAATGGCCCCTGCTCCTCGAAGGGTTGGCAGTCACTGAAGAGGTGCCGAAGTCAGGGCAAACGTTTTTGCGCTTGCAGTTTGAGCAGGAGCAATGCATTTGGCTTTTTCCGGCAAAGGCACTACTCCTTTGTGGTGGCAGCGCCTCTCTCGTTGTACGTTCTCCATTTGCCAGCGGTGTTCAGCTAATGATCTCGTTGTAAGCAAAACATATCAAGGTGAGAAGTGTTTCTATAGCACAAATAACGCGTAAGCGCAGCTGATTCGTAGATCTCTGGTCGCCTTCGTGGGAGGTCAGCGCTGCTTGAAGCTTCTCAAATTACGGCATTGCTGACATGATCACTCAGGTTTTGCATAGGTTTTGAAACGCTGGAAATATGGGCATCCGTCAAAACGCGCGCTCACGAATTGTGCCGATCCAACGCACGTTTGAAGCCTATTTGAAGCAATAATAAAATGCTTTGTAACTGACAGCGGTGCGTATAATTTTGACAGTTTCAAGCTGTGCAAAGTGAAATTCCTTGCAATGTACCACGCAGGTCACAACTTTGTTTTCATCCAATTTCTACGTTTGTCTCTTTCAACGCTATGTCAACTGCAAACATTACATTAGGCGAATGTTCTTTAATGTGTCTGCGCAGCGGTGTATGAGGTTTGTCAAGATAACAACGGCGTTGACGGGTGAGTGCTCATTAAAGTACAACGCATATCTCACTGCATTTATGGATTCTGTACCTCCTGTGTCACTGTGACACATGCCCGTGGTAGAGTATTGGCTGAGATAGGGCTCGCACCGAGTGACACAGACCGAATGGTTAAATAAAAGAAAACAAATAATTCCAAGTATCTCTTGAATACATTGCGCTATTTTATTGCAGGTCAGGGAGTTTTGAAGGTACACCTGTGAGCCAACATTATAAGCCCAGTTTGGTTTCATGTAACAATTTTTTTACGCAGGCTGTAATTTTTCTGCAACAAGTATACTTGTACAGAAACAATGTAGACATCAATGTCAAAAAGAAAAGTGCTGCGCTTCTCTGCTTTGCGGAATTCATGTAAACATGGCAGGTGACGCTTCGTACAAACAGCGGAGCCGGTGTCACACTAACAGGCTCTGTTACCGCATCTGCTTATTCAGGGTACATTATTTACTAGATATTTCAGCAGAAACCGGAATGACAATGCTTGAGGAGCGGTTTGCAAATATTGAGAGAAGTGGTTCTATATGAGAAAGGGAAAGGGTGGCACTCTATTTTGTAGCCTTCAAGGGGGCAAAGTTAAGCGTCAGCGAATATTGCCGCTTTGAATAATTCGGCGTTGAGGGGACCCCTCCTTATCTAAGCACAGGATATTAAAAATAATTTCAGATTGTCTATCATTCCTAATCAATGTGTTCGTAAGGATAGCATATTGTTATCATTCAGTTTTCAGATTTTCACATAGTACGAAAGAAGAACAAATAAATTTTCAGAAGTGCCCTTAAACAACTGCTTCAGGAGAAATAAAACTTTGAGAAATTGCACTAAAAGAACAACAGTGACGATGAAAATAGATGACTCATATAAATGAACCTTCGATGTTTTTTTTTTCTTTTAGCAAGGTTGGGCGATTTTGCACGGCACTTCGAATAAAATGCACTTCTAAATATAGAACTATTAACCTTTGCAGGCAGTTCCTTCTTTTTCTTTTCATTTGAGACTTTTGTCAGGTGGTACTGCGGCAGCTTCCTGCGACAAGCTTGGTGAAAGCTATGAGGCAGGTCAAGCCAGATGGCGTCACCAACTAAATTAGTGAATAAAAAAACGCAGGGTGGGGGTCAACAAAACGGAACTTTACCAGGTAAGACTCGTTTAGAGTATTATCTTGTTATTGAGTCGGTTACCAATTACGGCAACCCAACCGCCTGTATATAAAGAGCAAATGCTAAAGGAAGCCCACGCCTCACTGGAGGTCGGCATCCGTGCAGACATCTGAAACGGCAGTGTGAACACCCCTGGCGCCGAAAAGCTGTGTTTATGCCCATCCGTGCGCCGGCGTTACGAGATACGCCGTGGCATGCGGAATGGCTGGAATAGCTCGCGGTGCTTTGCGAACCACGATGAACGTAACCGCGTCCATGAGCGGCCTTGCGACTTGGGCAAGCCGTTGCGAAGGAAAAAGTGAAGTTGTGTGAAGTGATCGTGCTTCAAGATCCTAGGCCAACGCCGTCAATCGCACTTAGGAGTTTCCGGAGATCGGTGCGAAGTAAATATTCGTGGCTCGGAAGGAATACTGAGCAGGCAGCCGCATAAAGGTTTCGGTCACTTGCTATTGAGGAAATTGCGGCGGATGTAACAGAAATGCTTAGGTTGACCAACGCGCCGTCGAAAACGTGTAAAAAGGTCGTGGGATTTCTCAAGAACAGGTGTGTTATCACACGTATCGAAGTTGCCGAGCAGTTGGCAAGCAGAACGTTGCAAGCGGTATTAGAGGATTCAGATACGTGACACTTTCTTTCACTTCTGGCCCACACACACTCGAGGAAGCTGATGCTTGTGCTACAGTGAAAGTTACAGCACGAACAGTTTAGCAGCGATTACTTGGATATATGGGTATGTACCTGGCTGATGATCTGCCTTTCATTGTGAAAAGAGCTATAAATATTTTTATATCCTGTCCTAATGTGACTTGGCTTAAGATAATACTGGAATATTTACCTTTGAGAACATTAGCAGCCCGCCAAGTGTGTTTCTTACCGCGCGATGAATATGTTTTCAGAGTTTCCATACGTCAACTTGCATTCTTTGGACCATTTCTAGGAGACTTTCAATGGAGACGGAGACGCTCCGCAGTGGTCAGAGGGGTTGCATATCCATTGGTCCTGATTCCCGACTCTATGAACGGAATTTCTCAACCATACGTGTAAAAATAAAGGGTCGCCGTAGTTGAGCAAGCGCGAATTTTCAGCAATAAATTGCAGAACTTGTAAGCCTTATAACTCCTGATAAGAACCAGTTCGAGTTTCAAAAATTGCACCAATGAGCACTGCCAGTTACATGTCTCTGAACAAAACCGTCGGGCTAAATTTAGCGTCACGCATGCATGCGCATGCGTGACGCACCCATATGCGCATGCGACACAGGTATGATCGAATAACGGCTTCCTTCCGATAAACAAGGATGCCAAACTAAAGCGCATGGTTTGTCTTAGGTGTTTGCGCTGTAACGTTAAGTTCAGAATTATGTACCAACTAGGCCCAAATGAAGTTTTACTGAAAGCGCATGAGATCTATTCACGCATCAGAAAGATTGCTTAAGTTATGATACGCGAAGCAGGAACATTGATGTCTAATCTTCTTATTCGTGGCGGACCCGCCGTGGTCAAAGGTCATCCACGCGAATTGGAATCCCTCTGTCTTACTGCCTATGTCTACGTCGTAGGCGGGGACCCATTACCGAACTAGCGTGAAATTCCTGCCCATTACTTCTGTCGACAACGATTTTGAGTTTCACGGGTTATGGCTATCACGATTGAGTGGGCTCTCTCAAACGCAACCACTCGCGCACGTATCGGCCAATTGACTGCCGAGCTATAGGCTTGTCGAGCTAAATTTAGCTCTAGCTAAATTAAAATAGCTACATTTAGCTCTAAGTGCGTCATTTCTGGCGCGACAACGGTAATAACTATGCACGTGAAACATGCAAAATCCAGCAACTGTTCCTTTCTACTATACACAACGATACCAATGCAAGGCGAGTGGCTAGAACGTTTTTAATGTTATAAGCAGCAATAACATACAATGTTCTTGTTGCATTCGGTTTTACCGAGCCTCTGACCAATATTAAAGACATTGCACGTCAAGAACTTAACCCTGACCACCCCTTACGTCATATCCCGAGCTGTGTTTTTAATGTAAAAAAGTGAACGGACGTCAACTTTTTTTTAAACCATGATGGTGTCCATACCGACATTCGATGTTCCGAAGCTGTAACTTGCACCGTTTCCGAGTTTAGCCACGAAGCATATGTAAGCGTCAATACGATAAGGTTGGCCAGTTGGCCGTACTCGCATATTCAGCTTGCGGAAGTGTGCTGAAAAACATTGGCCACTTCATTTACTATTCGCCTTCTCAATTGACGTTAAATAAAGTATTTATTTCGCTGGACATGTTTATCCCGCTCTACTCGAAACAGTACGGTGCGTGTTCATTACGACGATGTTACCTGCATAATGAAGAAGAAAATTGTTCCCGAGAAATTTTTTCTCGCCGCCCTGCTTACGTCAGGAATTCTCACTTGTCATAAACAGTAGAGTTTTCATTGCGGCGTTGTCATTACATGCTGTAATGAAGAATCAGCAATATTCGTCTCTGCAATCTTCTTGCCATCAATTTGCTTGTTGAGCACAGGCAAATAAACTACGAACGGGAATATGCAGGGTGCTCAAAGTTAGACTTTCGCGGTTGAGAAAATGCGACGAAGAGTACAGAGTAGACATTTTTCTACCTAGGTTATGCGGCCAAGCGGTCGCAAATTGTAGGGATAATTGTCGCCGTAATGTCAGTATTTATTTAAATCCGACAAATAAATTTTAATTTACTGCAGTTAACATGTATGTCTACATTGAAAACTCAGAGGCGGGGCCATTTGATTAGTATTCCATTTTGTACGATTTTAGTAACGCACCTGTGCCCCGAGATATGCACGTCTGAAATTTCAGCCCAAGCCGTCTAATTACGCATGCGAGACGGCGGCACCCACTATGAGGCTCCCTAGCGTGACGCAGCGGTTGCGTATGACGCTTCGTCTGACAAGAATGCTGCGTGACAGGCGACGGTGATTACTTTTCGTTTCCGGCCACCGTTTTCGTTTGTGGCCATCGAAACCGAAGGATGACTTAGCGTGGCGGCTTGGCCGAGCTCTACTTTTAAAGCAATGACTTCCAGAATTGGCGGCAAAGCGCGGTGCCACCGTACACATACTGTCCAAGCAATCAAGTTCAGGATTACGATACTGGCTTTGGTCTTGTTTATTTATCTTTTTTTGCATTTCGGAGGCCCAAAATCTTGCAAGCGCTAAGCATGAAACGAAGGTGACAGCTGCCGGGCAGCACTTTAGCTGCCAATGGTGTTGCAGGGACGCTGTACCAGTCCGAAGTGTGTGATTTGAGGCCCCTGCATTGCCTATGCCTGAAAAACTGCTGTGAAATGGATGACCGTGAAGTGGTGTGAGTAGTGCACTTCACTGGTGTATGCCTGACGATTTTTTTTACTTCTTCGCGGTTTCACGAAAGTGCCGCACAGATCAGGCATTGCCTTGCAAGCGCATCCAGTAAACCCCTGGGGTTCCATTATGTGCCTTTGCCACTGATTGCCTCTACTAAGCTGGGCCGCTAGAAGAAGCAAGCTCTGCGTCGGAACCTTCTGCGTTCCAAAATGGCTCCTTCGTCTGGGTCGTGGTACTATTCTACGGCAGATAAAATTTATGTAGTGCTATCAGTGGCGGAGATGAACGGTAATGCAATGAGTCTGTACGCGGCTCGCCATCCAGATCGGCGAGTTGCAAGCAAATCAACATTTGTTAGCATTTTCAGACGTTTTCGCACAGCAGCCTCAGTTCACCAGAAACGACAGCCCAAGAAGAGCATCATTGATGAGGACTTTGAAAATTAACGCCCTGGCCTGCGTGCATGCGTTGCCAGATGTAAGCATCTCAGAGATTTCCAAACAATGCGGGAAAAGCGTGGGGACCATTGCACAACGTTCTAGAAAAGCCCGAATTTCATCCATACCATGTGAGTCTTCCTCAGGACCCAAGTGAGGCAGACATTGAAATCGGGCAGACTTTTGTAATTGGGCCCTAATAAAAATTTATCAAGATAAGGATTTCGTACAAAGAGTGATTTGGACTGATGAGGCTCGATTTTTTAGGGACGGCACAGTGAACAGTCATAATGATCACTACCGGTCGTAAGGAAATCATCACTGGCTGCGGTAACACATCCACCAAATTCGCTGAGGTTTAAATGTATGGTGTGGCATACTTGGGGACAGAATCATTGGCGCTTACTTCTTCCGAAGGAACCTCGTTGGAAAGAATTATGCGCACAAAATTCTTGCTGGTGTCGTAGATAAATTTTCGTCGTGCCTCCCTCTCAACAAACTGCGGCAGGTTTGATTCTAGTATGACGGGGCCCCACCACATTTCTCCTCCACTGCAAAGAACTCGTAGAACAGTAACTTTGCACGGCAGTGGGTTCGACCCAAAGGAGAGATGTTTTGGCCGCCGAGATCCCCTGATCTCTCTCCACTGGACTTCTTTTTGTGGGGCTACGTGAAAGATCGCGTTTATGCAGTTGAGCCCACCGATGTTAACGACATGAAGATGAGAATGGTTACAGCTTGCAGAAGAATCGACCCGAAAATGCTGCGTAGAGTTGTCGACTCGACGCGAGAGTGGTTCATGGAGTGTGTTGTGGCGGAAGGCAAGCACTTCGAACATTTTTACACCGTGTAAAAGCTGTGCGTAACTACATAAATATGAATTTGACTACGTTGACACAATTTCATTCTCTGTCATGAGGGCTGGTGGATGCGTTGGTGACATAGAGAAACGCGGCCATTAACCCGCGTTTCATGAGCACTGCCAGTGCAGGGTCGTAAATTATCTTTACGCATGTGCAAAGCACCCTGGAAAGTTTAGTGGTTAATAATGTGCTGTATGGAAGCTGACGCTGTCGCTTTGTGTTGTGAGATGGCATTAATTTCAATCATTCTGCAAAGTTTCCAATATTATAAAAAAAAAGGCAGAGCAGTATAGTGGTATGCGTGCCATATCACATGTAATTTTTTTATCTCCAATAAAATTGCCTACTAATAGAACAAGCTAAGTAGCTGACCTTTGGATGCGAAAATCCATCCCTTGTAAATACTTCTTATTATTTGCTTAAATCGGCACATGGGAATTTTTTTTATCAGATATTCTGCGAATGATTGAAAAAGATGCACATCCATGTGATGTGCACTGAGGTTTTCACTATCTTTCAGTCGGAGGCGTTGTCACGCAAATTTATTGTGCACCACTACAACCACTAAACTTTATTATCGTCTGCAAAACCTGTAGGCTTAAAATTCGCCAATTTCCTCTTTAGAAGGCGCCAAGGCCTAATCCCTACATGCACGTACTTTACATTGTGTTCCACTCATTTGAAATGAATCTCTCGCATATTGTACTGATCATGACTTGTTTAGATACTCTATTTTATTTTCGCTATTATTTCCTTTGTATATTGTCTTGCACAAAGTGTAGAGTACACGGTTAATGATATGTAATAAAACTTGACTACATTTCAGCCGTGACATAAGGGCGTAGCCAGGTTTACTCCGATTCTTTTCTATGTTTGCTTCCTTTCCCGAGCACAGAGATGCGCTTGCATTAGAAGAAAATGGCGCTTTCGACATGATGTCAAGGCATTTTACTTTAAATAAACAATTATCATTTGTTCTTTGTACCCGTATACAGCGTTCTACGATGCATTTGCCAGGCATTACAAAATGGCGATGAAATGTACGCGAAATATTAAAGAGATATCGTGATGTTCGCAGTCACCTTGAACAACTTGAGCGTAATCGTCACCAAACTCATACTTAAGAAAAGTGGAAGCGGAGGCAGATATATATATATATATATATATATATATATATATATATATATATATATAGACTGGAAAATGTATGTGCGAAGTTAGATGTGTGTAAAATTATTGCACCATTTGTAAAAAAAATCATCTAGCAAGCGAAAGTGTTATGTCTCCAGTTTATTCTGTTCGCAGTGTCCCAAGAGAATTTCAGTTTGCACCAAACTGTTTAGTAGAAATAAGGAGCACCTTATGGCTTACGTATAGGCAAATTCCACAGTGTTTGAGTTGATTCTGGACTTGCAACCAATTAGGTATTGAAGTTTTGCGTCTCCTTTCGAGTGCATTTCGCGATAGGCCCAGAAGTTATCCCTGCCCGGGCGTAACTTCAGATTCCCTCAAAATCTAACCTAGCGGACTTGAAGAAAAAGAAAAACTGTGACAAATGAGTATGTGAACTTTAATGCATGGGGATCAAATATAGGTCTTTACAAAATATTTATTGAACAAGCACACGAAAACGGCACTTATCTGGCCGTTTCACAATCTCCCGAGAGAAATCTACGTTACACGAACTTTATATTTGTTGAAATTCGGGTTATGGTAGCTGTAAAGAGCTGAGAAACAAGAACGTTCCGAACCTAATTGTAAGTGGATAATTGAAGTACTATGCTTGGATTTATATCTTTTTAACACGTTATATGAGGTAGGTAGTACGAATCTGAGATGGCCTCGGTGAAATAAACGCGGCATTAATTTGTGTTGCTTTAAAATTATGGAGATAATATGTGTATTGTGAAGGCGAAGATGGCCATAAGTGGAATTAATACGGACAGAGCAGTTCATTACGCGCGCAAGCAATCCGGAGTGTTGTAAATGTGTTCTATGCACGACGTAAAATTTAGCCTCCGGTCCTACGAATACTGAACGCCACCGATGTCAAATTTGGGGAAATAGGAGAAACATGATTGCCAGTTTTCTAGTGAAGGAAACTGCTTTAGATTGAATTACGGTCTCTATAAGACATTTTCTAAGAAGTGCTCGGAAGCATTGTGCGTACGCAAGAGGGACTTATAACGTAAAACAATTCCAATCTGTTTTCAGTCCAATGTCCTAACGTCAAAGTTACGTAATCACCGACGCAAGGATCGGGCGGTGACATGCAGTGGTCAACTATTTGTGCGCAGTTCTACATCGGCCAAAGCAAACGTTGCATGAACGACCTCTAAAAGGGAAGCTGAAGCGGTTTTCAATTTCCATGAATTGCTGCGGTTGGGAAGAACAGACCTATTCATTTACGGTTCTGAAATTTTCTTCTTTGTTTTGTTAATATAAGGGGCAGAAATAGCTTTCTAAATCCCCCCCGCGGACACGCCCCCGTCGCTTCCTGGAGCGCCGGGTGAGGTGGTTGCCAGAGGAGAGAACCAGCGAGAGTGACGTCACTCGCGGGGACCGTACTGCCGGACCGGCGTGCTGGCATGTGCTGGCATGTTTCTTCCCGTCCTGCGCTTTACTAAACGACGCTACGAGAGATATGCCGCCGCTGACGTTTGTTTTCTTTTGCGATTTTCGTGAACTGTGCTTCCTTTCTGTGCTGCGTGAGTGCGTACAGCCAAGGGCGCCTAACCTGTCCTCGGTCTGTGCACATTCGGCTGTGCGAACACAGGCGGCCGCGACGATGTGGTGTTTCACATGTTCCCGAAGGACAAGAAACTTGCAGCGCAGTGAGTCCGTGCGGTGAGGAGAGATAATTTCGTGCCGACGAAATCAACTGTGCTGTGCTCGGAGCATTTCCGCAACAGTGGTTATAATCGGAGCTTGACAACGATGCGGGCAAGCGGTATTCCGATTAAATCGGCGCGACTGAAGCCCAGCGTTGTGCCGTCTATATTCCCACAAGACAAACACCTCACCACCTCCAAGAGCGGCCTTCGCCAAGAGAAGAAAGGGTGAGGTAAGGGTTTTAATGTGCACACGGGCAATGTTTTAAGCAGATGATCACCTGAGTGTCGAACAAACGGCCTTACAGTGGCCTTTGACGAAGCGAGGTGGAGGCACAGCCGGGAATATGCACATGCGTGCAAACAGCTTGCCGTTTTCATCCTGTTTTTCCCCTCCGCTGTGTCACGGAACACTGTACTACGGCTGTTTGTTCGGTGCTGTTTTGATACGGTGAAATAACTGACCGGGGGTACGCTTGTGCATTACGTGATATTTGCTATTCGTCCTACCACGCGGTGCCCGCAGGTTTAGCTGTTCAGCATTCGTGCTCAAATCGCACGACATGAGGCGTTACGGTAATATTTTCATGCTCGCGATACAGTAGTTGAACTCGGCGTGTAAAAACTTCGTTCCGTAGATTTCGCACTCACAGCTTGCTACCAGCAGCGAAATGCCGCAAAAACAAGCGTCGGCACAGCCGCGCCCGTGGCAAGGCGAACGGGCTCAAATAATGAAGTAACGTTGTGAGGTATTGAACTTGTCAGCGTTCGACGTCGTCTAGCCCAATACAGGCATCGCTGCTGCACAAAAAATGTTTTCTTACCTTTGTACCTAGAGAACTAGCTATGTATCAGGCATGACAAAATTATTATTTGAAAGTAATTATATTACATTATTCATTACTTTCTTATTACAATCATCGATTCGAATAACATTACCGATTACCGCTTTCAAAAATGGTATTACTTTACGATTGCTTCCAAAAAGTTTTCATGCATACAAGAAGCAAAAAGCAAAGTTTAAAGGGACGCTAACCTTTTTTCAAGGTAACATACACTTGCCAACATTTCATGCCCTCCCCCCCCCCCCCCATGTTCCTCCACGACACCTCACGACACTACCAACGTTCTGGCACCGTACACAACTTACTGGTGCATATTTAACGCAATTAATAAATTACTTCAGCCATGAAAGTACAGACACCAAATAATTCACATTGCTAAATCACTAGACAACTAATCCATCACATAAATTACTGAAAAAGTATTTCAATTACTGGAAGTAATCCAACTGTTGTCATGTTTGCTGATATACATGATATGCTGAAATTCATGACATCCATGCCTTGCACTCTTTCAGGTTCTAGCAGAACACCTAGAGAACCGAGCCCCTGATGAACCTGTTCCACTACCATCACCAATCGAAGAGTTTGAAGCAGCCAGTGTGACACAGGCAGATGTTGCAGAGCTTGAAGTAGCCAAACGCGGCACTTATGTTCGCGATCGTGTATCAACACGCAGAAAACCACGGGACTTTAGACAAGCAGCGGCAAGGTGCTTGACATCGCGTAATTGCGCCCGTGTTTACAATCTAATGAGAAGTTAGTGCTTCGGCATTCTTCCAGCAGCAAGATCTCAGTGACACTTTAGCGCATTCTTTCACCCGTCATTGGAACCTGCAGCTACACGAAAAAAAAAAAAAAGCATACGTACCAGCTAAGATTTCCAGCGCGCGAGAAGGTGCACACATCGCTCTCGCTGTTGGCACACTCAACATCGTCGTTGCCGCCATCGTTTTCCGTATCGGCTGTCGGTTCGAACATGTACGGCGAAAACACAAGCTGTCCGAGACAGCGAGAACGTTCCATAATGCTTACAACTCAGCCATAGAATAAAGAACAACTTTGACTCAGCTATGAAGCCAGAACAGAACAGCGTGCTACGCTCTGAAACGGCGGCGCCGACCGGCGACTGCCGCGAATGACGTCACAGCGACCCCGACCAATCACGGGCAACAGCGGCGTTCGCGCGATGCCCTGAGGCGCTGGAGCGCGTTTTCTTGGAAAAACAGCCGCTTGCGTTTGTTCCCGCCCTTTTTGAACCAGATATTCGTGTTCAGGGGACTCAAAACTGTAGAATGCCGCAGAGAACTCATTTTTTTCGAAAAGTGTTTCAGCTTCCCTTTAAGGGGAACGTGCTCAAAAATTTAACCAGAAGGAGGATAAGGGCGGACATATCGTGGCCGATGTCACCGCGTGTGGGTGTGACGCTGTATTGTCGGAGACAGCCATCCCAGGGAGGAGCGATAACGCTTCATCTAGACTTACGCTGGAGGCAATTTTTATCAAGAACAGAGACCGGCTTGTATACGAGCAGTCTATCGCATTATTCCGCAATTCCGATTTCCGATATTCCGATATTCCGATTTATTCCGCAACCGCCTTTTGTAGTACACGTGCCGTTTCATATTGTTCTGTATGCGCATGCGTGTCAAGAGGATATATAACTCAATTTTTGAATTATGCAAATTCACTTTTGGATGTGTGCTACAGCGTCCGTCCGACGCCGTGGCTGTTCACCGTGTTCACCACAGCAGGTCGTGCGCCGGGAACGTGACGTCATCTTTTGGTCACGTGGGTTCTTGTGCCATCGATTGTTAATGCTGGATGCTCGACTGATTTTCCACTTCATTGGCATGTGATGCTTTCGCATAAGTAAGTTAGTCCGCAACTGTTCCCATGGTGTTCACCTTATGGCAACCTGTATGCGTAATCGCTCAAGGCAGGCTTTGTTCACACATCGTGCCTCAGGCAGGCTAGACAATCGCTCAGGCAGGCTAGACACACATCGTGCCTGCGATGTGTATCAGAACTAGCGACGTCCGGAGATTCCACATATGTCGACAGCTTACCGGCGTCAGCTTGTTAGCTTAATTGGGGTCTAATCCATCACTGGGATTCGTCGCTCGGTATCGTTCTATCTTACGTAGAAAATATGTCTGAATAGGGCATAACGCTGAACTGTGATGCTCAGTCCCCTAGCATAGTTTTGCGATTACAAAAATAACTATAACACATTACTTTCAGCCGCAAGTTTCAGTCGGGAGAAAGATGGTTCGTCGAGCAAGCGATTTTTCTTAATATGTTGCCAAAGCTAATTTCCCGAGAAGAGAAGCTAATTTGGCCGCAGATGCCACAAGTGAGGATTTCGTTGGTTCCTTTCTGGTGTGCGTAAAACTGCCAATGGCAAGCAAGGTGCGTTCTAAATACCAAGTTTAGTGCACCTCAGATGTTTATAATTATTACATGTATAATATAATATAAAAAATATGCTGCTTCAGTACACTCAGCCCTCGTTACATTAAACAACTCATAACCACATAGCTTGCAAGTTGTTTCTGATGCTGCTGCTGCTGCTGATGATGATGATGATGAACCGCTGCCATGGCTCGCAACCACTAAGGGTGATAGGCCAATAATCTGGCAGCAGGAGGTAGCTAAATTAAATCCTTATTTGAAAACCATAAACGATGACACACTAAATTTTTTTTGGCATGCTTGCCGGTTAAGACGCCGTTCCAACTTCTCGCAAACTTTTTTTTTTGCTCTTGGAGAAGCAATAGTGAAGCAGCACATTCAAAAAATAATAGTAACTCTTGTGTCATTGTGACCAGAGCAGGACTGGCCACCTTGTTGCAGTCTTTGGCCACAACCTCCTATACGAATAGAACAATCAAACCCCGGCCCTCAGTCCCCAGCGGCTGCGAAGCAACTAACCATGGTGGCGGTCAGACCTGTGGCGCAGCAGAGGGTGCTAAGAATCTTTGGGTCCGGACAGGCCGCTATTGGAATATGAACCTGGCAGCGTTTAACGCTAGAACGTTATCTAGTGAGGCGAGTCTAGCAGTGCTATTGGAGGAATTATCGGGCAGTAAATGGGATGTAATAGGGCTCAGGGAGGTTAGGAGGACAGAAGAAGCATATACAGTGCTAAAAAGCGGGCACGTCCTGTGCTACCGGGGTTTAGCGGAGAGACGAGAACTAGGAGTCGGATTCCTGCTTAATAGGGATATAACTGGTAACATACAGGAATTCTATAGCATTAACGAGAGGGTGGCAGGTTTTGTCGTGAAATTTAATAAAAGGTACAAATTGAAAGTCGTACAGGTCTACGCCCTTACATCCAGTCATGATGACCAGGAAGTCGAAAGCTTCTATGAAGACGTGAAATCGGCGATGGGTAAAGTCAAAACAAAATACACTATACTCATGAGCGACTTCAATGTCAGGGTAGGCAAGAAGCAGTCTGGAGACAAGTGAGTGGGTGGATATGGCATAGGCTCTATAAACAACAGGGGAGAGTTATTAGTAGAGTTTGCAGAACGGAATAATATGCGGATAATGAATACCTTTTTCCGCAAGCGAGATGGCCGAAAGTGGACGGGGAGGAGCCCGAATGGCGAGACTAGACATGAAACAGACTTCATACTCTGCGCTAACCCTGGCATCATACAAGATATGAACGTGCTCGGCAAGATGTGCTGCAGTGACCATAGGATGGTAAGAACTCGAATTAGCCTAGACATGAGGAGGAAACGGAAGAAACTGGAACATAAGAAGCCGATCAATGAGTTAGCGGTAAGAGGGAAAATAGAGGAATTCTGGATCAGGCTGCAGTACAGATATTCGGCTTTAACTCAGGAAGTGGACCTTAGTGTTGAAGGAATGAACGACAATCTTAAGGGCATCATTAAGGAGTGTTCAATAGAAGTCGGTGGTAACTTCGTTAGACAAGATACCAGTAAGCTATCGCAGGAGACATAAGATATGATTAAGAAACGCCAATGTATGAAAGCCTCTAACCCTACAGCTATAATAGAACTGGCAGAACTTTCCAAGTTAATCAACAAGCCTAAGACAGCTGACATAAGGAAGTATAATATGGATAGAATCCAACATGCTCTCAGGAACGGAGGAAGCCTACAAGCAGTCAAGAAGAAACTAGGAATAGGCAAGAATCAGATGCATGCGCTAAGAGACAAAGCCGGCAATATCATTACTAATACGGATGAGATAGTACAAGTGCCTTAGGAGTCTATAGAGATTTATAGAGTACCAGTGGCAGCCACGAATATAATGGAAGAGAGAATAGTCTAGAGCAATTTGGAATCTCACAAGTAACGCCGGAAGAAGTAAAGAATGCCTTGGGAGCTATGCAAAGGGGGAAGGCAGCTGGGGAGGATCAGGTAACAGCATATTTGTTGAAGGATGGTGGGAACATGGTCCTAGAAAGACTGGCCACCCTACATACACCATGCCTCATGACCTCGAACGTACCAGAATCTTGGAAGAACGCTAACATAGCCCTAATCCTTCAGAAAGGGGACGCCAAAGACTTGAAAAATTATAGACCGATGAGCTTACTGTCAGTTGCCTACAAACTATTTACTAAGGTAATCGCAAATAGAATCGGGAACACCTTAGACTTCTGTCAACCAAAGGACCAGGCAGGATTCCGTAAAGGCTACTCAACAATAGACCATATTCACACTATCAATCAGGTGATAGAGAAATGCGCGGAATATAACGAGCCCTTATATATAGCTTTCACTGATTACGAGAAAGCGTTTGATTCGCCCCCTGTCGTAGTATGAGTGAAACATCTCGAGAAATAAAAATACCATGCACCGGTAATTCTGGCACAAAAGAAACCATACAACTTGTTTAGAAAAGCAAAGAGAAGATTTACGCGCGATGTGTGTCAAACACTTAAAAAGCTAGGGCTCTTTTTGCCCCGAGCATTGGGAGAAATAACGGTTTTATCATTCAGCCAGGTGGCAGAGGGCTGGATTTATTTCTGGAAAGTTTTTTGGGTAGCCCCGTTATATGCCCGGCTTCCTGGCACTTGTGTATTTCTCCTGCTGTTGCAGGCTTTGAGATTTCTGCCACTCAGATTGCAAGGTGATACGGCCCGCGCATAAACTCGTTTACGCCTTCAATTCAACCTGCTAAGTTTTGTGCATAACATACCCAGGAATTCTGGACATGCGTTTAGTTTCTTTTTTCGCCACCACGTGGCGTATCAACCTTAAAGATTTGAAATTCGCGCCGTGACGTATGCCATGACGCACAACTAAAGAAAACGCAATAAAAAGAAGCACACCCTGAGACTGTTGCTTCCCCTCGGCACTTGGAAACGAGCGCGCTTATGTATCAGCGTTATCTTGAAGACAACCTGCTACTTGCTCGACTTGCAATGAATCGACAATTTTGCTAGATATCTTGCCAGACAGCTCGTCGGCATTCCGGGTGAGATGTCTGGCCGAGATAACAGCTCCCGCAAAGCTTGCGTTGGGTTCCCTTTCTTCGTTGTCTTTTTTCTATTTGTGCACAACTGCAGCCGCGGGATTCGGTATAGTCAGCGTTATTTTCTTGTGTTTTCTAAGAACCAGTGTGATTCAATAAGAGGAAGCTTTAGCTCAGGCCCGTCTTCGATGCCGGCTGCCCAAATACATGTGAAACGCATGAATGATTTTATGAGAAAATCGCTCAACCGATATGAATGAGAATTGTTGCATTCAAGGGAGAACGTTAGACACAGTGATCACTGCCATAATAAATTTGATCTATGTCATGGAATTATTGACAAGAATTATCGGAAATCGGCAAATTTGAAAAAGAAGTACGAAGTTTACAAATCCGTTAGTCCGGATAAAAACTGATATCGCATCCCTCTATAAACTGTATCCCTTGCAGCATCTCAATTGGACAAATTCGATGTATGAATTTATAACTTATGTGAAGTTACAATGCCTGTTAAGATTTTGCGAATACCATATTCAGGAGTTAGTGATGTATTTCAGGGTGGCATATGATATATCATTTTTGTCTGCATTGAATGAAACATTAGGTGCAGCTTAGAGAATTTCGATACCGTTTTAGTTGCTGAGGTACAGAGTCGTATACTTTGAGTATTGTTTCTTGAGATTTCGCATTTTTTTTAGAATTTAGAAAAGTGGCAGCTAAATAAAAATTGGCTTTCTGAAATCTAATTTTAACTGTTTCTTTTAAGTTCAACATAACTCATGAATTGCGGTGCAGTGGTTGTAAGAAGAAAGGATTGATGATTTCCAGGAAGGAGCTAAAGCTTCCCGTTAAGTTAAGAGACGAAGCAAGACGAGTAGCGCATATACATTACGGCAGCCGCAGTTCGATGGGGGCGAAATGCGGAGACACACGTGTTCTTAGATTTAGGTGTACGTTAAAGATGCCTAGGTGGTCGAAATTTTCCAGATTCCCCAACTACACCATGCCTCATAATCAGATCGTGGTCTTGTCACGTAAAACCCCATTTTTTTTTATTTACAAAATGTACAGTAATTAAATGTAATTGACAAAGCCAAGCCTACAGCAGGCTGGTCATTAAAGCGTTCACTTCTTCAGACCTAAGCTCGTGCTCATCTTCCTCAGCTTTGTGCAGAGCTGCGCAACATATTTCCACTTGGCGTGGAAGCGCCGTCCCGCTGCTTTTTAGGCAGAAAAGGACTGGTAGCGTTTTAGGCGGCTGACCTGAACGACGTCATGGCAAGTCTGGATGGAGCGAGTAGTAGGTGTGACCGGAGACCTATCGTAGGTTACGTAGGTTACCTGACAGAGGACCCGGTAAGCGCCGGAGTAGCGGCACATCAGTTTTTCCGAGACGCCGAAATGGCGGTTGGGAGATCGAAGAGGGTCAAGATCCCCGAGAATATAGTCGGCGTCCCGGTGACTACTGTCACAAATGCTTTTACTCTTGTTCTGAGAAGCACAAAAGCGACGGTGAGGAACTTGGCGTGTTTCTTGGGCTCGAGAAATGACATCGCTTGTATACTGAGACACGGACTCTTGAGGGGTAGGCAGTATTGTATTAAAAAGCAATACTGAATCTCGGCCGCAAAACAAATAAAATGGCGAGTAACATGCAGTGACGTGGCGTGATGAATTGTACGCTAATATGACAAATTGGCAAGCAGTATCCCAGTCACGATGGTCATGAGAAACATGAAGACATATGAAGAGCATGTGTGTAATATTCGATGAAGCCGCTCCGTAAGACCATTGATCTGCGGATGACATGCATTAGTAAAGAGCAGAAGAGTACGCATTTGGGCTGGTTGGTTCATGATTACGAGCAATAAAAACAGCGCTAAACGACAGGACGAGTGAAGGGACACAGACAACAGCGCTGACTAACAACCAAAGTGTATTTATTCTTTCAGTCAGCATATATATGTTCTGCCGCTATCTGAAACCACAGAACCCCTGCGCATGCCCAATTCTGTTGATTCTGTGGTTTCAGATAGCGACGGAGCATATATATGCTGACTGAAAGAATAAAGACGCTTTGGTTGTTAGTCAGCGCTGTTGTCTGTGTCCCTTCACTCGTCCTGTCGTTTAGCGCTGTTTTTATTGCTCGTAATGCATTAGTACATTTGTGCTTGGTAGAATAAGGATGGAGGAAGTCGCCCACAACTGGATGGATGAATGGATGGATGGATGTTATGAGCACCCCTTTGTAACGGGGCGGTGGGTTGCGCCGCCAAGCTCTTGCTATTATACTGCCTAATGTCCTACCTAGGTTAAACAATAAAAAAACACTATGGATTACCACACCAAAATTTTCTGGTCCCCTATTGCGAACTCCGTTTTTTGTCGTTTCCCTACTTTTCTTCCACCAATCCTCCTATCGCCTCTTACTAATGCCTATTGCGGACATGTTTACTTTTCCACTGCTCCCGCTTAACCCAAGGGCTTCAAGCAGGCCAGCGGTGCCTAAATGGACTGCTGGGTAGACGTCTTCACATTCTAATAAACCATGCTCCATAGTTTCCCTAGCTTTACCGCAGCAAGCACATGCTTCTTCTGCCGTCTTATATCAGGCTTTATAGTAACTTGTTTTAAGGCATCCCGATCTCGCTTCGAAAAGTAGTGAGCTTCCGTTTCAGTTATCATAAATGGTTTCTTTCCTGATTTCGTTTTTTACTCTTAAGTAGTTACTCATGGCAGGTTTCCTTTCCATTGCCGCCACCCATGATATCATTTCAGCCTCACTGACATTCAGCTTGACGTTCTTCGTTGCTGTGTTGCCCACCCTACAGGCCGCATGCTTGCTGGTAAGTTTCCTAGTTCTTTTCCTCCACTGAGAATCAATGTTTTTCCTGTACAGGTATCTCAACACTCTCCCAGCCCATTTACTTTCTTCCATATTCCTCAGCCGTTCTTCATACTCAATTTTACTGCGAGCTTCCGTCACTTCAAAACTAGTCCAGCCCATATCACCCTGCACAGCTTCATTTGAAGTCTTCCCGTGAGCGCCCAATGCGAGGCGACCCACTGACCTTTGGTTCCCATCGAGTCCTGATTGTAACCCTGATTTAGAGCAAACAACCACCTTTCCAAAAGTAAGTCCTGGAACCATTACACCTTTCCACATACCTCGGAGGACCTCGTCCTCCGAGGTAAAGAGAAAGGAGTGACCCCTGTCGGTAAGAAGTTGACGAGGAGCGCAGGGGCGAACGATGACGTTGTGCATTACAACAGTAAGTAGGCTACGCCAGTTGGAAGTGTCCCGCCGTGGTTGCTCAGTGGCTATGGTGTTGGGCTGTTCAGCACGAGGTAGCGGGAACGACTCCCGGCCACGGCGGCCGTATTTCGATGGGGGCGAAGTGCGAAAACCCCGTGTACTTAGATTTAGGTGCACGTTAAGGATCCCCAGGTGGTCGAAATTTCCAGAGTGCTCCACTACGGCGTGCCTCATAATCAGAAAGTGGTTTTGGCACGTTAAACCCCATGATTAAATTACGTCAGTTGGAAGGGCTCTGGTGAACGCGAACGAAGTTGCATAATGTGTTGCGACGGCAATACACTTGTTGCATCAGTCAGACCTGGGGAAAGGTACCAAGAGATCTACACCAACGCGATAGAAGGGTTGGGTAGGAACGCCAAGAGGTAGGAGTAAACCAACAGTGAGCTCAGATGGTTTCTTCTGGCGCTGACATAACTCACGAGAAGCGACGTAGCGGTGGTCAGATCGGTGCATACCAGGCCAAAAGAATCGTCGCCGGACACGGTCGTACGTACTGATTCCCCGAGGTGACCAAAAGTTGGCAGATCGTGCAGCTTGGACAGAATAGCAGTGCGAACAAGCCGCGTAATAACCAGCACCATCTCATCCGCTGAAGTACATGCTACGTCCATATAAAATGCCGTCCTTGAGTAGGAACATAGCAAGAAAAAGGTCACATGACCTAGATGTGAACTTTTCTATGATACCACGTATGCTTGGATCTCGGCGCTGTTCGGTAGCAAGGTCAGCTAAGCAGATAGAGAAAATACAGAGCAGAAGCATAGGTCGCAGGAACATCGTTTGGGTGGCGGTACAAGCAGTCGGCATCTTGGTATAAACGTTCGGACTTGTAAGCAACTGTGTACGAGTGTTCCTGTAGGCGTAGGGCCCAGTGAACTAGGCGATCGGTAGGGTCTTTGAAGGACGAAAGCCAGCAGAGCGCATGGTGGTTTGTGGTGTATGTAAAGGGCCGACCACATAGGTAAGGGCGCGATTTCGCCACTACCTAGAGGACTGCAAGGCACTCACTTTCAGTAATGAAATAATCCCACTAATCTAGAGAAAGCAGATGGCTGGCGTAGGATATGACGCGGTCGAGGCGTCGTTGACGTTGGCAAAAAATGGCACCGATCCCATGACCACTGGCATCAGTGCTGACTTCTCTTGAAGCAGTCTAGTCGAAGTGGGCAAGAAGAAATGGAGATGTAAGGAAAGAGATAAGCTTCGAGAAGGCAGTTACTTGTTCAGGTCCCCAAGAAAATGAAGCATCTGCCTTCAGAAGAGCAGAGGACGGGTGACCTCAGAAAAATTGTGCATGAAGCGGCGGAAGTGCGAGAACAGGCCCACGAATCTCCGGACATATTTAGCACATGTTGGCACGGGAAACTTCTGTACGGCACGAGCTTTTCCCGGGTCTGGGCGCACACCAGATGAATGAACAATATGACCGAGGATAGTAATTTTGCGCCATCCGAAGTGACATTTAGACGAATTAAGTTGAAGGCCAGCATTGGGAAAAGCAGAAAGAACGAGCGAGAGGCACTCCGGGTGCGTGGCAAATGTAGGAACAAAAACGACGGCGTCATCTAAGTAACAAATACAGATGAACCACTTGAGGTTATGAAGGAGTGTGTCCATCATGCATTCAAAGGTAGATGGAGCATTACATAAGCCGAATGATATAAATTTGAACTTGTGTAGGCCATCGGGTGTTATAAAGGCGGTTTTCTCTAGGTCCATGTTGTCGATACAGTCTGCCAGTAAGCCGAACCAAGGTCGATGGACGAAAAGTACTTCGCACCATGGAGGCAGTCGAGGGCGTGATCAACGCGTGATAGGGGATAAACGTCTTTATTGGTGATCTTTATTGGTGATAAACGTCTTTATTGGTGAACAAGGAGGTATTCCGCGAGAGGAGACAAAACACAGTCGCCATAAGGCTCAGGTGTAGATGTATAAAGCAGGACTCTGGTCATGGCTTCTGGGACGACCCGATAGTGCTCAGCGAAGCAGAGCCTGCTGGGAACTTCCTCAGGAGCGTCATGACAAGTAGGTAGGCGGAGCTAAACTATTCTAAGCCAAGTAAAAAATGGCTACTTCCTACACTAACTACAATCTTGTAGTCAGTATAGATAAAAACATAGCCCTATTGACTTCATGAAGCGCGAAATTTAAACCGTAAGGTGATTTATTAGAGCTGGCGTTGGAACTGTAATTGCAGTGCAACTGTGATTCACTCTGCCCGCAGTAGCGTCTTGAGAGGCAGCAGGGAGGGAGAGGGAGTGTATATGCGTGTGCACGTCTTGAGTGTGTATGCGCGTGTACTTGAGTTTGTGTGTTCGCCCGCGCTTGTGTCTCCGTATTTGAATCTGCGTGCGAACGTGCGCGTTTATGCGTCTGCGGGCATACGCGCATTTGTGTATGCGTGCATTGCAGTGTACGTGCGTGCGTGCGCACAGTTTTCTGTGTGTGTGCATGCGTGGGCGCGTGGAAATATGCGTGGAGGTGAAGATGCCAGTTATCTTTACGTCTGTGTGCTTGAGAAAGAGAGTGTGGTGAAAATATGTTTGTGTGCATAGGTGCGTGTGAGAAGCTAGCATTTTCTTACTTGTACCTATTCTCGCATGCAAATGAAATATCGACGTTAAAACTATGGGCTTTTTATGTGTCAAGCTCACAGTCTGATTGTGATGCTCATCGTAATGGGAGACTCCGGAATAATTTCGACTCTTTAACTTGCACCTAAATCTAAGTACACGGGTGTTTTCGCATTCCGTCCCTATCGAAATGCTGCCGCCGTGGCAGGGATTTGATCCCGCGACCTCGTGCTTAGCAGCTCAACACCACAGACACTAAGCAAGCACGGCGCGGATATAGAGTTCACTTGAATCTTATTTATATCCACAGAGACAAGATCGAATGGCACTGCCTTTATACTATTATCACTTTCTGAAAGCGAAACCGACAAAAAAATATTAGAAGCCGTTCCACTCTGTGAAGATGGATGACCAGCTAAGGTGTAGCACATCAGACAGGATTAGATAAGGGGTCATGTATTTATTTTCACCATTTGGTAATGGTAGTGACGATAGCCTTGTGGTTACTGTGATATATACGGGTTGGGCCCGGTTACAACCTTAGACCGAATCTTGGCCAAAGTAGAATCTATGCACGACCGTTGTTACTTAATTGACTACCATACAACCTCCTCTTACGAGTTAAGGTTGTATGGTAGTATACATACATTTCCTCCTCTGCATATATGGGGATGCCTTCTGCGCGCGAGGTCATGTGCGATTCCAGCATATCCATCGACGGGAAACAATGCATTATTATTATTATTATTATTATTATTATTATTATTATTATTGGCGGATCACTCGAAGCCTGCTTCACCTCCGCCGCATGACAGTCCGATACTCCGCAACCTCCAGGATCCGCCGGCATTTTTGCTCCCTGACACGACAAATGCATTTCGGGCCAGACGTACACAGCTTCGATGTGAAAGCATCTGTGCAGTCAGTATTGCCGCCCTGTATTATGCCTCCACGGCACTATCACCATCGGCACGGTCCCGCGAAGAGCTGCTATAGCGGTTCGCGTTCGTTATCTCCCTTGCCTCTTGGCGGCGATGACGCGCTAAGTCTGCACCATCATTGCGTCGTGCATCCCTCCTTCGACCAAGCAAGTTTTCGGCGGCACACGTTCACTGTCGTATTGACAGTAAAACTTTAAACTTCTTGATTTCGAAAAAGACGAATGTACATCGAAAGCGGACTGGCCGCAAGGAATGTACAGTACTCACGGAGCGATGCCATTGATCACATTATCACAAAAGACTCGGCTCGTTCAGGTCGCCCTTATAAACGTTCTTTTTTAGCATCAGTTATGCTTTCAAAGAGGTTACTTGAAAAACATTTGTGCAATACAGAAGTATGTTTAATAATCATTCGCTCAGCTAGATAATCTCGAGGACTAGCTCCAAGCTACTCATGTCCGTTAGCTGCCTAAGATAAATTATTGACAATTTTATTATCGTACCTTCGTTTATTACGCAAACAACTAATCAACTTACTCCGTATCTAGACTCTAGCAATTCAACACCCGAATGATAACAATAATTTCAGCAAGATATATATTGCTTTATTAAGGTTTGGCGCCGTTAAAAAATAACTGTCTGGATATTCATGGTGCAGTAGGCTTGTTGAAAAGCAGGTGCGATTGCTTAGACAGGTTTTCTTGGCGCAATTCAAGTTCATCAACTTAGCCCATGTGCCCAACAGTGCACTTCTGCTTTTATGACGGACTCTCCTACGCTATACAAGAAACAAGTTCTTTGCGGAATATATTTTAACTGTCTATTGTTAACATATAAAGAAAAGAAATACCTGATTTTTTTTAGAATTAATGTTGATATACGTATGCAGTCAAGGGAAACATGAGTTCCGACCTAGTGCCCGTGGTGGAAGCAGCCCCAAACCGCACGGTTACATTGGCACACGGTTTATTAAGGCGAAGGGCTCAAGTGGCTCGTAGCAATGGCTCATACCCCCCCCCCCCCCCCCCCCCCCCCCAATAAGCGGTGTCTAGTCCAGTAATACAAAGCAGAAGAGTGATACAAGAAAAGTAGAGGAATGGTACAAAAAATACCAGCAGCAATGGCTCCTTCCCGAAAAAAGAACGACATAATCAGGAATGGCTCATACCCTCGTAATCAAGCAAAGATGCAATGGCTGAATATGAATGAAGAAACCAAAGGAAAAAAGAACAAAGGAAAGAAAGAAGGAACAAAAGAATGAAAGAGAGAACAAAGAAAGAAAGAAACGAAGAAAGAAAGACAGAGAGAAAGTAAAAAAAAATCATGAGCCATTCCACTCCGTGAAGGTGGTTGACCAGCGATTATGTTTATCACATGACTCGGAGGTGACACATAACTTTGAACAAAAGGTACAAACTCATTTATTGTCTTGAGGGTCGTCAATATTTCATTCGCAACTGCAATCACATTCTTTGAGAATGTCAAATCGGTGCACGTACGCCGCTGGGTGGTCGTTTGGGCCGGATCAGTGTGGCATCGCAAGGGATATGTCTGCAACACGGAACGCGTAAACAGCTCCATTTTCCATACCCACACATACACATTGAAATCACCGACAACGACAACAGAGGTAGTGTCATCGCAGCTAATTCACTCAAATTGAGTAGTCATGAAACTTACGGGACTATGAGTCATTGCATTTTTTGCCTGCTTACTGGGGTATGAGCCATTGATGATGACATTTTTCGACATGCTGTTTTGTATGTTGTATGCGTGATTAGAAAGAATTTAAGCACTGTTCGCTTGACTTTGCTGAGGGCTTATAGCCTCTGTCTTACGGGGCTATGAGGCATTGCATTTTTTGTTTGATCGGGAGTTTTCGTGTTGCTATACAATTTTCTCATTGACACTTTTCACCGAATTATAATATTGGAGAAGTTGATTGATTGATTAATTAGGGCTAGTTATCTAATTAAGCCGAATAAAAAAATTCATCTGAGTATCTCCAAGCGATGGCAAACAACATCACCTTGAGTCTGTTCAGCTACGTTGTATTTGCATATTTTTAATGTTTGGCTCAAATTACGTGGGACAATAGGTATATACATTGTTTGACTATGCGTATGACTTGCTGTTGAATTGACACTATGTAATTATTCGTCCTTTCATTAAAGATCATAAATCCTGATTTCTCTGTGCTAAACTTAAGGTCTAGGTTTGTCGCTGCGTTGCCACAAATATTCGCAAGTGTCTGAATCACATGCGTTGTCCGCTAGTGGCAGAATGTCGTCATCATACATCAGTCCGGTGACCTTCTGTTGAGCGATTTCTCTATTACTCATGCAAGATAAATCAGACCCTAATTAACTGTTTTCCAGTAGCTCCCCCCCCCCCCCCCCCCACCCCGACAACAGTGCCACTTTGAAGTGATTGCGCATCGCGACAAGCTTGGAGAGGCCGGTTTTCACGCCTCCAATTTCTAGCCACCCTAAAGCTGTGACTTGGGCGTTGCGCCGCTAAGCCAGAGGGTGTGGGTTTGAATGCCAGCCGAGGCGGGCGCATTTATTTCCACGGCGACGAAATGCAAGAAGTGTAGCGTACCGTGCATTGTGTGGAAATTGAAAGAACGCCCAGGTAGTCAAAATTAATCGGGAGTCTGCCACTACGACGTGCCTGATAATTATATCGTCGTTTTTGCTCGCAAAACCGAATGATTTATTATAATTCACCTTAAGAGGAAGCTTTAGCTCGGGCCCAACTCCGACGCGGCCTATTCAAATACATGTAAAACGCAAAAACGTTTTTATGAGATAACCCCTGGACCGATTTAAATGAAATTTGTTGCATTTGAAAGAGAAAGTTAAATTCTAGTGACTGTTGGAAGCGGAATTTCGATTTAGGGCTTGAATTTTCTTAAAACGATTTTCAAATATTTGACCGTTTGAAAAAAATAGAAGCACGAAGTTTACAAATTCATAGCTCTGCATCAAAAACTGATATCGCGGTTCTGTAAACGGCATCCATTCGATCATTCAAAGCGGACAAAATCAATGTGTCATTTTGCATCTTACGTGAATTTGTTACGTTGGTTACAACGGTTTTGCAAAAGTTGTATTTCCCTATGATTAAATTTTTTTATTTTCATGTGTCACATATCAATTTTGTCCGCTTTAGATGTACTATTAGATGCAATTCACAGAATTGTATTATCATTTTTAGTTGTTTAGTTACGGAGTTGTAAACTTGATAGTTTCGTTTTTTGAAAATTTTCGATTTTTGCCAATTTTTAATAAAAAATTGACGACCTAACTAAAAAATTCGAAACCAACAGTCACTAGATTTTAAGTTTGTCTTTTAAATGCAACAAACATCGTCAAATTTGGTGCAGTGGTTGCCGAGAAAAACGAATTCTCCTTTTACATATATTTAGATAGGGGCACTCGAGCTAAAGCTTCCTCTTAAACAATCAATCTATTCGAAGCAGAGCACTCATCCTAAAATTACGATATTTTCAGTCCCAACCCAGATCTAATCGGGTCCACACTGCCCCATCTGTTACGAATTACGGAAAAACATTATCCAATGCTTTCCCCCAGACAGTTGTTATTAAGGTAAATAGTATTATTTGCCTTTATTCCGCCATTTCGAGTCCGTCCGTCCGTCCGTCCATCCGTCTGTCTGTCTGTCTGTCTGTCTGTCTGTCTGTCTGTCTGTCTGTCTGTCTGTCTGTCTGTCTGTCTGTGTCTGTCTGTCTGTCTGTGTCTGTCTGTCTGTGTCTGTCTGTCTGTGTCTGTCTGTCTGTGTCTGTCTGTCTGTCTGTAATATTACGCCGACCCAGTGGTGGAAGTAGTCTACCTGCTTGGGCCCTTAGGTATGTGCTCCTTTCATTCCTGATGACGCCAGAAAACCAAGCCTGATGCCGCGAACGCTCAGAAATCTACTAGAGCAAATAATGCTACCGCACACCTTTTGTGATGTACCGTGGCGCTGAGGCGTTTCTTGAACAATGTAGGAGAATACATTGTAAAGATAGAGGTGCATGCTTGGATGCATGTGTTCTAAGTTCATCAACTTGAATTGCGCCAAGAAAACCTGTCCGAGCATTCGCACCTGCTTTATTAGATGCCTACTGCACTATCAATATACAGGTGGTCTTTTTTAACGGCACTGAATTTTAAGAAATAGATCAATGTAAATATTCCTGACATTATTATCATTCGAGTGTTCAGACGGTAACCTCCGGATACGGAGCAAGTTGAGCAGTTGTGTGCGTAATTCACGAATGTATGTCGATTATCTTTTAAATAATTGATCTTGGGTGGCTAAAGCGAATGAGTAGTTCGGAGCCTGTCTTCGACATTGTATAGTTGAGCGAATATATGATTATTAAACATGATCCTGTAAGAGTAAGAACAAATATATTGCAATTAAGCGCTCTCTGAAAGCCTAACTGACGCGGAAAAAGGTCGAGTGTAACGTCGACCGGACCGCTTCCAGCCTTTTGAGATATTGTCATGAATGACACGGCTCCGTGAGCATGTTGCTTGCGGCCAGACGACTGTCGATTTTTATTCACATTGTTTTTTCCGAAGGCAAGCCGTTTAAAGTTGAAATGTCAATATAGCAACAAACGTGCGCTGCCGAAAGCTCGCTTGGTCACCGAAACGATACACGATTAAATGATAGTGCAGATTTTGCGCGTCATTGCCTTCAAGACATTGCGCTGCCACCGACGGAAGCAAGATAACGAAGTTGAACTGCTTGGCACCCTCTTACGGGCCGTGGCAGCCAAGGGCGGCATTACTGACATCGCAGGCGCTTTCTTTTTGTCGATTTCGCTTTCAGAAAGAGATAGTGCTACAAATGCAGTGTCATTCGTACTTGTCTCGTGGATTTAAACACGGCCTTTAATAGTCTCCACATCGCGTTTGTTTCCAAGAGTAGGTGTAAGCAGAAAAATGTTCTCTCACACCCGCAAACACGCAAATACCCTCGCACGCACACACACGCACTCTCTCTCCCTCGCACGAGCACACATTCTTCCTCACACGCATTCACACGCCCTCTTCATCGCGCGCATCGTACGCACAGATCTCCATGCGCACACAAACACGCACAGTTATGTCCGCAGGCGTGCATGCTGAAACACGAACAAGCACGGTCGCACACGTGCACATTCACACGCCGCCATGCATGCGCCGAAATCACGCAAGCGTACACACACATGCACTAACACGCAGATGCAGGCATGCACACACGCCGCGAACGCTCACACACACATATACGCACTCGCGTGCAAGCATATGCACATACGGAGGCACTAGCACGCGCACACACTCCCCTTGCACGCACCCACACGCACACTATCTCTCTTCCTCGCGCATACACACGCTCTCTCTCCCTCGCGCGCACACACATGCTGGAAACAGCGATAGGTGAGCGCGACAGCGATTATACGCCGGCTGTGCGAGATAGATAACACAGAACTTAGTTTAAATGAAAAAAAACTTTAAAAGAACTTATATTCTGGTCATGCAGTACAGTTTAACAAAGGAAAACATCGCAGCGTAGTACGCAACGTCCGCTTTGTCTGGTCTCTAAACAGCGTCTCTCTCTCTCTCTCTCTCTCTCTTTATCTCTCTCTCTCTCTCTCTCACACACACACACACACACAATACGCACGCACAGATATCCATGCGCACACAAACACGCACACATTTGTTCGCAATCCTGCATGCTGAAACTCGAAAAGCACACGTTGGCACGCGTACACGTACACACACGCCCACGCATGCACCGCAAGGGCGCGCACAAGCGCGCACACACGCATACACGCACTCGCGCGCATGCAAACGCAAATACGGAGGCACACGCCCGCACACTCATACACAGAGCGAACATGCGCATAGAACCATGCCCAGGCACGCTCAAGACATGCACATGCATAACCACTCTGTACCATCTCGGCTGCTTCTCAAAAGCCTGCACGTGCGAACAGGCTAAATAACACTCCCTCTACCAATGCCTTCTCAATGCCAACTGTAATAAATCGCCTTATGGCTTAAATTTGGCGCTCTTTCAAGCCAATTTGCCCTCTGGCGGGAGGGTGCAAAACGATTTTCTCCTGAAGTTGGACTTCACCGCCCCTGTCTGACTTTCTTTAACTGCTTTAACGTACCACCAATGTTCCGACTAAGTGCCAAAATGCATATGTTGCTTGAAGGGACTACCCTCTTGTTGTCGTCATTTGAAACTTTTTGACCCTCACCCTATATTCTGAAATATAAATTAGAAAAAAAAATTTCCCATTGAGTTACACTTGTGCGTTGCTGTGAAGTTCCGAAGGAGAATGTCCAGAATTCCTGGACATGAGTATGGCTGAAAATTATTTTGCAAGAACTCCTCTGGAGTCGTCTAAGTATGCGTAAGCATAAAAACAAAAACAAAAAACATCTCGACGATGGCACGACGAGAAAAGCACGACGACGATGAAATCATGATGGTCACATGACGAAAAAAGTTGACACAATCTGTTCATGGGACAGTGCTAGAAAAAATGCCGATGGTTAACCGACCACGACGGCATGACGGCGACATTATAATGGCGACACAATGTCGACAACGGTACGGCTAAGAAGTAGTGATTATGACGCCATGACGACGGGGGCATCATGACGACAGCTCGGAGATGGCGTGATGAGCACGATATGTCAGTGGAGTGACAACAACGCAGTAAAAACGGCGGAAAAATAATGATGAAACGACAACGTACCAAGGATCAGAATGTCACAAAGGAAATTTGTTTCATTTTATTTCGTACAATTCGGCGCACAATGCCTCCAAGCAGGAGAGCGTAGTGTAGAAGTAATTATGAATAAATATATGGTAACAAATCACACATTTGCACATAACAAGGACAAAGTGGGTGATAATTAGTTCCGCTCCAGAATGGTTTGCTGGAGAAAAAAAGACATCTATATTGGTTAGTTTTCACGAATACAGGCTTGACGTGGTGACTGTTGGTGACGCGAAGCTCGACTGGTATGCTTCTTCAAGTAATCGTGTCGTTACATTTCCAGGTTTCTAAGATAAAGAGGAGCTAAAAGCTAAGACGTGCAAATTTTCTTCTTTGAGAAAATGAAATAACGTCGACGAAATGAAGACAACATCATGACAACGATGGCGCGTTGGTGCTGCAGCTCACGTCTGCGTTTACGTGCATCACATGCCACGCGGGATGCTTTATTCGCACCATGTACAGTTTTTCGTTGCACTAACTCCACTTTCGGCTATTTGGGCCGCCTTAATTCGCGCTGTATCCCTTGTTTGTTTGCACCATTTTTCGGTACTGGCAAACCGAGCCGCCTTCATTCTTATTATATCTGGTGCCTGTTCGCGCATCCTTCTGCGTGATCTTGCTCTTACCTTAGGTCCTACAAGGCAAATAAATTATTTTGAAAAAGTCTCGCTGCAAAATTTGGTTTGCACATGATTCCACCGGGGAGAGGGTGCTTTCTTGTGACGATGTACTGGTAATAGGAAGACATCCTTGTCCGACAGTGTTCTTCTGCGCATCTCATTTCGTGGACACAAAATAAGCACGTCCGTGTGCATGACGTTGTTCTGATCTTAGTTCCTACTCCTTCGCTTTAAAAAAAAAAACGAATATTTTTTTTTTCAGCTGGCGAGAGGTGATTTGTTGTGACTGGCAATGTGAAGGCTTCTTTGTCAGAAAGTAGTCTGCTGTGCTGCATTTCAATATTCTCAAGAGATTTTGCTTTACAAGCGTCTTTTTGGGTACCTTAAGGTAACAAAGCATAGCTCGGAATAGCAGCCACCGCCACTAGGAGATGCGACTGAAATCAAATGCCTAGCCCTCATGTTGTTTTTGCGGCTTATCTCCGCGTTGGAGAGTCGATACTAAAATCCGCTTTGGGGTTCCTCATGAACTTCAGCTACTGCCACCATGGTGTGGGCGACAAACTCATCTCACTCAGGGTGCTGCAAAAAAAAAATGAAGAACGTGGGCAGGTCTATGGCCTCAATACCTCATATTGTTTACATTAGTTTAACAGCTGCGAAAAGCAACCCAGAATAGTCGGGAACGTGCTACACACTTGGAATTGTTCTCGAAAGCAGAACAGGTAAAATTGAATAAATGCTGTGGAACGTGGTCGTTACCGAACACGATGCGCCTGAGTGAGTGCTTAGTTTAGATTCTCCGCCAAGCTCACCAGCTGCGCCTATCACTTGGAAAAAAGTTCGATAAGGGTAGCATTGTTCAGTTCATGGATGTAGAACAGCCTTACACAAAGTGGCATAATTAGAACCTGGTCCAAATAAACTTGATGCAAGGTAGACATTGCTCGGAACACTGGGAAGCACAGCCTAAAATAGCAGTATCTCCTTCAGGCGCCTTGTCCAGATTTGTCGATGTAGCTTGTTCTTGCCGGTTCTATCGAGTGGCCGCCAATAAAAAGGAGCAAAAAAAACCTGGGGTTAACTGAACGCCATGAATACTCAACATGGCTTGATTTCACATTCAATGCGCTTCGCACCGATAAAGCCGACCATCTTGCTGAATGTACTATCATGGTTGAGGAGACATTCGACATGACGATTTCCGGCTACAACGAAGGAAGAATAAATTTATTTGTACATAACGCATGCAGTCAATAATAAAATTGTGCATATGCTACAGGCCTATGATTGAAATTTTTAAAGAACAGCAGACTGTTACTAACCGAACAATGAATAGATCATTAACCCCACAAAACCCAATATATGTTTTCTGATAAACTGAATTTTATGCCTAAATGCCTAAATACTGGAAACATACTAGCGTCTTTGATCTGCTGGAATGGGTTTTCACTTATGGATCGTTGAGCGTATCAATTACTACTTCGTCAACTACGATCATAGTTAAATCTTACTCAGTTATCATTTTACTGTTTTCTTCGTAGCAATATACTCTCCATGGGCAAAAGTAAATGTCAACAAGCTGTTTTAATTTTATTTGATCTCGAATTGTATTCGAGCATTGTGGGGTTAATTTCTTTTCAGTTTAGATGGTTAACTATACAATAAGCAAAAGGTATCATTTTCCTACGTGTCTTTGTTGCAATGGTGTTTCGAGTGCCTTGGCATGAAACTATGTAAATTTTGTACCTTTGTATACAGGCAACCATAATTTGCGTCTGAGGAAGATATAAGGCTTTCAAACATTTATATAGAGACTTTTTAACAAAGTATGTATGTCATGAACACTTATTTCACTTCGTATACTAAAGTTTTATAGTTGTCTCCTATTTTTGCTGTGTTAGATTGTGGTAGAATGTTTAGTTATGCTAGCACGGTAGGCTCAATTTTGCGCAACTCGTAAAACACATGACACTCTGGAGCACTAGCACACGTAATTTATTCCAACGGCCGTCATTAAACCACATATTTCCAGTTTTTGCTTCCACATCACCCTTAACATGGCTTTAAGTTTAGCTAAATATACAAAAATACAATATGCCTTGTTTTGTTTGCCAAGGAGCCTGGGAAAACAATGAAAATCTCGTTTACAGCTTAAATATAGGAAAAAAAAATGAGGTTTCAACCGTTACTTGCCAAACATTTTATTAAGCCATGAACGTTATAGTTCCTCCGCACATTAAATTTAACATGTTGCCCCTTTCAACCTTATGCAAAGTTGCTTTGATGTGCAGTTAGCTTGTGACGCTAGAAAATGTTTTGCATGATGGCTGTACCATACTATGGAGCGCTTCAGTAAGCAATATTCTGAGGCTGTAATTGCCTCACAGAGGTGAAAAATATATCTTACTGTCACGCACAACGTCCTTCCCACTTCAACGAATTATAAATAACGTGTCTTACAGAATTCTCTGGGCAGACTGCGAAATCTCAATGATTCGTATGCCACATGAAAACTGGGAGAAAACAAGCATTCAATAAGTTTATATATTCAAAGCATACAATTAATCGACAATGTTCAAACAATCGGTGAACGGTAAAACTAGCATGTCACACCTTTCCTCCTCTTATAAGATTGCTGCAGTCTTTAGTCCGCCCAGGGCAATGGAAAAACTCTTATTCTTTTTATATTTACTTATTTATACACTTTGAAAACCAAAATATTACAGAGATAATATATTGCCTCCATACCGGCCAAGCATTTATTTATTTTTATTTATTTATTTATACATACTACAGCCCCTTTATGGGGCTATTGCAGGAGTGGGTTAGACAAAAAGAATTCATACAGAAAAACAAGTAAACAATAACATATTAAAAATTCACAAGAAATAAGGCAGATGACACAAATGAAACTCATAACAGCAACACTGAGAGTCACTACAAATACGAGAATGAGTCAATGCACTGTAACAACAAGAAAATACATAAAATGAGGTGTGGTTAACTTTTAACAGGAAATCGTTCAATGGCAGTGACCTAATTGTTCCGGGAATTAATTTCCAGAATTAAATAGTACGTGGGAAAAAGGTGTACTTAAATTTATTAGATCGAGCAAAGTAAGGCTTAATATTAAGGTTATGGTAACTCCTACTTGACCGAGGAATGTCTGAAGGAATATATATGGGATATGAGACATGATAAGAAAATTGACGATGCCATGCAGAAACTTCAATGACTCAATTTGACGGCGTATGGGTAAAGGGGTTAGGTTCAACGAAGATAAGGCACGAGAGGGTGAAAAATAGTGATCATAGCGACGATATATGAACCTAATAGATTTTCGTTTTATGCTCTCAATGGAGTTAATGTCGCACTACTTATGAGTGTTCCAGACAAGAATGAGGGTTTAACAATTTTCATGAAGCATCTAATCAACAAACAGACTTGAAAATTTGGCTGCTTATCAACCCTATGGTTTCCCACGTTCCCAAAATAAACAAGCTTCGTAAGGGATCCAGTTTTTTCACAGACCAGTGAAAAGAAGCGTGTAACGTTTCTGAGTGCTCCTAGTCTCACTATCAGTTTCGCTGTTAAAAACTCCTAGTTTATCCTAGAGGTGGACGAGTACCAAGTTTTCCAAGTACGAATCAAATACGATTAGTACAGTATGGAATGTCAAACCGAATGTTGCATAGTGAAACGTATGCACATTTATTTACAGCAGGAATATTAGGGCGAAAGGCTTAAGTGGCTCGTTGCAATGACTCATGCCCGCAAAAAGCGGCGTCTAGTCCAGTGATGCAAAAATTAACGATTTAAAAATATCATCATCAGGAATGACTAATACCCCGTAAGCAAGCAAAGATGAAATGGCTGGATATGAATGAAGACACGAAAGGAAGAAAGAACGAAATGAAGATGGAACGAACTAAAAAAGAAATAACGAAGGAACGAATGGAAGACGGAAAGAAAGAGGGAATGAAGGAAAGGACAAAAGTACCTTTAGGAAGTGCATTAGGTGCTCACATGTGTCGTTGACGAGGCCGACCTAAAGCGCCACAAGTTTGTTTCACACAGCGGCTCGGTATGTCTTGCAAGAAGTGTGACCCCTGCGATCGTATAACTTAACGCATTAAAGCCCGTGTAGCAGGCTCTCGCCGTCACGTGTTGCAGTAGTGTAAAATGCTGAAGAACTTTTTACTGCATAACCAGGTGCCACGCCTGTACTGACTAGGGCAAAAAATATTGCTAAATATCAGGGACAAAGGATGACAGAGACAAGGAGAAACGTTTACTGATACGAAATGCCGCGAGTTCGGCCTCCGGTACATTCCTCTAGCCAGCTACTCTGCGTTGGGAAAAAAGGAAGAGGGATGCATTTTAAACGCAAGATCACGATAGTCCTTGAAAAGCATTGCACGAATGGCGTCTCAGCAATTTTGGCACTTGTTTGTAAACAAGCTGTTCTAGAAAAACTGGCTGCTTTATGAGTAGCTTTGTAAAAGCGCTAAATTAGTTGTGGGTAAAGAGATCAGAAGTTGTGGAAAGTAAAATGAAAACTGCTGAAGGATTCGAGTGCAACAGACACATGTATAAGCGTCTGTTATAGAGGTAAACATTACAAATTGTAGTTTAAAAGAAAAAAAAAATGCTACATGAATTCACTGCCACGGCACTAAATGACACACTACAAGCAAAAATCACAGGTTGTCATGTAGGCATGTAGGCCTTAACGATGATACCGATTGCAAATCTTGCATTACCAATTCCGTTTCTGCATTGCTTCTAAAACTTTTTTCCCTGTCTCACTTCTGGTGATATGCTATGAGTAAAGTTAGTTCTGTCTTTGTGTAGATGATCAAGTGTCACTTCAAGGTGATAATCGGTGTTGACAAAGCAGGTTTTAGGTTGGAAGTAACAAACTTGGAAATATGTTGCAGCAAAAATATTTACGCCGTCAAGTGCTTGCAGAAGTATACTGATGAAAGAACATAAGTAAACAACGCCTTACTCTCCTACATTCTTCCCAAGTTAGAGCCTAGGACAACTGTCCCTACGTACGACCAACCAAGTCTCACTGTTCGACCACAAGGTGGTCATGGTCAAGAGTAGCGTTGCATCGTAAGGAGCCTTACCGATCGATCAATTTAGTGTTTACAGCCTAGACTAAAGGGAATGGGTTCCAGGTAGTTGGTAAATACACTTCAGCAAACAATAAATGGTGGAGGTGTCAACGGCTGACTCGCCTCATCATTCTCCTAACTAATGAGCTTACAACTGAATTGGAACCTCTTAATTTTGTTATCAGAGTTGTTACGTTTTAGGCAAGCGTTTCGAAGTTTCCCATCATTGCTCGCTCTCTCCCATTCTCTCGCCCTTAGTGATTCCTCGCTGCACGGATGCCTCTAATTTCTGTCGTCACACTTTTGCGTAATTTGTGCGCCGGCACGCTTTAACAGAATACCAGAAGTGACACGCGCACCGATAATTGACCAGCACTCCGTCAAAGGAGCGTTTTCTCGAATCCTGTGCTGTCACTTCACTGGCCTGCGTGAGCTTTTGACGACTGGCCTGTTTATCAATTGGGGAATTCTTGGCACCGTCTCCGTGCAGGTCATAGATTGCGTAAAAATGTACTTGCCATAGTGGGTTTCTGTCGTAGGCCTTTAGACTTGACAAGCTGGCGTGGGACATCATCGCCCTCACCATTGATGACAGTGTCAAAGCTCCCACGTTCATGGGTAGAGATTAGTAGGCAATTAATTATTACCCCTCCGCTCGAGCTCTTCGCGCACAGTCAATTACAGCACAGAGAAAGAGAAAAGAAATTGCTTGTATATTTGGCGCGCCACGCTGCCTCCTCAGCACGTTTGCGAGATGAGCGGCTCAACACTCTGCTTAGTTTTTCAGATGGCAAACGCTAACCATATTTAACAGTCGTTTGTTGCGAAATATTTCGTTAGTTGCTAATAACCGGAAATACCCAATAGTTCATTTTCAATTACCGATACGAACAGGTAGAGCGCAATATTTTATTTGTATTTCAGACGTCGAATATTCGTCCTCCCCTAGCTTATTCCGATCTCATCCACTGTTAGGGAAATCAAGTATAGAAATTTGCAAAACTTTTTTTCTGCTAATTTCACGCAAACATGTTTCGTCCAAGCTTGCTCAATGTGGCTACACAACTTCTTTTCAAGTGAGCTCTATGCCACTTTGAAATGACTCTTATATTTGTACGCCCGTGAAGGATTTGTTTTCACTGTCATTGATCTTTAGAGGGCGAATAAATTCGCAGAAAGTAAGCGCCAGTGGTTGGTGCCCCACAAACGTATACGTTCAACGTCGCTGAACACGAGAAACTGGTTTTTAAAGCGAAAGATTTACTGGCCGCGAACTTGCTATTTCGCCATGGTGGTGCTCCGAGGAGGCACATGGCGTCACAACGCGCGCCTCGCCCCGGATATTTCTCTCTCTCTCTCGCTCCCTGGTCACTACTGTGCATGCGCCACTAGTAGCACTGAGCCACAGGTGTTCCGCCGCTGCGCAGCGCCGCGCCTTTCAGCCGTCGCCGTTTGGTATGACGTCACACCGCGTTCCTCGTCGGTGCGCTCGCCTCCGCTGGCGTCGCCAGCTGCGTCACATGCCTGATAACATGTTGCATGATTGAAAAGCAGAGCTCGCGTGCGCCGCAACCACAGTTGAGGCGGCAGTATGGACGGTGACAATTCTGATAAGCAGGAAGAGACCTGGAATCGACATCGGAACGAGATGAAGACGAAACGAATCGCCCAGGAAACATACGAACAGCGCGCCGAACGACTGGCTAAACGCCGCAACATAGCTGAACAACCAGACTAGCCTGGACTTGCAATCAAGATTAACCAAGGCTAACCATGCTATGCCTTAGCTTTCGCTACATATATCCTGGCATAGCCGAGCTAAGCCGCTGCCAATTTTTAATTATTCCCACTTCCTGACTTATCGTTATTACTGTTTCTTGCTTCAGTTTTATAGAACTATAGATTAGAGGGCACACTATCGCAAGATGGCCGTTTAAGTATTCCGTCTTTGATTTGCTAGTTTTACTATTGTCAACCTTATGAGTACGTCTTGCGAAGGTAATGCCTCTATATTGTATTTACATCGTGGCCTTATAAGAACTTATTTCTTACGTTGCCCACTCCACTGAAGACGTATGACGCACAATCAATATTAACGTTACATGTAGCCCCAAATGGCGGCGCTTCTCAGGATCATTTTATTAAAGTTCTTCGTATCCGTATTTACGCAAGACTAAGCTCCCACGTCTACTATAATGAGCCCTCGCCCCTCCGACCTCGAGCTATTAACTATTCACGCGCGCGAGTCAGCGTTTCGTGCAAAGTTGGTACCAACGCCTACAATCATACACTCTAGGAAAGTTTTAGCTCAATAGCGTTCTCAGAAACAGACGCAATAGCACATATGCACGCGCAGATAAGCCCTCACGCAGGCACGCATGCACACACATGCAAACATAATCCGTTTAGGTCGATACGGAGGCAGTCTGTCGATGACATTCATCTGCGTCGCGTCGGCTACGCAATTCACATTGCGGAAGAAGGAACCGTTGAAGTGTGGACCCTCGACAGGGTGTTTGCTTCAAGAAGCGGGGCCGCATCGTGTCCAATCGCGCATGAGCGCCAGACTTGTTTACCTACTGAGTCAAATATTTTTCTTTTTTTTGAAGTACTCTCCAGATGTACACCTCACAGACGTTCCCACTCTATGCCTGACTGGCAGAAAACAAAAAAAAAGTCAAAAAAGAATACAAAGCCCTCCAGTTTCTCGAATGACATCGACTGGGTTCGAAGGAAGTGGATTGCGACAGTGTACATGCACTGTTGCATTTTCAGTCTTTTGCTTTGTAATGTTCCCGAATTCTCACTAAAAGATCCTCGAAAGCCCACAAAACCAAAGCAATAGTTGAGTACGTTAAACCATGTGGAAAGAGATGTAGCGTACCACAGACTTCCGGGTTTCTGCTACACCCCGAGCTTTCATTGAGAGCTCCAATGCCGAACGCCGTTTTCTACCTCAGTGGCTAGGTCTGTTGGCACCGACATAGGCGTGGCGTCCTGTCAAAATGCCGACACAATTCAAAGGACTCGCAGCTAATTTTGCCAGCGAAGCAAGACGCGGACAAAAAAAGAAACAAGGAGCTTGCAAGACGTGGGCTGCTTACCGTTTTCACAAAAGTGCATGCACTTCCGTCTTGACGCGTTGGCAAGACCAGCAATGAATCCACGCCTATGCTCGCCCACCTATCTGACCTTTCGCAATGCATTTCAGAAGGTTTTAGTGCTGCGTTCTTTTTCAAAACACTGAAACAAAATTAAACACCAAAGCTTTTTTCTCAGGAACTACACTATCTTCAACAATAAACACACAAAACCTGAATAGAAGAAAACGCAATGTTCCGAATACTGTATTTGCCCTGCTGGTTACGGAGACATGTACTGGAGAGGCGCTAACAATACCTCAACATTGCCATTGAAATAACGGAAGTACAACGCTGCGAAACATTCGAGTTGTTACCAACAGAAAGCAAACCTACGCTTTAGTAAAATATCACTCTTTCCTTCGAGAAATCCAGGACGGAATTCATAACGTTTCTTGTTGGTAAAGGTTTTATGCCATTGGCTGGCCGTCTTTGTCAATAACATATCGAACATTACAAATGGGAGGCACTTCCTCTTCGACGAGCTTAACATATGATCTTTCCTGTGAACTCTCGCCCGAGGTCGGTATTCTCTAGAAAAAAGGAAAGAAAACTATTTTATGGCAACTGTTTGCACGAACAGGTGCCAGAAAATCGCTATGTTGGATGTCTAATTACAATGGTAAATTGTACTCGCAAATAAAGTAATTCGTGAACTGAATCCTAGAACCATGAATCGTACCGCAGCGGTGGCCTATCCGTATATCATACACCTCGTATGCGGCAGGAGCCGAGTTCAAATCCCGGTGCCACCGGAAGGCGACCGGTATTTTTCTAATGGGCTGAGAAGTTCACTGGCCTGGTGCTCGGCTTCTCGTGGGGGGTTCATATCTTGAAAGAGGGCCCAATAGATATTTGCGAGTTGTCTCTTGGCGCCTCTTGTCAAATCACAGACGGGCTTGTTGAAGAGCGTGCGCCGCGGCTGTGGGAGACAAGTGCTGCCATCGGCTACCTACTGGTAAAATAGACACAAGCGCACCCCCAGCCGGGTGCTCGGCCATTATGAGACCTCAACACTTGGAAAGGGGTGTTTGTGCTCAACTAGAAGCCGTACCCATCTCAATAGGTGCATTTGGGGCGCCACGAGAGTAATGGCCGCATGGAGCGGCCCAAATTTTTTGCGTGTGCGCTCACGAGGGTTTCGACGGGAATTCTGGGCGCAGGCCCTTTCCCAAGCGAATCACCTCCGAAAAAAGCCGAATGCTAGGCCGGGGTACACTTGTGACCATTTGAACCAGTGGGTGCCCGGCGGCAGTGGGAATCGAACCCACAACTTATCGCAGACGAGGCGGGAGCCCTACAGCTAGGAGTATAATCAGCAATATCATACGCCAGCATGCAAACGGTCTAGTCAACGAAGAGAGTCACATTAAAACCAACTGGGGGAAGGCCTAATACCAATAACTCGAATGGGCAGAAATTCGGGCAGTGACCGGCAGCGGAAACATTGTTCAGGCCGAGACGTAGCCTATGAAAAAAATAGAAAGAGAGCCGCCAGTATTTCAGAATGATGGAGGAGGAGGAGACAAAGGGGAGGAAAGACAGGGAGGTTAGCCAGTGTAAGTACCGGCTGGCTACCCTGTGCTGTGGAAAGGGGTAAAGAGAATAAAAGGAGAAAGAAGAAGAGGAGAAAAAAATGGAAACCAGAAAATTCACACAGTAACGCGAAACTACGCGCTACAATATTCAAAAATGGTCGCACAATTCGCATGTCCTTAAAAACTTCACCAAAGCCTTTAAGGCCTTGAGTGCCGAAGCCCGTCTGGACCAGTGTCCTTTCTGAATGATAGTTACTATAAAACCTTACGTAAGTAATTGTAAACTTTCTGAGAAATTAGAATCCTGTGTACATCAGAAATCAAATAAACGATTGGTAGCGGGAACATTCCCAGCAGTAAGGTGACCACAGCGATTCCTCTGGCTTCAATTTCATTCACTGACATTGAGGACAGGCTTTAACACTGGGCACGTGCCGCAAATTTATTTTTGGGGAAAAATTTTTTGATGCGCACAATGTCGTTCGGGAAATGCTGTGTAGTATGGCCTGCTGTTACCAGACTCCATAACATATGCATGGACGCCACCACTATCATCAAACTTCGCGCTGCGCACAAGCGACCACGCGAATGTCAGGCACGTGTGAGGAATAGCCCAATGGTCGGCGCTTCCGGCTTTTAACAATAGCTTATGCTAGTTCAAAACCCAAGTGGCATGTTGACTGTTATATTTTCTTCGCCAGATGGCGAGTGCAGAACGGAGGAAGAAGTAATGTACTGGTGAACAACGCTGGCCAAACTGAAAGATGGTTGAAATCAAGAAATCGAACTTCGAGCTCATAATATTTTTCATCATTCTTTAGCGAGCTCCCGGCCCTGTCACGCGAAAGGTGCAATGCCTCGTATCTGCGCAAAAGTTAATATATTTAATCATTTTGATAGTGTAAATGTAGATGACTGTAGCTTTTAAGCGATAAGGCACAATTGAAAGCAAAAGGAGATAAAATAAAGCGAGAATGCCCATACACATAGACAGGAATCCTTAGAAAATGCGTGGGGAAGCATATAGTAGGGGTGAGCCAGCATGAAATTTGCATGTTGGCCAACATAAATTTAGGCGTGGGTCATTGAGGCTGGGGGGTGGCTCAACAGAAATTGGGGGCTGGGCCAATTTACATTTAGGGGTGGGGAAACTTGAATTTCGAGGTGGGCCAACTTGGAATTTGGGGTTGGCAAAACTGAAATGTGCGGTTGGGCCAACTTGAGATTTTGGGGTGGCATAATCTCCTATTGAAATATGATCAGTGTCCTTCGAGTTCTGAACACCTCACGTGCAAGCGAGCACGTTGAGACGCTTGGAGCGTTTTCATTGCACCTTACCGAGGTCTCGGTAAAAAAACAGTCAGAATGCAGGTGAGAGATTGCATGGACAAGGAACGTGCGCATGTGGGCACGTGTTCCTTGTCACACAGGGTTGCGAACGCGACAGTGCGGGTGACACGGCTTTGCGGTGATGCGCTATGCCCTCACGTGACGCCTCACGTGCTAATGCGGCCGCTCGTGTTCCCTTTCGACCGCTCTGAAGCGCTGTCAAGGCGCGCCCGTGCCCGGCGTTCCGGGTCAACTGGTAATTCCATTATTTATTCTGGGCACCATAGAAAAATGCTGGAAGTTGTTACGTGTCCTCTAGGGAGCGTTCTACCACAAAAAAGCTTTCAAATTAGCTCACTAATAGCCGAGATATAAATATTTCAATACTGAGAACCCATGATTTCAGCAGGCAGGCTCCACTGCCAAGTGAGACACACTCTCCACTCGTCCCGTCTAGCCTCCGCAAGCCAAATTCCGTCCCTACATTCTTCCATACCGGATATCGGGGATCGCGTGAGGCATACGTCACAGGCCCCGCCTTCATTTTTTTTTTTTTTTGCAGTGCTGCGCATTTCCGCTGACGGCGTCACGCGCAAGCTGTTGTGGTTGTCTCGTTCCGCGCAGCGCGCGATTTTGAGCGCTGTGCCCGAGGACACATGACTAGCGCTATAATTCAGTGCTACACGTATACTGAGGCAGAACAAGCGGATCGCAGAGTATGCTCACACACTGGGACACGGTAGAAAATGGCATAGTTTCCGTACCTGCGCCCGTGACTGCAGGACCGTGGGAATAAGCAGAAGCGGAAGTACATCTCTCTTGCTTCGGTGCGAAGTAAAACAAAAAAACACGCAGACATTTCGTTTGTGTGCTTTATTATTTCTCTAAACTTAAATTCATCAATTCAGGCAACAGATCACACAAATAACAGATGTTGCCTTCAATAATTCTCGAAGACACGTGTCCCCACGAGCGACGTCACACTGCGGAGACGAGTACGTAGGCGCAGGGACGCGACTACGTCACGCTTGGAACGCGGTCGCCGCAAGGGAAAGGGAAAACGGCGTTCGGATTGGAATTTCAGACCTTTCCGCGGAGCGTAGCGATGTTATACTTTGCCAACACGATCGTTGGCGCGCATTGTATGCTCTGCGCTTGTCTGCTCAAATGGCCAGACCTGGTGAGGGGCCCTTTAAGGGGCCGGATGCTGCGAGAAATTCTGACAATTGCCTACTAAAGCCTAAGCATTCTTTGCCACCGGAAAGGCCATTGGTAGACGCGCATAATCTAAGAAAAGCAATTCAAGAAAAGTAAGCATGAACGAAGTCACAGCCAAGCCAAGCAGTGTTTACGCTTTAATGGACAATTCTCAGAATTTCTGTAGCTTTGTTTTTAATCTAGAAAGGGGACCTTTTGACATAGTCTAGAAGGTTATAAACAGCGCAGTACACGTTGGGCTCGCAGAACCGGGTTAAGGAGTGCCCGAGAATAAGGTCACATGCATCTCTTATACTTAAGCACAATAGGTGCAATGTACCATTTAATTGTGTTTTCTATATTTGTTTTGGAAATGTAGGCGTCCTGGTTGACAACGAAGTACCCCTGATGACCAAGAAATACAAATTTTGACCGAGAACGTGACCATTCCATTTCATTCCATACATGCTTCATCAGGAGCCCCTGTCACATTAGCGACAACATCGACCCGTCACCAACTGTGGGTGAGAAGGGAACAGAAACGATTGAATGAAGTCTTAACACTATATGAACCCTGGAATCGAAACAGTGGGCATTATGACACGAAATGCGTTACTGATTCTGGGTAATAATTGTAATAGCATATTCAGGCAGCGCCAGCCCATATACCTTGCGCAAGTAAAAGTTTAAGCGGCATTCTCTCTATCCAGCTAGCGCATACCTAGCCTCTTTATTCCTTTCTAATATAGTCCCACAACAGCGTTAAACCTAAACTCTGGGCTTGCGCATGCCTAATCAACGCTGTGATTATGAGGCACGCCGTAATGAAGGACTCCGGACTATTTTTTACCACTTCGGGTTCCTTACCATGCATTTAATTGAGTGTAACACGAGCGCATATGTATTTCAGCCCCGCCGATGTGCAGGCGCTAGGAATGAATCCACGACCTCGTACACAGTAGCGCAACGCCATAATTCCTAAGTCAACTCACCGCCGGCGGGTCACAAGAGTTCCGCAATCTAAACTATTAAGGCTACCGTCAGGGCGACGCATTTAGCATAACTCCAAAATAAAAATTATGTTTTTCAAATAATACTAATACTGCTTGCGTTTAGCGTACGCAAGAACTCTTGCATATGCTAGAACCCCGGGAGTACGAATTACGTGTATAGCGCTTGCATAAATTTGGGAGCCTCAAATGCGCATTTGCGGAATATACTTCGCAGGCAAAATGTCCTCCCTCTTTCTTATTACTGATTTATTGGCTTCGTCTATGTAAACAATTCCTAGAGACTAAACGTAATATAAAGGAAAGTCATTTTAGGATATTTTCGAAGCCCATCACGTATTTTAATTTCTTTTAGGCCAAGAGATGTCGCATTTGACAACTCTCGAGCCCAAGGACAAACTCTGTGAGGAAGGTAACCAGAGAAGCTTTATTCGGACAGCTATATTGACAGCTATATTGATTTATGTGGTTATTGTTATATTCGTTGAATAAAGACACATACACGTAACTTCGTGGCTGTTATCGTCTTTATTTTGACTCGTTTGTTACCACAGTGACCATAGCTTTGTGGTCGCTGTGGTACACCACGGTCGGTTGTACTGCTATGCTAGCTAAGTTCTTGCAGAAGGTTAAATCTATGCACGACCGGTGATGCGTGGTCGGCACATTGACGTCCGTGTAGCCCTCAATTCCAAACCGTTCCAACAGGAATGACGCAAGCCACTCGCCGTCGGGGCGCTCTAGGTCGACGTTAAAGTCGATGATTGGTGGGTGCACTATTGCGTTTGATTACAGTTTTCGACCCTCCAAGAACCGCCGCCATCCTACTCTTTATATATGGTCATGAAGGTCATGCGTCATAACATGATCGGTAAGATGATAACATTCAAAGCGACCGCCGCGACTGATAACGTCACACGGAAATGGTTGAACGACCTACGTTTTTTTTTTTATTCTACACGGCTCTTTCCCACGGACACATTTTTCATCAGCACCTATCCACATACAGCCTTGCTGTAATAACGTTGGCGGCAGCGAGTCTCGAGCTTATGATGTCACGCTCAGAAGCCGCGTGTCTGACCCACTGGGCTACCAGCACACCATATAGATTGTAGGCCTGTGCGCTCTGTTCTACGACATCATCCTACTTGGACCTCTCCCGGCCACGGCGGCCGTATTTCGGTGGGGGCGAAATGCGAAAACAGTCATGTGCTTAGATTTAGGTGCACGTTAAATAACCCCAGGTGGTCGAAATTTCCGAAGTCCTCAACTACGGCGTGCCTCATAATCAGAAAGTGGTTTTGGCACGTAAAACCTCATAATTTTTTACTTGGACACAAATTTCCATTGCCAAGGCCGGTGCGATGAAAGCGGGTGCGTCAAAATCACCACTGCTTACTTGGATTCTATGGCAGTCGGGCAAGGTATAGCGTGACGGCACGGATGGAAATGCACCGGCGTTGGCCAAGCGTTTCAGCGTGCTCGCTTGCCCGCGAGAAGTAGACTCTGAAGGGACGACTCATTGGCGTTCTATTGGACATTAATGATTTCACATTCACAACTCATAAGAAGTGTCTGGGTGTCCGCGGATATTTTTCTGGGTCTGATCTGTGAATTTGCTCGTTGTAATGGGATCGAATTGTGAACAATCCGATTACAGTGGTATGCATGTTTGCAAGTAAAAAAAAATAACGCTTTCCTACTAAGTAATTTGCCCAATGTGTGCGTAAATAAACGGGTGTTAAGGAGAAGGAACGGTTTGAATTTACTTCGCGTTGTCTTCGCCGTTGAATAAGAGTAAACATGTCCAAATTTCGCCTAAGTTTGAAGTGACTAGAACCGTATCAATGTAGGTGAACTGTCGTGTATCCAGCGCATTGCGTAACGAATAGACAAATATGTTCACTGATAATTTTTATTCTTCTGGCCTTTCTTTCATATAGTGCTGCCTTTTTAAGACATTTATTTTATGTGAAAAGAAGACGTTTCCTATATATGATGCGTTAGATAAAAGAGTTTCATAAGAGGACTGTGAGCTAGACCAATACGAGTGTCTTACAAAACGATGTCCATAGCTGTCTCATGCTACGGTTCCCATGTCTGTCTCACATTGACTTGTCAGAGTACCGTGAGCAAGGGATGGTGGTTGCGTTCGACAGGATAATATCAAGCCTTTCCATATAGGTGTCACACAAGGAGCTCATGCATCCCGATATGTGCGACAAAATCTTCTTACTGGTGCATACAAAAAGGACACGGCAGTGCCTTCTGAGGAAATGAAAATATGACATGGAAGAGGAGCCTAGTGTCGTAAAACCGTTGTCGTTGACTCTTTCCACGCTTGCAATCGGAATGCATATTTTGTCCGCGTAGTCTCTAACCTACTGCTTTCCCTCGCATTTTCTGACATGCTGCGTCTACCGCGTGCCACCTCTGCTAACATCGCGCAGCCTTAGCGACCCTAATTCCAACGTATGCTTGTCCACGGATGCCTGTTACAGCATAAAGGACTATAGTGCAGTCTACGCTATAACGGGAACTGCACAAACACGTGAATTTATGACATAATTATACATACAAGTTGAATAAGCAATATCGACGCTGGAAACAGTGTCAAGCTATCCCCTAAGCAGAACTAAGGCGTTCTTCTGCAATACGTGTTTTTTTTTTCTTGAATGTTCTGATGATGCATTTTGCATCTATCCTCTGCTTGTATACCATAAAGAGGAGAAAATTTCAGTTCAGGAGCAAAGAGAAATTATTGGTGACAAGTTAGCTTTTGCGCCTTAAGCCACACATGGAAGGTTTTATTGGGATCTTAGAAAAGTCTAGATAACTCAGTGGTTTGAATATGTCTTAGTACAGACGCACAATTGTCATTTACGCAAAATTTTCGTATGCGTTATAAGCTGAGCTTTATTGGAGATATTACTGTTACGACAGCAGTTAGAGGGCCATTTATGGGTATTTACAGTCACTTCTTCGTGGACTTCCAGAGTCCCAGTTCGCATGCACGGATATTAGAGCAGACGTGCCAGTTTGTTCACGTCTTGTGACTCGTGTTACACCCAACTGAACAACTGGTACAACCTGCAGTGTGAAGCAGTGATTACGAAGATAGCACCGGGACGTGTGTTCGTGCGTTTTTTTGTTTGTTTTTTTAGGCATCCGTTACGATCCTTAGCGGCATACACGAGTGAAGGCCATTGTGAGCCACGATCGTCATTGAGGTGTGCTACTTGACTACGCATGCCATGTGATCTTGAACGCTCTCTTGTCTGATGAGATTGCGCGCTCTTGTGACACGCGCTTAGTATACGTGCGACGTCATACACACCAACTGCGGTAGTGAAATATTTGTATGGCGCCATTTTATGCAAGCTCCTAAAGGCTGCTTCTGCGAATAATTTCTGGTTTCATTTATCGAAGGTTGTTGGAAAAAGCATGGATCTTCGCGTTTCCTCAAATGTTGCACTGAGCATAGTCGAAAGAAACATCATAGTCCACGACATTGATAGCAGTGTTCTCTTAGTGAAGACCGCTGTATTTTTTGCCAACTTGTTCATTCCTCAAACAATTGCGCTCCCCAGGTATGTATAAAGTAACTAGAAGCAGTTATTAAATAATTTCGGTTCTCTTTCAGCGAATCTTCAATTTTAGGTATATGCCACGTTTTACGTTCATTATTCTGATCATCATCATCATCATCATCATCATCATCATCATCAGCCTGGTTACGCCCACTGCAGGGCAAAGGCCTCTCCCATACTTCTCCAACAACCCCGGTCATGTACTAATTGTGGCCATGTCGTCCCTGCAAACTTCTTAATCTCATCCGCCCACATAACTTTCTGCCGCCCCCTGCTACGCTTCCCTTCCCTTGGAATCCAGTCCGTAACTCTTAATGACCATCGGTTATCTTCCCTCCTCATTACATGTCCTGCCCATGCCCATTTCTTTTTCTTGATTTCAACTAAGATGTCATTAACTCGTGTTTGTTCCCTCACCCAATCTGCTCTTTTCTTATCCCTTAACGTTACACCCATCACTCTTCTTTCTATAGCTCGTTGCGTCGTCCTCAATTTAAGTAGAACCCTTTTCGTAAGCCTCCAGGTTTCTGCCCCGTAGGTGAGTACTGGTAAGACAGAGCTATTATACACTTTTCTCTTGAGGGATAATGGCAACCTGCTGTTCATGATCTGAGAATGCCTGCCAAACGCGCCCCAACCCATTCTTATTCTTCTGATTATTTCCGTCTCATGATCCGGATCAGCCGTCACTACCTGCCCTAAGTACATGTATTCCCCTACCACTTCCAGTGCCTCGCTACCTATCGTAAACTGCTGTTTTCTACCGAGACTGTTAAACATTAGTTTTCTGCAGATTAATTTTTAGACCCACTCTTCTGCTTTGCCTCTCCAGGTCAGTGAGCATGCATTGCAATTGGTCCCCCGAGGTAATAAGCAAGGCAATATCATCAGCAAATCGCAAGTTACTAAGGTATTCTCCATTAACTTTTATCCCCAATTCTTCCCAATCCAATTCTGGTCATGTACACCTTACTTGTACTTTTGTAAAATTACTCAAAGTTGGGCGGCTGGGTAGCTGACGAAACTGCAGCGCGTGCAAGCAACAAACGAGACACAAGGCCAAGGTTACACACAAACGCTCGTGTGTTACTTTTGCCTTGTGTCTCGTTTTAGTGCGCGCTGCAGTTTCATGATGAATATTGCCACCATGGAAATAAGGTATGTATGAGACGTGTAGTGCAGTGCGAGTCCTCTTTCGCGCTTCCATCAGAAGGCTCAGCGCCGTCTCGTACCGCCGCATCGAAGCCTGCGCGTGGCCTCTGAAACCTCTGTCGTGCTTCTTTCTGGACATGCTGCGCCATCTAGTGGAACTGCCCCAAGTTCATGCGTGGCCTCCGAGAATAGAAGCGTGGCACACAGGTGCCTGCGAACGCTGCGAATTGTTTTCTGGCTTGCCGCACACCCAGTGGCACATACTCAAGTGACTGACGCTGGCGAAAGGTTATTTGAAGAGCGAGACATACCCAATGTATTCATGGAACAGCTGGCGAAGAGAAAGCGAGCACACGATGAACCGAATGCTACACAAGTGCGAATACGAGGACGACCACTTGCTGTGTGCCCTACGAAGTAGATACGTTTGACAGCCGATAATCGGAGCACAGCCCGCGGCATAGTACGTTACGGCATAGTACGGCATAGTACGGCATAGTACGGCATAGTACAGCGAGCTGGACGGGGGCATAACGCTTTCCAAGCTGACGCGAGCGATCGTCACTGGAAACACTACCCTGGGCAAGGAAAGAAACACGAGCAAGTTGCTGCCTAACCTGGACGACGCAACCTTGCAGGCAATACTGGAACTCTTCAATGTACGCTGGAACAGAGGGACCTTACCCCCGAAATTCAAGCATGCGGATATTACGTAAATACCAAAGCCGAAAAGAGCGCCCTGCCTGGAGAAGATCGGGCCCAGTCCGATCACGTCTTGCTTTCGTAAACTGATTGAAGGCGTGATCATCGACACGCTACGGACGCATGTGAAAAAACGTCAACTGATGCCGAACATGATGATTGGTTTTCGGCCCAACTTGTCAACGCAAGACATGCTTCTGCAGCTCAAAAAGAAGTGCCTAATGCTGCAACGCCGAGCGGCCCGAAATCAATTCTCGCCCCAGATCTAAAGGGGGCTTTTGACAACGTGAGGAACGAAACGATATTAACCAATCTCAGAGACACAAATTGCGGCCGACGAACTTACAACTACATGGGGGCTTTCCTCACGGAGCGTACAGCCACAATCTGACCAAGAAATGTGAGGTCGCAGTGAGTAGACACCGAATACAGGAACACCACATGGGGAAATGCTGTCACCGACACTTTTCCACGTTACCATGATGATACTCCGAGCCCAACTAAAAAAATGCAGCTCAAGAATGCAACTGAAAGAAGACATGCTCTGTCTGCAGACGACATCACAATATGGAAAGTCGGAGGATCCATAGGAGAATTGAAAGAGGCATTACAGGAGGCAGTAGAGGTCGTAGCAAGATACGCGAATATAAGCAGACTGCGATGCGTGCCGGAGAAGTCGGAGCTCCTCATATTCAAGAAGCGTCCACAAGGACATTGACCATCGACCTGCGAACATGTCCTAGAGAAATTCCCAAGATGCTCGACCTATACTAGCAAAATACGGGGGCGGAGCATAGGCTAGACAGAAGCTACAACACGCGACCACGCAGATGTTGCGCATGATGCAACTAGTTACCAGTAGGAAGAAGGGACTCAAATAACAGGACCCGATCCGACTAGTGCAGGCTCCAATTATGAGCTGCATTATGTACTCGGCGCCATATCTAAATTTCAACAATGCGGAAGGGGAGGATCTCAACCGGCTGATAAGCGAGGCGTATAAACAAGCGCGACAACATGGACCCGGAACGACTGCTTTCCGCCTCGAGGAGAGAGGGGTGTACAACAAGTCACAGGAAATCATAGAGCCCCACAAGGTAAGCCAGAAGTTAAGGCTACAACGAACGATAGCGAATCGCTGGGTCTTGAGACGTCTTGGATATTCCGTACGGAATACCAGCGGAGACAAAAATCTTCACTCGAATAAATTAAGTTATGCACGGCTCATCGATTCCCAGGAAGATGCACCCGACCTTCCACATCGGGCGGCGACAAGCCTCAGTGCAGGTGCTCACAAGAAAGTATGAGAACCACCCGATGTCTTGTACGTAGATGCGGCCAGCACAGCTAGAAGCACCACATTCGTCAACAGCGCAGGCGACAATCACGGGACCGAAATGAATGCGTCGTCGGTTTTCGGAGAAAGCTAAAAGACATGTTCTTTCGCTGCAAGGTAAAACACACCTAAAAGGAAGATACATAGAAGAAAACAAGGGCGGCACTTCCATTTGATTTATTTGTATATATATATTCCTTGGTCACCGCCCAAAATAAATCAGTTGAAAATGCTGCCCCTGTTGTCTTCTATGTGACTTTATTTTGTTTGTGTATTAACTTGCGACAAAAAACATGTATTTTAGCGAGCAACAACTAGACCAACAAGCACTTCTGTTGAAACATTTTTTTCCGAAGCGAGCCCTGCGGAGACAGAACTATAGCGATAGCATTAGCCATCACGATGATACCCCACTGGGACTGCATCATAGTTTTGAAGGACTCTCAGATGGCATGCAGTAATTTTTCTGATGCCAATATTTCCAGGACCGCGCATCCCATTCTGAGTGGAGCGAAGAAGCTCCCACCATGCATACAAATCGTGGGAACTTCGGGCGTGAGTCCTTACGAGACAACCATCAGGTGCACGCCTATGCGCCCTAGCGCACGCACACCGGCAGCCGCGAGAGGAATGCGTCAAGCTGTTTTACCTCGACTCGATACCATTCACCTACACGTACATCACCTTAACATCACACAATCACCTTTCACGAAGAGCATTACCACGGCTTCATAAAGCTCTCACTCGAGAGGAAGCCATATTATGACGGAAACTCCAAACAAACACATATCCACGCTTTCTATCACGCTATACACGCTGCGCTGTATTCGTATAGATTCCCATACTGCGATCAATACGCCACGCTTTACCACTTTTTATCGGCTTGCGCACGGACACCAGAGCTCACACTCATAATGGACCTTACCACACGAGAATGGGAGGCAGCGCTGTCTAGTTCAGACTCGACGGACCAGTTCAACCTGATTAACCGAGCGAGAAGGCCAGCTATAAGGCCGCTGAACTCCTGGACTGAGGCGACCACCCACTGCAATGCGGAGGGGCTACCTATGGTCACGTTTTCTTTTGTATAAAGTTTAGTCTCTCCCTCTCTCTCAACTACACCTGAATCCTGCTCATCACAGGATCACACTTTCAAATGAGTGGACGCCTCGACTTCATTATCGAGGGATTTGACACTGGAGAGGTGTACGCGTATAGTTGCGAGAAGAACGGCTTATAAAGTAACTTCAGGGCTCTAATCTCTTTGCGACGTTTGGCCACATGGAGTACAGGAAACTAGATCCACATCTTGTCTCCGCCGGCACGAGATACTACAAATATCATGAGAATATTAGTTTTTTTTTTCATTATTTGAGGAAGCGACGGCGTTCATTTTTTGTTTCTTGAGCGCAGATCACTGATTGGTGTCGAAAAAAGTGCACTTTTTCAGATAATGACCATTTTTACTTGACTGCCCTGTTTGGTTACAAAAGCTCGCACATAAGTGAATCGCAAGTTGGGTTTGATATCCAGCCAATCTCTGTTCACTAAAGAAGCATAAAGTGTGTTTTGTTTCACACGTGCAGGCATCAAATGCATACGTGTGCTTTCCGGCGAGGTGCTGGTATAACAACTCTGTGCCATAAACTGGCAAATCGTTGCATCTTTACTGTGCAAGATGCGTAAAAGCGTTTCTTGTAGCGCCTTGTGTGACTTCAGTCGCAGAAGGCGCCAGAATTCTTTACTGATTTATAGTGGCCATTTGTTTCAACAGTCTTTTAATTATACTATTGCTAGAATTATCTCGCTTAAAAGGAGTCTTGAATCATCCGTCAAGCTTGGTGAACAAAAAAAGATTCAGCGGATAGCATGCGCTGCCGTCAGCATGTCAGCCAAATTTCGTACCCGTGTGGGGCGCGTAGTATTACAAGTGGAGCTCGCATTACTCTTTCTCAAACAATCTTTTACGCGCGAGCCTTCTGCTAATCCGTTTTTGGGTTGCCCGCGCCTGCCATATTTCTTCTTACCGTAGTTTCCCCTACACGGCTGCTATTCGACAATACCTGACACCAATAAACAAGCGGGAGCAGACTACCATCCGCTCACGAAAGCAGAAATGAATCTTTGGCCACTTCTTATCGGTGTTCTGGCCCCGTCACGTCTAGTTAATTTCAGGTACTCCGAAACACTCAACTATCCTCGAACTACGCGAAACTTAAGCCGAGAGCACTTGCATGGTACGGCTGCCACACCTCGCGAGAATTGGCGGTTAGCATCGCCAAGAGACGTGTGCCAGTGCGCGCTCACTACAGGCCACTCCTAGATTTGGAATGCTACGTGTTATTCCTCGTACTCAGTGCTACAAATTGCGCAACATGGAAGCGCCTGCGACACGCCCAGGGCAAAGCAAGTGCGCACCACGTAGAACTGCTACTCTGGAGCAGTTGCACGTAGCTGCGCCTGTGGCGTGACGTAAGTATCGCTGCCGCCACCAGCCCTCTCACCGTAAATCAATTGGTGGGGTCTCACCACTCTATATCGCCACTGGCTCTCCTCCAGTCCTTCAGAACGATGGATGTTGAGGGTGAACAGGAATGACAAATATCGCCCTCGAAGTATCTACACACCTACTAGGTCTTTTCGACAGATTATTTCGGTAATATATTATTTGGCGGTACAACAGTCATTCCAAGGCGTTCTTTGAGGCTCCAAATAAGTGTAGTTCACAGCCCCATTAAGACATCAATGATGGTAGTACCAGAGAGAGAGGAAAGGGGAACGGCAGGGAGGTTAGCCAGAGGGGAAGATCCGGTTTGCTACCCTACGCTGCAGAGAGAGGGGAGGGGGAGGTAGAGTGATAACAAAGCAGAGATAAAGATAGAAAGGAGCACACACATACAATCACAGTCGGTCCAGGTGCGCAGGCAACTTAAAGCTACGGACGCCACTTTAGTAGTAGAGGCTGTGCATGCTGTGGCGGTGAAGAGCAAAAAGAAAAAAAAAAAAAGAATTGATACTTCTTCCAGAGAAATCGGTCGAACAGGGAAGCGACTAGCGAAACGCGTATTCTAAAAAGCAGTGACAGCCGCCTTTACCTTCCACAAATACAACGTTATCTCGCTCGAAAGGGAAAAAAAATGACAGTCATGACAAGCAGATGAAGCCTGTGCAGCTGCGCAGCGTTAGCAGCACCACGGAGGCTACCAGACGTCATAGGTATATCCGACGCGACAGGGCGGACGTACGTGGCGAAACTTTATTGTTCGAGCACCGGCGGAGTCGTGCGCCCACGTGCACCCACATGTTTGAAGGTGAGGCGACGCACCGCCACCAATAGGGGACGGTTGACGGGAATCACTTTCGAGAAATCGCCAGTAATCCATCTAGAATGCTTTCGTTCGAGAACTTTCACCCAAAGTAGACCGGTTAGGCAAGAAGGTACTTCCAAGCACTTCTATCTTTACTACCGCTATTTCCCTAGCTGCCGGCTCAATATTCTGCAACATTATTTAGTGGTATATAAGCAATTTACAAATAAATGCGCTCATGGCAACAAATACGCGTCTTCAAGAGCACATTTCCTTCAAATAAGGAAACCTTTCAAACCTATTCTATGCTTGCTTTCGTAACCACTGCGTTGGCACAAAACAGTCAAGTATTGCCGAATTGCGGATTTGAGTGCGGATGATTGCGTGACGTACGTACGGGGGACAAGATTTTCGCTGGTGCCCTGCAAAAACAGTTTTCTGTTAAGAAGCTAGGCAGACCAACTGCTAACGTGAACATCTATGTAAACGCAAGGTGTAGTGGAGTGGATAACTATATGTTGCACAACTAAACCCGATGAGTAAAATTGCGTGTACTTTCACCCTGTGCGACGTGTAATCTCATGTACTATGTATGTTTGTGCACCAACGAAGTAGTCCAAAACACGTTGACGAAAAGACATGCTGTCCAAAAAGAAAAGTCATCATTTGCGTGCTCTCGCAAACCTCAACGAATCTGACCACAATGGTGCACGAGGACTCGCCAACCGTGCAGCCACAAGACAAAAAGATGCTGAACTTCCAAATTGCAGGGACCATTTTCTCACTTACAATGAGCTAACCAGTCACTTCTACCTAGGATGCAGGGTCTACCCCCATCCACACAGTAAATAGAGCTCAGGCCATTACGCTAAGGCTCTTGCAAACAAGAAACTGTCTGCACCAGCTATTAATCAAGAAGATGTACTCCGACTTCTGTACTCCTACAACATGCGATAAATGTACTGACCCCATAGATCTTGCTCATATGCTTTGGCGTTGCTCCGTGTTACGCAACGACAAAGACAAGACTGAACAGCGATGGGACGCAGCGCTAGACAGTCTCACTTTAGAACAGCTATGGACAGTCCAACGGGCCGAAACGTTGGGTCAGAACGTTGGGCGAATGGCTACGCCTTTCGGTCCCAACGCAGAAGTGGCCCGCTTCGGGCTAGGAAACTAATGCGACCTAATGGACCTCAATAAGGTTTTTCCATCCAGCCATTCAGCCATCATTTGGACTTCGCTGTTCTTCAATATTGGACTCCTTTATTTAAAACACGTGATATCATCGTCATCCGCCTACGTCGCCGCAACCCACAGCAGCAGCCGCAGCAACCAATTTTTATTTCCACTGCAGGACGAAAGCCTCTCCCAGGCCTCGGCTATACTATGAAACACAGTGTAACGGAAAAGACCTCATTAGGAATGCAAATAGGCACACAAGCGATCTATATAGAATCTATACGTTTATTTAAGTCCGCCTTAAACGAGCACGAAACAAACAGTGGCCCACAAGAAGTGCTATAAGTTTCCCAGCATAAAAGTCCTTTTATGTCTTTTTGCTCAATATTATGACGTCTGGGCTCGAGTAAGTGCTAAAATCAATGCATATATATAAACGAAAGCAAAGCATAAGTGCGTTCCGCAAGCATTGTCATCTCTAATAGAATAACAGTCGTTCGCACGTGAAGGAAAGAAAATAAACAAATAAATACTCTCGAGTAATGTCACCGATTCGCGCAATTTCTATTCCTGTCACGCCATGCAGCAGTAGTATTGCGGCATTCTGTATTTTCCATGCCTTACACACACCGCAGGAATTCCTCGACTGAGGAAGCCTTGACACGTCGATGGGTAAATGATTGCTCTTGTTCAGAGAGTGGGGCACATTGCGATAATGAATTACACGGGCTCGAATTGCTTGCTTCCGCAAATCTAAAACAGACAGGAAAGGAGTACGGGCTGCGTTGGCGTGCGACGAAGAAGGCGACCAAGAATAATCGGCACCCAAGGACACGCTCCGCGCCGCCGAGTAACACAAACAACGAGCAAATCCTCGTGAACGAACTCAAGCTTCGTCGCGACAGGGGCTGTGTAAATAGACCGGCAAGCGGCTGAGAGGCACTGAGTATACAGAGAAGAAGGCGGGGGTAAGAGGTTTTTTTGCTCGTGCCTCTTGCAAGCCAGTCTGATTGTTATGACTCGGGATTGAACATTTCCCGCGACCCGTCAGTAATGCTGTACAGATGCTACGTAGCGTAACCCAGCTTACGTTATTCCTACGTAAGCTAGTTCATATTTGCTTGTTTGTTTTGTTTTGATACGGAGAAACAGTTTACAGCAGCTGCGAGGTTGACGTTTTAATAGGTTAAAGCAACCTGGTCATTTGGTAAAGCTGAACCGCTTATAGAACCGCCTGCTGTTTTTTGCCGGAATTCGGGATACCGCGTGGTATTGCTGTGAGGGCTTCGAGACCAAGTCGCCACTCCGTTCTCAAATTTATCTCGTCTCGTATACCAGGTCATCATTATCGGAAACGGTCTTCACTTGAAGTTTTTAATCGAATAATTGACGCCTCGGTATTAACGTTGCATATATATTTAGTACCTGCTTAGGGCGAAACGACTGTGAGCTTTGCCGTTCTCTGTCACATTCGTTTCAGCTCCATACTGTACTAGTCATTCTGTTATACCAACTAGATCGGCAGCCACTGCAGTTCATGCGTCACTGGACCTTTGGTACTGAATGTGATGCCGCCACCACTTACCTGTCCAGTAAAAACAGCCGCATTTCTATTTGTCAGGACTAAACAACACGCCTCTTTACGGAGGTTTGTACGTGCGTTAACAAACCTGAAGAGGATAAAAGTACTGCAGAGTGCCCCAATAAAGCGATTGTCTTAGTTGATGTCTAGATGCGGGACTCATCAGTGTGCTAACCGCTTGAAGAATAAAAACAGATGAAACACCCTCAGAAGTTTGTTTTGGAAGGCCGCTTTTGCTTTGCATGCGAGTCTAAACATGTGTTGCTACACGGCACAAAATCTGAAATATAGCAAAGCATGGAATACATTCACAAAACCTTATAAAAGATGAAAACAAAAATGGAATATTACACCCAAAGTATTGATAACACTTGGGAAAGGAAGTTAAGGTGTTTCTTGCACTTGCACATGGTGCAGTTGATGTACTTGTAGTTGATCATGAAAAGAAGCTTGCGGTGCACGCGTAGGAACTTTGTCTAGCAAGGCGCAATAACTATATACAGGACACATGGTTCGTTGCAGCGCAGTAAAGGACCCCCAGCAGCACGCTCCCAGCAAACTACGGCGGATATGTTGTCTAATTGCGCACTTCTCCAAATAGGCCTCGAGCCATCATTTAAGTATATTATTGTTATCTCATTTGTCCCCTCCGAGATTTTGTTGCACAGCATCCCGCGATTTTCTACCATTCTTGTTTCTGCCTTTTTTGTTTGTGTTTTGTGTGTGCTGGTGAGCGTTTAGACACTACGCAGAGCTTAGACAAGACGACACCAACTGGTGCAAACATTAAGTATAGTCTCCTATTAGCTCACATGTCGGAAGTGCATATGACACACATGAGGCTCCTAGAACCGGTACAACCCAATGAAGAGCTTGAAAGACAAAGGCGCCAGCAGACTAAGATGGTCTGCTGCTTCTCGTCATCTTCGACTGTTGGCGATCTGTTCCTAATACAGGTGTACCTTGTGCAATGCGCGACTCTCACGCGTCGCCTGATTTGTTGTTTTCTCACATAGCTCCCGCCTGCTGTTATCAAACTTCGCCGCGTGGTTTTACAGCGGCGGTCGGTATGCTTGCAGTGTACTACAAGAGATGGCGCGAGTGTTGCTCTGCTAATTGTTTGGATTTCGTGGCCAATGGACGTGCTTTTCGAGGCTCCGTGGCGGCGACGAAATCATAAGATTTCGCGCATGCTTTGAGCTTGCTTCTGTTGTTTATTTGCAGATTTTTTTGCCTTTAAGTAGTAATTGGGTGGTTTTCTTTTTATTTCCTTTTTCTTGTCTCTCGTATTTCACATGCGCGGATGTGCTTCGTATGCATTTGGTTTTGCAGGATGGTTAGAGCGTCCTTTTGTGCCACGTGCTCCAACACGTGCAGCCGGGTGGGATGTTGAGTGTTTGTAGTCTTTAAATGATAGTTTGGAAGTGACAAGACAAATAGCTATTAGAGGTTTTACTGTTCGTGTTTTTTGGTAGGAAGGTGAGAGCGTGGCCGCGTGGTTGACCGCATACGATAGCGCGTCATACCTTCGGTCTCCGCGGCATTGATTGCTTTTGAAACAGTGCTGAGAGTTACTTTGCGACAGTTTGAGGATTTGGATCCTGTGCATATCGGTCTTTGCTAAAAGGCACGCGCTCTGCATTTATATAGTATTATAGTAGTATATTATTTGGATCAGTAGTAGCATTATTATAGTATTGTAGTATTTGCAGAAAGCCGTGCCATTTATGGCGAGAAAGACCGGAAAGCAAGCAGTGCGTGGGGGGTTCCTCAAGGAAGGTGAGGAGACGGATGAGAATGGAGAGGGCATCGAATCAACCGGCACACAATGTGATGTCGATACTAGGCTGCAGAAAATGGAGGCTTTCCAGGAAGAGCTTCTCAAACAGGTGCAAGAGCTCAAAAATGAGCTAAACAGGGAGCGTGATGCACGGACAGTAGTTGAAAAACGACTTGAAGCAGCCGAGGAAAAGCTTAACAGGGCCGTCATTGTGAACGAGAATGTGCGTGACAATGGAACGCAGACCCCGACGTGACAGGCGAGGGAGTGTCAGCGAAGTACGTGGAATGCATGCAGCGTCATGAAGGGTTCACTGGAAAGAGCGGCACCTACCTCGAGGCTGCCGCGCGGGAAAAGCAGGAGCCCAGGGGACAATGCCCCTTGTCGAGGTCGAATCACGAGGAAAAGGACAAAGGGAAGCAGGGAGAGGTAGGAGAGAGCGAAAGGGTGATTATCACCGGCGACTCAAACATGGCTAGTTGCTCAAAAGCAATTGTGGAGAATGTGAAAGGCGATAAAAGAGTGGCGGCAGGGAGATTTCCAGGGCGGACACTGGGTTCTGTCATGGAGCGAGCATAAGAAAAGCTCGCGGAACATGCCCACGTGCGCAACCTTGTCATAGTAGCAGGTGGGCTAAATGACGTCCTAAACAGGAAAGCGACAGGACTAGCCCAGCGCTTGGCGAAGGGGGTGGACGACTTTCGCGAGCTATCCCCTCAGGTGCAGATCGTGGTGTGCACGGTGGCGGAGGTGCCTGTATGTAACAGTCACGTACAAAGAACCGTAATGGCTGCTAATTAGGCAATGTGGAAATTGAGCCTACAGAAAGGCTTCTAGGTTGTCGGAGTATACAGGGAAGTGAGAAGTTGTGGTGGTTTTAAACGAGACGGGATCCACTTCAATTACAGGCTGGCACGATAAGTGGGCTGGCGACTTGGTGGTCGCGCTGTTGCTTTTTTGGGGGCCCGCGGGCACTTAGGAGGGCGGAGTAGATATTAAAGAAGTTCCCCTAGGGAAACATCGGAAGAGCATCGCCGTCGATAACAGAAAAAGGAGGAAAGCAAGAAAAAGAGCTCGCCATGCAATAGGCTACATAAACATGCAGGGCGGCAGAAGAAAGGAAAAGTGGGCAGAAATTGAGGAGCAGTTACATAGAGAACAAATAGGGGTGCATGCAGTTACAGAAACGCACCTTAGAGACTCAAAAGAGCCGCCAGCTATTGAGAATTATGTTTGGGAAGGGTGCAACAGAACTAAGTTGGAGAGAAGGGGAGGGGTAGTCGGAATGCTCATCCATCAGGGAGCCAAATGGAAAAGAGTAAATTCACAATGTCAAGAGCATCTTTGGTTATCAGCTACAATGAGTGGGAAAGAAACTTGGCTGGGCGTTACGTATTTGTGGACCGGAAAAAATTGCACAGAGAAGAATAAAGAGTTAGTGGAATGCATAAGCGCTGATATTAAGGGTTTCGGGAATGATGTTGAAATTGTCCTATTATGAGACATGAATGCCCTCATACAGGATTCAGATGGCTATACCGACAATAATGGGAAGTCAATGCGAGACCTTTGTGAGCAGCATAACCTCGTTGTCGTGAATACAGGGCCTAAGTATGAAGAGCACATCACGTGGGAAGGGGGAAACCGGCAATCGACCAATAATTACTGTCTGACGACAGAAGGAATTCATGATAAGTTGAGAGAAATGGCCATCGATGAGGAAGCGTTTAGCAGCATAGGGAGTGGCCATAAACCAATCATTTTGAAAATGGTATATGTAGTTGGGAAACAGAGCAAGGAGCGCAAAATGGATAGCCCAAATTTGAACGCTGAACAAATAGCAAATATAGTCACTAGAGTTGAGGAAGAACTTAGCAAATGGCCAAGTAAAGAGTGCGAATATGGTGAGCTTCTAAGTGTAATAACGACAGAAATACGGAAAGAGAAACAACATGTTCCTTGGAAAGGAAAAAAGAAACCGAAAAGGTGGTGGAGCAAGGAGATACGTGAAGCGATCGCTGAACGACAGAAAGCATCTCGAGAGCACAGGCAGGCAAAGAAGGCGCAGTTGCCGCAGGATGAAGTAACCAGTAAATCGGAAATATACCGGGAGAAAAAGTCTATGGTTCAAATACTGGTGCAAGCAAAATTAAAAGGGGATAGTGAACGTTGGTTGTGAGATATACGTGAGAAAAAGAAGGCCGCACCTAGAATATTTTGGAACCACATCAAATTATTAGGCAGGAAGTCAACAACAATGCAACAGCATATCCTAGGCGAAGATGAAAACAGACTGGAAGGAGAAGCGGCAATAAATTACATCCGAAAAGTAACAGCCGGATCTTTCCAAGGCAATGACGAGGTTGTACTTGAAGAAAAAAAGAGCACGAAAGAGACCCAAGTGGAAAAGGAGCTGGTGCTGACAAATTTCAACTGGAAGAAAGCGGAATAGAAAATTCCCAAGTGCACATCCACAGGGCTAGACGAGGTTCTTGTTGGGCTGATAAATGAACTAGGACAAAAAGTGAGGCAGCTCTGGTGAAAGCAGTGGAAAAAACTTTACAAGACAGACGAATACTAGACAGTTGGCGACAAAGTAGAATGAATTTAATTTATAAAGGTAAGAGGCAGAAAGACAGAATTCACTCGTATAGACCGTTGACCATTACATTGGTAATATACAGGCTAGCAATGCAGGCAATCAAATTATAGCTTCAAGCATGGCCAGAGAGTAATGGCATTTTGGGAGAGCTTCAGAATGGCTTCAGAATAGGTAGGTGTTTGGATGATAACTTGTTTGTTCTTACTCAGTGTATTGAAATATCAAAAGCAGAAAGGAGACGTTGTATGTGGTCTTTTTAGACATTACAGGAGCCTACGACAACGTACACTGCAACATTTTGTAGAATATTTTGGAAGGGGACGGCTTAGGTAACGATTGCCTACTGCTTTTGAGAGCGATTTACCTACAAAATACCGTTTCCGTTGAATGGGAAGGGATGAGGAGCGAGGAGAAAATTCATATCAACAAGGGACTGAGACAGGGGTGCCCTTTATCCCAGCTGCTGTTTATGATGTACATGGTGAGAATGGAGAGGGCGCTAGAAGGAAGTAAAATCGGGTTTAATCTCTCATACAGACAGGTGGGTACAGTTGTAGAGCAGCAACTCCAAGGTTTATTTTATGTGGACGACATTGTGTTGCTAGCTAACAAGGAAAGTGATTTGCAGCGTCTGGCTAATATCTGTGGACAGGAAGGCAACAATTTAGGTTTGAAATTTAGTGTTAGAAAATCAGGTGTTATGGTATTAAATAAAAACAATGAACAGACAGTGGAGATACAGGGCCAGGAAATAGCTCGGGTAACAGAATATAAATACCTTGGTATATGGATAAACGAAGGCAATGGATATATGGAAACACAGGAAAAACCATAACACTAAAGGGGAACAGATATTCAGCTATAGTGAAGCACAGAACGCTATGGGGATACAATAGGTGCGAGGTCCTCCGAGGTATGAGGAAAGGTGTAATGGTTCCAGGACTTACTTTTGGAAATGCGGTTGTTTGCTTTAAATAAGGGTACAATCAGGACTCGACGGGAACCAGAGGCCAGTGGGTCGCCTTACATTGGGCCCTCATGGGAAGACTACAAATGATGCTGTGCAGGGTGATATGGGCTGGACTAGTTTTAAAATGAGGGAAGCTCGCAGTAAAATTGAGTATGAAGAACGGCTGAGGAATATGGAAGAAAGTAAATTGGCTGGGAGAGTGTTCAGGTATCTGTACAGGAAAAACATTAATTCACAGTGGAAGAAAAGAACTAGGAAGCTTACCAGCAAGTATGCGGCCTGTAGGGTGGGCAACACAGCAACAAAGAAAGTCAAGCGAATAGTCAGAGTGGCTGAAATAATCTCATGGGTGGCGGCAATGGAAAAGCAACCTGCCATGAGTAACTACTTAAGAGGAAAAAACGAAATCAGGAAAGAAACCATTTATGATAACTGAAAAGGAAGCTCATTACTTTTCGAAGCGAGATCGAGATGCCTTAGAACACGCGCCTATAAAGCGAGATATCAGAAGGAAGAAGAAGCATGTGCTTGCTGCGGTAAAGCTAGGGAAACTCTGGATCATGTTTTATTAGAATGTGAAGACGTCAACCCAGCGGTCGATTTAGGCACCACTGGCCTACTTGAAACCCTTGGGTTCAACGAGAGCAGTGGTAAAGCAAACGTGTCCGCAGTAGGCATCAGTAAGAGGCGATTGGAGGATTGACAGAAGAAAAGTAGGGAAACGACAAAAGACAGAGACGTACAAAAGCACAGTTCGCAATAGAGGATCAGAAGATTTGGGCGTGATAGCTCACAGTGTTTTTTTTTTCATTCTTTAACCTAGGTAGGACATTAGGTAGTATAATACGAAGAGCTTGGTAGTGCAAAACACCACCCCATTCCAAAGGCGCCGCTCATAACGTCCATCCGTCCGTCCGTCCGTCCATCCGTCCGTCCGTCCGTCCGTCCATCCATCCATCCATCCATCCATCCATCCATCCATCCATCCATCCGTCCGTCCGTCCATCCATCCATCCATCCATCCATCCGTCCGTCCGTCCGTCCGTCCGTCCGTCCGTCCGTCCGTCCGTCCGTCCATCCGTCCATCCGTCCGTCCATCCGTCCATCCATCCATCCATCCATCCATCCATCCATCCATCCATCCATCCATCCATCCATCCATCCATCCATCCATCCATCCATCCATCCATCCATCCATCCATAACGCCACCTAACGGCGGGGTTACTTGGGCGCAAAAAGAAGAAGGCTATTTCTTTTTGGCTCGGGTTCAGCAAGTGGCGCGGACGTTCTGCGCGTGCGCCGATCCATAATTCTGCAGGACCATCTCGTGAGGCCTGCCCCGGAATGAACGAACACGATCTTTCGAACGCGCCACCGTTCTCGTGAGCGTACACGAGAACGACGAGGCGTTGGTGTCCGGAATGGGGCGAACATGTTCGCTCGTTATCCGGTCGCGGTGAGTCGGACTTCCGCGATTTGTCGAGCGCCCATCGGCATGTTTTGTGGATAGCAACTCGGCTAGCAGGCATTTGTTTATGAAAGGTGCAATAAATGCCCTTGTGATTGTTTGCACTGCTGTGTTGTCTTTCATTTGTCCCAAGAGCATGGGTGAGAACCCCACAACCTACACATGTGCATCTTCCCAAGAAACGTTTGCAATACAATAAAACTAACAAGGCCTTACGCAGATGCCACTTTAGCGGCCAAACACCAATGATAAATGACGCGTTCCTACGTTCGTACTGTGCGCCACAGTGATACGGCCCAGCCACTGACCAGCGAACCCATGTGCACATAATATGCGGTGTAATAAAAAGTGACGACTTCACTTTAGCAACTACATGGTGAGGGGGCCCGTAAAAATAGTGCGTTGGCATGGCACGCCCCCTCACCGTAATGAATGCCTTGTGCTTTCAGCAGCTTTTCGAACATCATATCCAGTTACAAGTTACGGAAATGCGCTAGCAGGTCCGTTGCTGAATGGGTGAGTAAGTCGATATTAACTAAATAGGAACTCTATCCCCACGGAAACGCTGCCGCTGAAAGGTTTGGGTTATTTGGCGATACTTTAACTTCTTAGTTTGACTCTCGGCGCTACGCGTGGGTTGAATGACAGAAATATTACCGCACTCGAGAACTCTGTGGTGTTAACAAAAGAAATTCCGAACTCGAAGAATCCTATTGAACAATCCACTAAGGATAGTGGATTGTTCAATAGGATTCGGCTCGAGCACTCGGCGCGAGTACTCGGCTCAGCAGCCAAGAGCAATGGCACTTCTGCACTACCTTCACCATATGCCAAACCCTTGACCCTTTCCGTATTCACCGACCACCCTCACGTTGCTATCGCTTACGAGATGTAGCACGCGGAGCAATTTCAGTGCGGTAGAAAGCCACAGTGCTGCTTCATTCGTCCATGCGCGGCATGTAAGTATAAACACTTTTCGCGTCACTTATTTTGTGCTTCGGTACTATAAAAGAGCGACTAAGTAAAATCAGGTTCACCCAGCGGTGAGAGAATTAGGTTGTTCGCAGTTTATTACTTATATAGTCGCACTCTGTCTGGGAACATTTGGGCATGCAGCAGCACCTTACGGAAAAAAATTATTCATTTCGTCTATTAGCCCCTTATATAATTCTGAAAGGAAATGTTTTGTCATTCGGAGATGATTTTATTACGTTCGCCGATCAGAAAATAAAGCTTGGTTGTAAACATGCAATAACTTTTGTGCAAGTTGCGTTATGAAAGGTCTGGGCCACTCATATTGTGCAGTTCGGGCACGCAATGCAGTATTAACGGTCTACTATGCATGTCGGGTTCTTCAACTTAGCACTTTCGCAATCTTCCTGCAGCGCAATAGCATGGCGTCATTTGCTGCCTTTCACGTGCCATGAATTGAAATTGAAATTGATTTTATTCATTATAGATTACAGGTTATAAAAACAAATAATATACAGAAGGAGGTCCCATAGTCAATGACTGTATCGGGACCTCCTGTTATATATAAATATGCGCTTTCTAAAGCAACGAATTGAACTACATTAAAATCATATATAAGCAAACACGGAAGAAAGTAAGTACTGGAGAATGCAAAACAAGATTACGAGTTAGTTACAAGAAATCTAACGAAGGAAATTATACAATTGCAACGAGCAAATGCAGTAAAACCAAATGAGCTAAACGAATTGAACAGTAACGGTAATTTTACCCAAACATGCAATACAAAAAAAAAAGAATTTCAAGTATACGTAACCATAAATGCAACAGTAGAAACAGCAACAACAAAACAATTTCGAAATACATATGACTATTATTAAAAAAGAAAGGTATCAGAACAGCGGAATATATGAAATAATAAGGGTGAAGAAAAAGAGAAAAAAAAAGAAATGAAAAAAGAAGTTAATATTAAATATTTTCTGTTGGAAGAAAATTCTACAGATGTTTTTTAAATACGGATGTTGAACGCGAAGTTTTGACGCAAAGTGGTATGGAATTCCTAAATGAAAAGGCAGCAAAATGAACTGATTGTTTGCCATAGTTGGTGTGCACCTGAGGTAAAATTAGATTATTGTGCAAAGCAAATCTAGTGACATTAGTGTTTATCAGGCAGGTTTTAGGAATTATACATGCAGGAACTTCATTATTCAATAACTTAAAAATAAATATACCCAGATTATACATCACAGTTTTTTTGACGCACAGAATGTTATTACGGTGTAGCAATGGGAGAGCGCTAGTATTATAGGGACTAGAGGTGACTATTTTAATTGCTTGGTTTTTCAAAGTTTGAAGTAAACTGAGGTGAGTATTGTATGTATTTCCCCAAAATATTAACGAGTAGTTAATGTGTGAGTGTATAAAACCGTAATATAGCGACACAACTGTAGAACAGTTAAAAAATTGGCGGGCTCTAATTAGTAACCGAATGCCGTAAGCAACTTTCTTTTTAATATTCGAGATATGATGATGAAACTTGAGGTTAGAATCTAGTTCTACCCCTAGGAATGAGCAATGAGTGCTAGAAGGGATTAAATGGGAACCAATAATCAGCAATGGAACTGAACAAGATGGTTTCTGGGGGGAATTAAATACAATAAACTTGGTTTTCGAGGGATTAATAAGAAGATTATTATTTATACACCAGTTTGTAACCTTAGCCAAGTCATTATTTAGTTTAGTAACTAAGGACGAAATATCTTTATCGTAGTTAATTATGGTTGTGTCGTCGGCGTACAACACACATTGTGAGGATGTTAGACAGTCAGGCAGGTCGTTAATGTAAATTAAAAAATAATAAAGGTCCCAGAATATAACCCTGCGGTACCCCTAGGTTAGTAACCTTAGCTTCGGAAAAAACATTAGAAATATTAACTATGTTATGTCTATCCTGCAGGTAGGTTCATAGTAACATTAGTGCTGGCCCAGTTATGCCTAGAGCTTCCAACTTTAAAAACAAGATGTGATGGTTAATAGTATAAAAAGCTTTCGTAAAATCAATAAGAGCTGAACCAGCAAAAAACCCTTTATCAATAGCTTCTTTTAAGCGATCCGTTAGGAAGATAAGAGCAAGGTCGGTTGAATAGCCAGGACGAAAACCATACTGAGAATTGGAAAGAATATTAAATTTAGACAGGTAATTGGTTAATCGAGTAACAGTCAACTTTTCAATCACTTTACTAAAGAATGGCAGTATACATATTGGGCGGTAATTTGTTAGTAAAGAACGATCGCCTCTCTTTAAAATTGGAATTACTTTTGCTCGTTTCAGGTCAGATGGAAAAATGCCGGTGCTGAATATTAAATTGATAATAAAACATAAAACATCACATATGAGATGAGCAACTAGTTTTATGTTACTAGGATAAATATTATTAAGATCGGCACTGGTTACTTTCAGCTTGCGAATGACATCAAGAACCTCATGGGGAGTTGTAGGGTAAAGAAAAAATGAATGCGGCACACGATTCAGTGACAAAGGACGGCTACTGATGACTGGTTTGTCCGGAAAAAAGGCATCACTGAATGCTCTTGCTATCTCAAATGGTTGATAATATGTAATGCGATCGTTTGTGATGGTATCGATAAATGAGAGTTGTTCATTTCTGCGCAAAAAAGAATTTAAAGCTTGTTACTTTCGTCTCGAGTTGCTGCCAGACTGACCAAGTTTGTGCTCATAGTAGGTCTTCCTCGCATTCTTTATTTTGCTGTTAAAAAAAAATTATGAGGTTTTACGTGCCAAAACCACTTTCTGATTATGAGGCACGCCGTAGTGGGGGACTCCGGAAATTTTGACCACCTGGGGTTCTTTAACGTGCACCTAAATCTAAGTACACGGGTGTTTTCGCATTTCGCCCCCATCGAAATGCGGCCGCCGTGGCCGGGATTCGATCCCGCGACCTCGTGCTCAGCAGCTTAACACCATAGCCACTGAGCAACCACGGCGGGTATTTTGCTGTTGAGTGCGTTGCAAAATTTTTTGTATCGTGCAGAGAGGGCGACATTAAAAGGTTGCCTTTTAGTTTTTTTATATAGGTTGTCACGTTTCCGCATATTGGCTAGTATGCTAGCATTTAACCAAGGGTTTTGAGGAAGGGAGAGGATTTTCTTGCATTTTTTCTTGACGGTATGTGAATCGATTAATGATAACAAAATTGCGGAGAACTGGGAAAAGGCTTCTTGCGGATCATTATTTTCAAGGACAGCAGACCAGTCAGTTGTAGTCACAGATTCCAAAAAGGCATCTTTGTTCAGTACGTAGCTGAAGTATGAAATAGTGGGTGACTGCGGCTCTGAGTTGGGGAAAATAAAGATAGGGTAATGGTCTGTTATGTCGACATCAAGGATACCAGCCTCTGGCGGTGACGTCATGTTGCTTAGCGCATGATCTAGTAGTGTGCCCTCATTTATCTGATTACAACGAGTAGGTAACGTTACCAAACATTCAAAACCGTAACTCTGAAAACAGTTGCTATAAAGGGAGGAGGTAGGTGAAGTTTCATCCAGAAGGTTTATATTGTTATCGCCCATAATAACTACATTCTTGTTATTAAATGATAGTTTCTCTAGGGATTGATCGAGGGCAGAACAAAAGTCAATGTAAGATGAAGACGGTGATCTGTAAATGCAACCGAAAATAAAGTTTCTGTTATCAGCCTGAACAAAAAGATGATTGAATTCTAACCAAACAGATTCACAGTTTGTTAGCTTTAAGTCGAGGTGATGACGACGTTTATAGCTAAGATGTGATGATACGTAAACGGCCACACCACCATGACTGCTAGTTTGTCTATGACAGTATTCGGCTGAGTAAGAAGGGAAGGAAAATAAGTTTTTGTCGTCATTGCAGAGCCAAGTGTCAGTAAAGCTAGTGATGGTAAATCGAAAAGAGAGCGTAGACAGAAGGGAATTAATGTCGTCATAGTGTTTCCGCAAACTTCGTGCGTTGAAATGAACGGCCGAGCATGAACTATTAGTTTTTAGTTCATTTATTTGGCTAGTTGAAAAATACGCAGACATGTTTGTTTTTGTTATTAGCGAGGGTTCCTGAAAAGTTTCCTAAGGTACAGTGCTGTATTAAGTAAATACAGCCAAGTCAGATTCGTTAGCAATGCGAAACACCTCACTACCGATGCTCTTGCGGGCTTTAATCTGGCAGTTATCTGTCCAGAGGAAATTCCATTTCTTAGCCTTCTTTAATGACAGGGTTTTAGATAATAGTGCTTTGTTCTGCGATGTCAAGTGATCGTTGACATACACTTTAGTGTCCTGAACTAGTCCAGAGAAGCCGATGTCACTGAAGCAAAGCTTCGCTTTTCGCGCCTTGCTGACGAAGACTGCTTTCTTTGTTCGAGAGTAGAACCGGGCGATCACGTTTTTTTTTTTTGTTTTGTTTTCATCTTTGGTTGGAACGCGGTGAACGACTTCCAGATCGATGGGCGAGACAGGACAGCCAATTTTATCTCCGATTGTCTGAATAATTATGTTGCAATCTTCACCTTGGGTGCACGGAATGCCTTTAATCTCTACGTTGTTTATCCTTGAATACTGCTCTAAATCAGACAGTTTGCGAGAGAGAGTACTGTTTTCCAACTTGATTTCATGGTATTCAGTAGTGAGTGAGGTGTTTTGCAGTTTCAGCTGTTTGTTTTCACTAACGAGCAAGGCGTTTTCTGAGCGTAGTTTTTCAACCATGTCGTTGAGAAATTCAACGCTCGACATCAGGTTACAGATCTGCTCTTTCATTTCACCAAAATCTATGCCAGCAGCCTTAAACTTTACCATTAGCTTGACAGCTCTGTCTTCTTCAAATTTACCGATCCCATTTCCTAATTTTGATTCGAGTTCATCGATTCTTTTCGCGAGCTCAGCACAAGTGGGCATAGTGAAAACAGCCTTGAAACACGCATGCAAGAAAACAGAATTTTCGTAAAACTACGCTGTACACAAGGCACGGAATATATGTGGCAGCAGCGACAGCAAAGCAACAAAACCAAAGATAAAGTGCTCAAGCACAGAATTACTGACCTGCACAAGCAGAAAAACGCGCTTAATAGGTGTTCACTGTGCCGTCGCTGCTGCCAATGATGCCGCCTGTCGAAGCTTCCACGCTTTAAGTAGCGAAGAACTCTGGTGTCCGCCTCAGCCGCTAGGGTCGCAGGTACCCCGATGACTCAGGTGACGTTGTTTTTCTTGCACGTGTCGCGATGTCAGGTGGCCAGCATCGAAAGCTTGATGACTCAGGTGACGTTGTTCCTCTGAAGTCTGATAGTCACTAATGTTTATTGGGAAGTCGAACGCAGGGGCAACGTAATCTAATAAAATGGGAGTGTAAGCATGAGCGCGAGGGACGGAGAAGAAAACCAAGTATATCGTCTTAGAAATCCGTCACGACTTGGATCATTGCAGTGACGCTGCAGTGTCGCAGTACCTGAGTGGAACGGAAAGCAATCAAAACGGAATTGTAGGTGGCATAGGCTCAGACGAAGGGACAGGATTATTTTACTTCCAATGGCACTTGCCATTACACGGGCTTCCATCTTAAAACTCTCTTTGACAGGTGTTTTTTTCCGCAATACGAGTACCTGACCAGTTAGGCTGTATCGCTGAGTCTTCTACGCTCGATAAGAGTGCACCATTGAGGAAATTTTATTTCATGGCGCAATGTTGCAGGATGTCTTCAGTCGCACCTGTGTCCCATTAGGCGGTAGTAACCACGTTTCCCTTCTCCTGCACGTTACTTACTTATTTTTCTTTCCTTATGCCTAACATGATAACGCCAGTACCTGGCTATAATATTAAGATCACGTGTTCAACATAAATGAGTTTAGTTCAGAATCACGTTCCTTAAACTTCCTAGTATACTACACGCCATTCCTCTAAGCAACAGAGGGTAAGGTGCACGACACCTGTGCTTGCTGCCTGCATGCAGCCCTTTTTCTTTCGCGCCAATGTACTGATAGCAGATTTTAATGTTAGCCACAGCGACGTTGAAACTTCCTGAAGCGCGGCAAAACTGCGCTAAAGGGACACCTTTACGCCTGCCTGCTCGAATTCAAGGCTTCATTATTGAATTGAATTGAATTCAATTTTTATTCTCCTTGAACTACACAAGGAAGGAGTAGCCACAAAAATCTATTGAGATTAGTAGCTTGTCGAGGTGGCTGCCACTTTACACAGCAGCAGCAGTTATTAAGCAATTTTCAGACAAATGACTGCTTTCATACATACGCACGGACAATGATTGCACAAGGGAACATAAGCATTTTTGGAAAATACAAAGGAAAGCTTCACTATAATGAGCAAAATATCGGAAACTACATAAATAAATGCATCATAGTTCACAGGAACTGATCTCGCATTCTTTTTTTTGAACAACTGTGACACATCTACAGATTTGTTTGCAAGATTATTGAGCAGAGCTGGAAGAGTAAAAGCGACTGATTGTTTCGCGTAGTTGTTTTGAGGAGTAGGTATGTGCCAAATATTGTGGTGACGCGTAGTGTATACGGCAATGTTTTCTCTTAATTCTGAAATCTCGCTGTAAAAAGAGTTGTTCTTTTTTGTGGCCGAGCAGTATGTGTGAAGTAAACGATAATTATAAAAATCATGGGCATTTATAACCTTAAATTGTTTAAAGAGTTGCTGCGTGTGAAAAGCATATGGGACGTCTGCAATTATTCGCATAAACGTCTTTTGAATTAGGAACAGTCGGTTTAGATTCGTTTTTGTTGTTGTGCCCCATACTAGGTGGGCGTAGGATAAATGAGAAAGGGCTAACGAGTTATATAGTAGTAGTTTTATACATTGACGAATGATATGTCTACATTTGTTTAGCATACCCGCAGTTCTGCACAATTTTTTATGAGTTTCGCGGATATGGTCATCCCAAGTTAAAGTACTTGAAAAATATACGCCCAACACTTTCAAACATTCTACTACTATTTCAATCACATTGTGACCAAGTGTAATAAACGGCAAGTTTACAACCTTATTTTTTTTGGTCTGAAGAGTATTGCTTTTGTTATTGCAGTATTAATAAGTAAGGAATTGCACTTTGGTCCATTCCAGTAACAGCGGCATTGTTTCATCAGATGTCTTTTCTATATCGTCAGTTGTTTTACCGGTGATTAATAATGTAGTGTCATCAGCATAGCAAAGTGATGTTACATGTGGATTTAAGGTAAAGGAGTGTAGGTCGTTAACGTAAACACAAAATAAAAGTGGCCCCAATATGCTGCCCTGCATGCATTGTGCATGCAATGCTTCGACAGACAGGCACTGTTGTCCATCAGAATTTCACGCGGCAGCATTCGTTACAACGCACAGTGCACCTTGTACCTTTTCTTTCTGGGAACGCTTTTCAGTATTTCGAGTGCATGCCTGCAGACCAAGTTCAAGAAAATCGAACAACCGTGCGCAAGAACATTGTTACTGTGGACGTCACCACATCCAAAATAAATTATAGCGCTGAAGGTGACGTTGTAACTGGGGAACACCTCCGTTTGTTCCTTTTTGGTGTACCGGGAAGGACCCCGTGTTATTTCCAATGCCGACCGGGAAATCAGAAACGATGTCTCGCTAAATTTCCCTCATTGTGAGTTCCAGTTGTCAACACCCATTGTTTTGGATGATCCCGATATTTCAAACTAGTAGTTCCATTAGAATCTCTGCCTTTGGACGTGAAAATTGGCAAAGTGAGGCATACAGTACGCCAACATGGGCCAAGAGCCTTGAAGTGTCCTAGGTGCATCGAACTAGGCCATGTCACCGGAATCGTCAAGAGTACCAGAACGTGCAAACGATGTTAGAATCCCATGAAGAAGAAAATTGTGAGGCCACCGTGAAGTGTGCAAGCTACTCCGGCAACCTCGAGGCAGCATCGAAGATATACCCGAAGATTAAAAATTTAATGAGCATTCTTCTTACGAGGACTGGGCGCTATCATACCCACAGAGATGCCGCAACAGCTCTTCACCAGGCTGGGCGCCATTCATGACCGACACCAAAGTGCCCGTCCGTAGCACGTCCCAGAGGGATAAACGTTTCCTACCAGACAAGCATCTCTCCTACCAAGAGTGCCGTTTTACATAAGGCAAAAAGGTGCGCCTAGCTCGACTCATCCACATTCACCGATAGCGCGGAGAGGTCAGTCTTCGCGACTAGCCACTGCAGACTTGGAATAGCCTTTATTGCCTTTGATAACACCAGTCCATTCGGCACCACTCCTCTGCACAAAAAGCAGAACAAGCTTACAAACCTGTAATGGTGCTATCCGCCAGAAAGGGACACAAAGTAAAGACAAAGGTAAAATTCAGAATCTTCTAAAAGATCTACTGACTTTAAGACGCCGTCTGCTATGTCCACTGTACAGGTTCTTGCCGTGCTGGCGGCGCTCATTGCAGCTCTTGTCTAACAACTTACGAAGACCGAATTTTATGCGCCTTTCGTACGCCTTCAACGAGCGACACTCATCTATTTATCCTTGTGATTCATATCTATGTCCGGCAGGTCTCTAATGACCTACCCTTGCGTGAGTGGTCCCTTGAGATAATATGCAATAAACGTCATTGAAAGTTGTTTTGGAGCACGACCACAACGTCTCCGTGGGCCTGTGGTGTTATAAGTGCTCAAAATAATCCATCCAGCATCCCTCTAATCTGTCCTCATTCCCACTCATCGCTTTTTTTGTTCCTCTTCTGCACTTCTGCTGTGCAGAGTAGCGAGCTAGATCACACTTGCTCAGATAGACCTCTCTCCCTTTCCTTCAAGAAAATCTCCCTCTTTAAACATGGTACCTTTCTTGCGAAATGGAACACAAGCAAGCCAGTCTTTCAATGCCTCTTGCACATGGATATGAACAAGAAGACCTTAAGATGAATCCAATTGTAAGTAAAATACACAAAAGCACATTTGAATAAACTGGAATAAAATGTATTTTACATGAAATAAACACTCTAGCTATAACGACTGCTATAGCTAGATATATATTTAGATAGCATAGATAAACGTTCTACAAGTTGCCAATATTCATGCTTCCGAACTCCCACCAGCCAATTTATTTTCAAGAATTATAGCCATCCGTTTGACTACGCGAAATAAGTAATATGTGCAAAGGAATGCCTTCACGTCAGAAATATTCAACTTCGATTAACTTTCAACGCACAACAGCGCCTGACGTGGAGCACTAGGTGTTAGTCGCATTTTACGTCTTTTATTTTTTTTTTTCTTTCCCATTCGCTTTCTGAAATACGATCTATTGAGAAGAAACTACGAGAAAAAGATGCCTCGGAATTCAGGGGATTCCGGCGACGCAGAATCACCGGAATGCGCTAACACGTGAACATGCGACCACACATTCTTCTGGTTAGCGTATACAGTGTCGGAGGTGGTCACCGAAGGCCATGCACGTCATTCAATGGTGGCTCGTCTGCTGTCGGATGGAACTGCTTTCACGAGGAAAGTGTAAAGCCAACTTGGCCTTCCTTTAGTTTTTGTATGGATAAACAGCGCCTCGTCAGAGGTGTCCAGCAACGTGATCTGGTAGAGCGCCTGCACAATGTCGACAAAGAACACGAAGACGCTTACGAGAGGATGACAGTGCAACGACACCGGGAGTGAGGCGCCTAGCTACCAGCCACCTCGAAACATCTCCGGCGACAGTGCGATAAAGAGAGAGAGAGAGAAAGTTAAATGCATGTTTGCGCAGACATTTTGCGGCTTCCTGGCTTCGAAGTTCCGTTTTTTAATAACTTCACCGGCATCGATGTAAAGACGGTGCCGGCATGCCGACCGTATGATAGTAAAGAAAGTGTAGTGCTTTCGTGCAGCCTAATCGGTTTCACGAGCATAAGTTAAGACACTGACAACACCATAAGAAACAGATATTGGTGACATACAAAAATTGCTTGTTCAAGGGGCAGAGGACACTGTATGCCATAGTCGGATCGCTCTCGTGGCTAGAAGGCGTAGTCAGGTGTGGGCTCCATATAAAGCACCGAAAAGAGACCGTTTGGCGACCGTTTGCATACATTGTGTACTAAAACAGTCCTAAAAGACGTTCGAAATATAGTTACAAAACGTTGTCGATCTGTCGTAGGGACTTCTCTGAATATGTGAGCCAAATATTTGTGCACTGCATGCAGTAGGGACCTTACAATCTCGTGTGAAAAAGTTCACAAAATAACCTTCTCTCACTTCCGCAATGTCGTTATTCAGCGTCATCGAAAGCAGCTGGACCCACCAGTTAAATTAGCTGATTTCGTGATCGCGATAGAAAGAGAGGAAAAATATAGAAAGAAGGAAAGGCAGGGAGGTTAAACAGACGCAAGTCCAGTTTGCTACCTTGCACTGGGGGATGGGAATATAGGGATTGAAAAAGAGAAAGACGAGAGAGACAGAGCACAGTTTAGCGCACATTTGACGGTACATACCGAGTCTATAAACGGTCGACCGCACCTGCGGATTGAGGTACTGCAATAACGCTTTCGTGGCATTTTGTGTCATCGATGTGTCCGGTCATGGTTCAATGATAATCATTTCCGAAAATGCCCTAGAGGCCAGCCGGTTCAATGTTGTCCGGAGAGCGTCATGGTCAACGTCGTACAGGGGACGGAGACATAATTTGTGTTCAATCATTTCTACAGTTCCACAAGAGCCGATCATGGGCGTGTCCCCCATTCCGATGCGGAGCGAGTAGGCCTTTGTAAGTTCTCCCCTTGCCTCCCCCCGCCCGAGCCAAAGGCGGCACAACACTCTTGCCTCAGAGCGGGAACCTTTTGATGGCGCTTGTAGCTTTAAGGGTGGATCAAGTATATGAAGATGACACTTCGGAAGGCTGGGAGAAGGCCAATACTTTTGGGTCGTAGCTTTAGCCAATAAAGCTTTCTTGAAGCGCCGGTTCTGGATAAGGGGATCGAAACTGGCCAGGCTTCTACATGGGCAAACCGGGAAGCTTCGTCGGCGAGGTCATTACGAGCAATGCTGGTATGTCCAGGCAGTCAAAGCAATGTAATTTCATGCCCTTTATCCATATCTTAATGGTGTTCCTCTGCTGTCCCATATACCAGCTGCTCATGAGCCCTGTGATATAGGGCAAAATGCGGACTCTGAAATGGTGCCTTTGATTCAGAAGACCCATTTCCGAGGTGCCTCATGCGGGAGGTATTTTACAGCAGGGGACGTATTCTGAAACGTTCGCCGCGGCGAAAGTTTCGCACTGGCCACGCCTCCGCCGTTGCGGCGCGCTCTGAATGGCTGCTTTGACAAAACCGGAAATTCAGGTGGCGCAAGTGAATTTCCGGTTTTGTCAAAGCAGCCATTCAGAGCGCGCCGCAACGGCGGAGGCGTGGCCAGTGCGAAACTTTCGCCGCGGCGAACGTTTCAGAATACGTCCCCAGGACGTAGGGCAGCGAGCTCTACCACCGTTGATGTTGTCATGCGTGATAGTTTGAATATGATTGTAGTTTTCGTAGCCGGAATGACAGCGCCATCTGAAAAGCCGAACCATCGACATAGATGTGCATTCTATCCCCACATGTTTCATTCATTAATAGCAGCGTCGTCTGTTTCAATGCCATTTTCGGGCGATTGACTTTCTTCTTTAGTCCCGGAATACTTACGCGCAACTGAGGCTGTTGGAGAAACGACAATGGAAATGAAGGCCTTGCTGCTGGCGTGTATTCTAACGGAAGACAATCTGGATGGGTGATGATTAATTCAGAAAACGTGCCACGAGGTCTCTCCGAGAGAAGGAGCGCCGAATAGTGAGCGGAGAACCGGAAAAGATGACGAATATTCGCCCTGAGGGAATTCACAGCAACATATGTTTGAATGGCATGATCTTTGGCGAGCACGATTCTTGCAGGTGTCGACACGCAGTGAGGAAGTCCTAAGAGCGTGCGCGACGCTTGGCCCTCTAAGCTCTCGAATGAGCGAACATTTGACTTGCCCGTGTGGAGAACACTGGAAGGCTGTAGCATAGAAATGCTAGAAATCGAGCTCTGTACAAATGAACCATAGAGCGTACAGATGTGCGGACGCGTTCCTCGCACATGAATATCAGCACATGGGCAATCGACGACAGTTTTTTTTTCAGGATTGTGCAATGAGGGCTTCAGGAAAGATTTCGATCGATTATCACACCCACGAATCGATGGATCTTTCCATAATTGATAGTGCGTTCATTAATGTAGACTGAGTATGACGTCATACGTTTACGTGTGAATGCAATCATTCCTCGCACATGAATTTCAGCACATGAGCAATCGACGACAGTTCTTTTTTGAGGTAGGTGCAATGAGGGCTCCAGGAAAGATTTCGGTCGATTATCACACCCACGAATCGACGGGTCTTTGCATATTTGATAGTGCGTCCATTAATATAGACTGAGTTTGACGTCATACGTTTACGTGTGAATGCAATTGTTCCTCGCACATGAATTTCAGCACATGGGCAATCGACGACGGTTTTTTCATTAGGAGTATACGTGCAATGAGGGCCCCAGGAAAGATTTCGGTCGATTATCACACCGAAGAATCTTTCTTGGTCGATACGGTCAAGCCTTGTGTTTAAACGTATGCTGATGTCAAGGTTGCTGCCTGCTGCTATCACGTGCGCACCTAAAGTTGAGCGACCGCATAAGTCCAAAGGCAAATGTCATCGGCGTATATCGAGACGTAGATTGTTTTTAGTAAAACTTCAGCTAGTCCAATGAGTGTCACATTGATGAACATATGAGAAGCGAACAAACACTGACACCAATGAGAACATAGGGGAAATTACTTGCGCTTAATAAATGGAATGAAGAAACGATAAATTAATAGAAATTAAAGTGGATGAAAAAACAACTTGCCGCAGGCGGGAACCGAACCCACAACCTTCGCATTTCGCGTGCGATGCTCTAGCAATTGAGCTACCGCGGCGCTGTTTCCCCATCCACTTTCTTGGGTATTTATGTGTACTAGTAGAACCCTGGCAGTGTTAGCCAGCGCCACCACTCACAGACGTTGGCGGCGGACGTGGAACGTCCTTGTTGCCGCAGGCGTCACGAGAACGTGATCTTTTTGGGTGAAGGCAACTGGTCAATAAACCCACATATGCTATACCTGAAGGCATCAATGTTGCCGGATTCGAGACCCTCGTTATGTAATAAACGAGAAGAAAGGGGGTTAACCGAGGGGAGCGATTTTTATTAGTCATATGAGAAGCCAACAAACACTGACCCCAATGACAACATAGGGAAAATTACTTGTGCTTAATAAATGGAATGAAGAAACGATAAATGACTAATAAAAATCGGGCCCCTTGGTTAAAACCGAGAGGCCCGATTTTTATTAGTCATATGAGAAGCCAAGAAACACTGACACCAATGACAACATAGGGGAAATTACTTGTGCTTAATAAATGGAATGAAGAAACGATAAATGACTAATAAAAATCGGGCCCCTCGGTTAACCCCCTTTCTTCTCGTCTATAACATAACGAGGGTCTCGAATCCGGCAACATTGATGCCTTCAGGTAGCATGTGTGGGTTTATTGACCAGTTGCCTTCACCCAAAAAGATCACGTTCTCGTGACGCCTGCGGCAACAAGGACGTTCTACGTCCGCCGCCAAGGTCTGTGAGTGGTGGCGCTGGCTAACACTCCCAGGGTTCTACTAGTACACATAAATACCCAAGAAAGTGGATGGGGAAACAGCGCCGCGGTAGCTGAATTGGTAGAGCATCGCACGCGAAATGCGAAGGTTGTGGGTTCGGTTCCCACCTGCGGCAAGTTGTTTTTTCATCCACCTTAATTTCCATTAATTTATCGTTTCTTCCTTCCATTTATTAAGCACAAGTAATTTCCCCTATGTTGTCATTGGTTTCAGTGTTTGTTGGCTTCTCATATGACTAATAAAAATCGGGCCCCTCGGTTAACCCCCTTTCTTCTCGTTTATTGATGAACATGTCACTCAATGTTCCTCACTGGGGCGCGCCACAGCACGTGAAATGGTCAGCTGTGGGGCCATCTTCTGGTTTTACAAAAAAACGACCGGCGACTCATGTAGTCATGTAACCACAGCATCATTAGTTATACTTAATTGCTAAATATGTGTGAAATAAATGAAGCATTTATGTCTGGGATCTCAAGAAACAGAAAAATAATTTTATCTTTGCGTTACCGGCATGCATGTGATAACTGCGCGTAGCGGCGTTTGGTGCGCGTGTCGTCCGAGGTAACAGTGGCGTGCTGGGTAGTGCGTTCTACCGCGGTCGCCGTGAAGCACCCCGACGAGAGCTTTCACCACCGCGAGGCTCGATTTCTCGGAGGGGCTTTGCTATCTCGGCTTGTTCGCTGTGTAGCTTCCAGCGCTCTAGCGGAGACGAAGAGAGAGTGAAAGCCGGGTATGAGTGCGATAAATCCACTTATAGCTGAAGGATCCGAAAATTCTTTTTGCGGCTTGAGAATTGTGAGACGACGTCCTTTAATATTGAGGCCATACTATGCTTAGTTGGAAAAGTGTTTCAGGGTTCTATTAAGAAACTATGCGGACTACAAATAAGAGGGTTCAGAGTTCCTTTTCACCTATAATTCAGACATACTTTGTGATAGCTGTGGAAATGGTTACTAGAAGCTTTACGCTACGTTGTCAATTTAGATATCGCTTCTGAGATTACTACCACATGCGGGGGGTGGCTTCGTGCCTCTATAGTCCTGCTCCTGAGCACTAGGTCACTGGTTCGATTTCTGGGCCACGGTTGCCGCACTGCGGCTAGGGTGAAATGCAGAAAGTGTTGGTTGTGCGCTATTCAGCTGCGCAATATTTTCATATAGGAATCAATCTTGTTGGTGGACATTCATCCACCTCGTGTCGATGTTTGGGGAGCTTAGCACACTAAGACGACTATTTTTGCGCACGAACAAAACATAAGAGAAACGACACTCTGAGTGCACCATACATAAGTTGTTCTATGTGACAAAAGAGAACACGCTCGCGTTACCGCGAGTAACTGGGACACACTTCATCGTTCGGACAGGTGGACGCGCCCATATAATCAGCCCACATCGAGCGGAGCCGGCAGGTGCGGGTGCATCTAAAGGCTAACAGCAGTTTCCTTTTTCCTACTTGGCCACTGTCCACACTTTCATTCTGATTTTGTTGCGCTAAAGGCTACGATGACAGACAAGTTCACACAAGAGACTCGGCCACGCACAGATGTATAAAGAGTTCAGTGAGGAGAAGAATTTCATGACCCCGCAGTCCCACTCGAACTGCGCCCCGCTGTCGAGCAGACGCCTCATGTGCTCGACAGAAAAGGAATATAGGCCGATATAAAAATTCGTCGGAAGGCTTGCGCACATTGAAAAGCACACGCAAAAGGCAATGCCTTCCCTCATTCTTGCGTGCCAATATCTGCAAGTCAATGCCACTTAGCGAAAATTCGTGACTGCGCACCTCGCGTAGGCCGACAAAAAGATGAAAATAAATGACGAAATGTAATGACGTAAGTAGAAGGGCAAGTTCTGCTGCGAAAAAAAAGAAAGAAAGAAAGTGCTCTACGCGCTGTCATTCTAAACATGGAAAATAGGCTTTGTGCTTCTGCTCAGAGAGAAACTGTGCACCAGTGGGCCGCTAGCTGAAAAATGTCTGAAATGTTTTCTAGGAGTGTGGGCGGCATATTTCTGCTGTATTTTTATTGACCGTCAGTTTATCTTCTTTTTATTGTCACTGCATACTTTTGTGAAACTAGCATGCCAGTGCTGCAGAGTCCTTTGCGGCTACAGGCTGTTTTGAATATAATGAGAAGTCGATTTTCTCTTCCTCAGTTCGCGTTGGAACAATGCAAAGTTAGGTGGAGAAAGAGAGGAAGTTGAATGAAGAGTTAGAACGAGGTGGGGGCCATAAAAATAAATAAAAATTTGCCTATCAATGCACAGAAATAGGGAACGCCTGAAATCAGTGGCCGCATTTTGTGCGCAATAAAATGAACAAGAAAATTCGAGCTTAAATGAAATAAAAAGCGACAACACAGCAAAACGCAATTCAAAACGAACAGTTTTGGTGTACGTCCTAGTGAAAGTGAAGCTTTGAGGCGTACTCTGCTGGATGAAATTAAAGAATATAGCCCAATTTGGCGCCATGTCGTGATTTTTCCTGTATGAGAAACAGGAGAGGGGTCGGCTAAAAATGTCAAAGCGAACAAAACCTTCACCGCGAAAGCCTACCTCACCTTTCGCGAAACAAAAGCATTGTACGTATTTTTCGGTTTTCTCTTACACTCCACACTTTCTTGGAGCGATGCTACGTCATCCCAGCCTCATGCACAGCGGGACCCCATGCCAGCGCACAGTTTTGATGTTGTATGCATGAAAATCCAACGAAGTTAAGGCCTCTCGGATCAAATTTTGCTGTTTCAGTAAGCCGGTCAATTCGACTAAGTCAACTCCAGAAGTCGCATGATCAGCGCTAGGGTTCCGAGGCACCGTCGTGCGTGCTTAATTTTATGTGGTAGATGTACAAAGGCTCCTCTGTTGTATGGTTTTGGCATGCGTAATGCAACAGCAGCAGTTCTGATTATCAGCACTTAATCACAATGCTCAGGCAGGGTTCGCTGACAAGAAAATGCGAACGTAGTGGCGTTGCTGCATTTTAAAGTATCAATGGACGCGTGGGCGAGTATAGCGTGTATTTGGGATACTGTCGAAGTCGTTTTTATGACTCGCGTATACTGGCGTTACTCTCTTTTAGGCTTTCTAGTGAACAGCAGCAACTACGAACCTCACTCCCATGGCAAATAACGTCGCAACTACATGAATATTTCCTTCCCCCCACATATGCCCATATATATGGGTTTATCTGGAACGGAGCAGCAGGCTAGAGCGCGCTAGCTCAGACCAATCTCTGACTTTTTCAAATAAATTTTCTTGCTTTCCCTCTGTGTGGAAGGGGCGCAAATTTAGCCCGTTGCCCTGGCAATACTGAAAAGACTACCAAGATCACAATTATAGAACGTAGGCGTAACACTATGGAAAATACCTGTGCGAAGTGAAATACATGTGGATCAAATACAGCCTTTGTAAAACTGTAATTTATGAAGTACTGAACATCGTTTTATGGTCCTCTTACGCAACTTTCCATGGATCCCGAGGCAACTCTAGGTTAAAGAAAGTTTATATTTGGTGTAAATAAGCGCAAAGTGATGCGTATGCGAAGTTTGAGGTGCGCTGGTTAATTCCTCACTTTGCAATTAATTGTGTATGCAAGTGCTCGAACGCGTTGTTGGTGGGCTTTTCGGATGGAACAAAATTTGACCTGCTGCCTGGGTCTAACTACACATGCGACCAGAATGAATAACGAACATGCGAGAATGCTGTGGCACATTTGTGTGCCGACCTAAATGCATGTGCATGAGATACAGCTTTTGTATGACATACCTTTATGAGGTGTTCTAAGGCGTTAATGGCCCTTCGACGCTAAGCTTCCCAGTAGCCCGATATAACTTTATGGTACACAAAGTTCTTGTTGGGCAAAAATGAAGGCCACTGTTTGGGTTATATGTGTCCACAGTTCAAAGAGTCATTTCAGTGAATTGCGTTAAAAGCACTCCGGATCATTATCAGAGAGTTCTACGAGTGATGCAATATTTAGCCCGCTGCCCTAACATAAATACTAACGCCACGAAGATCAAATTTAAAGAATACTGATAAACGCTATGGCAAGTTTGCTTGCGAACCATAACGCTTGTGGACTAAATACAGACTTCTTAAAACATTCCTTAATGAGCCATTCCAAAGCGTATACGGCCCTTTCAGGCTATGTTTCTCACGGTCCCGAGAGAACTCTACGTTACACAACGTTTCTGTATCGCAATATAGGGGCAATATTATCGCAATAATATGGGTTATGTGTACGCGAACCTGAAAGCGTGTGGCCTAATTGCATCTTTTGCAATAAGTTGCGCATGAAAGTTCTCTTGAGCACTATATGGCAGTTCTACAATTGGTGGAAGAGAGAGAAAGATTAAGAGGGAAGGCAGGGTCCTTAACCAGATATCAGTCTACGGTTTGCTACTCTACACTGGGGATGGGAGTTAGGGGTTAGAAAGAGGACAGAGAGGAAAGCGCTAAAAGATATGCACACACAGAGACAAACAAACAAAAGGCGTTCAAGTTAGAGACGTTCACAAAAGCCGGTAGATCGCAAAAAGCACAAAAGCGCTTGCAGGCCTTCTTTTGTGACGTTATGTCATTTCGATGGCGTAGAATTTTTTTCCCATAGCGGTTGGTCGTCCAGCTGGCCAAGTTCCTGGCGAAGGCATTCCCTTTGTGGACTGTACTGCGGGCAGGCGCACAAAATATGGCGAATCGATTCTTGATGGCCGCAGTGGTCACAGGTTGCGGTGTCGGTCATCCCTATGCGGAACGCATAGCCTTTTGTAAAGGCAACCCCCCACCACAGTCGATACAAAAGCGTGGCGTCTCCACGGTGAAGCTTTGATGGGGCTCGAAGACTGAATGTGGGATCAACGGAATACAATCGAGAATTTCTTAAATGTGGTTCATGCCATTGCGACCTGGTGCACTCCCGAGCAAGCACGCGGAGCTTCCGTGGTGCGCCACTTCTACAAAGTGGAATTGGTACGTGGTGGTCCTTGAGGACAGCTTGATCGGCCCGTTCATTGCCAATAAACCCGCAGTGACTAGGAAGCCATTGGAAAGTTATATTATGGCCTTCATAACTTATATTGTGTAACGTCTCTGTTATCTGAAATATTAGCTGTTTGTGCGGTCCGCATCGTAAAGGTGACAGTAGAGACTGCAGTGCCGCGTTTGAATCACAGAATATCGTCCACTTGTGTGGCGGCTCATCACCAATGTAATCAAGGGTAGTAAAGAGCACTGCGAGCTGTGCTGCCGTCGATGTTGTCGCGTGAGTCGTCTTAACTTTGATTGTTGTAACTTTCGCTGGTATCACGATTGCCGCCGCGGAGCTGCTTGTCAGGACAGATCCGTCAGTGTAGGTATGCGTAGAGTCGCGGTAGTTCTCGTACAAAAGTAGTACGTCAGCTGTTTAAGGGCTGGTGATGATAGATCAGCCTTTTTCGTGATGCCAGGTATAGTTAGGTTGATTTTTGGCTCAGGAAGGCACCATGCAGGAATCGATGGTCTCGCAGCCGGACTGAAACAAGCAGGCTATGATTCATCATGTGCGGTCATCGCTTAGCTGAAAGAGGTGCGTGGTCTGTCCGCTGGTTGAGAGTCTTGGCAAGATGCCTTATATGGGTCCTGAACTTTTCAATTTCAATGTGGGTCTTGACAAGGTGGTTGGTCTCTAGCGAGTGCTATCGTAGCCACTGTTGATGCACTCTGAGGTAGGCCTAGGCAGATCCGGAGCGCTTGAGCCTGAACACTTTGTATTGTGCGTAGATTCGTTTTACCTGTGTTGGTTATTGCTGGCAAGCTGTACCGCAGAAAGCCTAGAAAAAGCACCCTGTACAGTAATAACATGGCACTTCTCTACATTCCCCAAGTCTTGCCAATGAAAAATTTAACAGGTTGCAGATGCCTGTCAACTGTTTTTTCACGTATGATACGTGAGGGCTCAATGACAAGTCCCTATCGATTATGACACCTAGAAACTTGCACGATCGAACGTGTGGTATTATTTGGCCATTCATCATTACGCTCTATACCTATAGTTTGTCATGGGTTCGCGCTAGTGGGGGAAAATGTAGCCTACTACTAAGGCATCAATAAAATGCCCCCCAAATGAAGTTTAGCGAACACTGGGGAAGAGCTCTGGCAAATATATGTGCGAACATAAATTCATATGGCTGAAAACCTACTTTTGTAAAACATTCCTTAATAAACTGTGCCAAAGCGTTATATGACCCCTTAACACTTTGTTTCCCAGTGTCCCGTAAGAATTCCACGCTGCAGAAAGTTTATGTTCACAGTAAAAAAGGGGCACGTTACAAGATGGGTATGTGTAGGCGAAATTCAAATTGTTTAGACTATAATCCAGGTCTGTGCAATAAATTACGTATTCAAGCACTGCACAGCTTATATGAATAAATTTCACAGGTGACGTAGAGCTTAGACCCCCGCCTAGGCATAAGTTCAAATGCCCAATTAACTTAGTAGAAAATGGCGGCACCCTGTGGCACGTCTGTGTGCCAATGTAAATTTGTTAACATAAAATATAGCTTTTACAAAGCATTTCTAAAGCCACTGTTTAAAAGCGTCATGCAGCCAGTATCAGTTACGGTTCCTCATGTGCCCAGAAAATTCAGCGGTACAGGAAGTTTATACTTAGTAGAAATGAGAAGGATCTTACGATCAATTTGTCGCGTAAATTTAACGTTTCTTCCTCAATTAGGAGGGCTAAAATATTTATTTAACCCGCATTTTTCTGACACTTTCATGCGTTACACGAGGTTATGCTGGTTTCCTAGGTGACTTAAAAAGGCATCTCGTTTATGCTTGGCCAAAATAAGGGCCAGGAAACAGATATAATGCATAAACAGTTCAGCGTGTGTGGGTTAACTTGGTCCTTTGCAATAAGTTACGTGTACGAAATCTCCGGAAGGTAGTTTCCCTGGCAGACTTACAAATGCCAGCAAGATTTAATTTAATGATACTTGGGGGAAGGCTATAGCAAACCATATTGCAAAATTTGTTCTCGATCAAATAAAACCTCTGTAAAACATTCCATAACATCTCTTCGAAAGTGTTATACGGACATCTTAAACAATTTTTTTCCAGTGCCGCGAGGCAATGCTATGTTAAAAAATGTTTATATTGTGCGAAAATTAGGACTTTGGTGTGGGTTATGCGTAGGCAGAATTCAAAGTGTTTGGGTTGAGTATGGCTTGTGTAGTATATTTCACTTAGCAATTCCGACACTCCGTAAAGCATGTGATTGAGTTCCAGAGTGGGACAAATTTTGACAAGCCGTCGCAAACGAACCAGTCACGTACGCTCAATGTTTCAATGTATGTGAGGATACAGACGGAACTTAAGTTGTCATTACAACTTCTGGAAAGATACAGCTTCGCTGTAAATTGGGCTGTGATTGTGCAAGGTCCCACAAGTCTGCTGTAAATTGTTTGTTTGGGGCTGCTCAACATTCTACTATCTAGTTGAGACAATCATGGTGCTTCATGGTTATTTTGGTTTCTTTCTTGCGTTATAATTTGAAGTGGCGCTTGGTCAGCGTAAAATATATCGAGAACTTGCATAAAACAATTATATTTTTTTGCATCCATCGTTCAGTGGGACGATGTCCAAGCACGTTCCTGACCGACAGGTCTGCACAGTGGCATTAGAGATAACCTTCATTTTTTCAAGTTACCTTACACCAATTTTAAGGTTCAGTGTTTGTGTGAATGTATGTTTATGGGGCAGGTGAAGAGGGTAGTTGATGCGTTAAAGGATTTTTCTGTTTCAGGTTCGATGGGTCGTTTTGAATGCGCCATCTGGGGATTAGTCAACTCTAAGTCAAAAACTTTTGTTAAAATTGATGTCACGACCGAAACGACGCAGTGCCACGTACGATATTTGATATACTTTTCCAGTGTACATTTGCAGTGCTGCTTTATGGGGCACTAAGCAGTTGTGAATCCGCTGAGCTACTACCGTGTAAACTACGTGGCGTTATCACTGCGGTGTCGCTGTATTTCGGCGTTGTTGTTCACCAACCGCATTATCGCGTACGCATCCTCCGTTGCGGATGTCATTGCCTTGAACTATCATAATTGTCATGTAGGCTTTGTACTGCCAACGCTGCTTTTACGTGCAGGAGAACGAAGAATTGCACGCAAACACATCGTTATCTTAAGAAAAACAAACAAAAAAATCTTACCCCGTCCACTACAGCACCACACATTCCGGCCTCCGACATACGTGCATCGAGGCAACTGCTACCAAAGTCCCTGTGGAGCGCAATTATCCACTAGCGTTGTTGCGTAATAGCTCAGTGGTATGCAGAAATCAATCACCATCTCTTACTCACAGTAAGGTAATAGTTCTTGTGCTTACGCTATTTTTTTTAATTGTACAAGATACCATGACCAAAAAAATAATAGGATATATCGGTAGTTAGTGCTGTAGACTCAGAAAATAGCATTGCTTCACCAACAAGGGTTCAAATCCAAAAGGCGGTGTTAGAGAAATTCAGTTTTTTTTTTTTCAGCTATGGCAATGGTGGTGCTGGACATGACGAGATGGCATGACGGTGACAAAAAAAATCCTCGTTGTGCGTCATTGAGGACAACAACGGTCCTCATCAGCGCAACGGAATGGACGGACGGACAAAGCAAACACAATTTCATGCATCCACTGTCACAGTAAACTGCTGGCAAATATTCCTTCACCGGCTTCTCTACGTGAAATGAATTCTGAATTTAGCCATCACGATTACAGAAAGCGACATGTGGACATTGCGGCGCAAGATCAAGGCCTGAATAATATTGCAACAATTCTTTTTCAAGTAATTTTTCTTTGCGCATTTCAGCATTGGTCTCAGTGGCACTGCGCCCACGTTATGAACAAGATTATCCAGCTGTAAGCGATTGACGATAAGAAATGAATAAATTTGAAAAAAATAAATCGCTAAATTCCTGCCCGTTTTCGTAAGCTTCATTCCTATGAAGCTTAATCCCGGTACGCTTAGCAGTTTGCGAAGAAGAAACCTCTTATTCTCCTGGCAAACAAAGGGAAGCATGCACCAAAGCACACATTTGATAATTCTTTACAACGTCGCCAGGGACGTGCAATATTATAATGTTACCTGCATGTTTCTCTTTGGCGCACTTTATTCTCTCCAATTGTCACCTTGAAGCGCACGATGAGCAATAACGTCACGTTTTTAAAACTCCAAAGCAAGATTAGGATAATTTTATTGACTTCTCTCAACGCGCCTAATTACGTTTCTCGTTTGTTACGTTGCTGGTACATGTCCCTTAACATCCGCAACATCGGCTGCGAACATCACTTTGCTGGTTCCTAATGCTACTCTTAATGTATTTTTGTCCACATTTAGGGCGGTTATTCCCCACAGCATATATTCGCTAAAACAGAACTTATCGTCCAAAAAAAGAAGAGAAAAGAAAAAAAAGTTAATCGACTTGGAATTAGGCGGTTAATATCAAGGATATCTCTTTTCATTGGTGCAAAACATTTTACCAGTGTTCTATTCTTATTTTTATTACCTAATATAAAAATAACCTCCACATTTGTCCTTAACCTTTCCTGCTTAAACCTAAAGCCCTCAAACATGGTGTAGCACTGAGTGCCACAGTTTCAGCGTGTTTCACAAGTGGGTGCCACATCTGGTCAAAATGGCCGCTTCCCACAATGCAGCTTGCTTTATCTGCGGTGCTTTGGAAAAGAGCCATTGGTAGTAGCATAAATGTGAAGTGATGCGGACTGGCACGGCAAACAAGCGAAGAATCTATTAAAGAATGTCTCTCTTTCTCCCTATCTCTATTCTCGCTATTTTAGTTGCAGATCTGTAAGTATGAAAAAGTTGAGGTCGACGTGAAGTTTTTTTTTTTTTTTTTTTACATTACACGATTTCTTATGGGTGCGCAAAGCACCGATCATACAGCCCACAAGATTGTTCAGTTGTAAGAATTGAATAATAGATAGTGTACCATGCAAAGCTATGTTTCACGTAAGTACTGAGTGTGTAGAATTCACAACAAGCCCACAGCTACTACGAGGTGTTGTCTAAGACGTTCTTTGGACAATTTAACTGGGAACTCAGTTAAATACAGCGATACACAAGGAAACCCAGTGCCACACCCTTTCAAGCTGTGTGCGCGAGTATTGTTGTTGGCCAGCATTATCGATTTCTTGGACTATGAATGAGTGACTGGAAGGAGAATGCGACTATAACGATTGTGTTGTGTGATTATTTCGCAGGGATGCATTGTAGCAGTTTATTTTATGCGACTCGTTATACTAAAATGTCGGGCTTAATTGAGAATGACAGATATACGGATATGACATTGGCATGCCCAAGTTGAAGTTAATCTAGCGCTTAGACAGTGTGGTTTGCACTGAATACGAGACATCCATAACTCTCGGGGGTCGATAGTCATTGTTTGGTCATGCGTCAGTCATGTGCCTTCATGTGTCTATCACTGCCAGTTGCATTGCAAAAATCGCCTTTTCCACCGTGAAAAACGAACACATTGGAACGTTTAGAAAAACAAAATGCTTTAGTTTTTCCAGAGGATAGGTGGTGCCCAAATCCGTACCCAAGCGACGGCTCTTTCCGCATATTCCAAACAGATCTCGAACGCCGCGCTTTTGGTAACTGCATACACCAGAAGCAACTCAGTAGCCGGTGATACATCATATATGCCATGTTTTCGATATCTCCTATTGACACTTTCTGCAGAAACTGTCAGTAGGGTTGGTATTGCCATGAAACCTTTATGCAGCTAGCACACAATTGCACGCACGCGTGCAGCTTTGCAAACCTTGTTCGAAAAGCTTCCGTGTTCGCCGAGTGCCCTTAGGGCTGATCTCTCGACGATTATGGCCACGACCACCTACGTAGTAGCCTATTAAATTGATGAATTTCACGAAGAATCGATCTTTGCGGATGATACACGAAAAATATGTGTCTAGATTTGTGCCAGTGTCGTACCAGGACGCGGAAATTTCGAAACGTCGCGTCCTCGCTCACGTTAGACGCCTTGTGCAAGCCCCGCCAATTCTGACTTCAGAATTTAAAGAAACATACGTGCATGGTCTCCTCTAGTGAGGCATGACCGCTAAGAGTGCTTCGATAAATTTATAGGCCACCGACTTCCTCATTATTCCCCAATTTCAATGCCTACAGTTACAGAATATAGCGATGGGGCTTTGGTCCAAAGAAAGAAGCTCGCCAAGTAGCCCCTATGCAAGCTCTTCACGTAGGCGGCCCCTTCTCAATCGTTTCGTAAACAGCAACGAACGTGAGTCAACCCCCATCAATTCAGGGTCACCAGTTGGCGAATGAAATTTATCGACCTCGGCGCTGCTGAGCTGAAGCTAGTTGCTCAACGTACTAGCCATTAGTCGATGAGCAAATTCCAATGGCCCTATTGAGGGCCATTAGCATTGCAGCCTTCGTACTTCACTATCCTCGACCGGGAGATCCGGTTACACTCGCCTCGTAGGTGTTGAAAGCATCGCCAGCGTCCTTAGCAATGCCATTCCTGTCGCACCGCACTTTGCGTATAGCCTATTGATTATTCTTTGATACAGATCAGACATAGCAATCTTGACGCCATAAATTAAACTGGCACCACGATTGATATATGCAAAATATTCAGCTGTGTGGCGCGTGAAAGATCTTTCAAGTGACGCATGCAAAGGGCCAAGGAGAAATTAGCCTGATATAAGCAGTTTCATTAATAGTGTGGAGTGCTCTGGAAGCCTCAGCAACACATGCTGAAGCAGGAAACGAAGCTCCCCTTTGAACTATTACAAACCAAGCAACTCATGACAGGTTTCTATTAGGGTCTTACATTGCCCCCCTGCCCAAGCACTGCTTCTTGTTATTGAGTGAGATACTTTGACAGCCCTTTTTTCCCCGTGAAAGCCCGTGCACTTGTCACCTGCGTCATTTATGATGCGATAGCGCGAGCTGCATTGTACAGCTAGCCATTACACGAGATTACCCAAGGCAGTGTGTGTGGCTACGCTGACTTGCTTTCTAGAAAGTTTCTCTTGTACCTCCGGTTTCCACCGATGTACGTGTAATTGGATTCCGTGACCAGTATCCGTGCGATTCGATAGCGCGGAAGTACATTGCGTCGTTCAGCATTTGGCGCGTTACGCAGCTTCACGCCACTCTATATGTTTGCAGGCGTACTTTTTCAGAGCTTCCGCCTTGACAACACTCCACAAGAACAGGCAGCATTTGCACTCATAAGGGGCCCATATCTGTGAGAGCTTCTTTCCTTCTACTATATATATATATATATATATATATATATATATATATATATATATATATATATATATATCTTATTAGTCGTCGCTCTAAGTGGTAAAGTACAGCGACAGCCGTAGCCCAGCAGCGTGTTAGCAGGTTGTGTAAAGCAAAAAGAAATCAAGAAGCATCGTTAGGAAATGTGGCCTTGCTGGCAAATTGCTAAGCGACTCCCACAAGGCATTACACTGAACACGATAGTACAAGGCGTTCGGTGGTTCATACCGGAAGTAGAGAAAAAAAATGCAGCGCTAGTATGTTAGCACCTACTTCTTGTCGCTCACTTCAGTGGTCGCCCTACTTTCGTTACGAAATAGTAACTGCCATGAAATGCACGCATATATTACGCAATGTGTTCTGTAGACACCCAGTTAGTATCGATGATTGGGTCGTGCACGAACAACAGTGTGAGCACCTCAACAGTCCTGTAAATTGTTTTCTAATATTGCGCACGACAACAAGGCCCATGCTACGGGAGTCACATATCGTAATGCAAGGAGCCCCATTCGAGCACAAAGTTTCAAGGGCGCTTTGATAGAGTGCAGGCTCGTCGCCGTATCTCGTTGAGGCCGAGGAATCTACGGAGCGCATGGATTTCAATTCCGAAACTTTAGGCGTATAAAGATCTGAAACTTTTGATGCGAAAGGTGCACTGATATTTTCAAAGTCGTGCATTAGATTTTCAATTCTGGAACTTTGTGGGTTGATAGCTCTGATAAACACTTGACGCCAGAGGTGCATTCACTTTTCTAAAGTCGTACATCGGACCATACAACGAGACAAGCCAAATCAACACACTATCAGACAAGGTGACAAAGCACGCTATGAAGTCCGATGAGACGAAGAGTTGTCCCTCATTTGCGCCGTCGTGTAACAGAAAAGAAGATCAACATTTCTTTTACCTGCGCCAAAGCATTCATGTCAAGCCATTACAGGCAGCAAAGGTAACCACGTTCTTATTTATTTTTCTACTTTGACTTTTATTCGCGAGGACAGATTGAGCCTCTTCAATTTTCTTCTTCTTGCTACCCGCGGGCTGCCAGAGCCAGCGAAAGCGCATGCGTTTTCCTCTTGTTACCCCGACCACCGCGCGGCGCACTTCGGTGCGCGTTCGTTTTTCTCTGGCCAAGCGAATTTTCGCCTGGCAGCGTTTTGGGCGCTTTCTGGCTTGCAGACGAAAAAAAGAAAGAATGCATTCTCGCTCGCCGCCATAACTGCGGGGACTCGACAGATTGCAACGCGTTCGCTTGAGTGCAACCTCTCCGGAAAATTTTGTCTCGCCAGTGTAGGATACCGAGCAGTATGCGTATGCTTCCGTGTACCAAGCGTCTTACGTTTTCTTCGATATTTCTTCGGTAGCCAGAAATAGTTGCCCAAAATAGGCATTCCATTGTGGCCAACATGATTTCCCGGTCTGTTTTTCGTTTCCGTGACCCGCTCCACAAAAGAAAAAATGTCATTGTTGCGGCATAGCAAGTTGTCACATGGTGCAGCCTCGATTTTGTTACTTCTTTTGCGGAAAGTAATTAGCCACGGGACGCTTCAGTTGGCGGATACTGTTACTATATTATTGGGATAGCAATTATATGGACCCTCCAGGCACATTCCTGCCGTCACCGTCGCCCTCATGTTCCGTATAAAGTCTAAGGGCGATAACATCGTGACCGTGCAACACATGCTGTGTGTGCGAGTGAAAGCGTAGGGGGGGGGGGGGGAGGCATGCGTGAGCCCACGACGTTGGCTCAGTCTTGTGTGGGCGAGAGAGAAAAGCGAGGAGAAAGCGCGCCGCCCACTTTCGTGCGCGATACATCAGGGGGTGCAGCGGTGGCGTAGAGGTAGAACACCCGCCTCGCGTGCAAGAGGTCCGTGGTTCGAATCCCGGTGCCGCGCAATTTTCCACCGGACAAAAAAAAAAAAAAAAAAAATCCGCGTGTTGATAAAATTGCATAAACAGGCCTGGAGTGTGGCCTGATGCCGGTGACCAGAACCGGTAACACACTCCCTCACCAGAGCAGGATTGGCCACCCTGGTGCAGTACTTGGCCACAACCTCCTATATGAACACAACAATCAAACCCCGGCCCTCAGTCCCCAGCAGCTGCGAAGCAACTGACCACGGCGGCGGTCAGACCTGCGACGCTGCAGAGGGTGCTAAGAATCCCTGGCTCCGGACAGGCCGCCATTGGAATATGAACCTGGCAACGTTTAACGCAAGAACATTATCTAGTGAGCCGAGTCTAGCAGTGCTATTGGAAGAATTAGAGGGCAGTAAATGGGATATAATAGGGCTCAGTGAAGTTAGGAGGCCAAAAGAAGCATATACAGTGCTAAGGAGCGGGCACGTCCTGTGCTACCGGGGCTTAGCGGAGAGACGAGAACTAGGAGTCGGATTCCTGATTAATAAGAATATAGCTGGTAACATACAGGAATTCTATAGCATTAACGAGAGGGTGGCATGTCTTGTTGTGAAACTTAATAAGAGGTACAAAATGAAGGTTGTACAGGTCTACGCCCCTACATCCAGTCATGATGACCAGGAAGTCGAAAGCTTCTACGAAGACGTGGAATCGGCGATGGGTAGAGTGAAAACAAAATACACTATACTGATGGGCGATTTCAATGCCAAGGTAGGCAAGAAGCATGCTGGAGACAAGGCAGTGGGGGAATATGGCATAGGCACTAGGAATAGCAGGGGGGAGGTATTAGTAGAGTTTGCAGAACAGAATAATATGAGGATAATGAATACCTTCTTCCGCAAGCGGAATAACCGAAAGTGGACATGGAGGAGCCCGAACGGCGAGACTAGAAATGAAATAGATTTCATACTCTGCGCTAACCCTGGCATCATACAAGATGTGGACGTGCTCGGTAAGGTGTGCTGCAGTGACCACAGGATGGTAAGAACTCGAATTAGCCTAGACCTGAGAAGGGAACGGAGGAAACTGGTACATAAGAAGCCGATCAATGAGTTAGCGCTAAGAGGGAAAATAGAGGAATTCCAGATCAAGCTACAGAACAGGTATTCGGCCTTAAGTCACGAAGAGGATCTTAGTGTTGAAGCAATGAACGACAATCTTGTGGGCATCATTAAGGAGTGTGCAATAGAAGTCGGTGGTAACTCCGTTAGACAGGATACCAATAAGCTATCGCAGGAGACGAAAGATCTGATCAAGAAACGCCAATGTATGAAAGCCTCTAACCCTACAGCTAGAATAGAACTGGCAGAACTTTCGAAGTTAATCAACAAGCGTAAGACAGCTGACATAAGGAAGTATAACATGGATAGAATTGAACAAGCTCTCAGGAACGGAGGAAGCCTAAAAGCAGTGAAGAAGAAACTAGGAATTGGCAAGAATCAGATGTATGCGCTAAGAGACAAAGCCGGCAATATCATTACTAATATGGATGAGATAGTTCAAGTTGCTGAGGAGTTCTATAGAGATTTATACAGTACGAGTGGCACCCACGATGATAATGGAAGAGAGAATAATCTAGAGGAATTCGATATCCCAGAAGTAACGCCGGAAGAAGTAAAGAAAGCCTTGGGAGCTATACAAAGGGGGAAGGCAGCTGGGGAGGATCAGGTAACAGCAGATTTGCTGAAGGATGGTGGGCAGATTGTTCTAGAAAAACTGGCCAGCCTCTATACGCAATGCCTCAAGACCTCGAGCGTACCGGAATCTTGGAAGAACGCTAACATAATCCTAATCCATAAGAAAGGCGACGCCAAAGACTTGAAAAATTATAGACCGATCAGCTTACTGTCCGTTGCCTACAAAGTATTTACTAAGGTAATTGCAAATAGAATCCGGAACACCTTAGACTTCCGTCAACCAAAGGACCAGGCAGGATTCCGTAAAGGCTACTCAACAATAGATCATATTCACACTATCAATCAGGTGATAGAGAAATGTGCGGAATATAACCAACCATTATATATAGCTTTCATTGATTACGAGAAAGCGTTTGATTCAGTCGAAACCTCAGCAGTCATGGAGGCATTGCGGAATCAGGGTGTAGACGAGCCGTATGTAAAAATACTGAAAGATATCTATAGCGGCTCCACAGCCACTGTACTCCTCCATAAAGAAAGCAACAAAATCCCAATAAAGAAAGGCGTCAGGCAGGGAGATACGATCTCTCCAATGCTATTCACAGCGTGTTTACAGGAGGTATTCAGAGACCTGGATTGGGAAGAATTGGGGATAAGAGTAAATGGAGAATACCTTAGTAACTTGCGCTTCGCTGATGATATTGCCTTGCTTAGTAACTCAGGGGACCAACTGCAATGCATGCTCACTGATCTGGAGAGGCAGAGCAGAAGGGTGGGACTAAAAATGAATCTGCAGAAAACTAAAGTAATGTTTAACAGTCTCGGAAGGGAACAGCAGTTTACGATAGGTAGCGAGGCACTGGAAGTGGTAAGAGAATACATCTACTTAGGACAGGTAGTGACTGCTGATCCAGATCATGAGAGTGAAATAATCAGAAGAATAAGAATGGGCTGGGGTGCGTTTGGCAGGCATTCGCAGATCATGAACAGCAGGTTGCCATTATCCCTCAAGAGAAAAGTGTATAACAGCTGTGTCTTACCAGTACTCACGTACGGGGCAGAAACCTGGAGGCTTACGAAACGGGTTCTACTTAAATTGAGGACGACGCAACGAGCTATGGAAAGAAAAATGATAGGTGTAACGTTAAGGGATAAGAAAAGAGCAGATTGGGTGAGGGAGCAAACGCGCGTTAATGACATCTTAGTTGAAATCAAGAAAAAGAAATGGGCATGGGCAGGACATGTAATGAGGAGGGAAGATAACCGATGGTCATTAAGGGTTACGGACTGGATTCCGAGGGAAGGGAAGCGTAGCAGGGGGCGACAGAAAGTTAGGTGGGCAGATGAGATTAGGAAGTTTGGAGGGTCAACATGGCCACAATTAGTACATGACCGGGGTAGTTGGAGAAGTATGGGAGAGGCCTTTGCCCTGCAGTGGGCGTAATCAGGCTGATGATGATGATGATGATGACATCAGGGGGAGTGGAGGGAGGGAGGGCTGTCGTTGTGGCTGTGGGCTGAATCTCTGGTTGCGCAAGATTTTTATTTGCCTTGTTTGACGCATTATATACAATGACTTTTTCTTAGATACGTAGATTTATTGGAGACTTATACGTATATTTGAATATCTTGTTGCAGGGTTTTGTGTATACGTGCAGCAGACTTTGTTTCCGGTGACACTTTTTTGCCCTTTATGAAGCTGTATCTTTGCATTTGTATATTCCATTGTATATTTGCATTTGTAATGTACGAGCGCGAGTCAAATGAAAGTGAGGCAACCCACCCCGCGCAATCAACGTTCGGTTCATTTTGTGCGAGGCATGCCCGTAGCCCACAGGCATCTCATTTACAGAAGTGACACGCAGGTGTGAGGATAAAGGTTCTTTAATGCTCTCATACACTGGTTTGAACATGGTTGGGTGACATAGTGGCCACTCCAAAATTTAAACAGCGTGGTGCCGTGAGGTTTTTGGCAGCTGAAGATGTGTTCCAAAAAGAAATCAGTCGCTGTTTGACGGCCGTGTACGTTGAACATGGCATTTCATTGGGCACTGTGAAGCGTTGCAGGAAACGGTTCAAAGAAGGACGTGAAAGTTGCCAAGACGATCCAAAACGGGGCCAAAACCACCGTGCAATCACCTCTGACACAATTGCAAAGGCTGATTAGACAAGAAGGGAGGATCAGCATCGATTAATTGGCAGGGCGTGTGAAAATCAGTCACAGTCCGGGTCACACCACAATTTATGAACATCTTGGTTATCGGCTCTTGTGTGCGCAATGGATGCCCAAGATTTTGAACCACCGTGGAGAGGAGAGGTTCGGCGCGGCCTTGACTCATCTTATCTGGTATCAAAATGAAGGTGACTGCTTTTTGTCTGAAATCGTGACAGAGGACGAATCATGGTGCCGCTACTACGAGCCTGAAACCCGAGGACAAAGCTCGCAGTGGAAACATTCGAATTTACTACTCCCTAAGAAAGTAAAGGCCGTCATTTTGGCCGGAAAGGTGTTGTTGACTTATTTTCGATTATCAGGGGACATTCTTGATCGAATTTGCTAAACCTGGAGAGACTATCAATAGTTTCTGATATTGCGAAACGTCCGATCGGCTGCGTGTCGCAATGAAGAACAAACGACGTTGAAAATTGAGGAATGGGGTCGTCTTGCTCCACGACAATGCCCGTCCCCACGTCGTTGATGTGGTTAACACAAAACTGGCAAATTTCAAGTGGGAAACGCTACAATATTTGCCATACAGTCCAGACCTGCCGCCTTGCGACTTCCACATTTTGGAGAATTTAAAAAAAAAAGCAGCTCAAAGGAACCAGATTCATGTCGGACGATGACGTGAAAGAGTCAGTTACAGACGTTTTGAAGCAGCAACCCAAGGGTTTTGATGAGACGGGAACCACTCGACTCGTTAGTCAGTGGGACAAATGAGTAAATGCTCATTGAGACTACTTTTAAATAAAGTACCCCATTTGTTGTATATTCGCATTGACTCACTTTCATTTGACTCGCCCTCGTATAATTTGCAGAACTCCTGCTTTTTATACCTGCTCCCTGTTACGACTATTATTTCGGTGCAATTGCTCACAATGCAGGACCCGTGACAGCTGCTCCTGAGCAATACATTGGAACAAATGACAGCGTCATTGAGATTTTTTCATGGTCGTTGCATATGTACAAAAATGTAAACAAGGTTCTTGAATGACAGAGAGAGATAGATGAAAATGAGGGAAAAGAAGGGAGGTTAACAAGGTTTCATTAAAATGTTTGTCCTCTACTTGTTCGTTACATGGCCTTCACATTTTTCATATCAGCGGCATGCACTGCTTTGCTCGTCTCAAACTAATATAGTTCTAAAGTTCTCGTGAGACTTTCTTTACTTAATAAATAGCAGGAAACATAGAGGCATTGACATCAGTTATTTCGGGCGCAGTTTTTGAGACATACTAGTATATTCTTTTATGAAAGAATACATATTTTACTTGTCCTGACAGTGCCTAGCGTTCAAGAATTCGTTTGCCGCATCTTTGGCAATAGCAATGCAGTTAATATTATTGTACTTGATCCCGTGACAAATTCGAGAAGGAGGAGGCTAAGCTGCAACGTGAGCCCCCCCCCCCCCCACCGGAACGAAATTTCTGGCTACGCCACTGTACATGAGGAGTTGAATTCACAAAAAGGTCCTTAAGTTAAAATTCTTTGTAAGAGCTCACGTCTGCTTATGACTATGTCTAACATATCTTTAGTGAAGGAGACCGGCCAATGGCGAAAAGCAATGAGGAACAAAAACTTTTGTGAATTTTGCCCCAGATGACAAAAATTAGGCATAACATGATTCATTCATGCACGCACATATCATACAGAGGTACACAAACAGATAACTACGTTGTGCAGTTGAGCTTGAATGGCGGAAACATCAAGAAAACAAAGCACGCTAAACTTTTATTTTACAAAAAAGAAGTTCTAGTAGAATCCATTTCAAGATGAATGGCGACATTAATTCGATTGGCGAAGAAGGAATGTAGAGACAAACCGTAGCGCCACCGCCGTAACGCGTGATGTATGCGTGAGTCGTGTGGGCAGCAGGACTCCTATGAGGCTGATGGTTCACTTTGGGCACGTTGTCATATAACGGCTCCGCCGCGATGTGGGCACGCGCCGCCTGTTTGAATACGTTCTCTGACAAGTTTGACTACGCCCAGCACCGAAGAAATTTTAAAGCAATCTTATGGTCAGTGAAGTGCGGCCCACCCCCAGTGACACATTCCCAGCGCATTATTTTCTTTTTCTTTTTCTTGTCTTTCTGAGAGGCCCTCAAATGAGCCACTTGAACGCATCCTTTCGTTTTGGGAGGCACTTGCTTTTTATCCGAAATCACGATAGTTGCAGCGTTCATTTTTTAAAATGTTTACCAGGCACATTGCGGTTGGTATATACAGGTTCTTCTATCTAATGTTTTGGGGCATCCGTTAATAAAAAAATTTAGGTGTCCAACGTTGGGTTCAAGCGATGGCCCCAAACTAAATGTCCGATGCTCTACCCGTTAGACCACAGAGACATTTTCTTTTTAATTGCTGCTCATCGCCTAGCACATGTCAGCCCTAACCAAAACACAAACCAAAAGTTGTGCACGAAAAATACTACATAATCAGTATAGAGTATGAGCCATCATTCCGACTGAGCTGGCGTTGTCATTTAAGATTAACTGAGTGCTGTCAATGGCTCTACCCTTGACAGCCACTGAAGAACAAAATCTTGCAATCTCTGCATTTGTACAAAGAATTCCCTGCACTCCCTGAACAGAAGCGAAACGGCCCGTGAGCCCGGTTCTTAATAAAACCCCGCCATGCGGGTGGGCCAAGGACAGTGCAGGGCAGTCAGCATTATCAAGTCGTATAGTACTCTGCCGTCACTTGTAATGTTCAGAAATCCGGTGTCATACGAATCTAGTGGACATTCTTTCTTCCGCGTTTGCTGTAGCACGTCCCAGAAGTATGCGCCCTACAATACACGAAGACCAACACGGTAAACAGTTTCTGGCATGTTACAGACAACACAGTTAAGTCAAAGTAGCAAAGCACTTGGCATCGTGTGATGGTCAATGTAAAGAAAAAAAAAGAGGAAACCATGTTCATAAAAAAAGAAAAATGTTCTTACTGACGGTGTGGCACTACACAGCTTCAAGAAAAAAAAAGATTTTTCTCATAGAGTAACCAGCATTATTTTTATTCTTTCTAACAGATCCCTGTCCTCGCCGGCATTGCCCGTGGTCCTGTATATAGGAACAGGGAATACTTCATTACATGCGTCCCGACACAGCTTCTGTTTAGCAGCACTTAACTAATATTCGTTCGCGAACCTCGCAATAAAAAAAAAAACGTGCGCTTGCCAATAGATTTCTTAAATAAGCGCGAATCGGGTCCGACATGCTATTGGTAGAGTAGAACTTGTTGTTGGGCGAGTTGGTTGGGATCTAATGAATACGTTGTTGCGCCAAAAAAAAAAGGAAAAAGAAAGACTTGGGAAGGAAGAGTACGAAACGACAGATTGAGCGCTGAATTCATGCTATCGGTATTTGCTACAAACTGGGGTAATGCACATTTTGGCCTCACCCTGCAAATAGTTTGCAGAGAAGGGCCCATTAGATGTACTACACAATAAAACAAACTAGTTTACTACTTTCCCATAAACTATGTTCCAAACCCACAACACCGTCATGCATAAGTTATACAGGAAACTATAAATATCCACAAAGGATAAGTCATATGCAGTACCCTTGACAAATATCGAGAAGTGTCCCGTCATCCACTTATACACTTTTTCTTTAATTGTTTTTGGATAGTTTTACAAATATTCATGTTCTTTATAACCCTCTAGTGCGACATCGAGACACTTGACGGGAGTACCGACACACTTAACGTTGGCGAAAGCGTCTTAGGTCAATGGCGACTTGCCGCCCCAGAACTCCAGGCACTTCGGCCAGCTTAAATGGGGACAGACGACGTACCAAAGCTTTGCATAATACTTAATGCTATTTGAATGCCCTCGTTATGCCTTCAGCAGACAACTTCATCTGCATACGCCAAAAAGTTAACATAAGTGGCTTGTACGCAAAACACACGAATCGACTGATTTTTGATAGCAACCTTGCGCCATGCTTCGATATATACTGGGTGTTTAAGTTATTATGCCCCGAATTTTAAAAAAAATGCACGGATCGCTCCACGTGCACATGACAGTGTTGGTCTTATTCGCAGTCTTGTTGAGAAACCACTAGCAATATTTTAGCCCACAACGTCCAATTATTTATTTAAAATACTCATCTGTCTTGTTACTTACTACTGTAATTATAGAGATGTCAATTATCAGATTGTAGCGAACCTTAAGACGCGTGAAAATAACGCGTTTCCAGCAAGGTACGCCGGACGTGTTTACTTCCACCGGCCGATAAAGAAAGCCCGCGAAATAAAATACCATGTGACTGCTCAGCCGAGCGCGCTCACGCACACACACACAGACATAAAAAAAGAAACAGCGCCATCATCAGAGACCTTCAGTAGCAAAGCAAAGTGGTCATTTCAGACTTTCTGTTCGGAGCAGCACACTTCTTTGATCTTGATGCGCAATAAGCGCCGGGAAGTGCTCGCCCACGATGAAAATAACACAGGTGCAGTTATCACGACTGTTCTGCCCAGTAACAGATGAGTTGCTTGCTTTTCCGCTGGGAATGCTTCGTGGCGCTGCTGTTGCGTGTGCACGGATATGCATGTCACATGGCATACTTTTTTTATATTTGACTGGCTTTCTTCATTTGCCAGAAAACGTAAACACGCGATCTGCACCTTGCAGAAAACACGTCCTTTTGACATGTCTTATGATTCTCTACCATCTCTAAGTATCAACTTGACAACTAGAACAACCATTAGAAAATTGTATAATTACGTTTAATTAAACCTATCGGTATCGCGGACAAAAGTTATTGGCGGGTCCCCCGAAAGACTATGAACAATATGCTGTTCCTCTTATTCTCAGTGTGTGTTTTACTTTTATTCTTATGCTGCAGTTCGGATGGTCGCACTTTCTTATGATGGACCTACGTGGCCCAACTAGGTGAACATTCTTCAACACGGTGAACAAAAGTCCATGAACTACACAGTCAAAGGTATCTTGGACTGCGACTGCGACACGCACGGCGTCAAAACACTCAAACACGCAGCGCTCGTTTCGCAAGTTTCTGACAACGTGACGCTCACGGATGCCGCACTACTTATACGGCCCAACTATATTATTTACAGGAATTTCTGTAATTGTCTCGCTAGAACGCTAATAAAAGTTTTACAGTCACAGTTGGTAAGGGATATTGTCCTGCAGGATGGAATATATTTAGACTTGTGTCTTCTGCCTTTAGAATCTCGATTGTGCGCGCTTACTTACGAAATATGGCCTACGCTCATTTTGGGTCTTTCGTACAACACAGCACAAAATCTGTCCGCACCGGAGGACTTTGCGTAATTCGTGTTCTGTCGCCTTTTTCTCTTCAAGTTCTGTTCATTCCGCTCCCAATTCGGCCTTCAATTCTTTCGAAAGCCTTGGCACGTGATCAAGGAACAGCATGTTCATACTTTCCAAGTCGACCGGCTTAGCGGCAAAAAGCAACTCATAGTGCCGGGAGAACCCACGACAGAAATTCTCATTTGCGACACTTCAACTTGGTCATATGTGATAACTTCAATAATCTTCTGCTGGAAATGCGTTCCCTCGAGGTGAGTTCGACCCAGCCGCAGTAAGGGCGCGTATTTCATCGCGAGCATAAAGGGCACAGCAATGTAGTACCTAGTTATAGGGACTACATCAATGTAGTCCCCCAGCAATGTAGTTATAGTTATCATATTGTAACTACAGTTCTTCAAACAGCGAGAGCTACGAAGAGTTTACAAGAAGTTTTGATGCTGGTCGTTAGGAGTAATGTATACTGTTGTATACATAATATATTATGGAGGCGAAATGCGAAAACACCCGCGTACTTAGATTTGGGTGCACGTTAAAGAACCTCAGGTGGTCAAAATTTCCGGAATCTTCCACTACGGCGAGCCTCATAATCAGAAAGTGGTTTTGGCACGTAAAACCCCATAATTTAATTTTAATACATCGTATATTAATGCAGCCTAGAGAAGTAGTTTCATGATTGGAAAATGTAGAGAGGTCGGCCGGAAAATGCAGCATCTGGCCTGCTACTCTACGTAAGGGAAGGGGAAGAGGGGAAGAAAAAGGGTCACAATGGGGGGAACGAGGTGAAGATCACATTGCATAAATTTGATCACAAGCCCATGTCGCCTAAGAAACGTTTAATGCAGCCGAATATTTTACACAGACATGCTCAATTGATCACGACAAGCAAGTATAATAATTGATGTGTTTATTGCAATCTCGCCAAGTGCAACAAACACTGTTTTGGCGGTGGGCTAAATAAGACAGAAGTTGGTAAGAAGATTGAAGCTTCAAGTGATTAACATTGCCCGGAAAGCAGATGTGGCTTGAGCCGTCACTCGGGGAAGGAATCTTCTCTTTTTCAAGGCATAAACTGCGCTGACAAAGACAAGTCGTCTTGTCGAAACGTTGGCTCCGACATCTCTTTTTCGATTACTGTTAGGCCCTAGCGGAGGGCATCAATTGAACTTCGGCCACTTGAGAAATGTCGAGCGGCATAGCGGCCCAGCAAAGCCCCTGCAAACGGGAATTTTCGAATTTAGCTGCTTTTGAAGTACGGTCACCTCGCCAGCAGATATAGCTTAAAAACCAATAATTGCTCTACCCGTTGAGTTCAATGCTGAGATAACGACTGTAATTAAGGCGCCATACGCATTGCGGAAATTTATTTTTTATCAGTCCAAATGTTGTAAGTAGAATGACGCATTTCGGCTCTTATTACTCGCCGGATAATCCAAGCGGAGCCTTCGGAGAGGATGCTAAAAGCCCAGATTGCTGGACGGGACCATGCGCGACCCACGCTCCAGCAAGCTTCTACGCTGGCTGCAGTTTACTTATGGGGCCCTGCTGAAGGGCTTGACAGCAGGCTGATTTGATTTGGCACCCGCCGTTCGCGTCTTGCCAGATGCGACGCGCGTTTCGACTAGCTCCAGTGGGCCTGTTGGAACGCCTTTTTCACTCGGGCGACAGAACGCGCCAACCCCTGGCTCGGGGTCCCGGTGAACCAAAGCGCGAAAGGCGTCACCTGGAATACAGCATTAAATGATTCGCGGCCACGAGTGAAGCAAATGTAAGTCGTTTTGCTAAACTTCTAGCACCGCCACTATACGAGTGCGCATCATAGGCGTCCAGATATTACAGACAAACAGTCTTTTGCCCACTTCACAAACACACAAAAAAAAAAATCGTGGGGTAGACTTAATTTGCGCCACACCGCACACGCTCCGTTGCACCAAACTGTCGAAGTCGGTCGCTCACAGTTAACCGAGTTAACGAATCTTGAGTTCCTACTCTTTGCGCACGACTGCCGCGAGCCATCGTACTTATAACAAATGTCGCATTGCATATCCCATAACTTCTACTACGGTCTAAACTTTTACGAAGACGTATGGTTATTAAGCACGTTGCCAGAAGTCCCCGAGTGTTTTCTGTTTGTCGCTGCGCTATCTGCACTTCTGTGCGCCAAGTCTTTTCCGGCATTTCTGCAGAAGAGGAACTTCTAGTCTCTGGACATCTCGCACAACATTGTAGTAAGTGTCTTTCTTTTCTTTTCTTTAGTTTCTCGAGCAAGTGAGCGAGGTGTCTTAGCGTATGCCTACTGGCATGGTATACGGAAGGCAGGATACCCACCTTACATTAATTGTGTTACGCCTAACCTGATTTCCCAGAAGAAGGAAGTTGATATCGACCTGTGGCTTATTACGGCGAATGCCAGCTTCGCATACCACTTTTTCATCATAGTTGTGACTTTCTCCTCTCCATAACTTATTCGCGGCCTGAGGGTAGTCTCACAGAACTAACGCCGCGGTATATAATTTTCAACACGTGCACGTCTGGATGCCGAGATAACGCTAGAGCACATAAGCAGGTCTCTATGGCGCTGTACGCCGACGCCTATGGTGCCTTGTATACCTCGAGAGTTCTCGGAAGTGATCGAAGCAAAAGAACTCTCGCCGATGATGTGCGATAAGATCGGGGTGCGCTATACTCAGGGTTGCCTAGACCTTGACTGAGGAGGCGAACCACACGAACGTCGTCAAAGACGCCTCTCATTTTGCCTTTTGCACCTGAGGGCACGTGAGTGGGAGGGCGTGTCGATAAACTTGCGTCATCAATGGCAAGGCAAGGTACAGAGCTTCAAAAATTGCGGCAGCTCCATTCAGTAAGCCTGGAGAAACTGGCGTTTCCCATAGACGCGTCCGAAGATCGAATGTCTGGATAGAACGTAATAAGGCGTCCTCGATTAGGCACAATATCAACGCCGGCACGCTCACGGACAAAAAAAAAATGATGTCGGTGAAGCGATCTGCGGGAATGAGTAATGTAGAATACCCGAGAATACGTGGAAAATTCGCGAGTGCAGGATGAGCGCACAACTATGTAAGCGAGCTCGCTCGTTGCAATTTAAAGTCATGTAGACGATTCCAGTGTAAGTACAACGGCCATAATTATAGCGCTTCCAAGAGGCTTGTCGCGCTCAATGGCTCAAAAACGCTCTTGTTATTGATACTCGAATGATTCTCACTTATAGCGCATGGCCTTGAATCACGCACAAAAGTAGTCACGTGGAAGTAGAACATGATTTATAGTGAATGCTGCATACATAATATATAGTGTTTCAGCGAACACGTTTAAAATTTTTTAAAGTTGCCTGTGGCAGATGTCACAATTCTAGTTCATGAGCTGGTCTACTCGAAGCGGCGGACAATGCTTGCACAAAAAAATTAAGATCCAAAATTGACTAATTAATAAAAATTCATTACTTGAAGTTTTAGCTAATTACATTATTGACCATACTGCAATTCACAAATTATAGACGTTGAGTTCGCAAGGCAGTTCCACTTGGAAAGAATTTTCAAGATGACACCAGTTTCGAGATATAAATCCCCAAACTTTGCGGAGAAATGCATTGGCATTCCAGTTATTTGTTAACAAAATGTCGTTTCATGCACTAAAATACACAAGCAACTGGAACTCCAAATGCATTTCTCCGCAAAGTTCGGGAATTTATGCCGCGAAACTGGTGTCGTCCTGAGAATTCGTTCCAAGTGGGTCCGCCTTGCGAAGTCCACTGCTAAAATTTGTAAATTGCAATATGGGTCATAAGATAAATAGATAAAACGTTAATTGGTGAATTCTTGTTAATTAGTGAATTTTGCATGTCAATTTTTTGTTCCAGTAGTGTCCGCCGCTTCCAGTAGACCGGCTCATAAACTAGAATTGAGCAATCTGCCACAGGCAACCTTCAAAAACATTTAAAGGTGTTCGCTGAAACACCCTGCATATGTATGAACCAGAAGAAGGGAAACCGAGGGGCCCGATTTTGATGAGTCATAATCTCAAGAAAAGCCAACAGACAATGACATCTCAGAAAAGAACTGGGAAACTTATTTGCAGTTTTATTGGAACTGAAGAAGTGATACAAAAATGGAATTAATGGAAAAACAACTGGCCCCGGGATACACAAGAATCCACGTCTTCGCATTACCAGTGCGATGCTCTTATCAATTGATCTATACCACGGTGCCATCTACCTTTCCGCTTTACCAGACACTTAATATATATATATATATATATATATATATATATTGTACACGGTGGTAATGGTAATGAAGCAGGAACACTACCGGAAAGAAAGAATAAACAATGCAAAATTTTATGCCACGCACTGTGCCTCGGAAAGCTATGTACTGCTGAAGCGATGGTACAGCGGTAATCCTAGAGAATAAGAACCATGATCGTCGAATTTAGTTATGCAGCTCAAGCCGGACCAATATTTATGCATACATCAGGGTATTTTCGATAAATTCAGCATTAAAAAACTCTGTACGCTACTTTCATTCCGTCGACTCTTTACATAAGGAGATGTTTCAGAAATGTGTCCCAACCAGACTATGCTATAATACAGGAGCTTCAGCTCCACGTATGTAGTCACGTAGAATCCTTTGATACTTCGTATGAATGCGTATTTCTGGATGATATGTTAAAGAATGAAAGCACCCTTCCCACCTGGCGCGAGATTTTCTTTTTAACAAGTAGCCCCTAGAGGGCTTGTGAGGATCCTTTGATATTAAGAACCACCAAAGGTTTCACAAATTATACTGTGAACGGATGTTTTTGGAATAGAAGCAGCTTTCAGGAGGACCATGATTGGAAACTTTTACCGTCAAGGATATAAATTATTTTATGGTTTAAATTCCAGAGCAATCCCTGGTGCTCCCACTCCCGTACATTCATTTTGCAGCAGTATCCGCATGACGCCTGCAATCCTTTATACACACCCTCCTCGATATTGGCGACATCATTCACCAATTGTGCCTTCTGTTATAGAAATAACCTTTACTAACTGCTACCATTCCCACAACGCGGTCACCGGCAAAAAGTAAACAATACATATGGGGGCACTATCCTATTGTATAATACACAGTTTATCTGCTTATTGTTTACTTATTAGTGTTGTAATTTGGGGGCTACATGCTCTGGTACACTATATTAGCAGTTTTGTGGGTTGGGCTGTAGGCTGCATTGTACATCATTTAGTTACATTTTCTTTATAGTTTTTAACTATTATCGCCTGTCTCAAATGATTTGCTCTGCAGAAGACCATGGTCCTTGAAGCTCATTCCAGCTTATCTTCCTGGTTACCTGTATAATGCGTATGCATACATTGTACAAAAAAAAAAAGAAAATAAAAGCTAGCATGCTACATCAAAGTCCGGTATGGCATACTTGTGTCAATATGACGCATAGGTTAACGGCCTCATCAACTCCGCGACAACAACAAGAGTACTAAAGTGATGGTACGCGACGCATACTTTTGTGTATTGCTCTAGGTTTAGAAGACGTTATAGGTAAGAAAAACCAAGACGCATTTGAGCCTTTGATTCGCAGTGCTCAATGAGGTAATTATTTTTTGTTTACTTCTAATACTGCAAGCACATTGCGGAACACAAAAACAAAAAAGTAGAGTAGGCCGTGTGGGTCGTATATGATAACCGTAAAGCGCCGCGTGAACTCCGCCGCAATTCTGGCAACTGCAATTCATTGTCTATTGTCCTTCTACTTTTCATTCTAAAAAAAAAAGTTGATAACGTAGGACATTTGCCGACCAAAAATACTTAAACATCAACATTTCTCCAAACATTTTTGACATCTCTTTCCGACGGAAAAGCCACTTACGGGATCAGTTCTCATTTCCTTCATTTGTCGCTAATAGTGCAAAGCATGTGAAAGCGTAGTAGCACTTGAACTCTGGGAACTGCGGAGAAACGGACGAAAGGCGGAAACCCTCATCACCGCGTCTATACGGGACGATAAGAGGCGATTGTGTCGTCCGTTAAAATTGTGCGACTGGAAAAATGTTCCTTCGGGTTGCAGCCTATTTTAATGCTGCCTTTTACTGTTGGGTGAACCCCCTTTCAAAATCCATTAATTCCCTGTCCTTTTCTTACCCGTTTGTTACTCAGCACAATACTAGAATTTTGGACATCGATTGTGTGTGATGTTCACAGCTGGCCATTTGTTCGATGGGAAGTTTTAGGGACGTCTTTAGAAAACGTTTACCCATTTTCGAAGTATGTGCACACATAAGCATTCTTGACAATGACAAATCTTCAGAAAACGAGTCGGTGCGGCGTTCTGACTGCGACCAGGCGAAAAAAAAATATATATATCTCAATAACCGTCCTGCAGATATATATGGATCACTATATATTTGTCACTGCGCCACCCATTATTAGTTGCATTTCCTTCCTTTCTACCTAGAGATATAAAAATTTACAATACCAGTGCAAGTCTCCACACGCCTGGGTATAGCCGGTAACTGTAGCTTTTGCGACGAAACGAGCTCAAAATGCCATGAAGGTGATAATTCGCGCTAGTGGTTCGATATCCATCAATGTGGGTTTCAAGGAGGCAGCAGATAAAAAGCCAAACAATCGGAAGGCACAACGAAACGGCTGTTTCGTCTTTGGATGTGTCATCCCCTCTTCCTGTGCGTAAAATGTTGCGCCTCTTTAATCCCACAGAGACGGGCCCAATGCCGCCTACCTACAAAATTTCAGCGGAAATAAGTAACAGAAATTAACCCGGAAAGTCTCGTTTACCTTGTTTTCCGCCGTATTGCAACATTCAGCACAAACTTCTACTTCCGAATGCGCAACATTTCTGGGTTGATTCCACAACTATGGCTGCAGGTACTATATTACAGGTAGTGCGATGCGTGGTAGCTTTATCGAATCGCTAACGAGTAATGGTGAAAGAAACGGGTTGTCGATGGAAGGCCCTGCCTGACCCACTTTCAGCCTAATTGCAGGACGTCCCAGTTTCGGCCAATAGCCTGCACTTAATGGGCCATCAGTAAAGGCTCCACCGGGCCACCCCGCTCTTCTCTCCCCTTTGTCTCTCCTCCACTTCTCGCCTGCAAGCAGCGCTAAGAATGTCGAATGCCATACACAAGGGAGGGTAGATTGGGCGATATACCCAAATGTGAATACGCAGCGGAGTGTTTGGAGAAGGGCACCCAGAGGAAACCGTGCGAGAATACATCGCGTGAAGCTCAGTTGCACATTTTTGCTAACAGGATGCCCTAATCACGGGCTGTAACCACCGTTATTGGCTATTAGAACAGTTGTTACAAGGCTCAGCTTCGTGCCATTATACGGCCGCAGCTATATATATGTTAGCTGAAAGCACTAAAGGAGGCGTGAGCGACTTACGCTTGTGGGGCTCGGGACAATAACAAGTACTCCGCTGCCTAGAAAGTACCGAGAAAGCAGCAACAGTTAGCTGTATCGATTGATTTGTTGCTAAATTTGTAGAAAATTTTTTATTGATATTGTAACCAGCAAGACAGACCTTACTGAGCCGACCCAGAAAGACACGCCCAACAAGAAAAAAAATAAGAAAAGATAGTAAACAGCCGTCAAATGGGCTGTGTCTTGTCCTTTCTTTTCGATCGGTCACTTCGATGCAGTACCTCCATCGCCTAAATCTGAACAGGCCGTTCACATCCTAAAGCATAATTTATGTGACGCTGTGGGGAATCGCGTGGACCCGCCGTGGTTGGTTATTGACTATGGTGGTGGGCTGCTAAACACGAACTCCCGGTATCGGGTCCCAGCCACGGCAGCCGCATTTCGATGCGGGTCAAATGCGAACACACCCGCGTACTTAGATTTAGGCGCACGGTAAAGAAGCTGAGGTGGTCGAAATCATTCTGGAGTCCTCCACTGCGGCGTGCCTTATAATAAAATCGTGGTTTGGCACGTAAAACCCCATAATTTTTTTTTAATCGCGTGGCGTTGGTCCGGTAGTAGCTATATTATTATCAACATCGAAAACGACGCAGCACAATGTTTTGGGACTGGCCGAGCATCGTTGATACTGTCGTGCGTTGAACCAAGCAAGGTGAAGCGTGTTTCATTGTGCGACAATATTCTTAAATTTCAGATGTCCCAAAGCTCTTGCTCGGATGCACGAGCTGGGAGGCCCGCTATTCGCTTGCACGCACAACTCTGTTACGCGCAACAGGCACTGTCGTAGAGAACTGAAACTGAAGCAGTTACTTCAGCGCGAGGTATTGACATGCACTATTACGGGAAATACTTACCTCGGACCGAGCCCCTGGGCGCTATAACGTAAAACTACTCAAAACTTTTCTATTCCACTTCACCTGTTTGTCACGCAACATCACGAAAACCGCGATAGCTCCCCTTCTGATACAACATTTACACACTGATTATGCATAACTTGACCGAACAAAACAAAAATTGTTATTGCTAATTCGACGCCTTTTCGTCATTAGCCCTCGGCTATTGGTCAAACGTTTTCGGGTTGCACCCACTTCACCTGCCTCTCACGCGACGTCACAAAACCGCAAAAACTTACCGCGTTAAAGTGACGTGTACGCGTTAAAGAATCATTAATATGCCGAAAAAAAAGTGAATTTTCTTCTGAATAGCCGCAGGTTGCCCCGTTCCGAAAGGAATAAAAGATGGCTGCCGCCGATCGCTCCGGCACTGGCTACTCGCCCCTGCCGGAGAGCATGGGTTTATTTGCGCGTAATGAAACATTTTGCGTGGCCGTGTAACGTTTTCGAGAACATTCGGCACGCTTACGACCTCGATCTGCCAACTCTTCTTCATGAGCACCCGTTTTAGCATCATTCTTAAGCTTCCATTGCATGCCGCCGCGATTGTCGACAAGCCACCGCAAGCTAAGTAAGAGGAAGCGGACCAATCGCAGATGCCGGCACCACCCTCTTCATCCAGTTATCGATAGTCAACGCAGTGGCTCGGCCCCATCTAATCCCTTTCCACTTGAGCATGCTCCTCACCTCTTGTGAGCCAATTAGATAAGACAAGCCGGTCAGCGCAGCCTATGTTATTCGTTTTTCAAGCAAATAAAAGTGTCCTCCTATGAACGAGGGGAGCATTTGAGTGGTTTGTTCAGACAACTCTGCGAGTGACCGCCCGATGATTGCGTCGGCAGTTACGCAAATTTGACGTGAGGAGATTGGAATAAAAACATATTGGAATAATTTTACGTTATACGGCCTTCTATTCCTCATTTTGAATCCATGTTAATGATAAATGTATACACTTCTTAAGAAACCGCTAAAGCAAACTTGCTTAATCTCTTATTTTAATTCAAGGAGTCGGTAGAGTACCATTCGCTGATTGCGGCGGAAATTATTTTTCTTTCTTTTCTTGCTTCATACTTTCTTTCTTTTCTTTCGGAATAATTTTACGTTGTACGGCCCCAATTTCTCATTTTGAATCCATGTTAATGATAAATGTATACACTTCTTAAGAAACCGCTAAAGCAAACTTGCTTAATCTCTGATTTTAATTCAAGGAATAAGTACAGTACCATTCGCTGATTGTGGCAGAAAATAATTTTTCTTTCTTTTCTTGCTTCATACTTTCTCTCTTTTTTGTACAAGCTACTGGTCTTCGTAAAGCAATAAGACAGCAAACCATGAAGCGTTTAACTGTGTGACCTATAAACAAAACATGAAAGAAAGTGGGAGGGCGAATTTACCCTCACCAGAGGTCCCGGCCTAAAAAAATTCTAAAGGTGATTTCGCTTACTGCTCGCTGATTTGTTTTGTCGAAGCTTTCCCTGCATGACTGCATGTTTTTAGTCCACAATTGAGTTAGCATTTTGTTTCCTAGGTTCTTCCACAACATTAGAGTCAGTTCCTACACTGACCCATTAATCCCGCGCTTTTATTTTTCTTTCATTTCACACAAATCTCTAAGTCTCACTCTTTCGCCAGTCCAGGAGAGCCAAACCAACATGCGTTCTGGGATAATATGATTGACTTTTTGTCTTTAAATATTTCTTCATTTATCTCTACATCTTTTCTCGTGAGTGACAGCCTGATAAATAGGTCCTCGTTGCTACAGCAGCTCGCTGATCTATTGGATAAGGAGCGCACAAAACTAAATTTCCTTTGTTTTTCGCGCTAAGCAGGCCAGCAAAGAGGACGAGTATCTTACTAAATGCTGCAGCCAAACAGAAACCTAACTAATTAACGGAATTCGGTGATATCTTTAACTTTTCAACAGCATTCTTGAATTTCAAATCTGTCACAAGATCTTCTGTTTGCCTCTTAAGTCACGCAAATGCAATTGGAACCACTCCAGGCATTGTTTATTAAAGCGTTTTTCCCCCGTGCAGCCTCATGGGAAAGTGGGACTCCTACGATTGTTTAACATGAGCCTTTCTTCCATTTTTTGTGTGTTTGCTTTCACCCCGTTGTCTTATGGGAAAGTAAGAATTTGTCTCGTGGAAGCAAGACTTTCAAATAAAGGCGCTCGCGAGAGTCATTACAGCGTGCGTTTCTCGGAGTGCAACGACGTTTTTCACTATTTGCGCTAGCCCGCGAACAGCTCATTTTTCTCGCGGAGTCTCCGAGCTACGTTGCAGCTTCTCGCTTTCAATCGTCTGCAAGACGGAAAATTTACGACAGCGACAAAACAGAAGCAGCAAAGGTGCCATCCCACGAGCATTAGGCCTGCGAGGCAAACCGAAGTACTCTGAAAAAGAGGCTTGGCGACAACGCGAGACAGAGTGGGTGTAGCAAGTGTGTCTACGTGGCGAGAGAAGATACACATAAAGGAAGCAACCAGTCGGCCCGCGGCCAATAGTCGTGATATATATATATATATATATATATATATAATACAAGGAGAAGTTCTGTAGGTCCGGTGCATAGGTAGTTGAAGAAACTGAGCACACTTACGAAAATTGCATTGCAAAGACTACCAAAGAAAATTGTATCTAATTGATCATGATGTTCTGTTTCACGAGTTGAAGCTTTCCCTAAATGTGTGGTTATTTCTGTCTTAAGCACTTTCTTTCAGATGTATTTTTCCAGCTCTAGATAATTATGTGATTATATCCTACTAATGCACTTGCTTGTACGTTAATGATTGTGACTGACTGTACCCCCTGCTCCCCCCACCTTCCAAAGGTAATTCCACTGGGGCCATCAGGGTAGATGAATAAACTAATACATGACAAGTAGAATACACCGGCGGTTCTTGTTGGGGGTGACCACGCAGTGGCCAGAATAAAGAAACTGAATAAGGCCACCGCAGCGGCAGTGGTGCGTAATATGCAAAAAATGGGCAGAGAGGAAACAGTGAGAGTGGCGATGTGGGCTTGTTGGTTGTTCATCACGAAACTAGCGGTTTGTAGCGGGGGCAGGGAACAAGAACACTAGAAGGCACAAAAGAATACACAGACGTGGCGCTTATGCCTCGTCATTCTTTTGTGCCTTCTTGTGCCCTTGTTTCCTGCCCACTCTACAACTCGCTCGTTCCAAGAGACTAAACGTCTTCTATCTGTCTGTGATTCCTAGTGCGAGCTGCTGACGAGGAATGCTTAGATTGTGTACCTTTTGTGCGGAATCATTGTGCAGTATAACCGGCATGAAAGGTTCTATCATCGGCGAAATGAAGTCAAAAAGGCTTTATGCTCAGACAATATCTAAGCGATGAGGTGCCTGAAGGAATTTTTGCGCTTCTATTTACACTATGCTTGCTTTTAAAATGAAGTGAAGCCACCCTCCTTCTCCTCCTCCGACTGCTGCTGCTGTCTTGCCGAATGCGCGAGTCATACTGAATGTAACTTCGTCGTCACGCAGTCGTCGTCGTAGAATTGTGGTTCCTGCTGCCTGTTGGCTACAGCCTTTGCCGACACCGCAAATAGCGAAAACAAACAGCGGATATAGTGCTAATTGAGGCAGCCCTAACCATCTGGCGATGTACGTAAGCGCGGTCGTGATCTCCAACACCAACACGTCGTTGTCGTCATGCCGTCGCCGCCATCTTATTGTTATTGTGCCATTGCCATCACTTCCTCGTTGTCATTTCACAAGCATCCTTTATCTGTCTGTCCGTCTTCGCTTTTTTCCTTTCACTTTGCTCTTACATAGTAGCTATCACATCGCCATCTTCGAGCCGTCACCGTCATACCATCATCATTTTTCCATAGTTATCAATCAGTCGTCGTCATTCCATGAACGCGATGCCGTTATCACCCTTGCATCGTTCTCATGCAGTCGTCGTCATGCGTTAATTAAAAATTAAGTTACGAGGTTTTATGCGCCAAAACCACGATTTGTTTATGAGGCACGCCGTATTGGGGGACACCGGAATCATTTTGACCACCAGGGATTCTTGAACGTGCACCTAAATCTATGCACACGAATGTTTTCGTATTTCGCCCCCATCGAAACGTGGTCGCCGTGGCCGGAATTCGATCCTGCGACCTCGTGCTTAGCAGCCAAACACCAGAGCCTCTGAACAGCCACGGCGGGTGTCGTCATGCCGTCACGCTCGTTCCACCGCCTTCAATTTGCCGTAGTGATTGCGTCGTCGTCATTCCTTTGTCGTCATGCGTGGTGCGTTCATGATCGCGCGCAAGAAGTTGAGCGAGGTGATTTCGAGAAAAAAGGGTACCCAACTGGGACGTGTAGTCTGTACTTGCATATGGTCTCTAAGCAGGAGCGACATTTGTTACTAACACCAATAAAAATTTCGCTTAAACCGACTAACCATCGCGCATGGGACCTGCAGATTTTATTTTTTTCTTCGTGGCACTGCTGCGATCGTCATAATAAAGCGGCAGTTGCGTGCACTGTTGTAGGGAACACCTAATTCAAGGCAACATTAATTCCATACCTCCAATATCGGAGAACACAGCCCAATATCTTTTCAACGTATCGACCTATTCGTAAAAAAGAAGTTTTTGATGGGACGTGTTAGGAAAACCTCTAAAGTTATTTTTTAATCACTGAAGTTTTCACACCAACCATGACGTCTAAGTTGTCCCAAAATGCCTATTTGCTGTCACCTTTAGCAGGTTATTCTTTCTGAACTCTATATTTTCATTTATATTCAGTGAGAATGTTAAATAATATAGAACAGGCTTCCCTTCCTATTTTTCCTTTTTCCCCGTAGAAACCTCATCGCCGGAATGTCAGTGTCAGCCACGAATTTCAAAGAATATCTTTCTATATACACACTTCTAGCACACCAAAGCTTTCAAACTTTCTGGGTTAAGTCTTTACCTCATTAAAAATACCGTATCGTCATTCCTTACCGACAAATAATTATTTAAACAGGGATTCAAAAGGAAAATAAGTCAAACTGTGTTAGCCAACTATTGTCCCGCAATAGCGGATAAAAATAATGCACTGGTGATTTAACGGTAAGAAAGAAAATACCTTCACTATATACTTTTTGCCTATCAACATTTCGTGAATTTGCCAGTCGCGTTCACTAGGTCTTCTTGCCACGGCACTGGTTTGCATTAAATTTAACATTTTTAGGCAGTTATAAAAGTTACCGCCCTTTTTAACGTGCAGAAAAAGTGGTAATTTTGGCTGCGTACTCCTCGGCAATACGCCCAATAAGTGAATTTGTCGACGTTCATAGGCACCTCAGTCAGAAACGCACACCACTCAATTAATTTAAAAAGAAACGCTTGAAGGAGCGTGTAAACCAAACGTACGAATAAAGAAGTGTTCGCTGCCTAAATCCGAGCCATGCCATTTGTATAATGAAGTAATCCCGGTTACTGACCAAGGCAATGTGTTTAAAAGGACAGGCGTATATACTTAATCCATGCAGCCTCCTTAGTCAGATCTTAAATAACGCGGTCGTTCTATTAAATACGTTAATTTGTGTTCGACGTCAAATGCAACACATATCAAAACAAGGAAGGCACTGTCAAAAGGAGCGCTGCTGTGACCGTAAGTGCAGATGCTTGGGGACAAATGAGCAACTTTAGAAACAAAATATCCAGGCTTTCACACCATAAAAGGTACGCCGTAGTGCTGGACTCCTAATTAATTTTTACCACCTTTGTTCTTTAACGCGCACGCGGACCTAAAGACACGAGCGCTATTGCATTTCGCCCACACCGAAAAGCGGCCGCCGTAGCATGGATCGAGCCCATGACCTGGAGCTCCGCAGCATAACACCATAGCCACTGCGCTATTGCGGTGAGTCGACGAAGAGATCGTATTAACATGCACGCTTAGAGATGTATCAAAATGAGTCGGTAACTATTCCTCACACACAATGTGCTCTGACTGCCGTGTGTCACACACAATAATGAAAAAGAAAGAAATTTCTCCAAATACGTCAAGACTGAAAGCTGGGTGTGTCGGTGTGCTTCCATCTTAACAAAAAACCAGCGCGAAAAATACGTAGACGAGCAAACATACGATAAATACGGGCCCATTTTTGTCGTACTTTGTCCACAACGCAGATCACTTCGGAGATGAGCGCCTCGCGGGCGCACACATTGTCCACGTCGCAGATCGCGCGCAAGATACGGTGGCCGCAAAGCCGCGCCGTAAGCAGCGGCCGCCGGAGTAGTACGCACCCGCTCCCCCCCTCCTACCCCCCCCCCCTCCCCCTCCCGTGCCTCGCGCGCTACAGAAGACGGTGCGCTTGCGCCCTGCCTTCCTCTCTGGCGCGCGCGAGATTGAACCACGATCGTCAGCTGACCCTCGCACTCTTACACTTGCACATACAGCGCACGGTGCGCAGCGAGGACGTTATCGTGTTTGGAATTTATACGGAACATCACGGCAACGGCAAAAATGTGCTTGCGATATTTTTTTTTTTTCTGAAGGAAAGTAAAAGCTTTTATAATTTAGCCTCCAAAGACGCCTCAGCTGGTCGCTTCGGTATGACTTCGACGACTTGGATTCCGAAATAATCCAGGTGGCACGAGGCTTTCTGCATTTAGTCTCGGCCTGAATGCACCCGCCGTGACCGGCAAGATAACCGACCATATATTGCTCAAACGCACAACGTCTCAGCCATTGAACCGCGATTGCAGGTGTTTTCTAAAACAGCTGTATTTCAATAAGACGCCCGTGTGTTGAATTTCGCGCCGTACATTTATTTCCTTGCTATATTTCATTCTGTATGATCGATCGGCCTTTCTGTGATCATAGAAGAGACCCATTTGGCGTCTTCTATAAGCTCTCTCGTCCTTTTTCATCTCTTTTTCGTCTCTCTTTGCCTTGTGTTGTAGGCAAGCAGACGGCACATCACGAATGATGTTCCAGTGTTTTCTCTATCTATGCGCGTGTGTACGTGCTTGTATTTTTCATCTTTATAACAAAGGAAAATCATACGTAGACGTGATACGCATAGTGTTGCGATCACGTGTGCGCGCTCTCTTTTCTTGTCTCGCTCTACTTCCTTCATGAGTTTCTATATCCACTTACCCCATTTTTCAGTGCAAGACGGGAGGCTCTACACTTCTGGTTAACCTTTATGCTTTTCTCGTTTCGTTCACTTCTCTCTCTGTCTCTGTGTCTTATTTACTGGAAACACGGTTATGAGGAAGCGCTGCTCAGTCGAGCGAAATGGTGACGGACATGAACGACAGTACGCAGGGTCGCTACAATTAAGTGATCGGAAGGCACCAACTCGTACGAGTTCGCCACACTTGACCGACACACAGCGAAGCGGAGAGGAAAGCGCTACCCAAACACTAGCCTAACAGGCCGTCTGGAAGGGCATCCTGTTGGCTCAGCAAGCGTGCGGCAGATGAAAAACACGCTCGAGAGGACATAAAGCTGTGTTCATTTTTCGCAATATTGCGATTGCGCGTTTGTTCAAAAGCTTCTTGAGGAGGGGCAAACGTATTTGAGCTAGCGCCCGCGCCAGAAGGAGCTCCAAAACATGCAATTTACCATGTCATTTGTTCATACGAACGTGTTTCTTGTTACAACAATGTCTTTGTCGAGTGGCGTTCACACGGTGCTCGCTCGAGCTATAGGTGGGCCAGGCCTACCGTCTCATACACGTTTTGTAGCGTTTTTGTCTTAAGCTTAGGATAAAAACAAAGGGCTAGATAGTGCTTGAGGGCTACTAATAACAATAGATTGCTCTCACGGTTGTTATATATGATGTTTTTACGTTACCTTCTTTTCCTAAGAACAAATGCTCATTGCCCAGTGGTCCCGACTTGTATGCTTACCATTCGTTCGGGACAATTTCTTTTTTGTTTCATTTCTTCTTTATGCTCTTAAGAGGACAACATAGTTGTGTTCATTTTATTACCGCGGTATACATCGACTGAACGTCAATGTGAAGGCTTGAGACTGTGCTTAAATTTTATATCACTTTAGAACAATATTTGCATTCGTTCCCGCTTTAAACGATACTGAGTGCAGTTTCTGGAACATCATCATAAGTTGATATTGAATCTGAGCTGTGCATCTTGTGCCCTGATCTTGTGTGTATTCTTTTATATTTCGTTTGTCGTTTTCAAGGAACAAATCCCTCCAACATGTTCTATAAAAATACTCTCACGCGCTTCTCGGTCAAACCATGGCACAAACCGGAACGCATCACTCGAATGGGTGACCGATGCATGCCTTGAAGATTTACGGTTCCATATTTTCTTTTTATTTGCACGCTAATTTTCTTTCTTTCTTTCCTTTTCTGTTTCTTTCTTCTTGATATCAGATGAGTCTAGCGAGGCACTGATTCCTATTTAAAGCGTTCATCTGCCTCTGTGAAGGAAAGCGGTTCTATATTTAGACACTTACAGAATTCAGGCAAGCAACAGTGACATACAACTGCCTAAGGGGGAGAGTGCCTTCAGTGTAAAAAGCTGGGTGGAATTGCCTTCCACACCATTTGATATTCGCCGCGCGACGTCTGTGATTTAATGAAGTGGTAAAGGCTGCACAGGACAAGATCAATCTTTAATCGATGGGAAAAGAATAAGCAAAAAGTCGCAGTTTCGCCATAAGGGCGAAGCATCGAGTGCGATATCAAATAATTAGGCGGCCATTAGAAGAAAGGACGTACATAGCTTTATCGAAGTAGGTTTATACGTAGTAAGTAGTTTTATACGCCATATAAACTTGTAAACATTCGCTTTCTAAGTAAATTAACAAGCATGTTGTCACGCGCGCAAAAGCACGCGTGACACGCGTGCAAAGCCTACACGCGCGCACGCGCGCAATAGCCTACACATATCACTCGATGACCGCGGGCACTAGCGCTCAGAACACTGGCAACAGGAAACGTGGCAGCAGCAGCGAGCGAATTGACCTTCGTGCTGCTTCTCACTTCGACGCGAATCAAGCGGCGAGAACACAGCTCACACGCAGCTATCAACACACGGCGCATTCTGTTGCCATCGCCGATAGCTTTCAAGATAGTGTCCACACGGCCATGCTCGGCAGCGTAATACGCAGCCGTCGCAATAGTAGAACGCCCCCAACCCCGTCCTATCCCGGTGCGTTGCGCACGATGAAAGACGGCGCGTTTGCTCCCTGCCTTCCTCTCTTGCGCGCGCGAGATCGAACCACCATCGTCGGGCCCCCTTTGCACGCCTTCACTCGCGCCTAGAGCATACGTTGCGTGGCCACGATGTGATCGCACTTGGACTTAATACGGAATATCGCGGCGACGCCGACAGTGGAAAAGCGCGTAGGGTGTCCATGTAATTGCTATCTCAAGAAGTTGGGCGGTGCAATAAATAAAATCATTGGCTCCACATGCCACGTTTTGCCGGTAACATCAGCCGGGAACGGATAGTGTCCTGGAGCCAAATTGAATGACCTAAAAAAAAAAACGGGCAGATGCCACCTCCTGTGGGAACCAATGTTATGCGAAACAGGGCAGGGAGCCTACCAAATAACAAAATTAACATGAGAGTACAAAGACGCAGGCGGCTGTTTTATGGCCTACATGACACGCATGTCATGACATTTATGTCATGATCTATTATTTACGTTTGTCATACACTCTTATCATACTATGCCAATTTTGGTACATACTAATACGTAAGCGGCTGTTTCATGACTTACATGACACGCATGTTATGACGTTGATGTCATGACCTATCGTTTAGGTTCTTCATGCTGTGCCAATTTTTGTACATACCAAGTAAACGAAACAACCCTGACAGCACCAAGGTGTAGGCAGCTGTTTTATGACCTACATTACAAACATTTCATGATACTCATGTCATGACCTATCATTTTTGTTCGTTATACACTGTTGTAGTACTACGTACATTCTTGTACATACCAAGTAAACGAAACAACCATGAAAGCACCAAGATGTAGGCAGCTGTTCCATGACCTACATGACAAACATGTCATGATACTCATGTCATGTCCTGTCATTTTTGTTCTTGTTATACTCTTGTAATACTACGGCAATTTTGGTACCTACCAAGTTAACAAAACAACCATGAGAGCAGCAAGACGTAGTCGGCTAGATCAATTTTATGCGAAACAGCACTGTCAAAGTGGCAAATCTTCGCCAAGAACTGCTTCTCATTTCATAAAATGAGCGCTATGTAGTGAGCTAGAAGCGCAACATTGCTTCGATGCTGAAACCTCGTGTCGGTTTCGGCGTTAGACACAAAGTGTTTAAAGCACGAAAAAAGAATGACCTAAGTTTGATAGAGTAAAGGGTCAAGTATGAGGTCCAAACTAATTGAATACAAATATTTGCCAGCCCTTACAAGCTGTCTCAATGAACAGGTGACACAAAAAGAAATATTAGTTGAGCTTTGTTCTCGATTTACTCTCCCACAACGCCAACAAAAACAAAAGACACGATTACCGCGCGAGGAGGTTGCATAGGCGAGAATAGACACCCATTCAGATGTGCGATCTCACTACTGCAGAGCGCGGGATCTTTCGTCTGCTGCGTTTCCTGCCCGGGTTGCTCCTCCTTAACCAACCTAGACACCGCCGTGTGCCCCTGGGGGAACCACGCCGACGCCCAGTTTGGCGCGGATGCCCAAACAACATCAAGGTGGCATGAATGAATAGAATTTATTGATAGGAAAGACAGAGAGGTCGACCTGAGCTAGTGCGTTCTAGTCTGCTACTCTGCACTGGGAAAGTGGGAAGGGGAGTGAAAGTATTGGGATGGATGATGATGATAAGAGAAGTGGTGAGTGCTTATGTACGTGAGACAGTTGCCTCGCTAGAGCCGCTCGTCAAGGTGGCAACTCGGCGTTAAAGCTTCCGCATCAGATCGTCTGGTCGTCGTGAGATTGATAGCAAATTTTCGGGCCTAAATTGATTTTTAGTAAAAAAGTTCAACTATTTTCTATTCTAACGTAGCCAAAGGCAGGAGTGAGGAATTTACAGAAATACAATTGTCGCTAAAGGACGAAAATAAAATAAAAATTATTTGATATCATTGACTTTACACGGATGTACTGGCACTGGGGCTTATACGCGAAAATAGTATGACCGCCATTTTCTCTGGCAGTCGTAACTAATTTCCATGACACAAACGCAGCTAATGTACTAAAATAAAAGTTTTCATTTAAGAACTAATTGCTATTTCATTTTTCGCTACGTCTCCTCGTATAAGACATTTAAGGGTTACGCGCTAAGCACTGCATAATAACCTTTTGAATGAGAGGTTGCTTACAATAGGTCTGCCCCTAATTGTCAAGCATAAATTGCAGTCGAACAACTTTAAGCATCTCTTTTTTTTTCTTACACTACTTCGGTGGTTGAAAGAACTGCGCGGAACGCTGATATCTTTTGCTGTGACGTCGTTGTTACGTCAGTAAACATGAAACGGGTCAGGCGTAAACGTAGTTTTATAATCTCGAGTAGAGGTCACTTGAAAACATAGTCGCTGTATGACCGACGAAGGTTGCATAAGGCTCATGCCTCACTACTGAGTCATGCTCAGTAAAATAATTCATTAAGAAACAGTTGAGAACATATTTTTTTCTGGTTCTTTTAAGTTCATTCCTATAGCTTAGCGGTTTCATATATTCTGCGTGGTTCTTTTTTGTAAATTGGAATATTGAAATGAAAATTTGGAAAGAGGGAATGTTCGTTTGTATGGATGGTATTGCTTATTCTAGAAACAGCAAATAAGAAAGCACGCAGAAACACCTATTCTTACCATTCATTATATAGCCAAGGCCCCGAATTTGGCACTGACGATGACATAATGTAGCAAACGAGCGTTTATTGCACAGTTGTCTGGATTTAAGTTCACGCACTACACGACGCCATGCAGTTCAAAGGATGCTCCACATCCGTCGTCAATGTCATAAGTGGCGCTGGTTGCAACTCCCAAGGCTCTTGGGAGAGACACCGATGCTAGAACCATCAACTTTTATGAGAGATGCTGACGCAAGACAGGAAGCCACAGTAATAAAATACTTAAAACTAAATGCTAAACAAATATCAGAAACTGCAAGAAGCGTTAAGAAGGAAATGGAGGCCTTTCCTACAGAATTCCAGGATCACAATGAACTCGTAGACGGTCATAAATGGCTAAAACATTGTTGGAGTGGGAAGAGAAAACCGCGCAAGTGGTGAAACAAGGAAATAAAGCAAGTTGTAGAAGAACGTAAGCAGGCGAATAGGGATCATAGAGAAGCCTGCACGAAGAAGAGGTACTGCTTAGATTGAACAAGTACCCTGAAAAGAAAAGGGTGGGAAGCAAACTAGTGCAATGATAAACAAAATTTACAATTGAATGCTCGGTGCATGACATTACCAAAAAAAAGGTAAATGCACACCAAAAAGATTCTTGAATCATGTAGGAGCACTCCGCGTGCTCCTATAAAATCCACAAGCGGCTTGAAAGGAGGATGACGGGGAAGCTTTCAAAAGAGACGACGCGCTGCGGCACATGAGGGAGCTTATTAGGGATAACTTCGGGAAGAAAAAGAGCGGGGTACAGACTCAAACAGCTCCAGCAGCAAAGAAGTCCGAAAGATAAAAATTTTGCGTAGACAGCATTTACTACAAAAAAGAAGAAGGTATCCGTTATAACACGGCCGCAGGGCCAAATGAAATCTCAATTCCACTAGTTAAACAGCTAGTTTCAAAAAGCAAAGCACTGCTGGCTAATGCCAGGAGCAAGTTATTAGGATTTAGATAATTTCGTTTGGGTTTCGTGCAAATAGAATAAACTTATCTACAAGGGCAAATGTCATAAGGTTAAGCCGAGCTCGTAGAGCCCAGTTAAAGCAATGCCGCTGATATACAGAATGACAATGCAAGCCATAAAATTAGAACTTTCGAAGCGGGTGGAGAAAACTTATATTATAGGGGAACTGCCAAACGGGTTCGGACCAGGTTGACGCTTAGAGGATCTTTCTACTAACAAAGGGCGTAGAGCTTTCAATAGCTCATAGAAGAGGTTCATGAATAGCATTTGCCAGAAAGTAAGGGAGCTTACGACAATGTAGACAGAAAATTGCTATGGGATATTCTAAAGCACGAGGGAATAGACGATGTTTTCGTGGAGCTGTTCAGCGAGGTATATTAGAGCAACGGAGTACAAATCGTATACGGAGGCGGAAATGCAGTGAAGTTGTGTATTCTCATCGAGGACTGATACACGGGTGTCCTCCATCTCAATTGTTGTCCATGCTTCATGTTAAGAACATAGGAAGACGGCTGGAAAACCATAAATTAGGTTTTAATCTATCTTATATCCATACACAGCATAAGTTTCAACAGAAGCTGGCTGGGCTGATGCGTGCGCACGGTGCAGTTCTCCTATAGAATATATATACCACTATGCAAAAAATTGCACTGACTTACGTATACAAGTGCCAATGCAGCGACGGATCTATCCGTAAAGTTTAGCACTGAAAAATCGGGAATTATGATCTTTAATGTAGAAAAGAGTGATAACGTCGCATCAACTTAACAGGAAGTCATACCCACAGTGAAGCGATATAAGTAGCTGGGTGTATGCATAAACAAAGAAAAGGCTTACTCCAGCATCCACCAAAGTAATATAAAACTGAAAGGGAAGCGTAACGCAGCAACACTGAAGCATATAGCACCTTTGGGATACAATAAATGTGACGTTGTGCGAGGAATCTCGCAAGCACTAATATCGCCATGCCAGCGCTAATTTTCGCAAATGAAGTTCTCTGCTATAAATCATCAATATTGTCGCAGTTAGAAATTTACATTTACTGCCGTAGATTGGCTAAAGAAAATAGGGGCCAATACTTTCTGATTCGCCCTCGTAGAACCTGAGTCATTGCAAGCGGAAGTAATGGTGCAATCTAGAAAGATGGGTTCTTGATGATAAAATTAAGCGCTAAGCCAGGCGTCCAAGGCGGCCCATTGTGTCTTTGAGCGAAGAGACCCAGATAAACTGTGGGGACCTGTGACGACAGAAAAAAGGTTGGCTGAAAGGTAAGGAAGGAACATAGCAATGGCCGTAACGATGGCGAACCATTAATCGAGAAAAGGCGGCTAGCGTAAGTAATTACGCGATATGCGTCCCGTTGATGTTGGGAAACGAAAGTACCAATGGCATGGACACTTCCACCAGTGTAAACTTCCGTGTATGCGCATGGATCAAAATGACCCAAAGTGGGTCCATTTACGAGGCAAGCAATAAGCGTTGAAACTATCTCAGCTTGTTCGCGTCCGCATCAGATATTAATTTCCTTGAGGAGATTGCTGAGAGAACGGGCGAAGTCGACAAAGTCTTTAATGAGCCGTCGAAAGTATAAACACAGCCGCAGGAGACTTCCGACATCAGCAGGCAAATGAGGAAGTGGAAATTCGCTGACGCGCGTATTTTGTCAGGGTCAGGGTGCGTACCGGTAGCGTCCAACAATTCATCCGAGTGCTGCTGTTGGACGACAGCCAAAATGACATTCGAGAGAATGGAGCTGTAGGCTGGCCCGTCGAAAGACGTGCAGAATGTGGGAGAAGCAGTGGAGATGGTTGTCGAACACAGGGGCAAAACAATGACGCTATCAAAGGCATGGGGACCATTTCCAGTCGCGTAAAGTAGACTCCATCATGCGTTCAAACGTAGCAAGTAAATACATACTCAAAAAGGACAATGTAAAGCAAATTAGTTCTGCGGAAACCGGCAAGGTGGAGAAAAGTACATGAAATGGAGAAATTGGCATCCACTCGAATCCTAGAACGAAACTACAAAGGAAACCAATATGGGTTTCTGAGAAAGAAAGCCTTGCACTTGAACAAAAATTCGTCCTGGTCCGGGACTTGAACCCGGGACCGATTTCACGGCGGTTGCTCTACCATCTGAGCTACACAGCAGGCTAGCCGATCACAGAGCGAGGGCAAATTAATCGGCAACTCGAAGCACTCGGTCATTGAATATGGCAAATCAGTTCTGCAGAAGGTTGAAAAGTAGAGAAAGTATATGAAAGCGAAAAATTGGCATCCACCTGAATTGCAACGCGAAACTACCAAAATAGAGACTTTCATGTACTTTCTTCCACGTCGCTACTTGGACGACAGGTGGCTCGGCCAGTGCCAGTATTTTCCGCGGACAACTACAAAGATCTGAGCTCTATGCTGACACTTTAGCTCCGGTTCGAATGAGGGCTCTAAATGGACACACCGTCAACAACTTCGATTAGGTTTGGTCTGAGAGCTAGTGTCAACAGAGGTTTTGCAGTCCGGGTTGTCAATGCAGCCTCACTTCCGGGAGCTACATTGTTTAGCTTACCAAGAATTGGTCAGAATAGGACGAGGACGGGGACCGTCGAGACGAAGGTGAACGGGACTTGCGGCATTGCGGCGAGGGCGAATAGCTGGTAGTGTTCCTCCGTGTCGTAAGGTCGCCGTTGTAGGACTCATCGAGAGGGGGGCAGCGTTCGAGGTTCACGTTCAAAGCCGTAGTCAGCACATGGCAGAGGCGAAGACGACTAGCGGCTGCGGCAGTGGCAGGAGATGTGGCCGTTTTAAGAGTACACGAACCAAGTAGACCTGTCGTGCGATGTTCGCTACCCAGCAGGGTTTCTGTAACGCTGGGTTTAATTTGGTCTGAGTACGACAACAGCAGCAATCACAACAGCGGTAAGGATGGAACGCTGGCCAGTGGCAGGCTGAATTGAATGTTCACGTTTGCAATCTCCAGGCGGACGACGACTTAAGGGATTATGCATGGTCAATCCACCCGTCCGTTCCGCCCTAGCCCACCCGCGTACGGACGCCCAAAAGGCGGATGGTGTCACAAAATTCGATGTACGCTCAATCCGCACGAGCGGATTGCACGCGCACTCCTATTGGGCGACGCGACCTGTTGACAGCTGGCAACCATTCGGCGGAGCAAAGGTGTTCAAAGTTGGCAACTACCTTTGACAGCAGACATCGCCTCCTTTACGTAGAGGAGGCGCTGCAGCAGATGACACGGGTATATTTTTGAAGAAATGATTTCAAGTTTCCACGTCACCGTGAAAATGCGAATCTAGGCTGCCACATTCTGTTCTGAAACCGCATGTGTTGCATTGGCACCATCATCCTTCTTCGAAACACTGCACAGTCATCTTATCTACGCCACCTCTTAAAGATCTATTGCAATCGCATCATGTCGCAACATGGGACGTATACTCGGAAGATTACTTTCAGTGCACGCTGCCTTGGCTGGTGAGCAAAATCTCTCGAATTACCCAACGTGCTGCGTTCTACGTCACGCGAAAGTGATAGTGTCGCCGGAAGCGATTCGTCAGAAATCCCCGTGTTTGGCACGATGGCGCAATTTTTGTAGTGCTAGTGACATCTTGCAAAAATACGGAACACACGCACATCTGTTGCGGAATACAGCTGCCTAGGTCACCAAGACACACCTCTTTACCATTGAGTACGCGTGCGAGGCTCCGAGTACAGCTTGCTCATATGCTTGCATTTCCTTGCTCATGCTTTTTTTTTCACTCTGCCACATTTAAGAGAGTGCTTAAAGCACTTCGATGCATGAAATGCACTTTCCATTTTCTTAGATATATAAAGCCACCAAAGATGAGGCATCAAACATGCATATTAGAAATTTAGTAATTGCTGCTTCTGAACTTTCCAAACAAAACATAACATTAAATGATGTATTCAGCGATGAATGAAGTTCTCACCGTGTGCAAAAAGGTTGTGCATAAGTGGTTAAACTTCATGCAGCGAGGAATTGAAAGTTAAGCAATGAGTGTACAATTCATTATGACTGGCTTAAAGCAATATGTAAGTTTAGCGGTGACCTTATGCAGATATATGTATACTCATGAGATGTTTCCAAAGGGAGTATTTATTTGAAAGGAAATAATTTACGTTGCTGATAAGAGAACTTATTTTGAGTGAAATCAAACAATTGCATTCTTTCTTGCCAGCCAGGGTGGCCAACCTGTTGCCACCTTACTACTTAACATACCTAATTTAACATTTCAACAATGTACAAACATTACCAAAGCACGCAAAATTAAGCAATACCCCGACATGGCAGTACCCCGACCTATTGCAGCAAACGAGGATGTTCGACTTGAGACTGTTTGATACTGCCAGCATCATACATGCATGTTCTAGATGCACATGATCCATGAACTATTGTAAGCTCTACTCCGGTTATCTGAGTCAGTTGGGTATGGGCTGCATGTTGTTAATGTATTTATGCAGTGACAACCTAGCTAGCTGATGCACAGTGCCATACTTTAGGAAAACGAAAAATACATAGCGTAGCATAAACAACTGGCCAGCACCTGCATTTTATTTGAAAGCAAACAGAGATTATCATATGACTTGTCTTAGTAGTGAGTTCAGTGACCTCTTTTGGTGTGAAAAGGTTGATGTAGTTAGTGGTTTTGTGTTTGTCTTTCTTCATTAGTAGCTGCTTTAACATGCACATGACAAAGAAATGAAGGCTCATATCGTGGAAGACCGGGTCAAACAAAAAGTGAGGAAACACTCAGCCATTTTTTTTATTTGCACGACAAACCAGCAAATAGTTCCTTAGGTTCCGCTTTGTGAATAATGCACAAGCTGTTCTGCGTAAAACTATAAGATTGTTGTGCTCCACTATCTATTCACTGCTCGTGTAGCCAAATGAATGAACTGTGAGAGCACAGAAGTTTACAGTCAAGAGGCCATAGTGGCTTAGCCTCCGTGCCAAATGTAAAATTGTTCCAGAAGAAAACATGCATACTGGTGAATTGCGTATGCATTCACATCTACTATTCAAATCCACACATCACAAGTAATCTTTCATTCCTTGGTGCATTGCTCACCATTGTACAGACTTTGTTTCAGCGCTGTGTGTGTGCAGTAATATAACTTGGTAAATCAAAGCTGTGGTTATTCAGTACATTGAAAGCAATTTTGCGTGTGGCTTAGATAACATAATGCTCATACACATGGGCCAGCTTAGTATTATCAGCCGCTTTGTTTACTAGTTCACTGTTACGCCTGAGCTATATGGTGCCACTGGACAATGCTATATTCCTGCAGGTACGCTAGAACAGCTTGGCTATGCACAAACAACCCTTTACATCGCACTTAAATTAAAGGGGTGTAGATTCGCTGTCACAATGTGCTTATCAGCATAATTGCCGAGCATTCAACAAAGGGTTTGAAATGTAAGGGTGGGAGCTCAGGTTTGCAGGTGTAAAGTTTTACATTTATAATGCAAGGACACATCGATGGACAGGAAGCATACCACACAAATCCTCGTGTTGCGACCTCGCACTCACAATGCAAGTAGTTTTTTGTGGTTTTTACCTATAAACATGTGAAGCAATCTGTAAATTCAAAACTGTATTAAGTAAACTGAGACACCATGAAAAGCAACATAACACTAAGGTGTGCCCATTTTTTTGTCGCATCAGCTCTTTGTGGTGCAGGTCAAATATGTATACACGCTATCTGTAGCAGAAAACAGCATGCATTTCACACTTAGAGCTCAGAATTTTCAATGGAAAAGATTTTTAATGTGTCAGACATACATATATTACCTTGTCCAATGCTTTGCACACAGATAGCTATGTTTGGCACAACTTGAGTAGCACATTCATAAGGGACTACTACATGCAAAATCCGTTTCGCACCTCTCCTTTGATATTCTGCGATCCGACACAGAAGTACAGACTGGAATTTTTCTTCATGTCAATATTTATAAGGCAAACAGGTTTTTGGCATCACAGGTCTCAATCGTCCACACAGGGCACTTATTGCATGTTCTGAATGTGCATTAATTGCCGATGGTATATCTTCTAATGTGAAAATAGTTTGTTCGACATAGTTTTACCTTGATATTTTTGAACTCACCCATAAGTTCTCTGCCCTACTTGTATATACCTCCTTCAGTACTGGTAACTGTGCTGTGCCTTCATTAGCGCAGTAAATGTTGTGAAAGCTGTTAATTCATAAAGTAGGAAGCCTATCCAATATAAAGGAGAAACTTGCAGGCAAGGTAATCACGACAAACCAGCTGAGATGGTGGCACTATTCTGCTTGTTTTCGCTTGTGATAGCACAAGTGTTCCCACTTGTGCTGCTGGATGGTTGTGACCAATATGCTCGCGAAGGTTTCGGTCATTCACATTTCAAGGGAAGAGTAACTGTTACATACGTGCAACATCTTCCTCTGCCTATATCAATGACTTAACTATATGTGGCAGGTTTAGCTGTGTGATTATTCATGTAGCTGAAGTGATGTATCACACATAGTTTCCGCACACTACCCGATTGGCGAAAAGCATGCAGGAATTGGTCTTTGAGCTATTGGTTCAGCGGTGGCTTTCCACTAAACTGACTGTTGAAGAGGCAGGTTTCACTTCATCGAAAAGTCCATGTGAAAATTAGCCTAGAACTCATGACGCCAAATACAGTCACCATGTGTGGCTGAAGCACAACACATGACAGAACAATGAGCAGTGGAATTCATCTCACTAGTATACAAAGAATTGCAGCTGCATTCAGTATTTCACTTCTGGTATACTTAACAGACACCTTTATATGATTTGTGTGGATGGTATAATCAACAAGATCCCTATAAAAAGCTATGGCAAAAGCTAAATAAAGAGCTGCTACCCCAGGTACTGCATTGGCCTAAATTATGCATTCTCACATGCAGTGAATACAGTTCCTAAATTGGTTTACATACAGGTATGAAATTTGATTTGATAAAATTTCAATAAGATCAGCTGAATACCACATAGGACATCTTTAAGGGTATAGTTGGTGCAACGTGCCTTGATATTAGAAGTTGTGCTGTTTTATTCACACACACATGCACGTAAATGAAAGGTCATATACATTTGTGTTTACGTGTTACTGTGTGCATCAAATGAACAGCACCACTTATACAACAAGCCATAAAAACTAATAATTTTTTCGTACCACTATAATTCCTATTAGCTACACAGTGATTTTTTTCTCACATGCAGCAACTCAACTCCACGCATAAGTTAAGCTGATGTTGCTAATCTAAGCTACACATGAGCGTCCCCCATGTGCAGAATATGATAAAATAAATAAGTGACCATGTGTATGGGCCTAAAATTGATAGTTTGACAATATCTTATCTGGCTGGGTAATAAATTTCTGTCAAAAAAGAAAAATTCAGCACAATGACAAAGCAGTGTGGCTAATATAATATAGGGAGCAGACACTGTGCTGGCAGAGTCACTTGAAAATTTTGCCAGCAGTTTGTCTTCATTGGCTGGCTTCGATCACATAACTAATGCTAACATATCTGTGAAAATTTGTGCTCAGGATAAACTGATAGCAGCCAATAGGCACGTTTTATATTGTGATAGCAGCTGACTTCTCAGAGGCAATGCACTGTGGCCATGAACATGCTCAAGAATTACAAGAGGCGAGGTCCCCCTTTCCAGAGTCTGGCAGCGCAGCTGAAAATGGTTGAGTTAATGAGTGGAACCGTGGCCTGTGCAAAATAAAGATCAATCAGATAGCCACTAATAGCGTCCAACATCCTACACCCACGATTGATAGGTAGCAGTAAGCTTACTGGCAGGTGGAAGTGCAACGGAAAACATTTAATGGACATACTTTGCAGGCCCAAGTAAGTTTAATGCACATTATTTGATAATGACTGTTGGCAGAGTGAACACCAGGAATGAAAATAAAGCCCTCATCAGGCACATAATGCTGGTACTTGTGCTATTGTTCGCTTTAAACTGAAGGCTCATGCCAAAACAGGCGACACGAACCAGATAACCAAATAGGGTGGATATACAAAGTAACGGTAAACTTTCGCTTACCCGATTCTGCCTGCATTAGTAACGTGACCATGGCTAGCCAGTGAGGAACTCTGAGCAAAATTTCTTTCACGCAGTTCTGCTGGCTGCTAGTAGAATATTATATAACACCATACCTGTGACACATACTTGTTACTACTGGTCCTACGTGTTCATTTTTACATTCATATTGCTTTTTGTCAGCAAACTTAAATTTTTACTTAATAAGAAGGAAGTATCCAGTTCTTACCTATAACATATTCATCTACCGTGCCACTGGTGTCTTCACAAACAGACTGTGCTTAGTCACTAGTCAAAAACAAGCAGCTCGGACTTTTGGCTATGTAAGCCGCTTGCATCACAAAATACAAAGCAATTGACTTCGTGAAATCTAGAAATTCTTGCTCTTCACACTAATGTCCACATTATGAAAACCAAGACTGCCAGAAATTAGGTTGCATGACATTAGTGCTCTCAGAAGCGTCCACATTTCACGACAGCGCTGAACGTCTTGACGTATGCAATTATTATGATGTTCCCTAATTCCTCCTCCCCCCCCCCCCTTCTATAGAAGCATCTTCAACCGTGCAGTAACAACTTTTGAAACAAACGATAGATGTACGAAGCAGAAAAGGCCGGTGTGATAGGGCTTATCCGTAACGGCACTAAATATGAAAACGCGATCGGCAACACTTCTGCACAGTTCACTTCTGAGCACACGAACGTCGCGTAGAACGAGCACTTCTACACCCAGCAACGCTGCGACACATCGCACATACATATCACGGTTTGTAGCTTGCAAACGCACTTCATAACAGCAAGAACACAGCTCGAACGTCGCGGTCATTTCGGCGCGTCGCAGCCGGCAAAACGGCTCACACGCAGTATAGCACACGCAGAATGGCAGCGATAACAAAGCGATAAAAACCTATCACTACTGATCGTAACATTTCTACTGAAAGTTGCGAAGGACTGGCGTTCACCACTTCGCGGCAACGAACCACACACACATAACAGATAGCAATCGCGTACGCTGGGTGCGCCGATCGGACACTACTTATTTCGCCCCGCACTGAACATGTGTCCTGCTCAGAATGCACGTAAATGTGATGGACTTCTCATTTGCGACGCGCACTAGACGCATGGAATAAAAAATCGCGAAGTCGACGGCTTCAGATATTTCTTCCGACACTCTCGTAAAAACAACTCACTTCCTGCGCGCCGTCTGTTTCTGTCGGCGATCGCGCGCACTGCGGACGCCTGGAAGGGTGCACCGGCTCGCTGCCTTCGGTGACTATCTCCGTGGGTGCCAAATAACTCTAGTAGAAATCATAAGAAGGAGAAAAGTAGACTGTTTCTGACGCGGCTGTAGCTTAGGCCTTGCGTCCCTGCTTCGCTTCGCTTCGAGCAAGCGCCATGTTTGCTGTGACGGCACTGACACTGTCCGCCTCGGACCAGCCAATGAGAAATGAGCAGGCGTGCGGACGGGAAAGGTGCGACCGCTCTTCGCTCTCCGATAGAGAGCCATCAGCACGCGCGCGGACGAGGGCGGAACGGACGGGCGAATTGACCATGTATGGGCCCTAAATGAGCGAGATTTGGATGATCTTGAAGGAGACCTCCAAGTATGCGCGCTGGAAGAAGTTTTGCTTTTTCTGCAAGAAGATCATCCAAAATCAGTTTCACCTTCAACGAATTCGTTGTTTTGGAGAAATGAGACACGGTAGATGAACTTGAAGTTTTGATAAGGGTGCCTGAACAAAAAAAAATTCTTTCACTTTCGCATGCCGCTAAAGAGGATAAAGGCGAAAGCCTGCGCGCTCATGAGACATTCGAGAAATTGCTTGACATCTCATTCGAATGCGTTGTTACTTCCTATTACGTGGGTTCGAGTTTCTTAAGTAAATCTATCTTAAAACCGTGCCTTAATTAACTTCGCCGACAGAAAGCTGAGCTATAGTCGGTAAGAATTCATAATGCAAAGAAGGGGTTAGGCGTTGAGACACGGACACAAGAGAAGTGGACAACACGAACGCCGCATCTCCTGGTCCCTTTCGGAGCTGGCCGGCTGGTGTTACACTCAAGGCCCGTCCATGTTACCGGCACAGCAACTCGCCGCACGCCGTTTGCCGTTCGCGGGCCGCCATGCGTCATTCGTGTTCTCCGCTTCTCTCCTCCTGTGTCCGTGTCTGAACGCCTTACCCCTTCTTTGCGTCAAGAAAGAATTTCTATATGCCTGTAGCTTGGTCATAGTGGAGGCTATGCTCGGTCGCTCGGTTCAGCAGGCTCCGTAATCGGCATTTCACCGCTACTCATCATACGTCACGTTTTTGAGCTAGTGTGCTATGACGTCAATATTTTCGTTCCTCCGCTGTGACATCACAACAGCCGCGCTAACGATGGGTCTCGACCACGAGAAGGAGCTTTTAATGACTTTTTGGAGCTGAAATAAAATTATTTTGAAATGTTTGCAGCGTCCAATACCTCCTTGTGGGTGCCCTCGCATACAGAAGCAGCCTACAACAGACTTTTCATAGCCTAAAAATTTGGTGCCTCCATCCGTTTAAGAGGAAGCCAAACTCCAACGCGGCCTATTCAAATACATGTAAAAGGCAAATGCTTTTCTGAGAGAACTCCTCGACCGATTTTAATAAAATTTCTTGCATTTGAGAGAGAAAGATACATAATAGTGACTGTTGCAAGCGGAATTTCGATTTAGGGCCTCAATGTTGATGAAAGTATTTTCAGCAGTTCGAAAGCTCGAAAAAAAATAGAAGCATGAAGCTTACACGTTAATAGCTCTCTGTCAAGAACAGATATCGCGGTTCAGTAAACGTCATCTATTTGATCACTCAAATCGGACAAATTCTGTATGTGAATTTACATCTTGCGTAAATACGTTACGTTATGTACAAGGGGTCTGCAAAAGCTTTATTTTCATATTCCGAAAATTTTCGAGATTCATGAGTAACATATCAATTTTGTCCGCTTTAGATGTACTATTACATGTAGTTCCCTGAATGGTGATATCATTTTTTATTGCCGAGTTACAGAGCTGTAAAATTGATAGTTTTATGTTTTTAAAATTTGCGATTTCTGCCAATTTTATTAAAAAAAGGACGATCTAAATCGAAAATTCGAAACCAACAGTCACTGGATTTTAAGTTTTTCTTTGAAATGCAACAAACCTCGTCAAGTTTGGTGCAGGGATTGCCGAGAAAAACTAATTCTCCTTTTATATGTATTTAGATAGGAGCACCTGAGCTAAAGCTTCCTCTTAAAGGCAAAGCTTAAAAGTCCTCCAAGTTTTTCCTGTCCAGACATCTCCACACTGAATACTACTCCTCTTGGCCATAAGCCAGGAGGCCGCGGAAGGCGCGGTAGAAGGTGCCAGGAGAAGTCTTTCCGATACTTACAGTTACTTGAAAGCTTACACCCTATCTTGCCGACTATGCGTACAATGGTGTGGGAAGCACGGAGTGTGCCATGGCACGTGGAGTTGCCCGAGAAGGATGTAGCTCCGTCATTCAACATTGCCTGTGGTTCTAGATTGGCTTTAGCGCGACTAAACGGCACAGAGTTTCTTCAGCAATTTCTGAGATCCTAAATAATGGCCTGTCACATATCAGACTCAGCGAATGTAAAGGATAATGCGTTTCACTTAGGTCAATGGCACAGTCGCTCACGAGCGAACCAACGATTGCCGATTCTCTTGATAGTGAGTACAAATTGCAGTGAAAGTCATTTTCTTGCATGAAACGGGGAGCTTATGTTAAGCAGGCGATGTCACTATGGTACGCCGGGGCTCGCGACCAATTAGTTAAATAAATTCTGGGGATTTACGTACCAAAGCCATGATCGCATAACGAGGCACGCCGTAGTGAGGCATTGCAAATATTTTGGACTCCCTTGAGGTTTCGTGACACGTACACAATTACGCCATCATGGCACATGGCCCGTCCTGCCAAGGTATCTGCACTGTCCAGCAATGACAGTTGGTGCGTAGATAAGTCTGGCTAAAATTCATGGTAAAATGCACGTTCTTTTTTGTGCGTTGCTCTTTCTTCGAGGTACCAATTCTCGAACCTTGCCACGCCGAGTCTCCGATTTCATAAGAACGCGAAATAATCACATATATATGGATATCTAATCAACCGTTGTCGCGAAATAACAGTCACAATTATTGAAGCCACTAGTATCAAGCACGTGAACTTTAAACTAACGTCGCAACGGATGTTCTATTTTGCTTTTTTCTTGTTTAGTACTCAAGATCTATTCACAGCGTAACCGACCATATTGTAATTCAGATGTCTATAATTAGGTGCAGTATACGTAACGAACATTGATGCAATCTGTTGAAGAGCCATAATTGCTGCCAGAAATACTACATCGTTAACGAAAAACGCTAAACAAGTCTCTTTGGCAGAGCAATATTTTTACATTATGGGCTAATTTCGCACACAAATCTGGTTGAAAGGTGTACCACTCTTAGTTTTCCGTCCGTGCAGATTACAATGAGCCAGTGAGACGTATATAGAAAAACGTCCGGCAGAACGCATCTCCCACTGAAAGTTGACGTCAATGCGATGAGCATTGAACGAATGCAGCAACACAGCGTGTTGCTGGCGCCGAAACGCGTCATGTATGAGGCCTGTGTTAGGCTTGTAAGCAGCCTGGCTCCTCTCTCCGGCCGCCCTCTGGACCCGTTGCGCCATATACCTGCGCCGCCGCGAATAGCGCGCATGGCGCGCGTCTGACTAATATTTACATGAATATACATGACGCGGGTTAGTGAGGTCCAAGATTTCTCTCAATTTCAGTAGAGCAAAAGAAAAAAAAAGTCATTCAAGAACAAACAGGCCTACCTAGACACAGTAAAGGTAACAGTAGACGAATTCAGGCTGGCGCTCGCCACCAAATATGCTGCTTTAGAACAGGGCGTTCAAGATCGCATTTAGGTAATGAATGGAACCGTAACTAGGCTGAATTCAGAAGCAGTAAGTGAAGTGGAAAGTAACGCACCAAGGCAACCAGTATGTAAGCTGTCTCGAGTAACAAAGCACCCAGTAAAGAAAGAGATTGAATTCGATGAACTGTTAAAGCTGACAATCAAGAAGAAAGTGAGCAATATTCAAATTTATAGACATCGGAAAGATTGAGGGAGCAGTAAAAAATAGCCGCAGCATGAAACCAGTGAGACGAACACTTCGTATATGACAGGGCAAGATGTATCCAGTGAAAGATAAGCAGGGTAATGTCATCCACAATTTCGATGATGTAGCAAAACAGCAGAACAATTTTATGCTGACCTATACGCTACCCAGAGCAACCACGCAACCTTCATTGGAAATAGTAATGAAGTGGACACAGAGACTCCTTCTTTTACTAGCGATGAAGTTAGAAGGACCTTGCTATACATGCCTCGGAGAAAAGCGACAGGAGAAGATGGAATAACAGTCGATTTAATCAAAGATGGAAGAAATAGTATGCTTGAAAAGCTTGCGGCCTTTTATATGCAATGACTTTTGACTTCGAGTATACAAGAGAGCTGCAAGAATGGCAACGTTGTACTAATACATAGAAGGGAGACTTAAAGAATTGAAGTATTAAAGGCGCATTAGCTTGTTTTCGGCATTGTATAAGATATTCGCCACGATAATTTCCAATAGAATAGTCTCAACACTTGACTTCAATAATCAGAGAGGCTGGCTTCAGGAAGCGATACTCCACAATGGATCGCATTCATGTCTCATCAATGAGGTGTTTGAATAATCTGCGAAGTTAAATCAACCACTCTATATGGCTTTCATACATTATGAAAAGGCATTTGATTCAACACAGATATCAGCAACTATGTAGACATTGCGTAATCAAGTAGTACAGGAGCCATACGTGAATATCTTGGGAAATATCTGCAACGACTCCACAGCTATTCTAGTTCTCCACAGGAAAAGCAGAAAAATATCTATGAAGAAAAGGGTAAGGTAACGAAACAATCTATCCAATGCTATTCACTGCATGCTTAGAAGTATTCAACTTGTCAAGGCTTAGGACTGAGAGGGACAGATAGAGAAAGCTTTATTCAATGTCCTTTCTGGGGTCAAGGCAGGCGGGGGATCGGGAGACTATAGGCCCACCAAGGCCACCCTTCCTCAGGCGACGACCAGACCTTGAGTCTTGTTGGCGTCGGCCAGTCGGACTACCTAGATTTGATCCTCCCGGCATTCGCCGATCAGCATGGTCTCCCACTGTTCGGTCATGGTAATCTTGAATGTAGGATTGGTGCTGTGTTTGATAGTGTATGGTACCGCGGATCCTGCCCAGATAATGTGGTCGAGATCTGCGATTGGCGCGTGGTATATTTTGCAGCTCGGTGTGAACGTATCGGGGTAGATGTTATGATAGAAGGACGGTGTAGGAAAGGTGCGAGTCTATAAGAGCAGCCCCTGCTTTTGCAGATTTGAGCTTTGACTCCAGCCAAGGAAGTGTAAAAGTAGGGTACAAGAGTAATATGCAGATGAGAAAAGTAATATCAAATACTCTGGCAAGCGAAGAAGAATTCATCATCGCGAGTCAGCTTCTATTGTCCGTGTAGAAGTACGTTTATCTAGGCCAATTACTCACAGAGCACGCTGATTATGAGAACTAAACTTACATAAAAATAAAATTCGGGTGCACCTAAGCACTTAGTATGAGTGGCGAATGCGAAAACATTAAAGTTCACTTCAACACCGTTGAGCGGTCTTTCGAGTTGTGATCGCCTCGCGGCCAAGCGAGCACGTTGAGACGCTTGGCCAACGCCTGCTAGGCCAGTGCCCTTCGAACCGTGGCTTCATGCTGCCTTGGTTGACTGCCATGGAATGTAATGAGGACGCTCCCGAGTAAGCCGCAGTGATTCTGGCGTCACCGCTTTCATCACGCCAGGCTTCCCTATGGAAATTTCGGTCCAAGTAGCATGACATTATAAAGCACAGCACACAGGCCTGCTATCAAAGAGTTTAGCACAGTGGGTAAGACACTGGGCATCTGAGCTTGGAGTCGTAGGTACGAAACTCGCTGCTGCCAAAGTTCGAGAGATTTTTCTTAAAAAGAAGATAAATTATGAGGTTTTATGTGCCAAAACCACGATCTGACATGAGGCCAATGCCTCGTTTACTAGATGCCTGCCGCGTCGTTAGTTTTCCCGTTGGAATGGAGGTTCTTGTAGTTCAGGGTTGTCGCGGAGAAATGGCGCTCGCTGCCGACCCTACTTCCTGTTGCGGACGAAGTGACGATTACTAGGCTAGCGCGCGCTCGACCAATGGCTTGAGCTCGGGTCCTGCCTCCGGGATCGCAACAGACGCCGCTAAATTCTCGGAGGCAGGGGAACGTGATTCAAGTTTGGAGCAGCCGCCTCAACTAGCCCTCGCAGCCGACCCTGGTGCAGAGCAGGAAAGAGGAGAGGGGCCGGAACCAGCTTCTCAGCTCACGCGGTAGGCATCTTCTAAAGGAGGCATTAATGAGGCACACGGTAGAGGGGGACTCCGGAATGTTGGACCACCAGGGGTTCTTTGACGTGCACCTAAATCTAAGTACCCACGCGTGTTTTCTAATTTCGCCCCTATCGAAATGTGGTCGCCGCGGCCGGGATTCTATCCCGCGAGCTCGTGCTTAGCAGCTCAACACTATAGCCACTAAGCAACCACGGTTTGTGTTTCCTTTTGGAAGTATTCTGCTCTTTCATACATGAATTTGTTTCTAGCGATTACCGACGAGCAGCTGGAAGGCAAATGAGAGCTTGGGCGGACAACCAAAGCGCGGGTAACACAGACCTCTAAGAGCGAGAGTGACGTGTTGTCGTGGCGATGCCCTCTCCCCTCACGCAACATCTGGCGCGCTACAGCGGCAGCCGGTGTCTCCTCTCGCCCGCTCTGCCCGGTCAAGCCGGTCAAGGCGCGCACTTGACAAGACGTCGCAGAAAATGGGAATTTAGGTGCCGTTTTTCGCTTGTGCAAACGACAGACGACGGCCTTTTCGCTCAATGGGCTATTTGAAGCTTTCCTTTTTATAATCAAATCGTGGGTCTGGCATTTAAAACCGCATAATTTTTTAAGGCTTTCCTATCTAAAATGGTTGGAGTGCATACGGCAGGCATTTTCTAATCCTGCATTGGAGCCTATGATTGTCGTTGGAAAGGAAAGTGCGCAATCATTGAATTCTACCCGTTATAACATATGGGGCATAAACTTGGAAGTTAACAGTGAAACTCGAGAGTAGGTTAAGGACTGCGAAAAGAAGGATGGAGCTAAAAATGTTAGGTGTGACGTGACAGGAGGATTGCGGTGTGGATCAGCGAGCAAACCGATATTAAGCCGATATTGTAGTGGACATTAAGATGAAAAATGGTAGGCGACCCTAATCTTTGATTTAGGTGTCCCTTACCGAAATTCGCACTTGGGCGTTGGGAGGTGACGGAACCTAATAGTAAAATTGTTATGAAGAACGACGGAGTAATATGAAAAAGAAATAAATGGGCTGGGAAAGTGTTGATGTATTTGTACAGCACACCATTGATTCACAGTGGAGGAATAGAGCCGGGAAGCTTACCAACAAGTATGCGAGCAGTATGGTGAGCAACATGCGAACTAAGAACGTTAAGCGGAATGTCATAGAGGCTGAGATAATTTCACTGGTGGCGGCAATGGGAAAGAAACCTGCTATGACCAACTACTTAAGAGGAAAAACGATATCAGGAAAGAAACAATTTATAGTTACTCAAAGTGAAGCTCATTACTTTTGGAAGCGAGATCAGGATTCCTTAGAACACGCACTTATAAAGCGAGATATAAGAAGGACGAAGAGGCATTTGCTTGCTGCGGTAAAGCTAGCGGAACAATGGAGCGAATTTTATTAGAAGTTGAAGATATTTGCCCAGAAGTCGATTTGGACACCTCTGGTTGAAGCCTTTAGGTCCGCAATATAGATTAGTAAGAGACGATTAGAAGATTAGTAAAAGGAAAGTAGGGAAACGACAAATAACGGAGGCGTACAAAACAAAGTTCCCAATAGGGGTTCGGAAAGTTTGGTTATGGGAATTCATCGTGGGTTTTTCCCGTTTTTTTCTTTTTTTTTTCATTTTCAACAGAGATAAGACATTAGGCAATATGATAACAAGAGCTTGGTGGCGCAACCCACCGCCCCGTTCCAAAGGGGACGCTCATAGCATCCATCCATTCATCTGTCCATACATGGTATACTTTAGGTTAACTTTAGGCGAACACAACGCATGAACCGAACTCCGAGACAACTGCTTTCCAGTAATTAGCCGCTTAAATATCATGCCACCTTCTTGTGTGTGACATCATTACTGACGTCATGGCTTCCGCTTTCTACTTGTGGGTTTCCAGAAATTTCGACAAAGCCGTGCTCACGTGGCGGGTCCCTAACGTCTACGATTATGTGCTTTGTTGTGCGGTAATCAGTGATTTCCACTTTATTCTGATTATTTTAGACATTTCAGTAATTCAACCTGTAAATGAACTTATGCTCTGATATCGTATCGATAATGAAACCAGTGAATTATGTACTGTACTATTTCTTACATTCTTTAAAATTTATTTTGAATTTCCTCCTCGGTTGTCTCAGGAGGTGAACCAGAAGTTCTGCGCAAAAAACAAGAGTGTCACACGATGTTCGTGCCACTAAATATAGAGCTAGGGAGATGATGTACAGGGAAGGTCAGATAATGAGCCGGCCATTAGAGTTGCAAAATAGGTGCCAAGGGAATGTAAGCGCAGTCGAGGACGGCAGAGAATTCGATGAGGTGATGATATTAGTACATTCTAAGCGCAAGCTGAAATCAGCCAGCGCAGGATAGGAGTGATTGGAGATCACTAGGAGAGAGCTTCGTCATGCAGGGGACACACACAAACACACAAAACAAAATCGACTGGTGATTTACGACAGAGGCTTCATTACGCCCAGCCCCAGAGAAATCTGAAACAATTTTATCAATAAAGAGGGTGCCACATTCGCAATGGCACATACAGAGTGAAGAATGTTTGCATCAAAGATTTCTGAATACGCCTTCTTTTAAGCTTAAAGCAAGCGGCAGCTATGGTGGAAAAATCGAATGGGAATTAGGGACATGGCATGAAAGTTGGCATGAAATAATTTCATTGATGAGTGACGCATACCCCGTGTTCCAAGTTGGCGTGATAGAATTCTATTGCAATGTCGCACATACCCAGTTCCACACAGTCAGTGATCCTAAGCTGACTCAAATAATTTCATTGAAGAGGGCCACGTACCTAGTGCCACATATCCGTACGCCAACGTTGGTGTCCAAGAGGTTCATGGAAGAGCAGCGGCAAATATCCAGCACATACCAAGCGACTAAGTTCGTCCGACGGTACCCGATTCCCTCAGCACTGCAACCTGACTTTCCACCCATTCAGCATTACCTAGTGATTCAAGTTATCGGGAAAACGATTAGCCAGGGGCAGACCGCAAACTGGGTGAAGTTTCCAAAAAAATGCTAATGGCCAGTCACCTAGCAACAAGGGGGTGGCACAGTGGCGTACTTGCCCCCTCCACACCCAAAAAAGAAAAGAATCACTGTTAATACACTGCCTTTCCAATCCCCCTCCCCCTATTCCCGTTCCCCATGCCCGGTGGGTACTCCCCTTGAAAAAAAAAATAATTCTGGCTATGCCGCTGCTAATCACAGGAATGTGTTGAGCTTTGTTGGGGAAACACACTCAATGTGGATGGAGACGATCTTCCACTTAGTGAAACACAGGAGTAACGTCATTAAGAGTGGTGTACAGCATAAAGCGGCAAGAAGTTTGGCGGAGCCCAAATGCATTCGTGCCACATATAGGTTCCACTTTTAGTAAGTGCAGCTTTTTTGAAAATATTTTACATTTTACACTTTTACAAATATTTTACAGAAAGAGGTCTGAGAAACACGTTAAAATTCGTCCACAAACTATTCATACATACCTGTACTTCTGTTTTGGCCTAGCTAGGTAGCCTTAAGTGACCAAAAAGGAAGGCAATTGAGGAGATGCACGTAATGTGTCTTTACAGGGAATAACACTGAATCAAAGAACCTTCCTGTTAGAGGTCATTTACGTTACCTCAAGACATCGTCTGGCCCGGGTCGGTGAGCACTCCAGCAGCCAAGGCTGCCTAGCAGGCATTGACCCCTCGAGAGGGCATAAATGTTTTTTACGAGCTTTGTGCATGGCTCCCGTCTTCTGTTCAACGTTGCGTGACTAGAAATGGTGCTGCTAGCATCAAATCTATCACTGGCGGGAATACAATCTCGTTAGAGCTGGCAGTCAAGGCACACATTCTTGTTAGTGCTTGCTGTATATTACTCGCTCCCGCATTACCGTACCATCGCGCAATCTGCTTTTTTGGATGATGCGGGGCCGGAACCCAGCTCAGTGGTCTCTAATGACGTGTAAGTTGCGTGAGCTATGCTGCTACAGCCATATACTGTCTCGCTCCATTGCTTTGACGTAGTCTGAGAGCCCATCCGATTCCTTGTTGGATGATTACATTGTTCTCGGGTTCTGCCACGTTTATTTTATTGTGCCTCTTTTCCCACTCTTGTTGCTCTATTCGATAGTCACGCTACGCAATGAAGAAAAAAAAACCGATTCGTAAGGGTGCTTGATGAGCCCTGCCTCTTCGCGTGATTCATATTAAGACATCTGGCGGGCCGCTTCCAACACTCATTGTTTACGGTAACGACCGAATTATAACAGGTATAATACATACATCTGTGTGGCGCAGTGATCCTCTTATTGGCAGTGCCATATATTTCTTTGACGTTGTTTTCCATCAACTACCTTATTTCTGACGGATCCCATATTGTGAGTATGTGTTCAGTTTTAGGTTAGTCATCATTGTCATATACGTCTCTCATGTACCATCGAAGCTGTTTTGATATAATTGAGAACGAAGTACTGCGCCGCCAGCAGAAAACTATCTTGCCAACACTAACTTCCGTGCGTTGTACACGATCCTTTTTCCGCTACAGTATTGCTTATCTTGTGGCCTACGAAATAAATGGCTAAACGCCAGTGTTCTTAGAGCCCGTGTGCAGCTATCAACTGTGCACTAATGGGAAGGCGCAAATGTTGCGCGATAGCGAATCTACGTTGTGAGATGAGTGCACTGGTTGGACAAAGGGGAGTGTTTTCTACCGTGGTCGAGAAACTACCGTTGTTTTGTAGACCGCAAAGTGTTTTGTAGACTGTGTGATGCTACCTTCTTTAGGGAAATTCCCCAAGCGAGGCTTAAGAAAGCTTGAAGTGTTATCGTACACAATTCGTCATCTACCAGTTGAAAATCCCTGTGACCCACCATAGGAAAACTATTATGCTACTCGGCCTGCATAACCATTCGCGCAGTAGAACGGGTAACAAACACAGTAAAACACCACGAAACACTCGGTCCTTTGTGGAATATGCTGCTTAGATTCACAGTGTACATGCCGCTCAATAATATCTGCCGAGCTAATATCTGCATTTAACCCTTGCACTTGCTTGACAGACGTTTTAGCATTTCCTCGAAGCTACCTTCAATTTATGTGGTGCGTTCTTTATTTACAGCGAAGCCGTATACCTCTACCGTCCCAGGAAATTTTCGTGTCGTTGTGGTAAGCAAGAAACTCGCCATACGTGGGCCGATCCCGGAGATAGTGCAATGCCGGACCGACCCGCGGCGGAGGTGAAGCAGGCGTTAAGCAATCCCCATACGTGGGCCAGTGCCAAAGATAGCTTATTTTGTTATAGTGCAAGCTTGACACGGACAACAGAAGGCATATCTGACACGCACAGCGCTGTGTGTGTCAGATGTGCTTTCTGTTGTCCGTGTCAAGCTTGCGCTATAACAAAATGAGATATGCCGTACCAACAAGCCCCTAATGCTATCATCTATCCTCATAGTGCAATGCCGTGCCAAACCAGGTGAAGCAGGCGTTAAGCACTCCACATGCGTGGGCCGATCCCGAAGATAGTGCAATGTCAGGCCCACCCGCGCTCGAAGTGAAGCAGGCGTTAAGCACTCCCCATATGTGGGCCCATCCCGAAGATAGTGCAATTCCCAGCCGACCCGCGGCGGAAGTGCCGGCCGCCATTAAGGGGCCCACATACACAGCTGTTGCAGCGGTGGCGTAGGTTGCAGCGGTGGCGTAGAGGTAGAACACCTGCCTCGCGTGCAAGAGGTCCGTGGTTCGAATCCCGGTGCCGGCAATTTTCCACCGGATTAAAAAAAAAAAAAAAAAATCCGCGTGTTGATAAAATTGCACAAACAGGCCTGGAGTGTGGCCTGATCCCGGTGACCAGAACCGGTAACGCACTCCCTCACCAGAGCAGGATTGGCCACCCTGGTGCAGTACTTGGCCACAACCTCCTATATGAACACAACAATCAAACCCCGGCCCTCAGTCCCCAGCAGCTGCGAAGCTACTGACCACGGCGGCGGTCAGACCTGCGACGCTGCAGAGGGTGCTAAGAATCACTGGCTCCGGACAGGCCGCCATTGGAATATGAACCTGGCAACGTTTAACGCTAGAACGTTATCTAGTGAGGCGAGTCTAGCAGTGCTATTGGAGGAATTAGAGGGCAGTAAATGGGATATAATAGGGCTCAGTGAAGTTAGGAGGCCAAAAGAAGCATATACAGTGCTAAAAAGCGGGCACGTCCTGTGCTACCGCGGCCTAGAGGAAAGAAGAGAACTAGGAGTCGGATTCCTGATTAATAAGAATATAGCTGGTAACATACAGGAATTCTATAGCATTAACGAGAGGGTGGCAGGTCTTGTTGTTAAACTTAATAAGAGGTACAAAATGAAGATTGTACAGGTCTACGCCCCTACATCCAGTCATGATGACCAGGAAGTCGAATGCTTCTATGAAGACGTGGAATCGGCGATGGGTAGAGTGAAAACCAAATACACTATACTAATCGGCGACTTTAATGCCAAGGTAGGCAAGAAGCAGGCTGGAGACAAGGCAGTGGGGGAATATGGCATAGGCACTAGGAATAGCAGGGGGGAGTTATTAGTCGAGTTTGCGGAACAGAATAATATGAGGATAATGAATACCTTCTTCCGCAAGCGGGATAGCCGAAAGTGGACGTGGAGGAGCCCGAACGGCGAGACTAGAAATGAAATAGACCTCATACTCTGCGCTAACCCTGGCATCATACAAGATGTGGACGTGCTCGGCAAGGTGCGCTGCAGTGACCACAGGATGGTAAGAACTCGAATTAGCCTAGACCTGAGGAGGGAACGGAAGAAACTGGTACATAAGAAGCCGATAAATGAGTTAGCGGTAAGAGGGAAAATAGAGGAATTCCAGATCAAGCTACAGAACAGGTATTCGGCTTTAACTCAGGAAGAGGACCTTAGTGTTGAAGCAATGAACGACAATCTTGTGGGCATCATTAAGAAGTGTGCAATGGAAGTCGGTGGTAACTCGATTAGGCAGGATACCAGTAAACTATCGCAGGCGACGAAAGATCTGATCAAGAAACGCCAATGTATGAAAGCCTCTAACCCTACAGCTAAAATAGAACTGGCAGAACTTTCGAAGTTAATCAACAAGCGTAAGACAGCTGACATAAGGAAGTATAATATGGATAGAATTGAACATGCTCTCAGGAACGGCGGAAGCCTAAAAACAGTGAAGAAGAAACTAGGAATTGGCAAGAATCAGATGTATGCGTTAAGAGACAAAGCCGGCAATATCATTACTAATATGGATGAGATAGTTCAAGTGGCTGAGGAGTTCTATAGAGATTTATACAGTACCAGTGGCACCCACGACGATAATGGAAGAGAAAATAGTCTAGAGGAATTCGAAGTCCCAAAGGTAACGCCGGAAGAAGTAAAGAAAGCCTTGGGAGAAATGCAAAGGGGGAAGGCAGCTGGGGAGGATCAGGTAACAGCAGATTTGTTGAAGGATGGTGGGCAGATTGTTCTAGAGAAACTGGCCACCCTGTATACGCAATGCCTCATGACGTCGAGCGTACCGGAATCTTGGAAGAACGCTAACATAATCCTAATCCATAAGAAAGGGGACGCCAAAGACTTGAAAAATTATAGACCGATCAGCTTACTGTCCGTTGCCTACAAAATATTTACTAAGGTAATCGCAAATAGAATCAGGAACACCTTAGATTTCTGTCAAGCAAAGGACCAGGCAGGATTCCGTAAAGGCTACTCAACAATAGATCATATTCACACTATCAATCAGGTGATAGAGAAATGTGCGGAATATAACCAACCCTTATATATAGCTTTCATTGATTATGAGAAAGCGTTTGATTCTGTCGAAACCTCAGCAGTCATGGAGGCATTAAGGAATCAGGGTGTAGACGAGCCGTATGTAAAAATACTGAAAAATATCTATAGCGGCTCCACAGCCACCGTAGTCCTCCATAAAGAAAGCAACAAAATCCCAATAAAGAAAGGCGTCAGGCAGGGAGATACGATCTCTCCAATGCTATTCACAGCGTGTTTACAGGAGGTATTCAGAGACCTGGATTGGGAAGAATTGGGGATAAAAATTAATGGAGAATACCTTAGTAACTTGCGATTCGCTGATGATATTGCCTTGCTTAGTAACTCAGGGGACCAATTGCAATGCATGCTCACTGACCTGGAGAGGCAAAGCAGAAGATTGGGTCTAAAAATTAATCTGCAGAAAACTAAAGTAATGTTTAACAGTCTCGGAAGAGAACAGCAATTTACAATAGGCAGCGATGCACTGGAAGTCGTAAGGGAATACATCTACTTAGGGCAGGTAGTGACGGCGGATCCGGATCATGAGACGGAAATAATCAGAAGAATAAGAATGGGCTGGGGTGCGTTTGGCAGGCATTCTCAGATCATGAACAGCAGGTTGCCATTATCCCTCAAAAGAAAAGTGTATAATAGCTGTGTCTTACCAGTACTCACCTACGGGGCAGAAACCTGGAGGATTACGAAATGGGTTCTACTCAAATTGAGGACGACGCAACGAGCTATGGAAAGAAGAATGATAGGTGTAACGTTAAGGGATAAGAAAAGAGCAGATTGGGTGAGGGAACAAACGCGAGTTAATGACATCTTAGTTGAAATCAAGAAAAAGAAATGGGCATGGGCAGGACATGTAATGAGGAGGGAAGATAACCGATGGTCTTTAAGGGTTACGGACTGGATCCCAAGGGAAGGGAAGCGTAGCAGGGGGCGGCAGAAAGTTAGGTGGGCGGATGAGATTAAGAAGTTTGCAGGGACGGCATGGCCGCAATTAGTACATGACCGGGGTTGTTGGAGAAGTATGGGAGAGGCCTTTGCCCTGCAGTGGGCGTAACCAGGCTGATGATGATGATGATACACAGCTTCGCTGGTCATCTTTCTTCAAAAGCATAGAAAGTTAGCTAAGTTGGTACGGTAAAATGATCTTGCGTTGCAGCGCGAACGAACACGAACCCAGACTAGAACCAGACAGGACGAGCGCTACTAAAATAAACAAAAATAAACTAAAATTTTATTGAAACGAACAACATATATATATATATATACGTGATTACAAACAATCGCAGCATAAGAACATGACATGGTATAAAAACATCAGTTAAAGATATCAGGGGGTAGGCAAGTCAAAAAAAAGGGGAAACAACAAAAAGACACTTCTTCAGATTAGCACACGTGTTGTGAAGACACTGAAATTCGAATTCTAACAGAAACAAAGATGCATGGCTAACGCAAGTCTCTCCTAATCTTTTAATGTGGAATGTCTCGTATATTTGTGTCTTGAAAGAATTTTGGTGTCTTCAAACAAAGGTTAACAACCGCAATTGAAACAATGTGATGCTAGATGCGAAGCATTAAGGTTGTTAAGTGAATGTTTGTGTTCTTTTAGTCTAATATTAATGCACCTGCCACTGTGTCCAATGTACGTTTTCCCGCACATGAGTGGAATCTGATAAACTATACCAGTGTTACAAGGCACAAAAGGAGAGACATGTCTAACGCCGCAATCATCTTTTCTTTTTTTGCCACCTTGTTCAAGTTTCTATTTATCATAGGAGACATGATAGACAACTTGCGGGGGGCCGAGAAAACTGTGTTGCCGTCATATCTATTGGTCACGTTCCGTAAACCATAGTATAATCTATGCACATAGGGCACCACAGCAAACCTTTTTTTCCTTTTTATGTTCTGTTGTTTTTTAGCTGGACTTTTTATCCATTTTAAAACCTTTTCGCATGTTAGTGATAATAAAGGCACAGGATAACTAGCCTTCTCGAGCCTATCTATTTGTTGTGAAAAACTTTGTTGCATATTGTGTGGACATGGCAGACCTAAGAGGTGAGTAAGCTATCCCCTGTTTAACAAGTTTGGAATGACAAGAGGAAAATTCAAGCAGTGGTTTCTTTGACCTAGGCGAATAGTGCCAACAGACGTGTTCCTCCTGGAACGTTAAGCAAACATCTAAAAACTGTAATTTGTTGTTCTGGATAAGCTCAAGCGTGAAACCTAGTCCCCCATCATATTCCCTAAAAACATTTAAAATATCCGTCGCTTTCTTGGTGTAGTTATCCCGAGAACAAAACACCAGGTAATGATCTACGTATTTAAAGGCATGCACAGCCAATTCCTTAAGATTGTTTTGTGGCTTTCTATTGACGGGACATTGATAAATATCACTCAAAATTGGCGCAACTTTTGAACCAATGCAAAATACCGATTTTGGTACATACATATAACTACCCCAATTTACAAAGGTGTCCTCTAGATAAAACAACAAAAGTTCTAAAAAGGACTCCACAGGCATCCCACAGTCTTGATATGTTTAACTGATGTTTTTATACCTTGTCATGTTCTTATGCTGTGGTTGTTTGCAATAATCTATATATATGTTCTTCGTTTCAATAAAATTTTATTTGAGAATTAGCGCTCGTCCTGTCTGCTTCTAGTCTGTGTGCGTGTCCCTTCGCGCTGCAACCCAATATCATCCTCCTTCACAGAGTGGAAGGGCACTGAGATTTTTTTCTCGAATGTTTTACTTTCATGTAATAAACAAAATCAAACATTGAGCTAGAGCGCATTTGCAGCTTATTCGTGCACCGAGTACACATTGTGGAACAGTGACAGTTTGAATTCAAGTGGTGGCGGTTATGAACGACGTTTGATCTTTTTCTTTTTGCCAATAGTTACGTCTAAGGTTCTCATGAGGAGACATCCTGACGACGATGACGACGACGGTTGTCGTGCGCGCAACTGAATTGATGGGAGGGGCAAACTTACCTAGGAGCCTTTAAAGGGAAGCTGAATGGTTTTCCAGAAAAAATGAGTGAAGAGCAGTACGCCGTGGTTTTCAACCCTCTGAATTCGAATATCGCATCGAAATTGAGTGAAAGAAAGCGCAAACATATTTTATTTCGACGAAAAGTGCAGCAGCAGACACGCCCAGCTCGCGCGCCTCGTTTCCACCTGTGATTGGTCGGGCGCCTCGTGACGTCAACAATGGTGTTCGTCCGGACCGACTGCTGCCGCTACGCACGAAGCACGGTGCAAAGTAGTTTGGTGGTGTTTTGCTGAGACGGTCATGGAAATTTTCGAGAGCTTGCGTTTCCCTGAGGAGTTCGGCGTTAAGTCCAAAATCTACGAGAGCGATATTGCGCGCGACGGTGACGGGCGACGGCTTCGAGCGACAAAACGGGCCGTCGCTTGAACAAATCGCTGGGTGTTGTCGCTCGATCGCTCGTTTCTAGAAATCTAGAACTCGTCGCTCGTCGCCCGGAAATGCTATGAGCGACTAGCAAATTGTGCGAAGCCGAAACTGGATGTACATAACTCAAATACTGCTGTTTGTCGCACGGAACGAGCAAACTATTGAATTTTACACGTGCAAGAATAAGAACCTAATGCAAGACCTTCAGAAATATGTTATGCTCCTTCTTCAGTAAAATACATCAACTTAAATTGATAAAGCATGCGTCACGCTAGTTTCGGCGCGTATATTGCTGCCCTCATTCCGGGAAGTCGTCGCTCAAAGCCGTCGCTCGCGTGGCGTTCGGCTTGCAGACGACGAGTGAACGCGACAGCCATCGCCTCGCTTGTAGCGCTGTCGCTGTCGCGTGCAAGATCACTTGTGAGGGGTTTATACTTGTACATACTACACGTACGTACATACTTGTACATACTACAATTACGAGCCGATTGTGAAGAGCCGGCCTCTCCAAGAAGCAAAAAATGCTGGTGCAAGCACTGCTTTCCACGCGAACGAAGGCGAAGTGTTAGCATCTCCTTGTGTTTGAAATGTTCTTTGGCGAGTATGTTTTTTGCTAAGCTGCATTTAGCGTTCCAGTGAGTACGTTTTCGGGCAAACAACTGTAGTGTTATTTTCCTGCATGCCTCCTCGTAGAACGTAAGCGGTGATGAGATCTTCAGCATTTGTGCGCTGCCCTAAAGCTGTCGGCAATCTACACAGACGGTTTAAACACGGGAAAAGTTTACCGGCTGTTGTAGCACGTGTAGATAGAACCTTCATCAGCGCGCCATCCGCACGCTACTCGTAACCGGCGAAATCCGTCGGCTACGTGAGATGGTCGGTTTCTTATGTGTGCGAGAGAAGGGGGAGTGCAGCGTCTTGGCGTGAGCAGGCTTTCCAACACCTGCAAACTTTACGCTTGCACTGCGTTATGATAGCTGCATGCAGGCTGTTTCACAACACACGTGCGAATAGAAAATTTGCGGCGCTTGGCGATGACACCTGCGTCAAGGGTGGGCGATAAACATGCACCTACCGTTCAGCGTGCTAACTATTTTTTTAGGAGAACCCAAAGCACGCATTATTGATAAACTCCGGTAGTAATCGTCACGGAAGTGGTTAGAGCACAACACTTGTTCTTGAGCGCTTGAAGTTGTTTCGCTTCACAGCAGCCTCCCACTTAGCTGAAAGCTTCTTGTCTTGCAGGAACTAATGGAACATCGGAACATCGTCGCGGCCGCTGGTGTTCGTGCAAGCGTAGGCTGCACAGAACGCCGGCATGATCGGCCTACAAGTTCAATTGATGCTGCGCACGTCAACTACCACTCCAATATACATACAAGTAAAGGAATGTAGGTTCGAGCGAAGCAGATTAGGACGGCACGCACGCAGAAATAAGCCCGGTCAGGCACGGTCGCGGAGGCTGCGAAGGAGCGGAACACCAGTGTTGACGTCACTACGCCGCCGTTTCCGGCCTCCGCTCGCATCGTCAGCGTCAGCAGTAGCGCGCGGCGCTCGACGGGGGGCGGAGCTACCACGCAATTTTAACCGACGATTGCGTCGCTCCTAAGTGAAAAATCCCCCCCGAAATTTTACCTTCATGGTTTATAAGGTTCCCGCATCCGTATATGAGCGTCTTATTAAATTCGACAGACACTTCAGCTTCCCTTTAACTACAATAACGGTAAGAACGATACTGCACACACGTTCTGGGGAAGTTCCCCATATCGCAGGAATCCATTCATTTTTTTAATAATGTAGACAACAAGTTGTTTTAATGGATGTTATTTGCCGCTGGCCACAACCAAATAGTGAATGTCAACTGTTATTTCCTCTTCCGTGGTTCTGAAGCCGTTTCTTATTTGTTATTGGGCCAGCGTAGTCCCTGCTTCTGATATGTATAAAATGTCCCAGCAGGACCCACAGGTGCACAGGATGCCTAAACTTTTTCCACGCTTATTTGTCGGGATGCGTCTGACTGCGAGCTTTGCATTCCTTTCGGCAAGTAACTTCGTCCTCGCGTCACATTCCTTGCACTTATGCTTTTTCAGCTGCCTTCATATAACTTAATTCTGGATGGCAACCAGGAGAGTGATGAAATCCTGCTAGAAAGCTGTTGCGGCACTATGTACATATCGCACTTTACGAGTTATTCTGTCCTTTTATTTCTGCTTCATTTCCGATCGACGTACATCAAGGTAGCAGCACAGCAGTCGAGGCAAATAGAGCGAAGTAGACAATTATCTAAACAGCAATAAGGTAACGAACAATGAGCAACGAGTATTATAGTGCCGTGAGTGCCGCGTAACTTTTACACAACGCTCTTGAGACAACAAAAATAAAGAAACACGATAAACTGGTGGGACGGAAGCTGCGAAAAGCATATGGAAAGCTCGCAGTCATTGGTATAGATTACATGAGCTATAGCCTCGTCTTCACTTACTTCGTTTTGCCTCCTTTAACTAGAATATATAGGCAGCGACAGCCACTGGATATTTTTCTGCGCTTCTGTCATGCGATGAAGATTGCTGTCAACTCTCAGTGCGAGCCAATTCACCATCTTACTCATCCTTTTCCTCACTCCCACTTACTTCTCTTCTGATTATGCGAGACTGTTGATGAAAATACTCCAGTATTACGGGTTTTTTTCCTACTTCGTGAGCCCGCTCTTCCTGTCTCCCTGCTTAGCTACCGATGTCCTTTATTCGAAATATCAGAAAGGCCGAAGAAGAGTGAAATAACTTTTGTTGGCACGAATCAGCTTAGGAAATTCAGCTAATGTTGGAACGCTAGACAGTTTGCGAGCTTTTTCAAACGCCGGACAACTGTTTTCTCTGTAGCTTAAATTTGTTCCAGGAGAGTGATCATTTGAGCTCGAGCTGACGTACACAATGCCTATCTATGCACATGTTCATTGGAAGATTATCTTAGTATACTTAATATAAATGCGCAGAAACAATTCTTCCCGATGATTGTAGAAACGTAAAAGCTCATTATGTATAAGCAGCGCCCCTCTGTACGGCTGCAGGGCCGCTTACACAGCTTGAAGTTTTTTACAAAGGAGTGTAGCAGGCTTGCACACGCTCGAAAAGTCTTGACCTACAGAGTGCGTGTTCGGCACAAACTGCTTGCTTTGGCCACTTCCGAGGTACAGTGATAAAGTAGATACAGTAACCAGTAGCAAAGCAAATACAAAGCAAGAGAAAATGCACGATGCTTTCAAAGCCAGTGGTCGCGTTACAGAGTGACTTATTGCTGATATATTCAAATAGAGTTGTTTAAGCTGGATGCCTTTGCTGGATGCCAGGTAACGTTGATGTTGTTGTTAGCTGCGGGCGTGCGGAACCTAATATGTTTTTCAAGGGAGTCTTCTACTAGAGCACTGTCTTTTGGATGTAACACAACATATATTTCCGTCTTAGCTTTCAGAGAAAGAACATATCAAACAGAGCCACAAGAGTAGCAAAAGAACACAATATCCAGAGACAGAAAGGTATGCTTCGAGTCGAAGTTGTCAGCAGTCCCTGTCGTGTTTGTCCCTGTCGTGTTTTCAGCATTTGTGTATTTTATTGTTTACTTTCAAGCATGTATTTGTCGCGATAGCAATTATATGGACACACCAAGGAATTCCTGTTGTCACCTTCGCCGTGATGTTCCTTATAAAGTCTAAACGCGATAACGTCGTCGCCGCGCACCGAGCGCGGTATGTGCCAGTGGAAGCTTGCGAGGGCTTACGATCGCGACTCAAATCTCACGCGCGCGAGGGAGGAAGGCGGAGCGGAAGCTCGCCGTCTTCTCTCGCAGGTGAGGCACAGGGGGAGGCACAGGGGGAGGCGAGGGGGAGGGGGCGTGTTCTACTCCGGCGCCTGCTGCATTCGGTACGGCCGCGCGGGCGCCGCATCTTGAAAGCGATCTGCTCTATGGACAAAATGCGTGCCCGCGCGGGCCACGACTTCAATGAGATGTACATGCGCCGAGTGCCGGTAGCTTCGTATGTGGCGGGTTTTCGACGTTTCGTTTGCATTGAAGCGAGACACAACACGAAAGTCAATTCGCTCGCTGGTGCTGTCGCTTTTCCTCACTCCGGCGTTTTGACAGCGAGTTTCCACGGCCATCGAGCGCGATGTTTTCATGTTTACCTGTGCGCGCGTGACACCGTGCTTTTTAATTTAGTTATTAGGCGAATGTTTACATATTTATACACCCAATAAAACCACTGTTTACTTCGTATAACTGTCTACTAATTAGCTATCGCAATCGATGCTCTTCCTTTTGGACGAAACCCCGGTTTTGTGTGCGTGTGTGTGTGTGTGTGCGTCGCGCCCCTTCAGTAACTGTCCGTCACATAAACTGAAGCAGTAATACACTTGTTAAATGTTTTAAAGCGGAACTTACGTTACGGAGCTTCCCTGGCTTACTTGACTGGGGCTGCTGCGTGCTGATGCGCTTTTGCGGTGTAGATCATAACTTAGAAAAAAAAATCAATTACGTCGCCGATGATGGGATCGAACCTCGGTCTCCTAACAGAAGCAGCCTGATGCTGTAACGGTTGGCACACAAACGCGCGTGTAGCTTTGTCGTGCCAAGGCCAACTAACTCTTTGAGACGGTCGCCGCGCGTCTCACATTGCGTAGCACGGGTGCGCGAGAGTGCAATTGCGGGCGATGTAGTTTCCTTGACTACAGAGACGCAGCAATGAGACGGACAAATTTATCGCTATTGGTGAGCCGCTTCACATGTATTCAGAGATGTGCCACGGATCTGCAGTTTTCTTATCTGTGTAGTATTGTTTGTCTTGCCTACTGCCTTTAAGCACTGCTTTCCATGGATAATCATAAGCGGAAGGGTTGAAAATAGAGCTTCTTGGTACATATAAACTTTTGGCACAGCGCTAGATGCGATAAAAAAGACAACACACTGGCGCCCATGTGTTTTCTTTCGTACCCTGTCATCTATAGCGCTCTTCCAAAAGTTTTTATCTTGAGCGATCTGTTTACCTCCGTAACAATATTATTGTTAGTTTTATTATTGAACAATATAAGAGCGCAGGAAAACACGCTCACATTCCCACTCGCACTGAAGCACGCAAACACCTAACAAGGCCTATTCACACAAGCGTGCATAAATTGCGCTCCTAAAATCTTACGACGATGGATTACCAACCAGCGCAGCGACAAGTTCTTTCACGCCGTGACTACATTTCTGCCTTTGACAGAAGCGCGGTGCCAGGCTTACTCCTACACGCCCTCCGCAAGAACGACATGAGTTAATAGGCCACATTTCTTAACAAACCATTTTATTTTCCTTTCTTTTCGAACTTTGTCATTGTTTCAAATGTGCCTCGCCACTCGGATGCTACCGCGTCGCTATTTTAGCACTCATTGCTGTACATGATAAAAAAAAAGAACAAGAATGCAAAATGGGCAACTGGGCAAACGGTACAAATGGGCCGCTGCTGTTTATGGCTTCCAGTCCACCATTGCCCCCTCTGCTACTCGCTCATGCGGCTAACAGTAACACAACGAAACACGAAAAAAATAAGTCTTTAACGTTCAAGATAACTTCCTGCGGCCTTACCATGGAACGCGACGATGCTGTAGTATGAGACGCTGGCAGTAGAACCCAACAATGATCCTCAGACGCATTTTACTGGTAGCGACGTCGAGAGCCTGGCGACGGTGACGTGGTCTGGCTGGGTATTACACGTACAGCAAGGCATATGTAAATTGGTAGCGAAGCTTCCATAGAAGCCCATACGTCAAGAAAATTGCGGCTCGTTGCAACCGTCGCCATCTACGTATTGTGGGCACAAATAACAGCAAGCAAAAAAACAAGGGACGTCACAACCGGAAATAGCAGTGACGCCAAGATTTTATGCTACTTGACGCGAATGTTTGAATTTCTTTAGCTTCCGGCATTTCGACCGCTACGCCAGCAGTTACTATTTTTTTAGGCTGAGGCGAGCTTGTGACTTGCCTCAGCTGAAACGTCAGCGTGTCCTCCTTTAACTATATGAGTAGCATATATCCTAGTGTGAACCTAATTAGGCTGTTATTGACGGCAATTGCTCCAGTAGCGTCCTTAGCAAAGTGAGCGAATATGATGGAAATAATTGACACTGCCACAGAGGTTTCAAAAGCAACTTCACTTTTATTCGTCAAGAACAATGCAACCAAAATAACTGACCAGACAAAACATGTTTCAATGCATGAAATTACTATGGCAAGCAGACAGCCGTGATGTATAGCAACATATGGGGATAATTTTCACAGAATCATTCGTAATTCCTTGCGACACCATCTATTCATATGCAACAGTTATCAGACAAGACAACATTGCCCCACCCCACATTATAATTTAGAAAACATTACACTCACTAATTGTGCTGTCCTTCGGACACTCCGAGCCGGTGTTACGCAAAGTAAACGAACATAGCGCGACATTTCTTCGCGGAGCGTTCCGCATTTATCGTCACGACGAGACAAGCGCGTCGGATATGGCAGCGTGAACAAGCACGATAACAAAAAATCCTGCAGTCACGCGTTTCGCCAATGAATGCCGTGCGCTAGGTCACGGAAAGCTTGAAGTGGAGCGCATGCCACACTTTGAAAAAATACCCAAGGAAATAAAAAAAAAACTAGGATGAAACCGCTGCGTTGAAGTGAGCAATGCCATCTGGCACGACATAGTAGCTTGTTTCCACAGCCTTTCCAAGTCTTTCACCAGAATCACTGGTTGGTATGGGTCACCAAGAGCGAACTAATAAATTGAGAAATAGAAAAAATTAACATTTGTTGTTTTAGTAATGCAAAACTCCTTGAAACCGAATATTTACTCGTGTACTCGTTTGACAGTATTCTGATTTTCAAACACGTATTTTTCACATAGGTTTTCCAGTTTCAGTGTTTGTGTATACCCATAGGTGTACCTGGCCCTGTGGCGAGTAAACGTGAGGTAGTATTGCGAGCAGCTTCGGCCATAGCGTGCTAACGGACGACGAAACCGAGACAGTGCACAATTGTAGTGTCTCTTGCCTCAAGGTGCAAAACCAACTTGTTCATTTGTCTCTCCTAATGCATAGGCACATCTTTTCTGGATTTGCAGCTGCTGTGGTAGCCCATGAGTGCGGATAACAAAATTGCTAGGGAAATAATTGGCCTCAACGCCGGCGATAGCTCAATATCAAAAGCCGCCGAAGAAGGTGTCTTTCATTGACACTGTGCGACGTTCGAACGTGTTCCGACAGAAGAGAAGCAGCCGCGGAGTGCTTCCGACGATTATCCTAGCCCGTTGACTCCGCAGCATTAAAAAAAAAAAGAAAATGTGGCTGCTTTTCGGAAGCCTCTGAAAAGTCCGGAATCAATCATCGCTGGGTTTGCCTCGTCGCGACTAAACACCTTTAGGATGATCAGTCATTTCCAGCCGACAAGCGGCTACTCTTTATCAAGAACACTGATAACGCCGGTGGGACAAGCTTTCTGGTGAAGTTTAGCGCACATGGATATCTTTTAATTCTTTTATTTTTTGGTCCTTGACGTTATCACTACGCCACCGCGGAAAGTTTCAAAAGTTTAAGGTCATTACGCCACGTGGTGGCAAAAGCAGCGGATATTGCGATAGAGCCCAGCGGCCGAATTGACTGCAGCGCACCAAGTCGTCGGCGTTAGGACCGCACTTCCGGTTTTGGCTTTAGGCGCTCGCGTTTCGAACGCTTGCTGGTACGAGTTACGCCTGTTGTGCTGATCGGCGCATTTTTTCATCTTGCTTCTAAAGCTCAACCGCGCGCGGTCTTCATGCGAAATCGTTTTATTTTTAAGGAAGATTTATTGCGAATGATCTTTGCAAGCCTCCATCGAATATGTGCCACGTGCAATTTCATAAAGACGCAAGACGCCTTGTGAAATGAGGATAGGTTTATTTTATTCTATATAAATGCTCATTGCGGGCTTTTTCTGCATTCATCCAACGTTGTGGCACAGACAAGCAGCAGTCGTTCCCGCACGAAGCTCCACCGCACGACGTCAGCTGAAAAAGATAAATTACAAGCAACTGTTATTTTGGTATTAACATGTAAGAATAATGCGTGTAGAGGCAAAACGTGCGAACGTAGTGAATGGACGGCATCACAAATAAAAGCAGTTCACTTTTATATACACGGCATAGAAAATACCCGACTCATCCGAAACAATACCGTACATACCACGACAACATTCTATTTCCAAGCATTCTTCCATTCCCAGGCCTTATTTCCTGTACTTTAAGAGCACGAATACGCGGGCTACTGTGCGTTTCCAAAGGAACTTGGCTACAGTCAATGTTACAATACCCTACGAATATACAGAGGTGGCCACAACACAGGCCCTCAACCAGGCCATGCTGAACGCTGGCAGAATTCCTTCTACTCGCACTCAACACAAATGCGTGGGTGTAAAGCCTGTCTTCAGTCGTTCAGAAGACAGAATTTTCGAGTTACAAATTCCTGGTGTTTGAGCTCCTTCGCGCTATCTTTCGTGCGTTTTGCCGGCTGTTAGGATCGGCCTGCAGCTATTTCAGCTCGCTGCACGTGTTCCGATGCAACCGGGACGGTGGCGCACTTCAGAGAACTGCGGATAACCGGCAGCCACGTGGCGAGGGGTCAGCTCAGGGCAGTTCTCGAGGGGAGGTAATTGGCGGAACCTCCCCATGCGCTTTTCGAGACACCAGACAATGTGCTACTCGGTCTCGCCACCCGGGGGCTCCGAGTTCGACGAAGCAGGCTTTGTGCGCAACACGACAACGCCGCCCTGTTCTGCTATGATTGGGGGAGTTGCCGCGGGAACGCCGACGAAGGCTCCTTCCCACGCGCCGACCAAGACGCAAGGAAATGTGCTACCCGGCCGCGCTACCCGGGTCGGCTCAGAGTTCTACGAAGCCCCTCTGACGTCGGCTCCGGACCATTGCACCTATGTGTGTGTGTGTGTGCGTGTGTGTGAGCCCTTCTCCTCCTCCAAGTCGAGAGCCCGCCTCCTCCAAAAGGGCGGGTCATCTACAATGATGTCGAACTATGACCTCGAGTGGAGTGCTTATAAGCAGCGATTGTCGGCTGCTAGAGTGTGCTCGTTCTCGTGCTCGAAATGTACTCGTGAGCTGTGTGCTCGTAAGCTGTTTGCTGTATGCTCGTCCTGCGCGCGCCATTTGGGAGTCACGCTAGACTGTCGATGTATCTCATGTTCAACTGTAAATAACATGTAAATAAATCCTGCTCTCATAAGTCCCGACGAAGAGTCAGGCTCCTCCCTACAGCTACGACTGCCATATCTTACATCTGAATGGCAGCGGTGAGATCGGCCTACAGCTCGCATATCGTCCGACAACTCTAACAAATGGTGGCAGCGGTGAGATCGTCCGACGAATCTTACACAGCGCAAGCAACAGAGTCCCGTGTTATTACTCTTGGCAATTGCTCGTCGCGTTTTCGACAAGTGTGAATACCGAAAGAAGGTTTAAGTTGTTGTAGAGCCATAAATATTGTCAGAAACTTTCCCCAGTAAGATTCAGTACACGCCAAACGAGCTCACCATGGCCGAGCTGCTTTTCGCTGTTTCACGACAGGTGCAGCGAGTGTGCCTCAATATTATCCCAAAATGCAACAAAATGATGATGATGATGTATGGGGTTTTATGGCGCAAGGGCCAGATATGACCAAAGAGCGCCATACACATGGTGATCGGTTTTCAATGAATTGTTCGTGAAGTGAAGAAATATACTTCGAATGGTGGATGTGGCATGGCTGTAAATAGGCCTAAAATCAGTCGCTCTGGATTGCATAAAATAAATAACTATTAAAACAATGACGATGACCAGAGATGTGAAATATGGAACTGTCATGTTACACGCGGATGATGAAACAAAACATGTAGCGAACGCAGCACTGCTGTCTCACCAGGGCCCTTGAATGCAAGGGCCTGCAGACACGTGCTATGATAATGTAACAAACGCAGCAGCAGCCTCTGCTAAGAAGCCGTACTACGTAACACTTGGTCGGATAATGTGCAATGTTTGAATGCATTTAAATCATTTAAAACTGATGTGGTGTTGAATAACGAGTTCGAGCCGAGAAATTGTGCTGGATGTAATGAGATATGGTGTTGATACGCCAAGGGAAAGTGCTTTTTTCTCTCGCATTCTGTTTCCCTACATTCAACGAGGACGTGGATGACCGTCAGTCTTTTACCACATCTACCACATCTACCACATGTAGGAGGTTCCTCACCAGCCAGCAAGAAGTTGTGTGTACTGTATGTGTGCCCTATTCTTAGCCGACAGAACACGACATCAGTCTCTCGTAATTTTGCTATAGATGGGGAGGTGCCTAAATGTGGCCTGATTAAGTGAAGTTTATTCGAAGTTTGCGAGTCCCACAAGTGTTGCCAATCATCTCTTATTTTTTTTTTTTTAGAATAAGAGGTCTTAAATCTATGGCGGGGACACCTATGGAACAGTTCAAATCTTTTCTTGCTGTGGATGTGGCGATTTCGTCAGCGAGCACATTACCCTCAATGCCTCTATGCCCTGGCAACCAGCATATAATGACACGTTGATTACATCCATAGACAGCGCACAAGAGCGTATAAAGATAATTAATTACAGGGTTTTTGTACCTTTTAAGCGATACTAACGCCTTAACAACGCTCAGAGAGTCGGTATATATAATTGACTTTCCTAGTTTTAATTGTTTTATGTGTTTCACAGCTGATAATTATGCATAGGCCTCAGCCGTAAAGATAGTTGTCTGCGCATGCAAGATGCCAGAGTCGGAGAAGGACGGACCAACGGCTGCATAAGAGACGCCTGCTTGTGACTTAGATGCATCGCTGTAATACTCCGGGCAGCAGTACTTTGACCGAAGTTCAAGGAAGTGCATTCGAATGTGCATCTCAGAAGCATGCTTACTGACTTCAATAAACGACATGTCAAATTCCGGGAGCTGCCACTGCCACGGCGGTGACAGCTTCGCTGGAAGCATTAGATGGTGTTCTACAAGTGGGACAGACATTTCTTCACTAAGGTTCCATATACGGAGCGAGAAGGGCTGCCTGACTGTAGGCCGATTATTAAAAAGTGTGGCACAGGAAACACCATTTACAGTTGTGTAACAAGGGTGTTCAGGATTCGAGTTTACTTTCAGATAATATGTAAAGCTGGAATATGACCTCTGTAGACGGAGTGACCACTGGTTTGATTCTACATAGAGACTTTCTACAGGGCTTGTCCTGAAAGCACCGGTCGCTAGGCGGATACCTAGGTGGTGCGCAGGGCCTAGGATTTTTAGCGCGCTCGGTGTTGCAGAATGATAGATTATAGCACCATAGTCAAGACGAGAACGGACAAGGCTCTTGTACAAGTTCAGGAGACATTTTCGATCACTTCCCCATGTTGTGCGAGACAGAATTTTGAAAATATTCATCGTTTTCAAACATTTTGCCATCAAATATTTGAGATGGGGGATGAAAGTAAGCTTGGAATCTAGAATTATTCCCAGGAATTTGTGTTCGCTGCTCACAGATAGTTGATCTCGATTGATCGTGAGTTTCGGCACTAGTGTTATGCCTCTTCTGCTTGAAAAGAGTATGTACGTACTCTTGCGGAAATTTATTTTAAAGCCATTTGCATCCGCCCATTTAGATAACTTGTTTAATGTGAGCTGTGTCTGGCGCTCGCACATCGAAATGTTACGTGATTTAAAACCTATCTGTATGTCATCGACATATACAGAATAAAACATTGTGCGTGGTATGAATGTACACAGGGAGTTCATCTTTACAATAAACAGTGTGCAACTAAGCACACCCCCTTGCGGCACTCCAGTCTCCTGAGTGAATGTTCTAGATAAAGCGTTGCCCACTCTTACACGAAACGTGCGGTTGGATAAGTAGCTTTTCACTGTGTTTAACATATTTCCTCGGACCCCCATCGCTGAAAGATCTCGCAAAATTCCGAAGTGCCATGTCGTATCGTATGCTTTCTCTACATCTAAGAATACCGAGAGTAAAAACTGCTTATGAATAAACGCATCTCTGATGTTCGCCTCGATCCGGATGAGGTGGTCTATTGTCGATCTACCTTCTCGGAACCCCCACTAGAAGGGGTCTAGTGTTTTGCTATTTTCTAGTAAAGAGATTAAGCGCCGGTTAATAATTTTTTCATACAGCTTGCACAGACAGCTTGTTAGCGCTATTGGCCTGTAGCTGCTGGCTAAGGACGGGTCTTTGCCTTGTTTAAGTATCGGGATGACTATGGCTTCTTTTCGTGAGGACGGAATATACTCAGCCGCCCACATGGCATTGAAAAGAGATAGGAGCGTTTTCAGTGCTTCAGGGTGTAGGTATCTAATCACTTCATACATAATGCGGTCGGCGCCTGGCGCCGAGTTTTTGCAACAAGCGAGAGACGCCTTTAGTCCAGCTAAGTTAAATGGACGATTGTAAGCTTCATTCGAGAAGTCTTTGTGATTTAGAGGCTGTCTCTCTGCACGTTCTTTTAACCTCAGGAAAGATTCTGCATAGTGCGATGCACTTGAAACGTATTCAAAGTGTTCACCTAGACAATCCGCCTGAGCCTCCAGGCTATCACCGTGGGTGCTTACCAAGGGTAGAGGATGCGTCTGCCGGCCTATTAATTTATTCACTCTAGTCCAGACTTTCGTCTCGTCCGTATAGGAATTTATGCCAGAGATGTATTTCTCCCAGCTCTCCATTTTAGCACGTCGACGTGTTCGTCTACCCTGAGCCTTTACTTGTTTAAAATTAATCAAGTTTTCGGCGGTTGGAAAGTCGCGAAGTCGTCCCCAAGCTTTGTTTTGGTTTTTCCGTGCTTTTTTGCATTCTTCGTTCCACCATGAGATACGAAGCTTATTCGACATGCCATTCGTTTCACGAATGCATTTTCTAGCAGCTTCAATTATAAGGCATGTAATATACGCCACAGCATCGTCTATATTGAAAGAATCGATTTCATCCCGGATTGTATATGTTAGTTCGCGGAAAAGTTCCCAGTTAGCCGACTCGATCTTCCACCGGGGAGCATATGGCAAGGATTCATCTTGTTTGGTCAAGTTTAATATAACTTCAAAACGGACCACTCAAGGTACGGCATTAGTGTACTCGACACTATGCTTAAATCTTTCGAGGAGTATATATTGTGTGCCACGCTGTAGTACGTCGGCTCCTTTTTATTAAGTATACATGCTCCTGAGGAAAAAAATGGCCAGGCTTAGCTTGGTTAAGCCAAGAATGCGTTGCAGATTGCGCGCGAGTTGGGGCCCAGCTTTTCCTCCAGCTGTCGTGACGTCACGTCACGTGGTTGCGCTAAAGGTCAACGGCGGCTGCCCGGCCGCGCCCAAGGGCTGAACTGAGTGATTGCAATATGCAACGCATAAAACTCTAGTGTAGGGGTATGAGCCACTATGATGGCTCATACTCCCAATGGTGGCTGCCCGGCCGCGCCCAAAGGCTGTACTGAGTGATTGCAATATGCAACGCATAAAAACAAGGTTTCCAATTAGGCGACCTCCCGCATCGCAACGAGAGTCTCCCCACAAATTGTTGTGTGCGTTTAAATCTCCGACAACTATGTACGGCGCGGGAAGTTCATCTATGTAGTTTTGAAATTCGCTTTTATTAAGTTGATAATATGGAGGGATCTGTACAGAGCTGATAGTGACCAGCTTATCAAACAACACCCCTCGGATAGCAACTGCCTCTAGGGGCGTACGAAGTTCTACTTCCCGGCAAGCAAAACCTCTGTCTACAATGATTGCAACACCGCCGGATGAGACGAGAGTGTCATCGCGGTCTTTACGAAATATAGCATATTGAAGGAAATTTGTTTGCGTATGTTTGAGGTGTGTTTCCTGAACACACAACACTTTTGGAGTATACTTGTATAGGAGTTCCTTGATATCATCAAGAATGTGCAGCAGACCTCTGACATTTCAGTGTATTTGCGTATCCATGTTGAATGTGGTTTATGTGCTGTGTGTTTAAGAAAGACGAGTTACCTCACAGAGCCCTTTGAGGGCGCCAAGATGCGGTGCTTTTCTTTTTGGGAGCCATTGCGAGAATCTCGCCGCTCCTGAGGCGCTAGCGGCGCCGTCTGGCTGGTTGTGTCCATCGCCACGGAAGAGGTGCTGGACAGGCGCTCTTGCGAGCGCTGCGTTCGAGAAGAAGGCCTCGTCCTTGTAGACGAGACGTTTGAGGCCACCTGCTCCAAGGTAGATGGCCCCTTCTGCTGGGTTGGCGTAGCAGCGCTAGCTGCAGCCGCCGGGGAGGGGGGGGTGGGGCGAGAGGCGTCACTGCCGCCTCAATGGGTGTGGGTCGGACAGTCGCCGGAGGCCGTTGTGGCGCTGCCCCCTGACGCGCCACATCGGCAAAGCTGCTCTTGGGCAGGTAGTAAACCCGCCTGCGTGCTTCTTTAAATGAAATATTCTCTTTAACTTTTATCGTCACGATTTCTTTTTCTTTTTTCCATGACGGGCACGAGCGTGAGTATGCGGCGTGCTCGCCATCACAGTTGACACTGTGTGGAGCGCTTTCGCACTTTTCAGACGTATGATCTCGGCCACTACATTTACCACATGTCTGCCGGCCTCGGCAGTTCTGGGAATTGTGTCCGAAACGCTGGCATTTAAAGCATCGAAGAGGATTTGGGACATAGGGTCTGACACGTAGCTTTACATAGCCTGCCTCGATTGTCTCAGGCAGGATGCTTGAACCAAAAGTGAGTATAAGATGCTTTGTCTTAATTTCCTTACCGTCACGCCTTAGCATAATTCGCTTGACATTGATAACATTCTGTTCGGTCCAGCCTTCCATCAGTTCGGCTTCTGTCAGCTCTATTAGATCATCATCAGAGACAACCCCACGGCTGGTGTTCATAGTTCGGTGCGGGGATATAGTGACTGGGATTTCTCGAAATTTAACTAGGTTAGGAAGTCTTTCATGTTGCTTCGCATCATGTAGTTCCAGAAGGATATCTCCACTAGCCATCTTTGATGCCTTGTAACCTGCGCCAAATGCTTCGATAAGACATTTTGACACTAGGAAAGGTGAAATCATTCTCATCGTCTTTACAGGTTTGTCAGAATGGATGACGTGGAATCGGGGAAAGCTTTGTAATCTGTTGCCAAAAAATTTGAAAACTTCTTCGGTGCGCTCTCTTTTCTGAGGGCGATCAGGGAGGGGGGGGGGGGGGGAAAGAGCTAGCCATGCGTAACATATGTTTCGGCAGCGGTGCCACCCACCCACCATGGAGCCCAACAAGGGGACGTGACAGGATTTGTATTTAAACAAGGCCTGTCAACGCCAGCTGTACACAGCCACTATAACCAAATATGACATAACCTAGCTTGGCTACTCACACAAGGTTAACCCTTGCTGCCTGGAAGATCGGAAGAAATAGGAAATGAGTAGGAGACAGGAAAGTTGGAAAGTGAGGGAAAGGCGAAAGTTCGAGGGAGAGAGAGACAGGAAAAGGCAACTACCGATTTCCCCCGGGTGGGTCAGTCCGGGGGTGCCGTCTACGTGAAGCCGAGGCCAAAGGGGGTGTGTTGCCGCCGCCGAGGGGCCGTAAAGGTCCAACACCCGGCATTGGCTCAACCCCCCGGATCCCCTTTTCCCCGGACACGGCTAAGCAGCGCACGGCTACGCGCGGGAAGGTCCAACTCTCGTGTGCTCGGGTACGTGGTGTCGCAACACACCAAACGCCTGCTGACGCAGACGTCCCTGCGGGGTGCAACAAAATGAATTACAATCTTGTTGGGGATCAGATAAAGCGTCACCAATTTGTCCCAGTAAGGTCCAGTACACGTGAAACTTAACTGCTTACCAGGGCCGAGCTGCTTTTCGCTAACCGCGTCACAACACTAGGCGCGGCCACTACGCTTGAGACGTGCTCCAGAAAGTAATGAAATTAGTTACAATAATGTTGGGGGTGAGAAAATGCGCCAGAACTTGTGCTAGTACGATTCAGTGCATGCGAAAATGAGCCACAGCGCCATGTGCGACCAGCGTGCCCCGAAACTAGCGAAATAAGCTAAAATAATGTTCGGGCTCATAGAAAGCGTCGCAGACATCTCTCAGTACGAGTCATTAAATCAACTTAACTGTGCCACGACGGCCGAGCTGTTTTTCGCTAGCTGCGTCACAAGTCTAGGTTCCGTGCCGTAAGCCTAAGTGCTTGAAATGCGTCGCAGACTGTCGAACAAAATTTCTCACCTTGCCGCAGTCCAATAGTGCAGTGGTTTCGTGTCGAAGTGCAGAAGAAACGCAAGAAATCACTGGCAGGTCAACAAACCAGGCTAAATCTAAAAATAGAAAAACAGGCAGACGGGTCGCCGAACAAGGCCGACGCTCAGGTGCGCAGCCGGTATCGGTCGCTTCGGCGGCATGTCTGACGAATGACGCATGCATATGGCACGTTATTCACCTGTCGCTAGGCAACGGAAGGAAAGGAAGCCGCAAAGTATAATGTAATTTATATGCAGATACTTTTAGTCTTGCCGGAAAACAATAAAAAAATGAAACAATGCCTGTTAGCTTCATTTCACTATATTATTTTTCGATGCTCGCGGCAGCAAACCGTCGGCGTTAATACTAGGTGACGTATTTCCTGTTGCCAGTTTTCGCCGAGTATCCGCTCTTGTGGAAATCTTTTCTCTATGGTCTGACAATGGAGGCATGAAAGCGACTGTCAGACGATGACGGCATGACAAGGGCTGTACATTGCCGATTGCCTGACATTATGATCACAATACAGCGACGAAGAAATATTGAAGTCGATGGAACGACAAAGGCGGTACGACGATGATGGCATGATGGCAATGGGATGACGTTGCTCAAGTGATTACAATGATAGAACGTCAACGTAACGATGACAGCATGGCGATGTCTGTGGGATGACAATGTCGTGATGGTGATGGCAAGACGAGAGTCGGACGACAAAGGTGGAATGGCGACGATGCGACGGACGCAACGGCTTCACGACCCTGGGCACATACGCAGTGGCACCAGATATTGGACAACATGGACCTCTGCATCGGAGGAGAAGGCGTGATGACGGTAGCATGACGAGTGCCGGATGACAAAGCTGGAAGGCATAAGAAGAGTAAGATATCACAAAGCTCGAATGACGATGATGGAACAACCACGACGACATCGCCACCAGGAGCACATACCTAGTAGTCATGTAGGTAGGCAACTTAATTGGGCCACTGGGTTGGCTTAAGATGATATATATATATATATATATATATATATATATATATAGACTAAAAACGGCTGAAGTAGGCAAATAATGCTATTCGCATTAGAAGCTTTACGGTAGCGCAGTGGTTAGAGCTATCAATTCCCTAATACGCATTGCTTTACTGACATGGATTCCATTCCCGGTGGAATGAGAGATGTCTGTGTAAAATTTTATTTTTTTCTTCACACTGTGTCATTGGCGGAGCTAGCCGTCAATAAGTGGCCGAACGACGACAGAAATTGTCCTTGATGCAGTCTATTGCGATAACCATCATCGTCTGCAAAACGGAAGGAATGAATGGATAAGGCAAACCCGATTTCTAGCACTGTCGCTGTAAAAAAAAAGGGCCAGTAAGGCCTGAAATAACGCCGAAGAAAGTGTAATCTCTCTATTTGCTTCTAAGCTTTTATAATCTACAAAATGCGCACAGATCGCTTGACAAATCCCAGACATCTCCGTGGACACTCAAGTTTCAACTTAGAATATTCACTCAGATGGTGACAGCTTTACTCAAATCCTTTCTAGAAATTCTGATTCGGAATGCGGTCTTCAGTGCCAACATTATCAATGCATTCGCAATAAAGTTTTAAAGATTGTAGTAAACAGAAACAAACTAGCCTTTCTTTTAATATACGATTCGTCATGGGCAGGCTGCGACTTCTTCACAAAGCAAAACAAAATTTAGATATCCAGTGCCTACATTGCCAGCATTGCGCCAGAGCTGCTGGCACCTAAAACTCCAAGATTTTTATCAAGGTCAGAAGCGCTGATTTGTTGCATCCATAACATTTGCTTAGATTACCAACACTACATTAAGTAGGGCAAACGAAAAAAGTGTCACGGTGGGGGGCTATTTTTGAATCGAGAATCACGTACATCAGAAAAACAAGGGATAAAACAAAAAGAAGCGAAAAAAACTAACAAAAATAAATCGAATCCGGTGGAAGCACAAGGTTTATGCGCTTTCGTGGCACACGCTCGACAAGTTCTGATAATTGGCTTGCAACCCAGCAAGCCTGTCGGCTCTCATTCGTTCCTGCCCCGGCCCTTACCCCCTGAGGCACAGCTCGGAGGCTTTTGCGTCGGATCACGATCGATAGTGTAAGATTTGTCAGGATGGGAGAGCAAAGCGTTGCGAGCGCGGATTTTATTGAACTTCGTATCACAGGCTAAGCATGCAGACGAAATATGTGGCAGCTTGACAGTTTGTATACCCCTAGAAGAGGGCACAAGCAAAAAGAAAAATTACCCATGTGAGAACAAGCGGAACATAATTCTTGATGTAATATCAGAGGGCTTTCACGAAGAGCTGCCTTCCGATTTCAAGTTTTCTTTTTTTTTCTTTCAGTTGTGTCCGGTGAGACACTTGTGCTCAGTTCGAACAAAACAAAGGCCAAAGATGAATTACAATCTGGAATATTTCGTTGTCATAAATTTTAAAAAAACATTGAAAATTAGGACAACTTAACATAACATGTCCAGCACAATAATTTTCCGTAAAAAGTGTTTTGACGATGGTTTCTACAAAATGAACATAGCTGGTATTGACGTGAAAAAGACAGAATACAGTACTTTACAAATAAACGTAGTCGAAAGCCAATTATTGCCGCCGTTCCCTTTGAGCACCAGAATAAATATTCAGTGTGACGGTATTTCCGTCCTATTCCTTCAAATTTTCTTATCTTCTCAAAGCACTTTGAGTAGTACCTGTTGCTGGGTGCGCTGGTTAACATGTAATGAATACATTGTTGCGCTAAGAGGAAAATAAAGACTCTGGAGGGCAAGTAAGAAACGATAGGTGGAGCTCTGAACTTCAACTGATTTTATTTTTACAGCAGGGCAGAGAGAATCAACAAATGCGCTTGCGTTCATCACTGGTGTCTAGAGCGATTAGAGTGACGTTTTTAGCAGCTGCATCTTGTTGTCAAACAGAAAAACAGACTTATCACCAATGTTCAAGTTGTCACTAATGTTGTCGCGTGAGTTGAAGCTCAGCGCTCGACCTATCGTTTCTTACTGGCCCTTCCAAGTCTTTATTTTCTTGTTAGCGCAACTATATATTCATTAGATCAAAGGGAATTATTCTCTCCCGACCTAGATTATCATTTCTGATGGTGGATCACATTCCATTACCACAATAGACCACCTAGATGGCACCAGCTTTGAGCGTTAAATTACCGATACAAATTTATTTTTTCCTTTCTGAACGCCAGCTGACATATAGCTGCCCTGTCCTCGCTCTCCAATACAAAGTTATGTTCTCCCGTATTTTAACGTTGCATCTACCATTTCCTTGCCACCTGTCTTAACCAATCGACATTCTGACACACTGAGAGCAGCTTAGAAAATGGTTTTTACAGTGTGGTGCTCTCTAAGCTCTGATTGATATCCTCACCCGTTTACAAGACACACTCCGCAATTCAATGTCGACCTGTCCCTGTTTCTGTATTTACATATTTACTTATTCATTCATTTATTTATTATGAGTACAGCAGTAGAGACGTGGAGAAGAATCTGTAGAAAGGGGTCCCTAGGTTAGAAACCGCAGATAGCTCCAACCGCATGAATATAGTAAAAAGTAACATAGCGAACAAACAATTAGAACCTAATCGAGGTTGTAATAGCAGCAAAAACTGGAGCCTAATAATTTCATTGGCTGACATTAAAATCACTGCGAAACAAAGAGAAACATGCTTATCTACTTCAACAGTTAACTATCCAATAAAACTGGCTGTAACTTTCACTGAAGTACACGAGTAGGCTTTATTTCTGTCATGTCTACTGCAAGTAAATTTTATAACGACTCTGAAGTAGAAAAATACTCCTGTTTCTTTTTTTATAATTGGTATGTACTTTATGCAGGACGAGCTGATTACGGGCCCAAATTATAGTTCTATTCATATTAAACCATAGCAAATGCAAAACTAGAGAAGCAGGAAACACAGGCATAGCCCAACTGTGTGGGACAAAAGAAAGGAACAAACAAAATACTGATGATTTAGATCGTCGTCATCCTGCTCTTGTCGTTGCAACCGTAGCGTTGCATTCTGTCGATCAGAGACAGACAGACTGTTTAGTGTAACAAAAATTGCATCATAGTGTTATTGTCGCGTACAAGCAATTAGTGCGTTTGCAATTATAAGGCCAATCCATGGGGGCTCGCAACGTAGGCGCCACGGCCGCCGCCGCCGTCCTGGTAACGACAGCGCATGCGCGGCCCATGCGTGAAGCTTTTAAAGGCCTCCAGAGACGCGCAGTGGATTTCGCTTCAAGAACAACAAAGTCAGGTGGACGCATCGTCATGGTCTGCTCATTCCACTCTGTCGTAACTAGGGCAGCGCTCAGGCTCTCGATGCTTGAACGACAGTAGTTGGCTGTCACGCTATGGCCAAGCAAGTCTGCAAGCCGGATAATAAGACAAATTTGGCAACACGACGAAGCTTTTTATTGGAAGAGTATTTTATTAGACGGCCATTTTTATAGTCTAGTCTCACAATGATGTGGCATACTCGGCTAACAGAAACGGCAACAAAAAGCGAGGAGGCGGGCAGTGACAGCGTAGCTACTTTTTACAACAAGACGCACCAATGAGCAGTTGAAGAGATATGGTGCTTGTCTGGCGGTGCGCGCGACGCTATCAAGATTCTCAGTACAGCTTCGCCTCGCTTCGCAATGACGTCAAATGCTTGGCGACTCGCGGAGCGATAGCGCTAAAGCACACACACACACATTTCTGTTCCTGCTGAGGAGCTGTGTGCATACCACTTCGTGGTGCATGCGCTGGTTTGCGTGGAACAGATTGTAAGTTTCAAGCTAAATTTAACTTGGCCTTCCATTGGGCGCTGGGAAACGCCGGCGGTTTTCTGTCGATCTCAACTCGAGCATCATTGAGGTACGACACCTGTAAAGCTGCTGCCGGCATTCCTCATGGGGCGAGCCACAGTCGCTGGAACAAAAGAAAAACTCAGTGCTCTTCCACTCGGTCAACAAGGATGACCAGCGAAGCTGTTGATGTGGGCCCCTTAATGGTGAACTTCACATATGCCGCGAGTCGGCCCGGCACTGCACTATCTTCGGTCTGGAGGGGAACGAGAGGGCGAACGCCCTAGCTCGAGCGCTAATCAACCGAGCGGGGCAAGACGAATCGTCTCATCAATCCCCACCCTTTACCTTCATGCCCCTGCCGTCCAATTACTGCGACCGACTCGAGATCCAGCGACTCAACCGCAGGATTTATCCTCCGCCTCACAGAAAGCTCAGCACTGAAGATGCCGTAGCTCTCCGACTTATTCAGACAAACACATTTCCTAACCTACACAAATGCAGTAAAATGTTCCCACATACATATCGCGGCATCTGCCCCTGGTGCGGCGACACACGCCCTACACTCTTCCACATCTCGTGGGGGTGCGGGGACAAACCTCAACACTTAAAGACGCCTAGCACGTCATTTGAGTGGTGGGAGGTACAGCTGACCGGCGATACCCTGGAGGGACAAGAAGCTCTCGTCCAGCAAGTACGTCCAGCAGCCATGGCCAGTGGAGTCCTGGAATGAGGACACCACCCACTCGACCTCAAGAGCAACCACCTCAATTGTTCGAATAAATGTTTTTTCTCTCTTTCTCTTCGGTATCAGCACATGTATGGGGAGTGCTCAACGCCTGATTCACTTCCGCCCAGGGTGCGCCCGGCATTGCACTATCTTAGGGATCGGCCCACGTATGGGGAGCGCTTAACGCTTGCTTCACCTCCGCCGCGGGTCGGGTCGGTATTGCACTATCTTCGGGATCGGCCCACGTATGGGGAGCGCTTAACGCCTGATTCTCTTCCGCCGAGGGAGCGCCCGGCATTGCACTATCCTCGGGATCGGTCCACGTATGGGGGGTGCTTAACGCTTGCTTCACCTCCGCCGCGGGTCGGGCCGGTATTGCACTATCTTCGGGATCGGTCCACGTATGGGGAGTGCTCAACGCCTGATTCACTTCCGCCGAGGGTGCACCCGGCATTGCATTATCTTCGGGATCGGCCCACGTATGGGGAGCGCTTAACGCTTGCTTCACCTCCGCGGCGGGTCGGGCCGGTATTGCACAACTTTGGTATCGGCCCCCGTATGGGGAGTGCTCAACGCCTGATTCACTTCCGCCGAGGGTGCGCCCGGCATTGCACTATCTTCGGCATCGGCCCACGTAAGGGGAGCGCTTAACGCTTGCTTCACCTCCGCCGCGGGTCGGGCCGGTATTGCACTATCTTCGGGATCGGTCCACGTATGGGGAGTGCTCAACGCCTGATTCACTTCCGCCGAGGGTGCGTCCGGCATTGCACTATCTTCGGCATCGGCCCACGTAAGGGGAGCGCTTAACGCTTGCTTCACCTCCGCCGCTGGTCGGGCCGGTATTGCACCATCTTCGGGATCGGCCTACGTATGGGGAGCGTTCGCTTACCACGCCAACGACCCGAAAATTTTCTTGGACGCTAGAGGTATACAGCTTCGCTGGAAAGAGCCTGATATCTAGTGGCTGTTGGTTACGAATTTTTGATTTAGGTCGTCAATTTTACGATAAAAATTTGCAAAAATCGAAAATTCTCAAAAAACGAAACTATCAAGTTTACAACTCTGTAACTCAGCAACAAAAAACGATAGTACAGTTCTGTGAATTGCACCTAATACTACATCTAAGGCGGACAAAATTGATAAAAATTGATATGTGACATGTATATAAAAAAATTTAGCAATATGGAAATGCGGCTTTTGCAGAACCCTTGTAAACAACGTAACAAATTCACGTAATATAGAAAATAACATATCGAATTTGTCCGCTTTCAATGATCTAACGGATTCCGTTTACAGAACCGCGATATCTGTTCTTGATGCAGAGCTATCAATCTGTAAACTTCGTGCTTCTACTTCATGCAAAGTTCCGAATTTTTGAAGATATCTTTCAATTCACGACCTAAATCGGAATTCCGCTACGAACAGTCACTAGAATTTACCTTTCTGTCTCGAATGTAACAAACTGCATTAAAATGGGTCCAAGGGTTATCTCAAAAGAACGTTTTTGCGTTTTACATGCATTTCAATTGGCCGCGTCGGAGATGGGCCCGAGCCACGCCCGAGCTTCCTATGAACAGCGTCGCTGCAAGAAAAAAAAAAAAAGACCCGGCCTGCCGCGTCGGGCGCGCTCCAATGGGATCGAGCGTAACAGCCGTAGTTGGATTCTCGGCCGGTTTGCTGGACGGAACGGCGCTAGTTGCGCGGGACAGGAGGCGACGAGTGTCGGCGTTCCAAGCGCGTTCCTGATGCATTTCCATGCCGATACATAACAAACAGTCGCGGCTGGGTGCCAGCATTGTCCCACGCCTTGTATTTGTCCGCGCGCTGCTCCTGCCCCAAAGCAGCAGTTATCTTGCGTGCGGCGTCCCGCCATCTTATCCGCTCGTATTCATAAAATACTGTGTGAGGTGCTCGAACGCAGCGCCAAACCTTGCTATCGTTTTCGGTTGTTCGCCTTAAGTGAACCTGCCAATATTATGCACAGCGCTTACGTTTTCAATTTCGTTAACAGTTCAAGGTGAAGAAATCTTAACGTTTTAAAGATGTAGTGCAGTAACTTACGAGCCAATTTCTTCATTATTACAAAAGAAAAGCAAACAAAAATGCTATAGTAAAAGAAGGGAACTTGCCAAAGCCGGTATATGTGTAACGAACAATCGGGGAAGCAGTGATGTATCCGTCATTCGCAATCATTTTTATTATTTTGTTTGTTTCAATTGATTAGCAGTAAAAACACCCGTAGGGTGGATCATTGTTTTAATTGCTGCGAAAGGAATGACTACGTTGAGTACACGATCTCGCTAGCACTAATCATGCACGCAATGTCACAGAGCATTTGTGCAAGCACGGCGCAGCATTTCTTGATTAGGCAAGTTAGAAACCGGCGTAAAATTTACGCACCACATATTTTATTTTCCAGGGAATAAGTGAGCAAGCGGGAAATAAATATGAAACATTATGGGGTTTTACGAGCCAAAACCACTATGTGATAATGAGACACGCCGTAGTGAGAGACTCCGGAAATGTAGACCACCTGGGGTTCTTTAAAGGGCACCTATATCTATGTACATGGGTGTTTTCGCCTTTCACCCACATCGAAATGCGGCAGGCATGGCCGGGATTTGATTCCGCGACCTCGTGCTTAGCAGCCCAACACCATAGCCACTAAACAACCGCGGCGGGTAAGCGGGAAATCCAAGTTACTCAAGGTAGCACTTAGAAAAGCATTGCTTGATATTATACAACAATGCGAAGGTTTATAAATAGAGGACGCAATGTTGGCGTATGCTGTCTGCCAAGCGTCCTAAAGAACAGATATGAATATGTAAAGCCGCTTGGTGACGCTATTTCTAAACTAATATTCTCTTCATGAATATTGGCACGCTTGCATCGCCAGGTTGAGAAAAAGGAAGTAAATACCAGCGTAACATTTGATGAGCCCCAGTGAGCCGTCTCACAAAACTGGGAAACGCATCTTTAAGGCACATTTACTCGGTTTTAGTTCCAACATCTCCTCATGACATTACCCACCAGTATAGTGTGCACATTAGGCACTGAGCTCAAGGAGTGTGGAAGTGCTTACAACTGCGCGGGTCTCGGTTCTCTTCCTTGCATGACAATTTCGGCGCCGTTCTCATCCGCATAAGCACCCGGCAGCCTCTCAACGGAATACTATGCTCGCGTTCCCTGCTTGCCCAGTAATTGCATGCAGGCCATATGTGCGCATCACTTAACCACCTTCACCACGCGCAGCACTTAAACACTGAACACAATCAAGGACTACTTTCGCTCGAGAGAACATCAAGAGATGTATAAAATCAAATTATTCTCTACTGCTTACATTTTTTATTACTTAGCTGTCTAAATACCATTTGATAAAAACATTTTGCTTGAAGCTTAGTTTGCATATTTTGGCATATTGAGGGGCGAATGACGTGCCAGTGGGAAATGACCAAAGGCAAGTAATATTGTTTTTAATCACTGGTTATAGCGTCATAATATACAATTCTAAAAGATAATCACTTTCTATGCAAGATGTAAAATTAAACCGTTAAGCAGTAACTAAAGAGTGCCGTGAACCATGATAGGTGCAGGAATGTCATTGTGCTACTCACAGGTGATTATTGCAAGGTTCCGATCTTGACGCGAGAAAGTGGCCAATAGCATGCTTAGCCATTTGGCACCTCAATGCAGGGAGTTTGCCGCAATGAAGCAGCTAGAAAAGAGTGCTTTGACGACGGAATAAAAGTAGGATTCAATAGCTGAATACACAAAAGACGACGCAGTCTTCCAGGGCGCATTAGTGTACCCTCCCACATTTCTGACCACAAGCATATCCGAGATCAGCCTAGATTTATTTCTGACTAAAGTCACATTTCCAGTTCCTTTTCTTGGACGCCCAGTTGTAACGGGCGAATACGTATTTCGATTCGGCCTTTTTGATGCACTCATTGTTACTGCTCCGTACATAGCTCTACTCTAACTAGGTGTGTCTTGTTTCTCTAAGGCTTCATCTTAGCGATTCTATTTCTTTTTTTTTTTGCGGTCCTACGTATACAAGAAGGCCTTAAATTGGGGTGGGGGGGACTAATTTCATCATACCAAAGTGGCCACATACCCAGAATCTGCGAACCTTACAACAATGTGAAGCCTTCAAAGAAGACCTTGTCTTCAAAAGTAAATATAAATGTACTAATCAGTAATTCGTGTGTCATCCCTTTGTGTGCAGTTTGATTCTCCCCTGGTAACGTGTTTCACGAATCTAGCAACCAATTGGCCCATGTACCAGCAGCTCAGGGCGAGTGCTGTCCATAGCAGCGGTCACTATACGAAACGCAGCAGCAGTTTCGTGTTCAACGTCAAGAAGTGTAGCAAGCAGCAGCTCAATTATCCCACCGTTGCAATGAGTATGCCGCCATGAGGATGTCTCGAAGAGAAGGAATGACAACCTAATTTCGTCGAGTTGGTTCATCTTAAGTAAAACTTGAAGCCGTGCGAAGAACACGAGGAGTGCAATCAAAAACGAACACAACAGAACAGCGGTCGTCAAGTTTTACTCAAGAAGGAATGAGAGCCATGTGCAGTCGCCCTGCGGCTAGCATTCCAGCCGTCTGTCATCAGAACATTGTTTTCTAGCAGATTTTTACGCTCTTCAGCAAGTTCCTAAGGCTCTATAGTGAAGCGCGTGCCTGAGGGATGTCCAGATTGTTCGCGCGCATCTCGATTGATAACTTTACCTCTAGGCTCACTACAAATCTTAAAGACATTATGCAATAATGTAGTAATATACTGGGAAATAACCCACGTAAGCTGTGTGATATTTCAGCGCAATAAAAAGAAAGAAAGCAATGCTTTAATTCGAACCCATGATAATCACCTCATAAATCCTACTAATATGTGTCGATATTGAAGCTTTGCGCTTGATTCTAACCTGAAGTACATTCCCTATGCCTCACATGTAAAGGAAAAGATAGGAAAGGGTATCAGTAAACTTTAATAGCTCGTCCTTATTTTCATGTAGAAATGCTTTCGTTCTCTTTAACATGCGTTCCTTCAATGGCACTTCACCTGCATCTTTGCGTCACGACGCAACATATGTCCAACCAAACATCGCTCCATTCAAAACATCCAACACAAGACAATCTGAATTCCTAATTTCAGTTCACCCAGGTACAAAGCTTTATTACTCTTGTAAGAGTATCACAGTTTCACCATTCATTACTTGTTTAATCTAAATATAACAATTTACAAATACCTTATCTCGCATGTTCCTTCAATAACTTTTATAGAGAAGCACTCGTTCATTTCCATACAGCTGGTTTGTCTACGCGAATAGTTTACTCTTGCCTTAAGTTAGAAGTAATTAAGAAAAATTTACGTTTTCCTTCAAGGCAATTTTCTTCAGAGTTTTATTACAAGTAACAAAAAAACTGACTCCCAGTATAGACAGTTTCAGAAAGGGTTTCTTATTGCGATTATCGTTAACAGCATGCTCGACGCACTTTCCAGTATGTACAGCGGTGCCTGTCTCTAAGCGTTTTCCCCGACCCAGTAACCCAAGTTGTCTACTAGCATGGACCACTAGGTAATTGCTCGTGGTCTGGATGCCGTCGTTCTCGTTGTCGCGTCATCATTCCTGATTCGACCTTGCGTCTCATCATGTTTTCGTCGTCATCCCATTGTCGACCAGTTTTTGTCATACCATCGTCGTCCCTCTGTCGTCGTACCATCGACATTATTTCCGAAACGCCATCCCATGGTCGTTATGCCGTCATCATGCGGCCTTCGTCGTCCTGTCGATGTCATTTCTTCTTCGACACTCGATTGTAATCATGCTGTCGTCATTTAATCGTAATTATGGCAAAGTTTTTTCATGCTACCGTTCTCACTGCGTCGTCGTCACGATCCATTCATTTTCGTACAGTCATAGAGATCTCGTAGTTTTTTTCATCGTCGTCATTACAGATTTGTCATTCGATTATCATCGTGCCGTCATAGTCACGTCATTTCAGGCCGCCATCGTCATACAATCGTCGTCACACAGTCATCGTCACGAAATAATCATGCGTTCGTCATCATTCCATTATCCTCAGGCCTTTGTTGTTACACTGGCTTGGTTGCAAAATAGTTGTCACTTTAAGGATGTCATTGTGTCGTCGTCATACAGCCGTCATCATTCATTCGTTGTTATACCGTCGTCGTGACGCCGACTTGATCGTTCCATAGTCGTAATTTTACATTCATCATCGGATTCTCGTCATGCTATCGTCATCACACCTTCGTCCTGGTCAATGGAAATTGCAATAACGTCGAAAATCGTCTTGAGATAGGGCCTGGAGAATTTGGTTTATAAATTTTATGTACTTTTAAGTCTGTCTGTCTTACTTCACTGACATTTGCTGGCAAAGCATTGAACGCACTTGAACTTTTTTACGAAAAGACGGGCATCCTTAAGTAGTACTAGAAATTGCACTGAATAGTCACACGATGTGACTATAACTTGCTTGTATTATTTGTAACTGTTTGTGCTTGTTTATTACGTGTCATACTTTTTTTGTATTCTGTGCGTGCATTATTTTAAAACTGCGTAATTCGTCATCTGTTTGTATGCACATCGCAGTCTGCGTCACTGCCGTTTGTGTGTGTTTATGACTTTGTTTACAAACTCATTGTGGTGCAACTTCGATTTGATTTTTATGTCGTTACGTTTATGGTTGTATATGACTGTGTGATGTGGATTTCTCACCCTATGACGTGGTTTGCTATTACATTTTTACATATATTTTTTATATTGTTGTTTCCGCTTCGCGAAAAGGAGTAGCCGTCACCATTATAAGGTGACTCCGTCTTTTTCTTTTATTTTCATTTCAATGAAATAACGAAATAAAATGCTTCTCATTTTCCGATTCTGATTCAGCATGTAACAATGCATGAGTCGAATGCGTAAGAGATTATCGTTATATATTCTTTACAGAAATGTCACTTTGATAAATGACCGTATGGAAAGTCGCCCATGACACACGCGTGCCTGGCTCTCGAGATGTCGCAATCATCACTAAGTATGCTGTCGGGTACGTAGAGAGTTAGCGCATCCAAGTTATGGCTTAATTTTCTTTTTTCAAAACGCATTACTTGCCAACAACTTCTGGGAGAATTGTCGCCTTCACGAAATTGTTTTTTGTCTCTTAAAACCACATGACGCATCTACAAACGTACGAAACGCTGCTCTTGGGGACTGACAGCGTGCTTGTGGCAGGAAACAAATTTTTACGTAGTAAAATGGTTATAGTCAAGTGGATCCTTACTTTCTGGCCAGTAGCCTCGGTTGCTAAAGTTTCCTAAACTAACTCTTCCCCTTCTCCCTTCCCCCAGTGTAGGGTAGCCAACCAGACTATTGACTGGTTAACCTCCCTGCCTTCCTGTATTCTTCTCTCTCTCTCTCTCTTCCTAAACTAACCACAATGTAGCATGAGAGGTTATATGCAACCTACGAGTGCATACCGTGTAGTTTACACGTTTCACAGCCTAATTTATTTATACTTACGCAAAGGGAACACAAATTTGAAATATGCCAGTTTCTTATTGGTTGTCGTCCTTCGAAATTGACCAAGCATCACTGTGAATTTATTGTCCGTACTTCAGACAGTTCACAGGGCCCTCATGTTACACAATCCCACCAGGGTTCCTTTGTTGCTATCATTCACTGGGTAATTATTTAAGAAGCTATCCCAGGAAAGGCAACTTGAAATTAGGTCCCCTTCTAGCCAATCCTCGTCTAGGCAAAAAAAGGCAGCGAAAGGTCAAAGCAAACGAACAAACAGCAGAACTTGCGCCTTTCAAGACGGCCAGAGAGTTCCTTGCACACGTTTAGTGATCGATAACTGTACTAGGTGCAGTTTGTTCAGGCAATTAAGAGCCACAAGAACGATCTATCTTGCTTGCAGCACAGAAAATGGTCGCCTGGGAATAGTATGTGATTGCTGCACAGTTGCATGCTCGCACGATGACTTATCGAGGCACAATGATTGCTTCTTGAAAAGTGTTTCGGATGTTTAGCGCACTGCCATTGGCAACGTAAGTAAAAACAATGGTTTCGCATACGACAGCATAGCAGACCAAATAACGCTCATTCACCGTGAACGCATATTGATCGTGTTATTCAAGCACACCAGGAAGACACAATTGCTTTACTAACGTAATGAATGTGCTGATTCGCGTGCTGCATTTGTGCGCGTGAGCTGTATTGTAAGTAGGGCTGTAGTGATTCATGAAGGTAAAAATTTGGTATAAGCTCTCATATCAAACAACAAACATCATTTGGTGGCGTCGAAAAAAAATATTGACTTTAAACTTTGACTTTAATATTAATAAATAGTGATTCAATTAATAATAAATATTAATTAATAAAATTAATAATAATAAATAATAAAAATTTATAATAATTTTTATAATAATAATTTATAATAATTTTAATAATAATTAATGATAAAAATTTATGAATAAATATTAATAAATTTAAATATTGACTTTAAACAAATTCGCAGAAAAGCGAATTTGTCTTTCTGAAAGCTGTCCCTATACAACGAGAGCTCATAATTATTATTATTATTTGTTTATAACACATATACACATATACACAGGTATCAGGAAAGGGAAAGCGAGGAGCAGGCTGGCAACTGCCACCGGAAGGGGCACAACGCCTGCCTACTCCTCTGAAAGGAGGTGACAGCAACACAGAAATGGAAGATAGGAAGGAGGGGAGGAAAAAGGAAAGAAGAAAGGAGAGCAACAGGACAAATCTAAAGACCAAAGTAGAACACTGCAACAGGTCAAATCTAAAGACTAAAGTAGAACTCTGCAGCCGGAGTTAAAGTGACGCCGCGTCGAACAGCCTCCACAATTATCAACCACATCCATGGCTAGTTCGCTATGCGGCTAATTGTGTTCTCCACGATGAGACGTCAAGTAAAGCTGCACGTAATCACCGTTTCACCGGTAGTCGGTTCACAATGTACACTATAAGGTGTTTGAACCCGCCACCTCCCATCTTCGAAGGAAGAAGCGTTAGGGTACAGTACTGATCATACACAGTAGAGTCGGTCACTGAAGGTCACGCTACTACAGAATGTTGAATGTTCATGCTACAAACGTGAGCCTAAGTTAGTTAGTTCTATAAAGGTTAGTAGGGCGCGATGGGCCTGATCACGTTTAGATGCACAGCCACTGGGGTATAAACATTCCTCGAGTGTCGCACACCGCAGGCCAAGGAGATGATAGTTTCTCACTAGCGACAAGCGCTGCGCACTGAAAGCGGGACACTCAAATATAAGTTGCTGAAGTGTCTCGTAGCAGCCACAAGACGTACACAATGGACTTTCCGCACGCCCTTGTCTGTATAAACGTTCCTGCACGTTCACGCAACCAACCCTCAGCTTGAGCAGTTGTGCTCTAGCGCGACGAGGCAAGCCTCGACCCCGAACACGGGGCGGAAACGTTCCATTTGCGACGCGCTGATCTGGATGCTGCTTGAGTAGGTGGCGACGAATTAGCAGACGAGCGTCATCAAGCTTGCACAAAATTTCTGGGCAGTCACGGTTGTTATGAACGCAACTTGAAGCGAGCCGATCAGCCTCTTCATTTCCGGCGATTCCTACGTGTGAAGGTATCCATTGAGCAACGAGAGATACCCCACGTGATGTAATTTTGCTCGCAGAGTCATTAATGCTGCGCACAAGTGGACAATCAAGCTCACTGCGTTGTAACCTGCTAAGGGCAGCACGGGAGTCCGTAAAGATGACAACCTTCGATGTAATTAACTCCTCTTGCACGTATTTCAGTGCAACATTATTCGCTGCTAGTTCCGCAGTTGTTGACGAAGTTGGATGAGGTAATTGAAAGATACGTCGTAGTTGAGTTGAAGGGCAGCAAAAAGCTGCAGAAGCGCCTTGACCGTCGTTGTGTACAGATGCATCTGTGAAAACTTGAAGATAATCTGGAAACTTTTCGAACAAGTGAGACTGAGCCAATTGGAATATTGCCGAAACATCCATAAGTCTGGGTATTAAATTAAACAGTTACTTTTGAAATTATAATTCGGAGAAACTACGATCACCACGTATGTACATTAGGGGGGTAGCGGTACTTATTTGCTCACTGTAATACATATGCCACTTTTTCACAATTTGAATATTCAGTTATGTGTTCCACGCGCTTCTTCTGTAGCCTACTCCTCAGAGAACGCCCATTTATAGCATAAACATTGAGTAATATTAGGGTATGCGTTTTATACACCAAAGAATCCCAAGAAGAGTCATCTTAATCTGAAGCCATAGGTCGACATACTCACTCACGAGCACTCCCTTTCCCCATTCTCTCACTCGTACTTGCGCCACACTAATTTTATGGGCGTGAGATGGAGCGTCAGTGAAGTAAAGCGTGAGTAGACGGCAGTTTAAACGACTGAGTGTTAGCAGTAGTGAGTGCCCGTTAACATTAGTACTAGTGAAAGCCAGAATGGCGGTGATTTCAAGCCGACGTATGTTACTGTTGCGAGCTAATGTCGACGACTGTGAGTGGACGTGAGTGCGTGTGAGCCGAGAAACTGCGAAAATATTTTTGGGTCGGTATGAGTGAGAATCCGCCACTTCTGCTCACTCATATTTGGATCTGCGTTATTCCAAGTTCATCACAGTTTGTTCATATTAAAATAAATGACCAACGCCTCCATTCCACGTGTAAGCGCTGTATCCGGCAAGTTGTAGGGCCTCAGCATATGTGAATTTTGTTTCTTTTTGCCTGCACAATGATGAGGCATTTGAGGGCAGCAGAAATTTACTGCAAGAGTTGGCTACTATTGTCCTTATGAAACATCGTTCCAGCGCACAATTGAACATGGACGAGAAGAGAACGACAACGCGAACGCCGGACTTCAACTAAATTTTATTTATGGAGAACAGGGCTCTATGTACACAGGGGGAGGAGGGGGGTAAGGGGGGGAGAGGGGGAGGGGCCGGGGCGCTGCATAAAGCCCTGTTTTCCGTGAATAAAATTTAGTTGAAGTCCGGTGTCCATACTGTCCTTCTCTACTCGTCCGTGCTCAATTGTGCACTGGAACGATGTTTCATAATGCCAATCACAACCAACTAGCCCAGCTGTCCATACTTTGCTGCTATTGTGTTTGATTTGCCAATGCGGGTACATGATTACAGTTGTGAACTGGATGGATGCAGGTAGCCTTTCTATTGTATTGAAACTCGTGAAGTGTCTTCGGGAGCTGATTGTTCGCAAATTGAGCAGACACTTAAAGACTAATTGTTTTGTGCTGGTAGAAGTTATATTACCAAATGACTTACGAGTTCACATTTCAGAATTCAAACGCGAAAGAAAAACGACGTGACGAGATTATACAAGTGGGACCCCAAAGAAATAAGCCCAAATGGCTTCATGGAGCTCTTCGTAATTGCCTTCCTGTGCTCTGCTGCTAGGTGGGTGCAGGTGTATACCTCAAAAGCCAGTAGCCAAGCTGAAGTCATCGTGAAACGTCTTACGGGTTATTGTTTACAATTTTGGTAACTGTTGCCACAGCTCTGCTGCCAAATTGTGACATCTATTTGTAACGCACAACGAATATCTTTGAGGTTTTGATTCCTCCTCAAAAAATGGTAAACGAAATAGCACGTTGACTGCTTCAAACGAGCTTCATTTAGAACTTACTGAGTACAATATGTTTTGTATGGTCTGGAAGTTTTCAAGAGGAAAATGAGCCCTAAAATCTATCATTATTTTGGCCAACCTTTACCAAGTCATACGTATGAGAAGATTCGACAAACACCCGATCACAATTGTCGCTAGACAACTCAAACTATTTTGGAAATTGCTTGCATGAGTTCTAGCTCTTTCGAGTTGATTTTTAATGTGCAATTAGGCATGAGTCGTGCTTCCGGGGTTTTGTTTACGTACCTGTTCGCCAAGGACAAAGAACAAAATCAACACAACGACCACTTTGATTTTGAGTCATCATGTTCAAAAAATGACATCAAAAGTGACCTAGAACAGTAGCCGAAGATCATCACAGGTTCCCAAATCTGGTACTATGGTTATGGCCCGAAATGTAGCACATTGTCAGTTAGTTGAAGAGTCATTCTTCGCGAAAACTGTATGAAATAATTGTGTGAAGCGGGCTCATGTGAAGACGACGAATAATGTCTTTTTTTACTGTCTTTTTAAAGTTGTGCAAAGAGAACTGGTTTCTCCCGGACAGACTGTCAGTCATAAATTTTAATAGAGGTATAAAACCAATTAGGACAGAATGTGCGAGGGAAGCCCACAAAATTGTGGAATGCAGGTGATACGTTTTCTCGGCCCGACAGAGCCCATGTTCACGGTGCTTTAGTAATGACGCGGTATTTATTACCTCAGGGGTGAGCCGGCATCCACCATGTAATCTATTCATCAGACCGTGCTCCCTGTAATTTTTAACCTTGCTTTTAAAAAGGAAAATTTGGTAAAAGAGGGAAATTTACCACTGTGCACCAAGGGAAGACAAATTCGCAGGAGGCACTCGACAGCATTAGCTTGAGGGACTTCACTGTCGCGTCGACCTGTGGGAGAAAAGATTGGGCACGTGTTCAGACTTTGTTAAAGAATATGTTAAAAGCAAGTCAGGAGCATTTCGTGCTAAATGAAAATATATACTTTTTTTTTTTCATTTTCCGAGCAAAGACTTTCCGCTTTTATTTTGGACGGAAGTAGGTGGAAGAAGAGGTGTCCGCTAATGTATAGTGTGTACAAGCATATCCTATGTGTGTTTAAATGTTTCAAACCAACTGCTCCGCTGCAAACTAGTTACCTCTTGTGCCTGGTTTCTTCTTAATTGAGAAAGCTTGATGTCACTAATTTGCTCTTATGAAACGGAAGAATTTCTGTGTGTGAAGGTGGTGACCTTATATAATTACTACGTGCAAAAGAATCCGTCTTGTCTATTTTTTAAATGGAGAAACCCTGTCTGTAGACACACCATGTTTTTCAATTAAAAGGAATGATTGTGCAACTGTATCAACAGACGGTCAAACGCCAAACATATTCCCGCACAAGGAAAGGTAAAGAGTACATGCCGTTCCTGTTGTCGCTCGTGAGGCGATAGGCGGATACTTCCATTGTGTTTCATTATTGGAAGAGGCGCTGCGTAAATACCAGAGGCAAACCGCGTGGGCGTATTCCCAAACATTGTGCTCGCTCATTCTCTGATCTTTCTTCTTTTGCCCTCATTCTAATTGAATTCGTG